>NC_088184.1:10520000-11120000 GCF_028769735.1 Zonotrichia leucophrys gambelii
CTAAGGTAAGAGGGCAATTCAGTCCTGGTCCTCAACAAGCCTTAATAGTTCCTTTCTGCAGCAGCCCTGCCAAATGTGGTCAGAGACATTCCTGGGCGGCGGCTCAGAAGTGCAGCTGGCTGCCTGCAAAGCACTACATTGGCATCACTGAACCTCTGGAATTTCTCAAATGCTGCAGGAAGAACTCAGGGGACAAATAAAATAAGAAAAAGATAAAAGGAGGAAGGAGAAAGGAAGAGTAAAGAAGGAGGAAGGAGGAGAAAGAAGAGAAAGAGGAAGAAGGCACAAGGAAGAAAGAAGAAAGGAAGAAAGAAGGATGAAAGGAAGAAGGAGAAGGAGAAGGAGAAGGAGAAGGAGAAGGAGAAGGAGAAGGAGAAGGAGAAGGAGAAGGAGGTGAAGAGAGAGAAAGAAAGACAAAGCTAAAATATGCCTGTGGTACAAACTTCAGGACCATCTGGGTGAATCCTATTGAATAGGGTTGGCAGTGATATGTTGGTGTGTTCTCACCCATGTACCTTGTCTGAGAAAGAACCCAGGGCTTTGGCCCTGTTAGATCATATTTACAAGAAATATTTTAAAGCAAGCATTAAACCAGAAATGTCAGGAAATATAACATCTGGTGAAGGACTAGGGAGTATTTTGAAGAAATGGAATGTCAAAATAAATGTCTTTGTATCTTTATCTTCCTTAAGCATAAACTACTGAAAAGCCCTGTCTTATTAGCTCACACAGCACAAGCTACAGCTCGGTAAATTTATAGGTCTGCTGCCTTTGCTGTCTTTATACACTATCAGTCCAACTCCAGCTGATTCTAGACTGAGATTAGATACAGCCCTGCTTTCCATCTGTGCTGATAAAATGAGAGAAAATGAAATGATTTCTGCAATCTTGTAAATCCATTTCACTTGCTGTTTGTCAAGAGGTGGTGAAGGCAGAGGCAAAATCCCCGAGGTCACTCCATCACACACTGAGCCTCCTTCCTTTGAAGGGCTCCTCCTGAATGAGTTCACGAGGAAAAATAAAGGCAGTGAAAACAAAATGGGAAAGGGAGCACAGACATATCCAATGTTGCAAAAGAAAATAACAAACCATGTCAGACTGCTTTGTGCTCACTTCTGTAAGAACATGCCTGTTCAGACAGGCTCTGCAGAGGTATTTGCCTTGCTGGCTCTGAACAATGGGCAAGGAGCTCCTGCGTGTGAGGGGAAGCTTCACTCAGATTTGGATCACAGATTTCTCTTTTAAACCAGGAGGAACTCTGAGGGGGTTAACACCTACAGGAATTGTAAGATATCATACCTAATGCTTGCCTCAAACCCTGTCTCCTAAGGAGAACTGTGTAAGACTGGATCCACTAGAGAATAAGCCCTGTTACGCTTCTATATGGAATTCATTTTAACCTTTCTGCAAAGCAGATTGCTTTCCAGGTATTCCAACCTCCATGGAAATTGGATAATCCAGGGTACTGAAACCCAGTTTTCCAAACCTCTACTGATACAGACTGCAGTCTATTTAAAACTCTGCTTCATATTCCATGAGATTTGTTTTCAGTTCCCGGTGACAACAAACTTTCTTGTGAAGTCTATCTGGGTCAAGCTTTCAATCTGTTTTTATAAAAAAAATTTACTTGGGAACGCTGAGATGTGATGAATGTGAGCTTAAGTATCTGTCAGTAAGAGCCAATTCATCCTTCAATATCAATATGGATTTAGTTTTGCTTGCAAGTTGTACTAAAAGCTGAAACATACTGAGTCTCCAAGTTATACACACAGGGGGGGAAAAGCAAGTTTGCAGAAACCTGGCACTAAAGCACTTGAATTTTCAGAGCTGTGCAGTCAGAGCTGCAAAGCCAGAACTGGTGTTCTGTAATCTCAGAAGCAAATCAATACAAAAGATAGGCACAGAAGATGTGCACAGATAAATGAGAAAGTGAAAGGGAGGTGCCCAGGTGTTCCACTTTGAAAACCAGCCTGTACAATGCAGTGGATTTCGATCTCTTCCTTGGGGACTTGCTCTGCTAAAGCAGATGCTTGCAGGGCCAGGAATGCAGTCAATAAATAGATTGGAAAGTGTGAACTTTCTGCTGTAAGAGCCTGCAGGGGTTTGTTGGCCAATGCTGAGTAAGCAAAGCGCTGCAGACAGCATGTTCAGCTGCCCAGAAGGGAGGGCTGTGGCTGCAGCACCTCTGCTGCCTGCAGTGTGTGTGCTCCCTGCCAGCCCTGGAGGAGGCACACACAGCTCCTGAGCTGGCCCCACAGCACAGGGCATCAGTGATATCTGCAGAAAACATCTCTGCAGGGTGTTCTCTGCCTGTGGGTTTTAACTTTTAAGGACAATGATGAGGATTAGGGGACAGCCTGCTCTGTGTGTGGTTGAAGAGCATCCCAGAGTAATGTGAGGTGATCCCTGTGCAGGCAGATAAATGGCAGCTGCAAATGCTGCAGACACCACCACAGATGGAGGTTAGCAACCTATGGGTGTCTCTTTTAGTTTTGCAGGAGGAGAAGAAGAAAAAAATCCTGAAAATTGGAGGAATCACAGTGAAAAAGGATGGAAAAATAATGATAAAAGTATGTTGGATGCATTCAGAGCAGTGAAGCTTTCTCATCTGTTAAAGAACACAGAGTAAATGTTCACTTCAGAAAACCACCTGGGAAATGCCAACAAAGGCTGGTGTAACACCATGTCCTTCGTTTATTTGCAGAAGCATAAAGACCTTTTTATCAGGCATTCTAATCTTGCTTAGCATTTAATAGGACAGTGTGCTGGGATATCCACTCTGCTATTTACTATTTAATTAATTTGACAGAAGTCCAAAAATACTGAAGGCAAAACAGTGCATCAATATTTACTGTACTGATTCACTGGAGTTAAAATACTGTAAAAACAAAACTGTGCACAGAAACCGTTTGTCTTGGCAAATAAAATTTTTTGAAGGTTCATGTTCAAAACACAGGTTTGGAGTAAAATTATCACTGAAAGGTATTGATCAGGCTGTTATGTTCCTAGCTTTGTCTAAAACCACAAAATATTTTGAACTTCATTAGCTATGGGATCTTAATGATCAAGCCAAGGTTATGAAAACAAAGGGTTACATTGATAGCTAAATAAATATTGCCATTAACACACTTGACTCTGGAGTCTCTGTTGACCACAGCTGGACACAGAAATATTAAGTGAAAGGTGGAAATGCAACACCAGTTTTTAATGTAGCAGACTCTTACCAAATTGTTTCTGTGCCATCCCTTCTTTCCTCTAAAGAAGAAAATAAAAGATCTGGGGAGAGAAAAACCACATCAGGGTCCTGCAAAAGCCAAGTGGTGCATCCAAATCATGGAAAACTGCTCTGGAGGATGCAGAGAATGTGAACAAACTGTTTTGAAAATCTCCATACTAAAGATTTTTGCTTAAAAGAAATTCAAAAACTCTTCCTTTAATCCAGGTTTTTGTCAAGAGTGCTGCAGTCTGGGTTTCATTCATAAGCAAGTATTACTCATTAACTGCAGAACAGCAGTTCTGCATGGACAGCCTGTCGGCAAACTTAAGTGCCAGAGTCTCAAAAATTCTGAAATTGAATGCAGTGTAATAATACAAGAGAGAACAACTCCTTTAACAGCTTGGGGGATGGTCAGTGGGCTTTAAGGAAACAGTGAAATCCAACAGAAAATGGTTGGGTTATGAGTGACCCTTACAGAAAGGATTCTTGGAAGAATCCAGAAAAAAAGAAAAGTCCTTAGCGAAGTTCCATGAACAAAAATGGCCATGACCATTTTCTGGTTTGGTGTGAGTCCATCCAGTCCCCACAGTCTCACTGAAGACATGTTTATTTCATCTGCACAACGTTGCTGTCTCTCTTTTCCATGTGCTGGGGGTGCAAAGGGGCACAAACAGCCCCAGGGCTGGAGCAGAGGAGCCTCCAGCAGGGTGGGAAGGGTCCTGAGCCAGGATGGCCAAAAACCAACAACCCAAGTTGGAGAAGTGTCACTGGTGGGTGCTAGAAGACAGTTCTGTTTTCAGAAGTAAATGTGTGAAGAAAGGAGTCAACCAGCACAGTGTATAATTGCTAATCCACCCTTTTCAGAAAGGCAAGTATCAGGAGTGCATCTCAGACCTGTGGGGATTTTAAAAAAGAGATAAGGAGAAGATAAAGTATCTCTAAAAGAAGAGATGCCAATGTTTCTGATTGCCCAGCAGGAATGAGCCGTGAGACACCAGCCCACACCTCTGTCATGGCCTGGTTCTGCCTGTCAGGCCCTGCCTCTGTGGCCAGGGCACCTCAGTGTTTTTCTTGGTTCTTGTCTGTAAATTTGGGCAGCTAAGTGGGATCTAAATCAGGTCAAGGGAGCTGCAGTTCCCCACTGGCCTGGCTGGGAACCAGGACCTGCAGACAGGCAGCTGCAGAGCGCTTGTTTAGCACATTCCTGAGGGGCACTGACTATCTACAGCCACTTTCAAGTGCTGCTCCTCGAGTCCAGCCAGGAATGTGCTGATGGGCTGCACAGGTAGGGCCAACCTGGCTGAGAGGATGCAGGACCTCCAGGGAATTCACTGCAGGGAATGGAACGTGGCCCTCAGCCCCTTGGAGAGCTGAAGGGAGGAATGGGAAGCATTGCAGAGCACTGTTAACCCTGAGAATAATTAGAATAATTTGCTACCAGCTCCTAAATTAAGCACTTAATTCCTCAACCCCCCTGTACTCAGTGTCAGGAATAAATAATTTTGTGCATTCACACTAAATAAAAGGAGGTGGCAGAGGAAGAGAGGGATGCAGGGATGCCATGGAGAAGGCAGCAATCACACCAGCTGGGGAGGTTGGGATTTTACTCCTCCAGAGCCTCTGGCCTGGGCTGCAGCAAGCAGTGTTTGACTCTGGTGCCAGATCACTGAAGGAGGAAATGGGCTGGTTGAGAAACTGCTTTTCAGAGAAGAGCCAACATCCTCCGGTATGAAGCACTTTGAAAAACTTTGCATGAATTAGCAAGCAAATGTGAGGCTGGAACGAGCAAAGAGGGACAAAAGCTGTCAGTTTGTCATTTATGCAATAATCCTGTCAAAAGTGGAACTTCCTGAATAGGTGAATTTTGGCTTTGTTTTTAGAAGGGAGAAAGGAAGAGGCTTTTTTGTGCTGCATTTTTGTTTTGGTTGTTTTTTTTCCAAACTGCAGAATCTACCCTATTATTTCTGATAATTTTTCACCTTTAGAATGTCACATGGCAATTTCAGGCTCCTCTGTGAGTGTCACACTGATGTGCAGCATCTGAACATCCCTATTTGTTTCACTAACAGGGACAACAGATAAATTCAGCATTTGTTACATATTCAGTCTCCAATGCCAGTTTCAGTTCTTCATGAATTGAAAACCTGGCTGGAATACAAATCAAATAATAATCCTATCTTTTGTGAAACAATCCACATTTTTTGCCATCAATCTCCAACCTGCTCTAGTCCTGGGTCTTGTACAAAAAGCTTCATTCCAAAAAGTCCATTAGAGACTCGTGATGGATTGTTATGTAAAGATAAAGAACTGCTCAAATTACCAATATGCTCTAAAAAGGCTTGTCCATTTTCTAATTCAGGGAAAACTGAATTCACTCAATTTCATGTGTTACTGCAAGAAACACTGAAAAACATGCACCAGATTGGTTTGGGTGCCAGTCGTTTTATAACCCTACAGGCAAAATGTAAACAGCTAAAATCATAAGTTATTGCAATTATGGTGACAGAATGGGGACCCAAACCAAGAACTGGAGCTGTACAGAGTATAAGAAATGCCACTGTGACTGTCACCTAAAAACTATCTTTGTCTGAGGGTTAGTGATGTCACTGGTAGGGTTCAGAAATGAGCCCAAGTTTTCAGATTTTAAACTGACACAAGCAAGCACATATTTTCTGCTTTGCAAAATCAGACAGAGGAGCTGTTATCTGAAATTCTGCACAGTGTCTGAATAACCTGCCAGACTTAACACATCCTGCCTCAGGAGTCCAGGTGGGAAACTTTACTATGAGAATCAAAACAAAATGCAAAAAATACCTGTTAATAGTTCACCTAGTGCGTCATCAACACCCCTCAAATAAAGCTGTTAAACTGCACCAATCTCCACCAGTGGAACTGCTGTGCCAGCTGGGAAAATCTGCAAGGACAGGTTTAGGGAGAAAGGGCATCCATTACCTGTCCTAATTAGGGCTAAATCAAGAGGTGGAATGATGCTTCTTAATGAAATAAAGCAAGGAGGTAGAGTGGGTTTTTGGATGTGGAGTTAAGGAGAAGTCCTGGGTGCAGGGAATGAAGACCATCCTGAGCAGGAGGAGTAGCTGGCCTCCAGGCACTGATCAGCATAGATAAGCAAGCCATTTGTGGAGAAAAACCATCCCATCTCCCCAGGTTCCAAGAGCAGAAGGATCCAAGTTCTCTCCTCTTTAGAGCTTTTCTGGCAGGTTCTCCCTCCCATCAGCTGTGCCAGGTTCAACCACTCATCACAAGCTGCAGGGGAAAGTTTCCCCACATTTATATCTGGCACGAGGATTTTCAGCTCAAAATGATGGAGCTGCTACAGAGAGCAACATCCTCCCAGATGGCCTCATAAAACTGGGAGAGGATGAACTTGTCTCACTGACTGGGAGCTGCCAAGAAGGCAGAGCTAAAAGATCAAGCTCTAAAAAGAAAAGGTCACATTGCATCACAGGAGTGCTGCCCTCCCCAGCACAACAGACAGCCTTAATCCTGCCTCCCTCAAATCAACAAGGGTTTTTCCAACAGCCTGAGAAGCAGCAGGATCAAAATTTGACAGCATCATCTGAAGCCAGGTGAGATAATAGGAAACTTTCTAATCACTGGGATGGGCTTTACATCAGTCCCTGGATGACTAAGATATGGATATATGACTGGAGAGAATAAATCATGAAAGGGATAAGAGCACAGAGCTGGTGGGAGATGATTTGACATCAGTTTAATTTTATTATTTCTGAGGTGTGCAAGTAGTGATGTCTCCTACAAAAATTCTGAAAACAATCAACATTTGGGTGAAATTCTGTCTTCCACAGATGCCTCTTTTCAAAGGTTTATAGATGGTAAAGCCAGCTCAAAACTGCCAGCAGCAAAACTGAACCACACAAGTTTCCAGGTAGGACAGGTGGTAATGTTAGAGACAGGGCTGAGCTTCTGTCAGAGCTCTGGCCACAGGAAAATGGCACATATCCTCTTTGGGGCAGCTGAAAAGGATGGGCAATGCACAATGTGAGTGCTGCTTTACAAGGAGATGCCATTCTGTCAAATTTGGTACCACCTGTGAGAGGTCAATGCTGAACAGCTCTTTGTGCTACAGTTATATAAATCTGTGCTGTTTAGAGACAAGACTGTAGGAGTTTTTACCAAAATAAAATAAAATAAAAAACAAACGTACAGACAGCAGTTCCTTGCTTCCCTTCCCTACTGAAAAGTGTGATAAGGGTTCAACTTCCACACAGTCAAAAATTACAAGTTGGATATCAAATCCAGACAAATCCAGACAATGCAAAAATAAGAAACTTCTTTTAACCAATGCTGGTAAACCATTAGAATATCTTAGTTTGGGTTCAGTATATATTTGTGGAATTGTTATACATATTCCTCTGACAACCTGCTAATAACCAAGTTGGGAAGGGTCTAGGATAAAGTTTTAAAAAAAAAGAATCACTGATGGTAGTCCCAGATGCACAAAAATGTGTTTTCAGAAATTAAACTTGTCCTCCAGACAGAGCTGGATTTTTCCTTCAGCTGTTTCCCACAGTCCTTGTGGCAAAATGCTTAATCCACTAAACCCAACTTAATTTTCTTTTGGACAAAAACACCCTGAAATCACAAGCCATTCCCTTGTGGCTGACATTTCATATCGCAGTGGGGCCTTTTAAACCACAAGGATGACAAGGCCAGTGTCACCAGATTCATACACATTCCCTAACAGCCTCTGATGGAAGATTTGTGATTTGGATTTGTGATTTCTGTTCTGGGGAGCTTATTTGGGATACCTTAACAAATAGGGCATTCATTGAAACGTTCTGTATCAGCCAGCAGCCAGTTCAAAGCTGAAGATGCTGTTTGCAAAGGCAGGGTTATCTCAGCTGCACTTTACACACAGGAGCTCCAGCCTGTGCTCACACAGGAACCTCCCCACACTGAGGCAGATGCAACATGACTAATAGGCTCAACATGAGTAATAAGTTCACCCCAGTTACAGCACATCAGTCAAATCAAGTATTGCCTTTCACCAGACATGACACACCATGATGTGCAAGGCTGGGAATTTTGAAAGATAACGTTAGTGATAGACGGCACCCTGATGCAACAGCTCCAAATGCAATTTTGACTATCTCCAGGGTAACCACGTGGGGTTTCTGCTGGGAAGCCTTGGGCCAGGATCTCTGCTGAGCCCCCTGTGTGAGCACTGGGTGTTCAGAAGGATGTTCATGCAGTGTCCATGTCATTTTGTTACACAGGAAATGTTTTCAGAAGGTCAGCCAGGCAGGTTGGTTTCTAAGATTATTGGGATTAAGGCTTGAGATGGAATCATGCCTCAGGTAGAATGCTTGCAGAGATCAACCCTTTGAATAGCTTTTAACTAGGATTAGGAGGTGAATAGAACAGGAAAGAGGAAAGTAAGCATAGAGTAAGAGGGTCAGCCAACGTGGCTCTGGAGCAGGAAGTTCCTTGGTGGCTGTCCCAGCCTGTGAGCACTGGGAACAGAGGGTTCTTCTCTCACATCATGAGAAATGAGTGCACCTGGCTGAAATCTACAGCAATAGTTCAATTACTGCCATAAAAAGGGTGTTGGAAGAAATTGGGTGGGTTAAAAACTAGAATGAGATGTCTGGTAATTTTCTGCCATAGCCATGACCCCATTCTACCACTTCACTTCTTCCACCTTCCACCCTAAAAATCTGTCATTCCAGGTAGACAAATGCCACCTGTCCTTTAACCCTCACAGCCCAAGCTGTGAATTTTGGGCTCACCCTTGAATTCCAACACACACAGAGCCCTGCAAATGAGCTGCAGAGTGAGGAGTTGAATCTTTATCACAAGAGCATCAATGTCTGTCAGACAGCTTGAAAACTGCTGAGTTTGATGTGGAAACCTCAACTCCTTGGCATTTGCAGACACTCAGCCCCAAAGCTTGGAGTTTGGACTGGCACTGGTGGGCAGTCACTGGTTGGCTGCTAATTACAGCCCTGAGGTGTCTGTGAAGATCACTCCAGCTTGTGGCATTCATGAAATGTGCAGAGTGTGAAATATGCAGGCTGAAGGGAACATTTTCCTGTGACCTTTACAAATTGAAGTGGTGATGTGGTGGTCACAGTGATGGTCAATTTGTTTTGGGGATCCTTTCTTCATTTTTACTGCTTCTCGGTGCTGTAAGGCTGACTGGTATAGAAGTTAATGGCAAAAAACTCTCCTAAGCTGCAGTTAAGTGTGACATAATGAGGACATCAATTAACTCAGGGCAAGCATTTATGATTAACTATGAAAATCAGTAGCATTCAGTGGTGCATAACAGCAGAGGGAAGACAGTCTTCCAGACCATTATTCCACTGCAAGGTCACAATGTCACAGCCATTTCTTAAGTGTTCTGACTGACAAAATATAAATTTTCGGTAGAGCTTTTATTTTGGGTGTTACTGCACTCAGAATGTCAGAAAAGGCAATTAACTTTTCATATAACTCTGTAGTTGTGACTGCTTTCTCAGCCTTTATTGAAGCTGCAGATATAGACCAGGCTGCCAGCTGACATTACTGCCTAGTCTGCAGGTAAATATGCACTCTATTCTGATATTTACCAAGAGGAGTGGGAAAATTATCTAAGGATTCATATATTTATAAATACATCTCACAATCTTAGAAAGGGAGCCAGGGAGAAATCTTGATAGGCAAAAGAGATTTATGGATGTTAAGAATGTGCAAGATGATGAGAGAGTGGAAAAGGTGATTCTGTTGAGGGATGATTTCCTTCAGAGAGACTTTGCAGGCACACAGGAGAGAAAAGCCAGGCTGGCTGTGTGATCCTCAGCTGGCCAAGAGGCCAAGCCACAGCTGGGAGAGGCTGGCAGACCCTCAGTGCCCAGCCCATCCTGTGCTCTGGGTGATGAAAAATGGTGAGAAATCAGTGACAAGCTGGGGGGGGCTCAGCAGAGAGCAGCAAAACTATTCCAAGGTGAGAGAAATTGAATTATAGGGGGAGATTATAACAAAAATGAAATATTGCCCCAGACCAGGTCTGTGCCTAGAGCAAAGCTTTACACACACAGAGCTGAATTGATTTATATTAGCAAATGTTTAACTTCTTATGTCCTCATTCACTTTGCACAGAACATTTTCATCCTAAGATGATTATAAGGAAATAAAAGAGAAGGTTTTGCCTCTTATCAGAACAGGTTCTTCATGGATTATCAGCAGGAGGAAGTGAGTTTGTTTCTCATGGTACAAAAAGCTATATCCAGCAGCAGAGATTTCAGAGAAATTAAGAGGAAAAAAATAATGTAAAGTGTCAGTTAAGGTCTCAAACACTAGGATTTAATTAAGGCCTAAAATCAAGGAATGTTGTTTATCTACCAAAAGATTCACTGGCCTGAAGGAGACCTGGTCATGCCACAGACTGAGATATGTATCCCAGTTATATTTAATTTATGTGATATAAGTGTCAGTCCTGCAGCAGAAACACAGCTGAACACCTTGATAATGATAAAAGCAAGAAAAATCACAACAAAATAGAAAAGAACATCAAAGAGAGAGGAAAAATGAGATTTGCAGCCCTCACAGGTACAGATATTCATAGCTGCCCCCTCCAACCCTGAGCAGGCAAGGTGTTGTGGGGCTAACAGATCACTGGACTGAGTATAACATTATCTAATCTATGTAATCCTCTGCTCACACAGCTCTTAACAACCATCTCAGAGCTCATTTCTAGACCAGATCATTTTATAAATGGAAGTGTACCACAACATGCCATTGCAGGTGTCTCAGTTGCTCTGAAAAAATGTCCACCATGAGAGAAACAAGTGTAGCTCAACATCTAAACAGCCCAGACAAGCAGTAACAGCCAGAAAAATGCATAAAATTCCACTTGTAGCAGCTGCCAAAAAAATAAAATAAATAAAAGCAGGCTTACTTCACCCATTAAATCCATCAACCCCTGGGAGACCCATTAAGAAACCTACACTCAACACCCCAAGGGTCCCACTCCCCAGGATGCTATGCACTGTGGCCAGAGCTGCCCTACCCAGGGAACATGCCAGAGGTGTCTCCTTTTCCTCCCTCTGTGGGAACTGAGCCTCTTCCCCATGAATTTCTCTTTTCCCTCGCTGCACTCTGGCCAGACATCCTGCAGGCTGCATCTTCTCCCCACACTTCATCAGAGGGGAGGTGGCCGTGCTGTGCCACCCCTCCCTGTGTGCTCACATCCAGAGCTGGAGCTGGGGCTGGAGGTGTCAGAGCTGGCGGGGAGCAGGGCTGGCAGCCTGCTCTGCTCTGCTTGGCTCACAGGAGAGAAAAGCTCCCTGGGTTTGGAGCCCTTTTACAGGAATCCTGCAGGCTGCAGCCCCCCAGGGACAGCAGCGTTAGAAGTACCTGGGAAATGAGACCCATGAGTGGGATGGGTGTAGGACTTGCTGTGAAAGCAATTTTCCACAGTTCTGGGATATTTTGGGGTGGGATAACCTTTAATGAGCTGATGCTGACACAGGAGGTGCCAGACACCCCTGCACCCAGGCATCCTTCACTATTCAAGGACAGTGTGACAGCTTCAGCCCCAGGTGACACCACTTGGATTCCTCAAGCCTGTGCCATGTAGACCTCTCCAGTTCCTGGAGAACACCTTCTCTTTGTGCACACAAACCCCTGTGCTCACCCAGGTACACACTGCAGGTCACAGGGAAATGGTTATGAGCCTGGCTCTTGATGTTTTCATTATGCTCTGTATAAGAGTGGTGGATTCCTGGTTGCTATCATGTTTTCATTAGGTACCTTGAGATAAACACATAAATCAAAGCAATGTACATGGTACAGGCAAATCAAACCAGCAATTATTTTCCCATTTCATTTTAAACCACTGAACTCCTGTTTTATCTCCAGATAATGATGAATGTGGTTCTGACACCAGAGATCCACATGCTCCTGCTCTATTTCTTCACCACGGAGCACAAATAAGTTCCTTGTTAATATATGAACTGTCATGTAAGAAGCCACAATTATGCATGATTCACCCCTACAAGCTATGTAAATCTGTGGTGTGTGTATATGATAACAAATGAGTGTTACTTGATGGGAAAACACAGGTGCCAAGAGCTGGGACTGTGTGTGCTGCAGATGTCAGATATGGCATCGGTGTTAACACCTCCACTAACCCTCACCTTCAGGTAGACTCATTTCCAAAGGCTTATCAAGCATCCCCTATCACTGCAGCCTGTCAGAGCTCTGGCAGGGAGCCAGGGCAGATCCCAGCCATGCAGGGTTGTTTGGTGGGGAGTTGGGAGGGCAGAGACAGCACGTGCCTCCCTCCAGAGACCAAATATTCCAGCACCTCACTGCTCCCAGGGTTATATGGCCAAAATTTGGCCCCGTGCCTGTTGTTGCCACTGCATTAAATGGTGGTGACAGCCATAAAGGACTTGCACCTGTGGAGCAGCAGGTCCAGGAACCTTGCTGGGGACAGCCAGGGCAGGGAAGGTTGGAAGCAGAGCCCATGAGGAGATCTCCAACCCAACACCCTGCCCAATGGAGCTCTGACAAAAATTTTGGGGTGCTGTTCCCCCCATGGAGGGCATCTGTATGGATGTCAGGTGAAGGCACATGGGGGAATGATTATTTTTTCTTAACAGCTCTTCCAGCATACAAATCGGTCATTATAGCTCTTAGTGCTTTCCTCTGCCCTTCTTCATTTTCGGCAGAAGCTATCATCAATGTCACCCTGGTTTTTTAAGGTTTTCTAAGCCTTCTGATGCTGACATTCTTGTAGTGAACTTTCTCACACACTTTCTGTAAATAACTCATTGTTTTGCATTCCTTTATGGAGGAGGAGAGAGTTGATGGACTGTTGGTTTGTCCAGCGTCATTGGAGAGGTGGCACTGTCACCCTCCAATCCGCTGTCACTTTTGGAAAACTTTAAAAGTTGGAGTCAGAAAATAAACTTCCCTTTTTCTTCACCTTGAGAGCAGCAGTGTGAACTTGTGCTCTTTCGTGTCCTATAGTGACACATCAAAGTGTCCTTGGCCACTGATTGTGTTTTTGGCTAAGGAAACTGAGGGGTGGAAGTCTCCTCTGTCCCCTTCCACCTCAACCTGTCCTCAAGCTCCAGCCAAGTCCTCAGGCACATTTTCAGCATCACCCTGCAGCCCTGGGGGAAGTTAACAGGTTAATGCCTTGAGCAGCTCCCTCCCCACAAGTGCTTTTGCTCTCATGATGCCCCTCAAAGGCCACAGAGGTGAGTCTGAGTTATGGACAGAGCAAGAATACAAAATTATATGTTTCATTCCAGAGGATAAATATGCAAACCCACAAGTTTCAGGACACATCCTGACCACTTCAAAGTGAAATTAAAGGTTACAGTGGTGGAGAGCTTCGTATCAGCACAATTTTTCACATTTCAGATCCTTGATGAAGCAACTATTAGAAGAGTGTTTTGTACTATTTGTCTCTGATTTATTAAAATTATAAATTACAGTGTAGAGTACCCTGTAATCAAGTGCTTGTGAACCTTGTGTGTAACACCTTGAAAATTAGCAAGCTGGTGGGTAAATAATGCAGTTTCTTTCTTTAGTTTAAAAAATAGATACTTGAAATAAAAACCAGAGCAGTCCAAGAGTCAGAGTGAAAAAAGCCACTTGTGCTCACAGGTTTAGCATTCTTCTTCATTCTCTTAGTTCTGGTATGGCATAATGCCTGTGGTGTTTTCTCAGCCACACACAAATCCAAGCCCCACACAACTGGAATAATCTGTGTGTTTGGGGAGAAAAGGGCTCCACTGAATCACCATCCACACGTGTCAGCAGGAGCAGACAGTGCCACCCAAACAGGGGAGATGTTCTGATACCTGCCCTTGATTCTCACCCACACAGAATAAAAAAGAACATTTTTCCTGCTCCTTGCTACAATGCTTCATGCTGTGAGGGCTAAAAAGGAAATTTAAAAAAAAAAAAAAAAAAAGGAAGAAAAAAATCACTGGTTTCTTTCCTTTGAAAAAGGAATAAAATTATTCTAATTCGTGATCCCTGTAGGGGAAGAAACCAGTGGGCAGCAGGAGTGAGGCACTGGTTAGGATGAGAGTGCAAACACAGAGTGAGGAACTGGGTATAATTACGGCAGACACTTGGTGTTCATTGTAAGGTGCTACTCACAGGAATTCTCATCTTCTGAAAATTTTGTCTGAAAATGGCTTGAGAACATCCAGGTGGTACCTGACAGGTCTGGTCTCTCTCAGGTGTTCCTGTATTGTCAATCACCATGGCATGCAGCCACCATAACTTCCCTTAATTCATCTTTATCCTCTTTTTCTCCTTCCCTCCCTCTCACCCTGCATGACCAGGTGTGCAGGGCTGCTAAAGCTGCTCTCCTTCTGACAGTTCCCGGTGCACTTCCTTGGCACTTGATTTACAGCTGAAAGATGAATATATATGGCCACGTTCACCAAAAGGAAGAGCAGATCTTTTGCCTTTTTTTGCAGGGAATCTCTTGTCAATCACACTCCATTCTGTTCGTGTCCCTGAGGTGCAGTTTTGATAGAGGCAAACACAATGTGCTTTGCTCCACACCCTGGGGAACAGCTTGTGCATCAGCTATCTCTCCATCTCTGCACTCACAGTGCCTCCTCTTACAGCTTCAGAGTTGTTCACAAATTCTTGAGGATGCTTCTCCCTGCAGAACATTATTACCAGTTATTAACAGCTTCTCCCTGCAGTACATTATTGCAGTTATTAATAGTCATCAACAGCATCTTAGGTTTACAGATTTGCAGCTGAGGCTCAAAAAATGAATGGAGTTTCAAGAGTCTCCAGATTTATACACTGCATTTTCTGGTTAACTTTTGAAAACACTGCAGGTCCAGGTCTCAATGACCTGCCTGAGGTCACACTATGAGTGAGAGGTAGAGCTGAGGCCTGAATAGCAAATTCTGAAGAATTTGGTGGAGAGGACACTCAATCCTTCCATAAAATGTACATGAGATGTCCAACCAAATAGGCTGAGGAACCCCCAGCTCTCCAGACTGCAGAAAGCAGAGCACCAAGGGCCAGGTAAACCCTTCCCAAGGTGGCTTCAGAGAGTCCCTCCCATGATTAACATGTGTGCTGTATGTTTGTTCTTCCACAGAATGTTCCCTAAATAATGTGTGGTTTTTCCAATAGTTTTGGATGACCTTAGATATTTTTTTCCAACCTTAAGAATTCTACGATCTCAAGAAGACAAACAGCTATCAGAAACACGCTGAGCAAATAGATCAGACAAAATGAGACCTGAAAGAGGTCCAAGGTCCTGCTCTCCTAAGTTGATGATGATGTTTTCCTATAGATTTATCATGGCAGGGTGGGAGCATGGTAGAAGCCTTCCTGGGGTTAATGCTTCTTTCTTGCCTTTTTTCCTCTCAAGGCTGGATTAATATTTTTGTTTGGAGGCCTTGCTAAGCAGCTCAGGTTTTCATCTTAGCAGGTTTGCTAATAGAACAGGACGTTCCCCTGGATTTGTGATTTCAATGCAGGGTTTTCTTTAGAGGGTGAGGAATTTTTTATTAGAACCAGCCAGTCTAGAGAACTGCGCTGTGCCTAAAAATAGAAGAGATGGCTTTTTTTAATGTGTTAAAAATAGAAGGGTCATGTATAGCCTGATTTTTGCAAGACAGAGGTGCTCTGAATGGAAATATTAGATATCAGCCATCTAGCTGAGAAACGTCACATTTATAGTTCCATGAGCTGCTGCTTGTGAAGCATGAAGAATTATAGAGTAAGCCTCCATGGCCTGAAAATTGAATGATACCATGCTGAAATACACACACTTTTCCAGGGAAAAAATGAGACTTTTGGTCTTGTGAAGCATGAACACATCCAGCACTTCAAAGCTGGGAGGTGTAATGGGATGGATGAAGAGAAATCCTCCCATGTTGCCTGTCTGATTCTCCTGTTGGTGGAACCTACCTTGGCCCTTGCTCCAAGCACTATGGAAAGGTGGATTCCTTCCAGTTCTGCTGGAAAAAAAATTACCAAAATCTCTATTTTTCCCCTACAGAATCCCTCAGTGTCACCCACTGAGGGTCATAGTGGCGAGAAAGGCACCCAGAGAGGGTTTCAAAGGCAATCAAATCTCACACTGATTTAGGAAGTCACATCCCCAGCTAAGCCCTGTCTTTTTGGGGTGAGAATCCTATAAAGACAGGCCAATTTTGTTTGCTGTGCCCTTCTTATCCTCACAGTTAAATCATGGTCATATTAATCTGCCTTATTATAGCCGAGATAGTCAAAACTGTTAAAGCAATTTATATAAAATGTTACCAATAGCTGTAAATGGAATTTGGCATCTATATCTGTTAAAAGGGGAAAAAACCCTCAGCATTGTGGACTATATGCCATTTGAAATCTGCAGCATTCCTAGATCTGTTAAATGGTAATGGATTATTCCAGATAAAAAACAAAACTCCAGCTTTGTTTTAAATGGGTATTTGCACCAACTGACTGCCCCATGAAGCCTCAAGGGGGATTTCACATGACAAGGCTCAGGCAGCACAAAACACTGTAATGTGCCACTCCGACTCATCTAACTGAGAAATTTTATTTATTTTATTTTATTTTATTTTATTTTATTTTATTTTATTTTATTTTATTTTATTTTATTTTATTAACTACTTATTTTATTTTTTTCTCCTTGAGCATTCCAAATGGTTCACCAAGTCCTTAAGATACATTAACCATCACCTGCCCACCTCCCACCAGCACATAAATCCCACCCTGCAGAGCCAGCTGTGCCCCAGCAATGCCAGGTCAAGCATTCATGACATTTTACAAGTCATCATCACCATGTGTGTCAAATTCAGTCCTCGATTGCCTCCAGTTTAGACACACTCATATTTCCATCAAAGGAGCTGATACCCCTTGATTTGGTGGCTGGGGTCGTTAAGTTTTTATTGCCATGTGGAAGCTCAGTCCTTTCTGAGAGCAATAAAATAAAGTGGCCAAAGGCAGCTTGGTGCCAGTGGTCAGTGGAGCTCAGCATGCTGCTCAACCTAAGATGCAGACTAAGAGTTCCCTTCCAAGAGAGAGCAAGAAAGGAGCTCAGAAAACCACCCAGGGATTTAGAAAACAGGGAATGCCTTGTGTATGGTTGGAGTTTTTTCCCTTGCAAGACTATTCCCTGTAGAGGTAAAAGGAGAGATGGATGTACAAACAAAGAAAATAGACTTGGGTTGAAAATATAGCCAAATGCAGCAGGTTTTTCATATGTTCATCAATTATTCAGAGGAAGGACCTCTGACTAGGGACTCTGAAGTGTAACTCAGCACAAATCCCAGGAACTGTGCAGAACAGCTGTGGGTGGATTTGCTGAAGCAGGAGGTCCCATCACTTGGGTTACAACTCCCATAACTAAATGTGAGTTGTTTTAGCAGTCATGGCAAAATGCCCATCTGAACAAGTGCTTTTTGTGTCCATGCTATTGGAGCTAAAGTCCTCTTGCTATTTTGAAGTTAAATGTAAAACTCATATTGACTTCCAGGTAAAAAATAGTTTAATACACTCTTTGTGTGTAGATGTACCATATTTTTATAGCCTCATATATGGTCCAAAAAAAAGATGAGGTTTTAAATAACTTTAGATAGGTTTGGGAGTGGATTTAGTTGATGATGTTCCTTTTGAAATGGCAGTGGTGCACTGAACAGAAAAATAAGACTAAACTACTCTTTTATGAAGGAAAGTGGCCACTGAATGAGCAGCAGGTTGTGAGCAGCAGAGAATGAAGCACTGCAAGAGAGGAGATGGGAGCTCTGAGTCCTCTGATACAATGCGTTTGCCTCTGAAAACTTAAAAAAGGAAGGAGAAGCTTGCCCTGTGCCCTAAACAATCCTTTTGTGCTTACCACGTGCATAATTGATTGTAAGCAAACAATCCATGCCAAACTCAAATCTGCTTCACACACACGACCACTTCAGAGGAGCTGCCGACCATGGGAAGACCAGGGCTGATTTAGTCATCAATTATGGATGGGAAACTTCCTCAGTATAAATATACTTGCTGGTTCACCACCATACACAGAAACCTCTGAATAAAATAATCGATTATTCAGAGGCAGAATTCTTGCAGTTTGTGTTGAGGACATTTTCTGTTTGAGTGCATGAAGGCATGCATGTGACCATGAACACATTTGGTGAAACTCCAAAACCTCAACCAAGCTGAAACCAGACCTTAATCTACTGATAGATCCCTCTTTCTTGAGTGGCTCTAGTCCAGAAAAGCCCTTCCCTGGACTCAGTCTTTTGCCATATTTACAGCCCTTCATGTTCCACTTAATCCCTTCAGGGCTTTTCATGAAGGGCAAACCTGGAGTTCTCCCTTGAATGTAACTTTTCCACTCCTTTGTTCAACTTCAGGGCATATCCACACACATGTGTGTGCACAAATACACAGCTTTGAAGGTGACCTATTTTCCAGCTGCAAAACACTGTCTCTATCAGAGGGTTTTGCCAGCTAGGGAAGGAAGGATGTGAACCAGAGAGGTGCAGAGGGAACTGCTGTGTGTGCATTATTTAGAGGCTCAGCATGCCAGGCTCACAGGTGTTCAAACTACCCAGGAACCATTTGGCCCCCTGTTATGGAAAATATGATTTTAGAGATTGAAATCAGCCAGCAAGAAAAGGTGCTTAACCAACTAACTACTGCAGGACAAAGCAAAACCTCAAGGTTTTCTTTGAGTTTCTTTTCATTGTTTTTGCTAGTTTTCTCCCCAGCACCTGCAATGCTGCCTGCCTGACATCCTTGGGAACTGCTGGCAGTGGAGGAATTTATTATCTAGAAAATTCTCAAAGTATTTCTAGGAATTATTCAGAGTTGAAACGTTTTGGACAGAAAAGGACTTGCAGGAGAGAAAGGGACTAAAAATCAGGTTCTGAGTGTCCATTTTGTTTGGAGACACCATGTAAATACAAAAACACAGAACATTTTATCTGCAGATTTGCCAAGGCAGCCTCAGCTCAGTGTTGCAGGAGAAAACAGGCAGAAGGTCCTGTTCCTTTTCCATCTCCTGCTTGAAAAACCATGGATCAGATTTCTGGGGTAGCAGCATCTGCTCAAAGTGTGTTTTCCACCATTTTTCCATGCTGGACTGGGCACAGGGGGAGAGCAGAATTATTCTGCAGCAGAGACTGAAGCCCACAAGCATCAATCCACAACAGGATCCCACCTGCAGCTGGGTGGCCAGAGAACCTGCAAGCACAAAGCAGAATTTCTTTCCTGAATGTCTGGGACCTGTCTGACCTGCCTGGGAGGTACCAGGACTGCTCAAACCAAACACACTCTCTGCCCTCATCACTGCTTCCCAGCAGCTAAAAATAAAGAAATATCTCTCCTGAGTTAGATGTCAGAGCCACCATCCAAAGCTGCACCCAGCCACCTCTTCCTGCCCTTACAAGTCTGTTATTATCAAGCAGAAAGAGAAATATTATTGTAAATATCTTTCTGGTTATGCAGAGGCATCTAAAAAAATCTCTTCTCACTCTCTGTTCCTTCAGTTCCAAGATACTGCTAAATATACACCAGAAGTATGGGACGAAAGTGCATAAAATTGCCTGATTGAATTCTAAAACCAATTTCTAAAGGATTTTGGGACCTGACTGATAATAAAATCTAAATGCCTGAAGTTGTAGTTAAGAAAATTCCCAAATATTCAGACATTGTCAAGTCTTAAAATCCACTGATTTAAAAAGACTTCAGGCTCCTCAATCACCTTGGAGAATTGGAGGTCTATTTCTGCATTACTTAGACATTGGAAAATACAACCATATATTTTTGCCCACAGATCCTACTTTGCAAAAACCAAGTTATTTTCTTTCCTCCAAATATATATTTATAAATACATATGCACACACTGTAGTTCTGCATTAATTGGTATTTGCAATGTAAGCAGTGGCCTTTCCTTCCTTTTGCTCACTGAAAGAAAACATGATCAGGGTCTGCCAGCTTTTAATGATGAAAATGCACCGTGTCTCTACAGCCTTAATGTCATTGAAAAGAACTTGAAGATAGGTTTACAACAAAAATACTTTTTAAAGGTTTTCATAACAAATTCAGTGAGGAAAAAAAAGCACTGTATTTGGCTTTTCTTTCCTTAGCATTTTTATTTTGTCTGAGGGGAAAAAGGAATAAACAAAGATGTTTTAAAATGACCTGAGAGGGGCAAAATAAATGCAATAGAGATTTTATCCAGCACTTCTAAGGATCTTGGAAGTGCTACAACTACACTGTAGTTTCTTTGTTACAGCTCTGTATACATTTATACAAAAGAAAGATGAAAGGGGGGAGAGAGTGGCTGATATGGGTTGTGAGAAGTTGCTGGAATTAGATGGCAAGGGGTCAGATTACAGACAATGTAAGCTAAAATGCATCAAAGGATATGAAGCAAAGGACTAGATCAAAGTCTAAGAAGCCAAGTACAAGAATAAAGGAGTGATAATTGTAGGCAGGAGAGAAAGCACTGGAATAGAAATGTGATAATGGTGTGACCTCATGACTCAGTCTCCTTTTTCCCCCCCAAGTCACCATTTCCCTGCACAAGCACAAGGGCTGGAGAGGGCAGGAGTGTGTGTGCCAGGAGGGAGCAGCCAGGGGCAGGAGGGAGAGGAGTTCTGGGGCTGAAAACCTCCCTGGGCTAAAAGGAAAAATTCGCTTTGTGCTTTGCAATAGGTTTTCCACAGGACCACAGGGCTGTCCTCTCCTCCCTGGTGTGAAACAGGGAGCCTGGAAGGGTGAAAAGCTGCAGGTCAGATCCTGCTTTCCTGCAGCCCAGCAGAACATAGCAGACACTTTTAAAAATCACAATTGGGCCCTATTTTAGAGAAATTATTGGGTGCTGATTGCTCTGTGGCTGAGACATCATGGGTGAGACAGCTGCTATCATCCAAAGAGTTCCTAAATTATGCTCACCTTCAACCATAGGTTAGTTCTGATGATGACTTTGCATTAGACATCCACTTTTCCAGGAACCAAATGCATTTTATTGCCAGGGAGAAGCTTCCCTTTCACATCTAATGAGGTCACTCACTCCTGCAGGGCACAGAGCACAACCCCTGTACATCCAAAGGAGCCTGGGGGTTTCCCACCCTGGCTTCCTGCACTGATGATGCAGAATTTCCCCTGGCCTCACCATGCCCCAGTGACATCACCTGAGGTGACTGCGCCAGCCAAGGCTGGGTTTGCTCTGTGATCCCTGACACAGGTGTTAATTTGGGACAGGGCAATGGCCCTCATCACCCCTCATGACCAGCCCACACTGATGTTTCCGGGTGGTTTTGAAGGCTGAGGCCAAGGCTGCACAGGGTGAACGCTCTCCTTGTGAACTTTGCTGCCCTTTGCTCCGTGGCTGATCTTTGGGAGTGGATGACAAATGGGGACAGTCATCACATGCAAGGCTCCTTGCACAGACCACAGGGCTGAGCTGGGGCCAAGATCCTCCCCTGCTCCAGCAGCTTTGGAAAATCAAACTGTTGATAGAGAGAGAAAAATCAAACTGTTGATACCAGAGAATAGCAGCTCCTCTGTTTCCTCCTCAGCAACGCAGACACCTATTTCTGTTTTATCTGGAATGCAAAGGAAGAACCACTACACCACTGTCTTTCCTCTCTCCAGCCTTTTTTCCTTGCAGGCCGCCTTCCCTTCTCCAATGAAGCCCCAGGACATCCATTCTCTCTTAAGTGGGTGAACAAATCAAAGTAAAGCACTTACTGCTCTCTCAGACATCCATTTGCTGCCCGAGATGTGTGCATCATTTATCTCTTCACCTCCTTCCCTGCTCAGAGCCATTTGGTGGTGTGTTTATTTATTTTTCAGATTTAGTGGTTGAACTCCATCTCTGGACAATGTTATAGGGTGGAGGAATCTATCAGAGAGTCCTGGAATAGATTCTGAAGAAGCAGAAAATCTTCAGGAAATTCATTGTATGTTAAAGCCTCTCCTTGCTAGGCCACAGGTGCATGCTCAAGTATATCTTCCTCAAAAAAAAAGCTATCGAAACATAAAAGTGGCAAAAAGGCAGACAACTCTGTCTCTGCCTCACTGCCCTGTGTCTGTGCCAGTGCAGACCCTTTATCCCATCTTTGTGAACCTTTGCTTTCCTGACAAGGGCTCAGGTAACTCCAGCTCTTCACTGAAATGTCTGCATCAGTCATAGGGACATGCTTAACCAGAATCACTCTGGAATCTGTTGAACTTTAGTTTGTACCTGAGTGAAAGAGACTGCCAGACCTTGCAGACAAACATCCACACACAAAAATCTTTGGCTGGACTCTTGAGACACTGAAGGCCATTGGTGTGTTGACTGACCTGAATCAGAAATCTCCTTTCTTTCCCAAGTAATTTTATTTCTCTGTGTGTTTCATTTCTTGAATTTTCAGCTTAATTAGAATACAAACACTGAGAGACACATCAATGATCTGCCTCTTTTCAGCTCAGATGCCCACCAATATTTCCAAAGTTTACAGGCCCTGGCACATTATCCCCAGGAGCTGGGCTGGCAGAATTGCTGGAGGGAAAACTCAGGAATTTTGAGGACAAGAGAGGGGGTGGGAGAACAGATAGGAGTGTGATAGCTTGAGATGTGACATTTTTGTCACAAAGCATACGAGAAATTCACGGGAGAGTGGGAATTCTCAGTGCTGGATCTTCCCTGGCTCCCTCCAGGCTTTGTTGCTCAGGTGGGCAGCTGATGCTCCTGGGCAGCAGGTCGTGTTTGGAGGCTGGCTTTGCCATTGCTTGGCCCCAGCACACCTGTGGGGCAGCAGCAGCAGGTTTGTAGCCACAACTGCAGAGGCTGGAGCTGCTGAGTAGTGCTGTGGCTCACAGCCAAGCTGCCTTGCAGATCTGCTGACGCTGACACGGAGCAGAGGGATCTGTGGAGTGTGGCTATGTGCTGCTCTCTGCCCTCACTAAACCCTGCTGCCCTGTGCTGATAAAACAGCTCAGAAAACACTTCCAGGACTGATCATGGTTCAGCTGTGCCAGGCCTGGTACAACTGATGTGAGTCACGGAAGATAAAGAGAGTAAACATGTAGGAACTTTTGCCTTGAAACTTGCTTAATGCCATCAACTGCTCAAAATGACTACAGGAGCTGCAGCCACAAGGACTAAAATGTCTTCTAAGCCTTGAAAGGGACACTGGCCACTGCTTTACCTACTCTTGGGTAGCCACATTGACATCATCATACCCAGATCTGCCCAAAAATTGTCCCATTGTGACTGAACCAACTGTGGTCCCACTCTGAAGCCTTGGGGCCATGCAAGACTCTGGAGGAGGCCACACAGGGTTTAGAAGGAAGTGTGACAATGATCTGGAAATTGTCATGCACATCAAGGAAGGACCAGCCAGCAGGAAGAACAGAGTAAAATCCATTTACATTATTTTTGATTTAGGTCAATTCACGACCTGTGAATTCTGACCCTTACAGTTGTACTAGAAACACAAAACTTTGTTCCCAATGATCATCATAAACCATTATTTTGATGCTGTGTATGTGACCCAAAGGGTGTAGAAGGATTAAGGAACAGTGATTCAAAGATATTTAAAGAACTCTGAAGGTATGCACAAGAAGCTTGTCTCCATTTTATTGGGCAATAATTTGTTTTTAGACACCTGTAGAGGTCCTGCACCCAAAATTGATGTCATTCAGAGTCTGGTGGTTGTCTGCTCCGGAAAAGTGGGTAAAATAAACTTCCCTAAAACCAGTTCCTGTTTTTCTTCTCCATTTCCATTCTTCTTAGAGTTCTGCAAAACATGTGACTTTCATTGACTCATATCATGATGAAACAGCAAATTCAGACACCCATTTCCCAGAGTACTGCCAATTTCACTCACTCGGCTTGGGTTTGACACTAGGAATTACACTCCAAAATATCAATAGTTATCAATCCCTGACCCTAGGGGACAGCAGGGACACAGGATGACCCAGCAGCCTCTGTGCCACCACCACCTCACACATGGCCAAGGAACTGTCACACAGAAACACTGACACTCCTCGTTACCCCAAAAGAGAAAGCAACAAAGCCCCAAGAGTGGGGTCAAGAGGACAAGGAGCCTTATGGTTTTGACACAAGAGCCATGGGCTTTCCAAAGAAGCAGAAGGGAAAGGTTCCTCTCACCCAAACCAGCCTGGCCAGTTCCCTCAGCCAGGAAGTCCCCTTATGTTGTTGCACCCCACAGTTCTGACGTAAATCTGGAAATTTTGTACTCCTTTTTGCCCAGTTGTTTCCCACTGACACATCTAGTCATGTGTGATAAACCTCCAAGGGAGGAGGGCAGTCAGTAATGGGTGTTGGGTGGGCACAGGGGTGTGGAGCATTTTTAAGATCTTCCTAAAACAGTGGAAAGAAAAAGAACCTCATACATAAATCACATCACACATTGTCTCTTTAAAGGCTGGGCACGAGGAGTTCTGGCTTGCTCACCATTGGCTCTCTAACCAAGAGTGTCTAAATTCATGGGAATTACAGCCAAAGTCTTCAATAAAATCTCTGCTGTGAGAAAATTGCCAGGTAGTTATGGTCAATCCAGAAAGACAAATCAGACAGTGATGGGGAAAGTTTCCTAGACTGAATAGAGCTGGAAGGTCAAACAGCTCCTTAAATTTCTCCTTGTCAAAGTTGATCTTTTTTTCTGTGTATTTTCAGTTACTTAAGAAATTTTATAGTTTGATCTTGCTTCAATGTTTTTGTTAATTTGAATTTTTTGACCCTAGTTAGAAAGCAGAACCATGTCTACCTGGTTTTAACATTAGTGTAGCACTCTCAGCACCAAGGCTCTTAAGGGCAGATCCCATACAGTTTCCTCCTAGGACGTTGTCAGTCCCACACAGCTTTTGGGCAGCCCAGCAATAAATAATTTATCTAGCAAGATATCCTCAAAGCATTCTAAACTCTCTTTAAAAAAGGTATATTCTTCAACTGTCAAAATCAACAGAAATGGTCATTTCTCCTGCAATTACATTGAGTTAAAGGTAATTCAGAGGGCTGGGGAAAATTGATAAAATCAGGAAGAGTTGGAAGATTTAATCCTATTGACCTTGGTTAAAGGATGCTACTGATTCTTTTAAAACTGGTGGGGGTTTTTTGATGTTTGGTGGGGTTTTTTTGTTTTTTGGGGTTTTGTGTGTGTTTGTTTGTTTGTTTGTGGGGTTTTGTAGGTGTTTGTTTGTTTGTTTGTTTGTTTTAATTTGGTTGGAGCTCCTGAGCAACGCCTTCAGCTCAGAATCCCCTCCCAGTACAGAGAGCCCAACTGCAATCACAAAATTTGCTGAATGATTCAAGGTGTTCTCCTCTCTCCCTTTATCTTCCAGTCCTGCAGTCCTGGGAGTTTCATTCCCTTGCACACTCTCCCACTCCAGCTGTGATGGTGTCTCACCCTGGTGACTCTGAATTTCAGACCTGAGCTCAGTCCAAGCTCACAATTTCTTCCATTTTGCAAAATGGTAGAAAGCACAAATCCCACAATGGCTTGTGACTGTGAGTTAAGTTCAACACAGCTGGCAGCTTCTCTCAGGCAGATCTGCAGCAGGACTGACCTCACTGAGTGAATGAATCACTTGTCCCCCAGGGGCAGGAATGTTTCTTCCAGGACAGGATTGAAGCTGCTTTCTTACAAAGGCGCTATCAGTCCCAAGCAGGGAGTTGGAAGCTGCCTGAGCCACACACCTGTCTTGTAGATAGTTCCTAGGCCTGCCAGGCATTTACCATTCAAAAAATACACATTCTTCATCAACTTGAGCTGAACTTTGGTGAAGGGTGTAGGGGGGAGAAAGGAGAGGAAAGGAGGAGGGGAGGGACTCAAGGGGTTCAAGTGGAAGTTTTTGTTCAATCCTTGACAGAAATAAATAACCAAATCTGTCTGGTTTGGCTCCAGTGCATTTGTTAAATGTGCCAAGGCTAGAATTGATAACCCATACAATTTTTCCAATGATTGGATTGAAAAATGATAATTGGTTTCTTGTTAAATGAGAGTATCACAGCAGCTTCAAGAGGAAGAAGTACCAGGAAGGGAGGAAAAAGTGACATGAACTGGTGTGATTTAATGGAGAGTCACCGTCCTGTCCCAGATTGTCCTGTGGGTGTCACAGAACCTGTGTTTGCAATGGGACACAGGCCACCACCACCATCCCACAAGGATTTGCCCACTACATCAGATCAGGAGTATTCAGGGAGCAAGTTGGACATTTAGAACAAACAGCAAAGCAAACGTGCATGAGACCCAGCATATTCAATAAATTCACTGTTAAAGGTCAAGGCTGCGCCCCAAAGTGAGCCTGTGACACACTGCCCAGGCTGGCACTGGACACATCAGAGCAGACACATGGTGGGGCCCTTGGTCTGTGCTGATCACCACAATATCAGCAGAGTTAGGGCTGGGGGAGATGAGAGCCCAGGAGAGCTCAGTGCACCCCAGACTGCAGCATGCTTTTAGCTGCAGACATATAAAGGAACTCTCCATGTATTTCCAGCTAGAAATGGGCTTCATTTAGCTATTTATGCCTTAATTAGGCTGAATAAAGACATAAAGAAGCAGCACCATTTCTGTTATGAGCACCTATTTCTTTTATTTCTGTTAAGAGATGCTGCATCCAAGACTAAAATATTTTTGCATGCCTGATCCATACCTCCCGTGTGCTAAGAAGCCTTTAAGCTCTTTTTTAGCTGATGAGACATGAGCAGGTGGTCCAATTGTGAACAAAATGTCAGAATCCCTTCCCAGGTACAAAACCCCACTTAGAGAGACAGTCAAGCTATGCTGATAAACGTCAACTAGCCCCAGGCACCACCAACCCCCAAATCTCTGCTTTCAGTGCTAACATTAACTCTAATTATGCTCATCCTAAATCTGCTTCCAGTCTGTTTTCATTACCTTCATTCACGTTACTTTGCTATCACTTGTCCCTGCTTGCTGGCCTGATCTGTGATCAGATCTATTAGCAGAGCTGGTGCGGTGTGTTTGTGCTCCTCATCAGCCTGAATCTGGCACTTCTTGCTTTCCTTGACCTGCAGAGTGGCTGGTACACTGTGGGTGCAGATTTCTGACACTGAGCAGCTCCATGGCAGCTTTTCAGGGTGTCCCCAAGAGCCTCTTCCTTTCACTGGGGTCAGCAGCCAGGATCAGCTTTGGTAGGTCACAGGCTGCTCTTTACACCCCACAAAAAAGTGGCACTGTGACAGTGTTCACAGGGGTCTTAGGATGAGGGAAGAGACGAAGATCTGACTCTATATTTCAGAAGGCTTGATTTATTATTTTATTATATATATTACATTAAAACTATACTAAAAGGATAGAAGAAAAGATTTCATCTCAGAAAGCTAGCTAAGCTAAGAATAGAATGGAATGAATAACAAAGGTTTGTGGCTCGGACAGAGAGTCTGAGTCAGCTGGGCTGTGATTGACTATTAATTCTAAACATCTACATGAGACCAATCACAGACCCACCTGTTGCATTCCACAGCAGCAGATAACCATTATTTACATTTTGTTCCTGAGGCCTCACGGCTTCTCAAGAGGAAAAAATCTTAAGGAAAAGATTTTCATGAAAAGATGTCTGCAAGAAGTGGTGTGGGTGTTGGACAAGGCATGGAA
Source organism: Zonotrichia leucophrys gambelii (assembly GCF_028769735.1). NCBI lineage: Eukaryota > Metazoa > Chordata > Aves > Passeriformes > Passerellidae > Zonotrichia > Zonotrichia leucophrys. The sequence goes on from NC_088184.1 coordinate 10,547,817, forward strand.
ATCAAGGATTCTGTTGGACTTCCAGCAGCCCTGATGGTTTGCCTGCATCAATACAGTTTGTTTTCCCCAAGATGCTCCTTCTCCAACTGAGAACTAGGGAAAACACTGATGTGAGCATGCTGTGGAAGGAAACTTTCTGTACCATGGTCACACACAAATGATGAGATAGCCTGGAGACAAGAGGGCTCCAGGAAGACCTTCTAGCACCTTCCAGTGCCTAAAGGGGCTACCAGAGGGCTGGGCTGGGATTTCAGACAAGGGCCTGGAGCCACAGTACAAAGGGGAATGGCTTAAAACTGACAGAGGGCAATGTTAGGTTGGATATTAGGATGAAATCTTTCTCTGTGAGGGTGGGCAGCCCCTGGCACAGGGTGCCAAGATAAGCTGTGGCTGCCCCTGGATCCCTGGAAGTGTCCAGGCCAGGTTGGATGGAGCTCTAAGCAGCCTGGTCTATGAAAGATGTCCCTGCCCACAGCAGGGGTTTAGAATGAGATGAGTTCCAAGACCACTTTCAAACCATTCTGTGATTCGATGATAACAAAAGCCTTTTGCAATTTCCCTGTTTCCATTGCTGTGCTCTGGAAGGCAGTGCAGTCTGCAGGTCACATCAGGGAATGCTGCATCCCAAAGGCCTGGATTTTCAGATGCACTGAGAATTCAAGGCTCCAGCTGCTCTCAGTGGGATGTGTAGGTGCTCTGTGTTTCCGAAAACAGCATTTACAATTTATATCAACATTTTATATCTGCATGAATAAAATCCCTGAAGATTATCTCAGTGTTTCTGGAAGGGCTCCAGGCACTTACAGTTTCCCTTGTGCCCACTGAGTGTGGCAGGCTCAGCTCTGAAAACAGACAAAAGTCCAATGATAACCTTAGGATAAGTGAACTGTTCCCAGTGCAGCTGCCAAAAGGACACATCTAGATCAGAAAAATGTTCTTTCTTCTTCAGGGAGTAGTTAAGGTTCTGCAAATTATTGTAATGAGCTGTGAGACCTTGACTGGAAGGTGCTACTGAACAGTAGATCATTGTGTCTGGGTGGATTTTATAGACATTTCTATAGTGCTCATGAAAAAGATAAGGAATATTATCTTTTGAGCACATTCTCAAATGTGTGTGTCATTTCTGCGTGCTTTCACCCACCCGGCTGGCAAAAAAACCAGATTTTTAAAGGATACTCAGTGAGGTGTTACTGTTCCATCATAACATACACGTTTGTTCATAAAATTTTTAAGTAGAATATTTATTAAACTACAATAATTCTCAAGCATTTTTATATTTAGTAAGTTATTTTCTAGTATTGTCATTTATTGTCATACTTTTAATGTTTTTGGTCAATAAGACCAAGGATTAACCATCCTTCACAAGGATTTCTTTTCTTCCATTATCAACTTTGATACTGTCATTTAAGTATGATATTTCTACACCCATTCAGAAAAAAGTCTACTACCCTCAGTGATGGGTAATGGAAAGGCTTTCACCACATTCTTTGCTTTATAACATCAGTAGGATTACCAGCATCATTGAAAAAATAATATTTCAACTGACAAAGCAGAAAAGTGGAAAGTTCCTGAAAAACTAAAAAAGACTCAGTAAGTGCTTTCCTCTGCATTAATTAAATCAAGGCCCTCCTTGATCTGTGCAGCTGAAAGAAAAGGGAAAAGCATTGCAATTTGGGTTCCTCCAGAACAATAATTCCTGATATATCTAATGGGTGGAATAATTGCAAAACACCCTTTAGAACACGACGTGGTAAGATGTTCCTCATGGAAGTGTTTCCTGGAACAAACTGCCTCCTTTACAGCCAAGGACAGGAGACATGTGAGGAGCAGTAATTTGGAGAGGTGCACAACATAAGCAGTGGTTTTAATGCTTTAATGACCTACAGGCATGCCAAGGTTTCTCCTTCCGTGTCTGAACCCTCTACAGAGTTTAATAACCTTTGGATGTTAGAGCAGCTGGTGAACTGCTGTATTTTAACTATTTTTCCATGTGTTTTTGTTGTGGTTTTTTTGGTTTTGTTTGGTTTTTTTGTGGTCTGTATTGCCAATCCATCTAAATTTTGGAGTTTGGGGTATTTTTAAAACTTTTCTATAGGAATGGGAACATGTCCTTCATTACTGCCCAGTCAAGTCAATGCTTGTTTGGGATAAGGGAGGAAGCCTTTTAGGAGAAAGAGGTATTTTAAATTCCTGCCTTCCTCAATCACTTTCTGAGCTTCACACAAGCATTCTGCTCCTGCTGGTTTACTGTTTCACACTTAGGCAAGAGGTGACTGAAGGAACAAGTCTCAGGCCCAACCCTGAATGGGTGCACATTGCCACTGATGTGTGGATCCCCTCATTCTGTAAATCTCAACACTTCCCTGGCTGGACCCTCAGAAAGCCAGTAAAGAGGAGTGTCATTTGGGCTTACCTTTGTGAGAGGATTATTCCCTTAATCAAATGACTTGCTTGGAAGAAAAATTAGCAGATACTGCAGTGTTTCACCTTTGAAACACCAGTAAAAAATTCCCTATGCTCCCTAAGAACAGATAGGTGTGTGACAGTCCCTATTCAGGCTGTGTTTGTAGTTTGCATATTTCTGTGTAAATGTGTGTCTTACAATTAGCTTGAGGATGTGCTTACAGTTGCTTTTACAAGTCCTCATTCTTGACAGTTTTACGGATGTTTGCACTAAGTAGCTTTTAGTGGCATACTGGTGAAACTAGGCACCTTGTTTTCCTTTCTTAAAGGCCCTTGGTTCTAATACCTACAAAGACTAATCCATTTGCCTCAGCTAATCCAGTCTAAAAGTACTCCAGTGCACTTGAAAGGATGTCCTGTGAGCAAAACATCTCACCTTGAGAATGGGGAAAAACTTGTTTTGGAGGTTGTTTCCCTCTGAAGCAGCAACTCCAATTGGCTAATCTATTTAGCAAAATTAATGAGAGGGCCCATGGATTGAGTTTCATGGCAGACTAAAGCCCAGCTTTCTCAAAGAAAGGAATTCATTGTTGAACCTTTGATGGTCTAAAGGAAGAGAGATGCATTCATATGTTTTGGGTAACTCCCTCATCATTACTAAGATAAAATAAAAAGGCTTTAAGGTTTCTTTCACCAATCACCCCACAAGTTGGCAATTATATAGGATTACTAGTATCCCATAGACCTGAGCTACCAACAGCTATTTTATTCACTTGTGTAATGCATTTATGGTAATAACAAAAGAGCCCTTCAGGCTATTTTGTGGTCCATACAGATTTTGAAGGAGGGGGAACTCTTATTTTTGTTTGTGTTTTGAGTGGGGGAGATGGGCAAAAAAGGGTTTTTTTCTGCCAAGAGATTAGTGTGAAAGAATGAAATGAAATGTTTCGGTCTTGTTCAGTTCTAGTCTAATCAAGCCTACTCTCAAATTAATGAGCTCTTACCAGGGGGAACATCCCTTGATGCTGGAAGGCAGCAGTAAAGCTATGCACTTCTATTTCGAAAAAATGTAAAGCAATATCCTTTTTGGCTTCAGATAAAACAGTGAAAGAAGCATTTTTCATCTTTTAAGGTTTGATTTAATGCTACTCTGACTTGCAGAGTTTGTGTTTATTGGAGGCATTTTTCTAGAGAGCTGAACAAATTGCCAATAATTTGAGGGTTAGTATTCTGGTCTCTTTTGGCTCATGGTGAATGAAAAGTGTGGGACAAGGAAGTCTAGCAAGGGAAAGTAAGCTGCATTTATTTTGTGAAAATGTCTTCCTAAACCCTGTTCAGGTCATACCGATTCATCTTTAGTCCCATCCTCTAAAAATGGGACTCCACTGCCCTGGGTTGTGGAGTCCCTCAGCTTTGCAGGGATATTTCTTCCACAAAGAGAGGAAACTTTCTTTAAAATTGTATCATGCCTCAATGGCTCACAAGACCACAGCTGAGGGGCTCCTCCGGGGCTGGAATAAAGCACAGGCACAGGCCTGTGGTGCCTGAGGGCTGTAGAGGCTGGAGCTGTGGAACAGCATCACACGGGAGCCCTCTGTGTGCCAACACATTCAGGTCACCTTGAGGCACTCCACGGTGCTTACAGCAAAATCCCTGCTTTTTCTGCAATATCCACCTCCCACAGTTCTGTACCTCCAAAATCCAAGGCTGGCAGCTCTCACACTTGCACAGTGGGAAATGCCCATTGGAGTCTCATGTCCAATTGTTTGCTCATCTCTGTGCCCATTATGGAACTTCAACACTTGCTATTTTTCTCACTTTATTTATCACAGAGTGGCTGGGGCTCACTGGATCCATGTGTGGTTTCTATTTTCTTGTAACTTTGTAATTTCAACTGTGTTTTCAGGTCTTATCTACTGTTCTCTATAGCCAAGCATTGTATTGAACCAAGGTGTGTTCTAATATTCTGTGAGTTTTCTATTATTGCTCCTCTAGTTTGACAATATTCCACAGCCATCAGTTAGTTTTCACAATTGCCCTGGGAGATAATATCTAGAAGGATTAAGCCCAAACTTGTCATATTTTCTAATGTGAATGACATAGGTGTTGATTAAATATCCTGTACTTTGATAAGACAAAAGTAGAAAAGTACAAAGTCAAATCTTTGTAGTTCCAAGTCTAGATGAGAGTGTTGTAGAGGGGTGTTTTGGGGGTTTTTTTGGGTTTTTTGGTTTGGTTTTTTTTGATAGGCTGAATCATTCCATGTGTCAGGGTTGTTTAGTAAAGGAGAGATTTACCAAGAGTTAAGTAATGTGGAAAGTTCCTCTAAACCATTTTTCTAGCATCATATTAGAGGTCCCTGCTACACTCCAGGACAAAGTCAATGATTCTGATCAGTCAGGGATTAAGGTCCCTCAACCTCACCATCCTCTGTGCTGCTCACCAAGGTCCCTGCCCCATTTACTGTCTGTATTTTATCTCCCAGGACGTGTGAGGCAATGGTCTGGCTAACAGCAGCCTCCTTCAGCACAAACCATGATTCATTTCCTCAATACCATTCTCAAATAGTGCTAGAGGCCAAAATGCCAGACACAACAATTCAGTTCTTCTAATGCCTGCTAACAAAATACCCTTGGTTTTGTTTTGGTATCTTTTCTTGAGCAGAAAAATTTTAAAAACAGGGATTCCCACTGGTGGAAAGGTACTGGGCTCCACCTACTCAACCAGTAAGACTGGACTTGGAGAGAAATGAGGAACATCTCTACCTTTGGAGCTAAGAGAGGAGCTGATATCAGAATATAAGCAGCATTTTCCTCTCTTGGCAAATATCAGAATATAAGCAGCATTTTCATCTCTCTTGATAGGGGATGAGGAAAATGAGCTATTGGCAGTCTGCAAGGTGACAGACACCAGAGGAAAAAATTCAGAAAGGGACATAATGGCATCTCAAAAGACTATTAACCCACCTAATCCTTATCCTCTGCTGCTGGTGTTGAACCCCAGTCTTCTTTTTTCTTCTCCTGGTTTCCCACCAGCATCTTCATTTGCCGTCAGTAGCGAGAAAGACTGTTGGATGAGAGAAATATTCCCTGTTCCTTACCCTGTATTGAATGGAATTGGTCAGCCTGAAGAGCAGTTCCAAATAACTGCTGAAACCTTGTCTTCAAAAGAGTTTAACAGCTTGAGAAGGTGCAGGCAGCAATGCCCAGGGATTGTAAAAGGTCTCTTTTGAAAAGCCATAACCTGGCCCCCAGGTGACATGGCCAGCTCATTTTCAAGCTCCTGCCCCAAAGAAAAACAGCACTGCAAGCTTATGGATGAAATAGCTGCAAGAAAACTGTTTTAAACTTGTTCGTATTAGTTTCTCATCATGTTTTAGGCCTTCAAAATAAAGGAGCTATTTTTGCTAGAACATTCCTCAAAATAGTCAGGCAGAGGAATATGCCCAGCATGGAAAATTCCAGAAGAGACCATTACAAGGCCTAGTTACCAACTACTTGTAACTTTGCCAAACATGAATAGGAAGACACAGGCTGCTGTAGAGATCTCTGCTGGAGTGACACCAGGGGCTGATACTGTGGAGTGGTGCCACACTCCATGTAACTTCAGCTAGGGCTCAGAAAACAGTACTTTTCTCAGTAAATGGCAATGAAACAGGCCACAGTTGTGTTTTAAATAAGTGGTTTTGCACTTGTAATGAGCTGTGAAGATGGGGCTAGACAAGGAAATCTGTGTGACAGTCACAGAGGGTTATTTCCCAGAATGGATTGCATGCTCCAGCAATCCTTGCTTCCTGCAGACCAAGGTCAACAAATAGTGCCTGAAAGCTCAAGGTGAGCTGTCTCCATCATGGGCTACAAAGCAGGGACTGATCACAGGCAAGGCATGCTGGGGAGAAGCAGAATTTAAGTTTATAAAACATAAACAGGAATGCAGCAAGACAGACCCTGTGTCAGAAATGGCTGGGAGCAGGAATCAGTGCAGCCTGTATGCAGGCCAGCACAGAGGTGCAAACATCTGTGGGATGTGGCAAATCAAAATATCTTTCAGGTAAAAGCCTCACAAAATGCAGCAAGTGTTCTTTTCAAATAAAACCTCCCCTTATTTATCTACCTCAGCCACATAAGCTTTTAATTAGACCATAAGAATGGCTTCATAGGACGCTCCCTGAAAGTGGAAATCTCCCCAGAAAGCCTTTCCAAAGTGAAAGCCATATCAAGTTGCCCTTGTTCACAGCATGCCCTTCTCTAGAGAAAGAAGCAAAATTAGGAGTTGAAAGCAGGTGACAAATGCCAACGCACCTGAAATGTCTTAAGGGATTATTATTATTATTATTATTATTATTATTATTATTATTATTATTATTATTATTATTACTACTACTACTACTGTGTCACTCAGCAGCCAAATGCATTTCAGCTTAGAGACTCCAAAGTCCAAGAAAGCAAATCCAGCTGGAAGTTCTGTTGCACCTCTCTCCTTATCTACCTTCTCTTCACATTCAGTGCTTGCTTTCACGACAGATGTGAATCATTCACACATAACAATGCCACCCAGACCAGCAAACATCTCTGGCTCAGATCACCCTGTGGCCTTTTTTTGAGGCTGTCTGTCACTCCACAGAGCTGGCAGTGACACGTGCACTGCCACCGCAGATCTGGTTCTGATCATATCTTCCAGTGATTCTGCAGATGAGAACTCCTAATATGGGGCTATCAGCAGACAAATTGCTTAAGCCTAACAATGCCACAAGAAGTGTAAACAATGGGAATCTGCTCCATTTAAGCAGTGCACAATGCTTGCATTGTCTGCCCAAAAACAACAACTGGAAGGATCGGGTCTCGATTTTTAAGCAGGTCCGCTGCCAAAGCAGTATGGGAAAGCACACAAAAAAGGGAATGTTTTAATGCATCCACTGACACCACTTCAAACTGGAGCAGGATCACAGAAAACTCCAGTACTTGGAAAAATCAAATGCTTTGCCCTTGAAATTCTGCCCGTGAAGTAGTTTTGGGAAGGTGGGGAGGACTGGGAACAAACAGTAAACAGAAAAACAAGTCACCCTTCAGAGAGTGGGTTTGCTGGCACAGCCCAAGAAGGTGCAGTGTCCTCCTGGGCAGGTTGCCTTTCCCCAGCTGCCAGGGCTGAGAGGAGCAGAGAGGGCAGCAGGGCTGACTGGCAGTCCCATCCTCTGAGTCCTGCTCTTGGCTCTCTCCCACAGCTCTGATGCTTCCCTGGCTGTAGTGTTTTTGCTAGATCAAATGTGTAGACTTCTCCTTTTTTTTTTTTTTTATTTCTGTCTCTGTTAATCTCAAAACATGGGCAAAGAAAACTGGCTCACTCTCAGGTGAGAAGCTGTGAAGCTCCATCCTCTCTCAAATTATTTAGGTGAGTACTGGGGGTAGAAGAAGTGGACATGCATGAAAGGAACCTGTTGGAAGCTGCTGATTGCAGCTTCTGATTGCAGCTTCAAGGACTGAGAAAGGCAAATAACATTAAGTCACTCAGATGGCAAAGCAGAGGCTTCATTTGATGCAAGCTGGCCGTGATACTTGGACTTGTCTTTCACCACAGAGCCCTCATTTGTGAGCTGTCTTTCCCTGAAGTGTGGTTCTTTGCAAGAAATGAGGGAAAAACTGAAGGTTTATAGAGAGCTCTTCCACACCTACCTACAGAGGAGAATTGGAGGCTGAGATACTTTTAAACCAGCTCCTTTTTTGGCTCCAGGAGGACGCTGCCTGTTTCATTACTTTTGAGGAAGACTAATATCATTCCATAAGATCAGCACTCCACAACAGAGAGACATCCACAGTCACAGGACATGGAGCTTGAAGGACCTGTAAAGAGACAGAAAAGAAACATTTCAAGGCTTTTGTGTCCTTCTTATTTGGGTTTGGGTTTTTTGGTGTTTTTTTGGGGTTTTTTGTTTGGGTTTTTTTTTGTTGTTATTGTTGTTTGGGCGTGTTTTTGGTGGGTTTTTGTGGTTGTTGTTGTTTGTTTGATGGTTTTTTGTTGATGTTGTTCTTGTTTGTTTGGTGGGGTTTTTTTGTTGTTGCTGTTGTTGTTTTTGTTTGGTTTTTTCTTTATGACCAGGTGGAAGCCTTGTCCCATCAATCAGACACTGACCTGTATCTCTCATTTATTAACCCTTCCTGTTGTCGTGTCATTTGTACAAACTCAGCTTTGAAACAAAGCACTGCATCTTCCTCCCAAAAGTAATTTGTCGTTTTTGGATGAAAATGTCCCAATTTTGTTCCCTCCAAGAGATCATCCCCTCAGAGAGGATAAAAGCTGTTATCTCACACACTGGCTGATGATTATTTCTTCTTGCCAATGGAGGAACCATGGGGGATCCACAATTTTGTGCTCACACCAGTTTTCTGTAGGTGGAAGAAAGCTACTGGCTTGAAGCAAAAACTCATCAGTTCTTTATCACCCATATCCACCCAATTCTTGCATAAGAATCTCCTCAGGAAACTGGAACTGGCAGTTTAATGAAGATGGTGATCAACCAGGTGGCACCTGGTCCTCCAGATTTTCTCCTGCAGTGGATCTTTACAAGCACATTGCTTTTGACAGGATTTACTTGGGGATGTTTTGCTTATGACCCACCATTCTTTACTCACTACGCAGCACACAGCAAATTCCTGCAAAGCAACACGAACATTCTTAATTGTGGCTGAGAACCACAGGCTGTGACCGCAGGAGGAAATGTCGCACCTGCAATGAGTATTTTTACTTTTGTAAAATTTAGAAAGTCTTGTGTATTTATCTATCACTAGGGCAATTTCTTTCTGATTAACTACACACACAATTTTCATACAGCAGACCTCAAGAGAAAACATGTTGAGGTTAAGAGAGGGAAATGGACTGGTGCATTCTCTGAAATTTCAGACACCAGACCTTGAACCTGGAAGAGGAAAGCTTTCCATAAAATACTAACTGAGGTCTTTGAAACAAAATAAAGCAAGTGAAGTCAGAACCCAAAAGACAGCAGGAAAAAAAATTTGTTTCTTGATGAATCAATGCACTGTTTTCTTTTTAAGGGTCTTTTTTACACTGATAATTTTGCTCAAGAACAAAAGGAAACAGTGAATTTAATTTCACAGAAATTCAGGGATTACAGAAATTATATTATTGCCTTTCAGAGCAAAATCTGTTTTCTTTCACATGGAAAACTTTTGATTTGGCAGAAACTGAAAGTCGCATTTCCCCCATGGTTTTATACTTTAATATGCAATATAGTATCAATTTTTAGGAACAAATTACACAAGTTTAAAAGAAAATAATATATCTCACTTTGTTTCAGGTATGGAGCTAATTTAGGATGTTTCAACATTATTGGAACTTTTTCATCACTTTTTTTGAAATTAAATTTCCCCAAAAGCAACATGAGCTCAGAAACTTCTCTTTTTATTATTATTTTAGCGCTACCACATTTTACTGATGGGGAAAAAACCCTTTCCATCAAAGTTTTTTTCCAATAAACACTACTTCTAAGTCAAGTAGGAGCGTGTCTGAAAATCCCTCAGATGGAAGATTTATTATGTATCATTGGGGAAAAAAAACCTTTTCAGGGCCAAATTCTGATACAAGCCGGTTTGTGCAAATATACACAGAGCTCCAGCCAGTGAAAATGAGGCCCTTTCAATTTACTTTGTGCTCCTAAAAGAGAAGGTACCCTGTAGAAGGGTCAGAAACATTGGTGTGTACATATGTGTACAAACACAGGCACTCTGCTGCTGCTCTTGGCACTCAAGAACAGCTTTCTAGATCACTTAAAAATATCTCTCTTATAATTTTCATGCAATTTTGTTGTCTTCCACTTCTTTAATTTTTTTAAACAACTTCTTTTTTATTATTTTAGGAGAAATCACTTTACAATCTATGTCCAGACATACCAACTAAATTTTTATATTAATTAGCAAAAAAAAATTGCCAAGAAAATCAGCATATGCAGCTTGCCCATCACTCAGAGCTTCTTTTTTTAAAAAATACTCACTTTATAGAAGTCCAACAATTTGTGGGTTACAGAAATGCCCAAACCAACAAAAGGGGCAAGGAAGTAGTGGTAAAACCAGTGTGTTTCTCAAGTATGATCAATTATCCTCCCTACAACCACTTGTATTTTTAGGAAGGTGGTAAATAGGAAGATGCCTGTGCTGCCAAGCTCCAGAAACCCACTCGGCCCAAAGGTTTTCTGAGAATGTCAGTCTGATAACATGGCTTTGCAGACAAAAAACATTTTGATGTGTATCAAAATACTGCAAGGGGGTGAGTGCTCTGCCAAAATGAAAGCCAGCCCTGAGAGATGTGAGGCACAGCAAGCAGGGGTGATTCAGTCCATTCCTATAAACAAGATGCAGTGGAAAGAGGTTGCATAATTAACCCTCTGCCCTAAGAAACAGTATTTAATATGCCATCTATTTAAAATTAAACTGCTGTCAGAAGCAGCATTTTTATTTCTCATTTCAATCCTGTTCAAAGCAAATAAAGCTGTGTCTGCAGTGCTGCCCCAGGCAATGACATTTAACTGTTCCAAACCCAAACATGAGGGTTTGCAGCCTGATTTTACAGTGCTGTGGCATGGCCAAAGTTGTGTTGCTGTTTGAGTGACCTGATGAGAAACACCAGTGGGAAAAACCCAAACCCAGTGCTGTCTTTGGGCCACTTGGAACCTGTTAATGCAGGCAGAAATCAAAGCAAACTTCACCTGACAGAGGCTTGTCCAGGCTGCGACTGGGTCAGAACCAGTCCTTGCAGCACAGTAAAACTGAACTGTAAAAAGCTGTGGTGTTATTATTTGCTTTGTATTAGCATCCAGTATCATAATAGGACATGAAATGAACAACATGCAGAAGCTGGGATGGCTAAGGTAAAAAGAGCATAGTTTATTTCTGACTCTAATATTTATAGATTTTTTAAAGTGACTATCGACTGGAAGATGAAATTGCTACTTCTCCAGCTACACTTGTCAAATTAACAGTCCACCAAATTTCTCTTCCTCTAGAAGGGAATGCAAAACAATCATTATTTCCATGAAAAGTGTGTGAGAAACTCCATTACAAAATGTAAACATCAGAAGGCTTAGAAGAACTTAGAACAGGGTGACAACCTGGGCTCATTTCACTGCAAAAATGGAGGAAGTGACAGTCCAGAAGAGTCAAACTTGTCTTTTTTCCTGTGCTTTGGATTCATCTGCACCTGCACCCAAATCTCATGGACAAGTTTGGTCCTGAGCAAAGGCTTGGCTGGCACTTCAGATGTAATGTTGGCACTACCACAGAGGACAAACTGTTCCCCTATTTTCACCCCACAGACTGGTGGCAAAGGCAAGGACAGGACTTTGGGTTCATCAGTTATTAGGGAATGGACCCCAGTGCCAGCAGAGTGAGCAATGTCCCCAGTTAGACAAACTGGAAATTTTCTGAAGAATTCTGAAGATGGTAAAACTTTAAAATAGCACCTGTCTGCTCAAAGGAAAGTTTTTAGTTCAAGGACCACGTGACAACTACACAATTTTTACTCTTCCTTAATCTATCCTAGACAGACTGCAACAAACACTTGTATTACTTAAATATTTCATTTAGAGTAGCAAATATTTATCCTTAGAAGTCCAGACTCAGCAGAACTGGATAATTGAAGTTACTCCTGTGCATACTGGCAGTCTTCACCTACCCCAATGCTACTACATGTTTACTTCAGCTCTGACATGAAAGACCACCCTTCCATATTTATCTTCCTTTGTGGCCACCATGTGAGTGCAGAATGCCAAACAGTGTGATCCACGTGGAACTTGTGGCAGGGCTTCTGTTGTGGTGACAGCTGTCCTAAAAGGTATATTTTTTGTGGTAGGTGGAAGTATGCTTGGCTTTTTCTGTATTCAAATGGACAGAAATGGGGTCGATTTTGTATCTAAACAGGATAAAGCAAAAGGAGCACCAGGTAAAACTACTGAAAATAAAGAAGTGTAAGTGTCCATTAACACATTATGTATCTTCACTGTTCGTGGAAAAGGCTAAGAATTATCTGAAAAAATCCATTAAAAAAATCCATCTCCTGCTGTGGAATTCTGCTTTATGTTTTACTGGCTCCTATGAAGTCCTTATCACCAGAGTATAAACCATTTCACTTCTGAAGCATCATAAAATTGCTGCCATTGCAGCCCTGGTAATTAAAGCCTATTTGGGACCACAGAGTTTGTAAGCTGCATGAGAAAATTCCTAAAGCTGTTTTTACAGAGCTCTGATTAGAAACTCTTTCCAGATATGGGCAGATGAAATGTTCTAGAGAAAAAAAATCTCAAGGCAATCTTAATTCATGTAACATTGATTTACTGGGGAGCTCGCAGCTCAGAGTAGGCTTTGATGGCAATATCTTATCTCCTTGGATCTGATAAACTCTGAGGACAGATGTATTGCTCCAATTAACATAAATATACACTGCAGATAGCAGGGAGGAAAATAACAAGTCTAAGAAAACAGGTCCTCCTTAATGCCACCTCCAGTACGCTGTGCACTGCAGGGCCCAGGCTCCATGCTAATTGTAGGACCAACAGGCAAGTTCCAAGGAAATAAATGTATCCTGGGAGGCCCCACGACATGTCTGAGCTCTTTCCAGAGGTGATTTTAACACTCTAATTAACATCTGTCACCAGTCTCTTCTCTCATCTCTTCTTGGGGAAGAAAACTCCGCTGTGGCCTTGTGTTTGGTGAGGCATGGGGCAAACTGCAAGCATTAAGCTGGATTTCTGAATTTCTGGATTGGAGTGGTCTTGCTGCGTATTTACATGTAAAATGTCGGTGCATTTGGAGAAGAAACTGAAGATATCTGTAACTTTACTGTGCAGGTGGCTGAGCACAGGGACAGTGCTCAGAGAGGTTGTGGAGTCTCCTTCCCTGGGATATCCCAAAGGTATCTGGACACAGTCCTGAGCAGTGGGCTCTGGGAATCCTGTCCAAGCAGGGAGGCTGCACTGGGTGACCCCAGTGGTCCTTCCAGCCTCACCCACTCTGTGGTGAGGCTGCATTCCTGCACAGGCCCATGCCATCCTTCCAGGCCATCCTGAGGAAAACTCACCCATGCCATCCTTCCAGGCCATCCTGAAGAAAACTCACCCATGCCATCCTTCCAGGCCATCCTGAGGAAAACTCACCCATGCCATCTTTCCAGGCCAGGCTGAGGAGAACTCACCCATGCCATCCTTCCCGGCCATCCTGAGGATAACTCACCCTGCCCTGACAGAGCAGGTGTCCCATGGTGTGGGAGTTGTCACTCTTGATTTTCATATATTGAGTATCCCGAGCACAGGGTAGTGGTCTAGGTCTTGGATTTGGGGGGAAAGTGAGGGAAAGGGGAGGTTGGGAGCTGCCCTGAGAGCAACAATCTGACTAAGGCAAATCAATAAACGCCAGTCCAGTCTCTGCAAGCCTCCAAGGAAACACCACGTGAAAAACAATTGCTGATGTCTTCTCTAACACCAAAACCCTTTAAAAAGTCTTTTTAGAGCAGACAGCAATGGTCAGAAGATGCTTCTTGGAGCTGTCCCTCATCACCATGCAAACACAATCAGGCCAGAAGTTGCTCTGTCCAGCTCATTTGACAACAATAACATGAGGATGAAGAGCAAAGCATTTCCAGGTGACTGGTCAAAGGTTGCTTATGCCATGCTGTGTCATGGGGCAGGACACAGACAAGAGGTCCTGATTCTCACGTGTCTTTCTGTCACCTGGAAAAATGTGTGTTCTCTGTCAGGAAATGTGGGAGAAAGGGTGATGAAGATAACATGGTAATTCCATAAAATTTTTCAGGCGCCTAGCTTGGCACTGGTCTATTCCCATTCAAGAGTAGAGGGAGGTTTATTAAAGCTGATTGAGACCTGGAATTTCCCTTTGAAGCCAGGGATATTACAATCTTCTGATTATTTCTTTTTCATACCTTGCCGGAAAAAGAAAAAGAAAGGTTGAAATTTCCTATGAAACTGAAATCCTGAATGATTTTGCCCCCATAACATCAGAACATCCTCTTTGCAAAGATTTGTTTCAACGTGCCTGCAGTCCTCACAAAGTGACAATGCTTCATGTCTGTGGGACTGTTTAGAGCTTTACAGAAACACAAATTCAACAGGAATCTTTTGTTTTCATCAAAATGATGGTTCTTGGTAAGTCCACCCCTAAAAAACCAGTCTGTTTCCTTTCTAAACATAACTTTCCTTCACTGAGGAAGCACACTGCTGGAAAATGTCCACAATCCCAAGTCCATTTCTAGCTAAGCCTGTGCAGAGAAGCCTTGCAAGCCCTCTCATGTTTGCAGGAACCTCGCCATGGACATGGCATGGCAGTTCCAAGTCGTTTAATCTTTTGTCTAAATATAAATAGATGAGTGAACACCAGTAATTTCCTCTGTCCCTCTGGCTGTAGGGGGTTTATCTGTGTGAGGGAAGGCTTTGGGATTAGGGCCAGTCATTGGGGCTCTCTCCAGGCTATCTGCTCAGGAAGGCTCATGAGCTGCTCAGAGATAACACTCTGCTCACTCTTGGCCTGATCAGCCGTGCTCCAAAGGGCATCCCACACCAAACCAAACTGATTTAAAGAAACAACAGCTCAGCTGCTCCCTGCCTGCTGCTGATGGGGCAAAATGGGGGTTTTCCCATGAGGCTGAACTGACTGCAAGGGCCTTTTTCTTACATTTGGCTGTTTGGGCCAAACTTCCATGTCTGCCATTCCCTGATGATTTGGGACCTGCAGATGAGTAGAAAGCAGAGACCTGACTAGTCCAGTAAAACTGGAAGTTGTGGGTGGTTTCTTCAAGAGAGATCTCCTGTGCCAGTTTAGGGGAGTTTTCACTCTTACTGGCCATGGTCACTGCCCTTATCTTTTCCCATAAGTTTTATCAGTGTTTTCCTTTTCATCAGAAATGTCTTCTCTCTCTCCCTCTTGATCTATGGCGGGTCACTTGCCTACCAAATATTCAGCAAAAAGGGGTGAGCATTCACCCTGATGAACTTGGATCCACATTTCTTCCCAGTCCCAACACTCTCCTCACATGACCCCAGTTTCTTCTTTCCCTGTCCAAGTGCTACAGCTAAAAAAAACAACCCCATCAGAGGGGCTGGCTGACACAACCAGATAAAGACGACACAGCTCATAAGGGAAACTTGGAAGGGAAGCCCTAAAGATTGATTGCACTACACAGGGAACTAAACTTTATCAAAACAAAATGCATCCCTCCAAAAAAAAAAAAGGCTCTTATGGAATCCCATTACCCCATAAGGATTAAAACCTGTGCTTAAGCTCGGCAGCTCTCTGGCTTGGTAATGTCATAATTTAAAAGTTCACTGAGTTACAGCTATTTGCAGTTGTTAGACTGAACCCTCCTTTCATCTCTGCAATCTCATTCAGTCCCTTAGCATTGTGGGGATGCAGGCAAACCACTATAAATAACTGAGCCTTTGCATGTCAGCTGGTACAAATACCAGCCACTTCAAACAATCTGACCTTTCTTAGGGATTCTGACCAAACTGCAGTGGAAGACAGCTAATATCTTCCAGGATTTTCCATGATTAAGGTATATATATAAATTTCTGGCTGTTTGTGTGCGCTCCAAATGCTTTCTGGCTTGTTTAATCTGGCTGTGACACTTTGTTCTGTGGTTAAAAAATGAAAGTAACGTCCCAGTTAATGATTTTTGATGAAGCCCATTATTCTCACAGCTATTTTTAAACACCTTGGAAGGCAAACCAATCTAACACACCTACAAGACTAATATTTTAATAAACTAATAGAGACAGTGGGCTAAAGCCATGGTATTTTTCCTCTGAATTCTTGTTTTTAAATGAAACCCTGTGAGGTTTCCTTGGCATTCCTTTGCATGAAGAAAGCAAAACCTAGAAAATAAATTGCTGTTGCTGTCGCCTGAATTTTGTCTTTGGCTTTAAATGGGAAACAAAATAGAAAATTGCTTCATCTTCATAATTAGCAAAAGCTGACGAAGGATGTTCCTGCAGAAGGTATTAAATGATTATGAGATTTCCTCTTCTTCTACACACCTGTTAAATGGAATCTGATAATGTCTCTCTCTTATTAATATCTTATGAGAAAAGTCAGAGGGGATGCGTCCTTGATCAAGAGATATCCATTTTATGCTTACTGCTTTGGTTCATTCTGGAACACAGACTGAATGATGCTTCTGTGAGAAACTGGAGAAATTGAGCCCAGCTTCAGCCATTGTAACCAGAAAAATAATGAGAAAATGTAATAAAATATGGAAAATTATCTAGACTGTGCCTTACTTCCTAGCTTTGCCAGAAGTTACAATGAAATTTCAAGAAGATTTATATATCTGCCATCCCCCATTCATTTACACTGTACCTGAGAGCTTTACCCCAGCTGTCCCATTCAAGGAATCAGAGCAAAAATCTGTTTTCACCCACTGGGAGAAACTGGGAATGAATTAGATTGTTCCCAGAATAAGGCCCTATCCAACAAGAGCAAGAGTGGCTGTCCCTAGCTCACCAGATTTGTTTGGTTTCTTCAGCTACCTTGCAATCCCTCATGAGCATTGTGCACCTCAACTAGTGACATGCATTGGTTTCAATGCAAAAAAATCCAAAATATATTCAGAGAGCAGAAATGTGTCTTGGTCTAAAATACATTTTGGACTTTCACCATGCCCTGTCACAGGGGATTTGCTCTTCTCTTTATTTTGCCCTCTTGCAGCTATAGTCATATTTCCTGCTGCTATAGTAATGGAGAGATGCTCAAGAGCACAAATCCTCATTCTGTAAGATCAATATGTCTGGTCTGAGCCTGCAAGATGGATTTCCTATCATGTCCTTATATCAACTCTTAAGCTGCCCACAAGTAAGCAAAGCAGTGTGATGGCAGAAGAGTATTTGGTGATTTGCTGTTGCAGAGTAAGGCTGGAGAGCAATGAAATTATTGCCACATTATCAAGAGTCTCCAAAAGTGTATTGGCTTCAAAGAAGGAGATGCTGATGTGAAATTTGAAAAGCCTTTCACAAGTGTAAAAATGCAATAGGTGTGAAGGACATCAATGAGGAAAAGTGAGGAAGCACTCGAGGGACAAGAGATCAGCTGGAATACTTCCCCACCTCCCTGCATTGTTTCCCTACTCCCCAGAACGAGCAGGCAGACCTGCTCCTTTCCCCATCTTCCAGGGAAAACTCACAGAGAATCTCAACTCACCCTGAGCTGAGCAGCCCACAGCCAATGTGGACACTTATTTCTTATTTCTTAACCTAGCTCTTCCCACCAAGCTGCTCTTGCTCACAGCCTGTGTTGTGTTGAGGCTGTGCACTTACATTTGCCCTTTGCAGTGAAAGAATTTATATTTTCAGCTGCATTTCTCCTGCAGCTCTGGCAGGAGCTGTGGTGGAGAGCACAGAGCAGCCCCATGACTGGCATCAGCAGGGCTCACTCTGTTAAAGGCAGCTGTTAGAAAAGGAGAGTTTCTGAATGACAATTAAAATGCTTCAGTGATTTAAGTGGGCGACTTGCAAGCACTGCTCTGTAATGCTACACCCTCCATGTCCAGTTAACAGCTCTGCTCTCACAGAAGCCCCTAGTAGGTCAATTCATGCAACAGCATTGACAGTGACCTTAAGGAGGGATCATTAAACCATCCTCCTCTCCTGGGATCTGAAACTCTATCTGGTCTCTGCAGGAGAGGGTGAGATGAGGCAGGGAGGGAAGGAGCAGCTCTTTGACCACCCAGAAATGGCTTTGTTGGCCCTGATTTTCCTTGGTGCACACCCTAAGGAGAAAAGTGAGAGGAGCCAAACAAAGCTGGCACTGTGGTACCTGCAGGGGGTATGATTTTCCCAGAGTCTGACAGCAGAACCAGAAGGATTTATTCCAGATGGAGCAGGCAGAAGACTGGATAAGGGCTGGGTGCAAGGGATGCTTGCACCACTGCTCCCCTGGCCCCAGCAGCAGCACCTGGCAGGGAAACACAGCCAAAGGCTGGGAGAGGATGTGCTGGGGCCAGCCGTGCCTGGGAGCTTGCAGCAAAGGAGGACTTTTGTCACTTGTCTCATCTCAGGCACGCTGCAAAGCTGAGCTGAAAGCCTTTAATGGTCCCTTGACTCCGAGCCTGCAGATACAGGGAGATAGAGAGCATAATAAACTTTCAAAATATGATCTAACTGCATAACACATCAAATGTGTATCTTAAGTGTATCCAGAGGAGCTGAATGGAAACAAACACACCATTTCAAACCAGACCACACACAGCAAGATAGCGCACATGACTAATTTTGATGACTGATTTCATATAAATAATGTACCAAGATTAGTAGATGCGCTGTAATACCTTTTCATTCCACTCCTTTAATTAACTTTTCATTGAGAATCCAATTGAAAGAGGCTAATAAAATGTTTGCTTTTTGCTCCTTAGATTAAAAATGCATCCTGTCCTTACCAGAAACAGGGAGAAATTGCATGAAATTTGGGAAAATGGCCTGCTTGATGCCATTCAGAATAGTGCCAGTGTTATAGCTCTTAGCAGTGTGGCAAAGGAAGACATAACAGGTGTAGATAAGGAGTGGGAAGAGTACAGTATTATGGTCTCTGCACATTGTAAATTGCTATGGGAACCAAACAGTTTTGTTCTAGATCAGTTTTGCCACCTACACAAAAGGGGAATAAGACACAGATAACCCTACAGCTGAGTTCTGTTCTTCTGATGCCTGGCAATGTTTAAATGAACTCATGAAGGAAGTGTTGAGTAGTGAAAGACAAATGACCTTTTCCATCTGGGAAAGGTCTTAAAATCTTAAAGCTGCAATGCCTGTGTTTATCAAAGGAGAAAGAAGGGACAATGCAGGTGAGGGAGAGAGAAGCCAAATCCCTGCTGTCTGAATTCAAAGAGGATGGCAGGATTTAAAAGAGCTAGTGACCTTCAGGAAATTGATCCTGGTGTTGATGGATCACTATATGTAGGATGCAAACTAATAGGTCATCTGCTGCCTCTTCACATTGTAAGAGGTGAGATTTCCTACCCCTCCAAACACAGAAACTTGAAATGGTTTTGAGTGAAGCAATTTTAACACTTATTACACCATCTCCAGGGCTTTTCAACCTATTTTGCAAATAAGGCAGGCAGGTAGGGCAGATAAATCCTCCCATCCTGTCATTACTGATGATAAAGCTGATACAGAAGGATGTGACATGACTTGTCCCAAAAACCCTCTCTGAGAGGGACCCTCACTGCTAGTGTCTCAGGTATGTGATTTACCACCAACCACCTTTCCCTTCTAACAAGTTTCATCAGCTTTCACACTGGAGCTCTGCAGAACCACAGATTTCACATGTTTCTTTAACACTAAGCCATCAGTAAGTCCAGGTTTACTCAAAACACTGCCCAGGGTCTCTTTATAAGTCTATAAAACACGGAGGATCAATTTGTGACCTTGGGCTGAGATTCAAGTTTTAAAGGAACAGTGAAACTGAGGCAATTTTTTCATAACTTTTATTTTCATACTCATATTCTACATTTGAATGTGCCTGAAGGGCTTGAGTGGAAGGGAACTTGCAGATTTCCAAAGCCTTTTTCTATTTCAGCCCTGAATCCAATTTTTGCCTCTTCCAAGTCTGGCAGCGTCTCCATGGAGCAATTGCAATATCCACATCTTGGATATTATTTGGATTGGACCTTCCAAGGCACATTAGCACCCAAAATCACATTTACAAGCTCCATCTGTGATGGGTACAGCCCCTCTGTCACACCATGGTGTGGGACAGCAAAATCCTGCTACAACAGCGTCAAACCTGGGTAGAGGAAGCTAATAACAGCCAACAGGAAAAGAAAAAATAAATAATCAAAGGATTACCTGCTGCATGGAAAGCTTCCCAAGGTTCAGCATGACGTGGGAAAGAATTCATAATCCCAGATTTCATTCAGACCATTTCTGGGAACAAAGGCACCTGTATTAAACTCAGCAGTGTTGATTTTGGCAAACCACGATCAAATAGAATAGGAAAGTTTAGAAAAAGATGGTACAAATCTGATTGACCCTGGGCATATAATCTTGGTGCTTCACACATTTCTTCTACCCTCCCCAAACTTATCTTGGCATGACCCAGTGCCTTTGGTTTTGCAGCACATCTCCTTTGATTGAGTGAAATGTTTTTAAGATGGCAACAGGGTGAGAATTAAAGTGAGATCTAGCTGGAGCAAGTAGGCTTCACAGGGGCAGCCCTCCTACTTGCCAAGTCTCACCACAGTCTCCTGCCCCCTGGATCCTTCTGGAACCCACTCTGAGAAAAAACTCAGCCAGACACTTTGTTAATTTTAAACTAAAATCCAATGAGAAGACAACCAGAGTTAATAGCACTCATTTAAATTAGAAGTTCTCCTGTGTATGGGAAAAGCCCTTGGCTGGGTTTCTCTCAGCTGGAAGTGCACAGAGCTCTGAGCTCTCTGTCCATTTCACAGCAGCTGAGCACCTTCCCCAGCACCTCCTGCAAAAGGCAGCAAGGAAAGAAAGATGGGAAACAGAATAAATACTGGAATCATTCCATAAAATGTTATTGAGATAAGAATAGCTAGAGATAATGATAGCTAGTGAGGAGAAATGGGGGATTGGCACGGAATCCTTCCACAGCAAGGCATGGAACAACTGGAGACCATTCCTGGAAATCAAACTGTGGCACCTCCACATGCCCCCAGGACCCAGAGCAGAAAAAAAATCCTGCCAGCTCAAAATGCACTGAGTGCTGAGCTGTGGCACAGAGTGAAAAACAGCATCCACTCAATGGCTGTTTGGGACAAAAAGTGAGAAGAAACATGGCCATTGGAGGAATTTCTGATAGGCAGCGTGTAAATAACCAGGCCAGACCACGGAGGTTAGCCATGTCCTTTTGTCAAAAGTGACATCAGATCCTCAGTGGCTGGGAGCATTCAGGGTTTATGCCCAAGCCAGAAGATGGATAACAATGCTAACAAGGAAACATCAGAGGCGAGTGTGATCATAAACAGGGAGGATATGCAAGATATCTTCCATCCAGATAGAGGGGGGAAAATGGAGCTCCAGGCACTGTCCAAAACAAACAGGAGTCACCATGAGTGGATGGGGGTCATTCCAGGCCACTGGTGAATGACATCAGAGCCAGTGCTGCCCTCCACATGGCTTCACAAAGTTTGCCTTTAACACTCGAATGTCAGTGGCAGAACAACACAAAAATGCTGCACCCACAGAGAAAGCCAAGAAGGAAACTCAAGGAGATAGAAGTTAGGAGTCCAATTGCACCTGAGGGAACAATTAAGAATTATTTATCCAGGATGAACTAATGGATTTTTATTTTTAGAGGAGAGCGTTGGGGAATTTTAAGAGTTTCCCGCTCTTAGCTTGTATTTAAATAATAAATAACTATCTGAGTTCTGGGGAGTGTTCAAGACACCAATCCATGCAGTTGCAGGCAGGACACAAGAAATAGTTTTCAAAATCAAAATAGTAAGCAGCCTTCCTGGAGCCAGTTCAGATGTTCTGACATCTCTTCAGAAAACAGTCAGGTAAATAATTTCACCTATTGTTGTTAATGTAATAATTTCACCTAATGTTGTTATTGTTGTCCAGTTGAGTTGGGGGACATTTCTGAAGCTACAACATTGATCTGTAGTGCATCACTCATCAGGAAAGCCTGCAACTGTGAAAAATAAATCCTGAAAAAATAATCCTGATGGATTTTCAGCCATCGACAGACTGAAGAAGCCTGGTTATAAATGCACCTGTATTGAAGTCTCCCTATGGCTGAAAGAAGGGCTGAAAATCAAATTTCATGCCTTTCATCTGCTTGAAACTACTAAGTAAAATGCAGACCCACAAAGCTAGCCCTAATTATTGACTTTAAAAACAACATGCACTTTGTATTGAGCACAGCCTTTGACTCAGCCTGTGAGCTATTTCTGGGGCCTGTGTCTTTGGCTCTGCTCTCCACACACAGAGCAGCAAAAGGTCAGTCATGAGTTAACATCAGAGCTGAAGGCAGTGAAGAGCCCTGCTAATCAGGCTTGCTCCTGACTGCTCAAAGAGCAGAGTGGGGCTGGATGCTAAAGCATTTGTCTCTTTAAAAGCCTGGTAGCCAATTAGCTTCCTAAAAGCTGTGATGGGCTGGACTCATTTACTCTGCATGCCCACGCTCCTCTGGGGTGTTTAACAAACAGCAGGACCACCAAGAGCTGCCCAACAGGGCCCTCTGCACACTCAGCACTGAGGCCATGTATATAGCCCCTGGAGAGGAAAAGAGATATTTTTGGGGTGACTTCTAGAAATATTTTTTTGACTCAGATCTTGGGGTGACTTCCTCAGAAAAAGCAATGTCATTTGCAATACTGCATGATTCCAGTCAGTTTCATAATTTTCCAAAGTTATCCTTGAATTCTCAGGAACAGCTCCAGAGCATCAATTCACTTTGCAGCATGAAAGACAGGCCTTATGTTCTCTTCCAGAGCATCAAAGTCATGAACACCTGGAAAACTCACGGTGATCCTTGTTATCTTCATTGGAAAGGTGCTCACTGAAATCCCAGACCTTGTCTGAAGATGTTCACATCTTTGTTTGACACATCCAGCTCATGTTTCTCTGCCTCACCACAGCATTCTTGGCCAGTACTGGAGTCCATCCCAACAGAACACTCCATTCCCATCCATAACTCACAAACTGGCAGGGTGGCTGATTTTCTTTTCAGATATCAAAGCAAGTTTAAAAAAAAAAATCTAGGTAGATAAATGCACAGACACACTATCAGAGACTCCTTCTATCCCTCAGTGTCCTGCAATCAATGCCAGCCTTGAAGATCAGCAGGACTGATAGCACAGCCACCAAACCATGCAGTGAACACCCTTTATCTGAGAAATAACTGCACATACTTAGTCAGCTACTTGTGAAGGGCATTTATTGGGCTGGTACCAAAGCACTGAAACACTCAGCATATTCCTAACTCACATATGTCCCACAAGTGAAGTGTGTCCTTGGCAGGAAGCTGAATCTGAGCAGACTTAAACACTTGCTTAAGTATAAGCACATACGTAAGTGTCTCACTGAATTGTGGCTGTGCTGACATTTGTATTGCTAGCCCAGGTGTCAAGCAGAATCATTTATTAGTTCCTTCTCTCTCCCCATTTACCTCTTCTTTTGCACTGGTGCCTTCATAAAGAGAAGGTGTTCTTCATATCAAGTAGGCAAAACTAATCAGTCTGTTTTAATAAAGAGAGAGATTAGGTGAGAAGGACAATGGTGAGTGTGAAACTGGAGGGAGATGTCAATGTGCTATTTTCAAAGCCCCTAAGTGTTGTATTTTAGCACTTGGCACCAGTGATTAAGCAAAACTGAGACATTAGGTTCAGCAGCTTTGAGTTAAAATTTTTGTTTAAAATTTCCAGTAAGTCAAACCTAATGGAAAGTCAGGGTTATTTATTTCATGCATTAAAAGGAAAGTTTCCCCTTTTAAGCAGAAAAGCCAGAAATGAGGAATGTCACTCTTTTTTCTTTTTTCTCAATATATACCAGTGATGCTGTTGTACTCTCAAAACTTCATATGCTTTTATTTCTCTTGGTTGAGCTGCCACAATCCACCAAACAACACTTCAGCCCAGTGTCAGTTTGAGGGCTCCAGCTCCAGCCACAATTCATCAGGATCAGATGGCAGCCAGTCCCCAATGCCCCTCCTGAGCCTGGACACTGCTCACCCATCATGGAGCAAAAACAATCATCTGAAGCTGCCCACCTGCTCCAGGGCCACTCTGTCAAACACGATATTCAGGGGTGACACCTCCCTGTCATTCTGATTTTTTGGATGCTGACACAGTGCTTTGAATGAACATCTGTTGCTGCTACTCCGCTGTGGTCTCATTCAGAGTGTGCAGAAGCAAAGATGAAAACATGTTTTGGTGCCTCCCTGCTGCCTGCTCCACCTGAGAGCCCTCTGCATCTCCTCTGGGCTGCTGAGCAGCTGTGCCCAAAGAACCTCCTGCCCTCCTCTCTCTGAAACATCAGTTTAACTACCTTGGTCTCTGAATCCCCACCACCAGTGGCATTCCTCTGGATTTCTAGCTGTGCATATGGCCATTTTCATCCTTTCATATAAAAATCCCAAATCAAAGGAAAATTACATTATTTGCTTTGCAGCTTATGGAAATGGTGAAGAAACAAACTAACTAATTAATTAATCTGGCTGTGGAACACAGAGAGGAGCTCCAAGGTTGGGTGTTCCAATGAATTGGAGTGTGCTGAGACACTCAGACTGGATAAGGGTCCTGGTTAGTTAGAGCAAGGTATTTGAAGCAGTGAATTGCAGCCTTCTCTCCTCCCTGTTTTATCTGTGTGCCTCCTGCAAACCCTTCAGAGCCATGAACACTTTCATATCTCTAGCATTTTCTCATTATTCCAGTTTTGAGCTTTTCGTTGTTTTTGGTTTTTTTTTTACTCTTCCTGTCTTGTCCAAGTCCTGCAAGCAAAAAAATTTCCCTTTCTAAACAGCTTCAGTGGGCCTGAGTGACTTGAAAAGTGACACGGAAGGCTCCACCACTGTGTGAGGCTACTGTAAAAGAGAGGTGGGCAGGGTGACGAAGGAGAGTTAGGCTGGGAAATGTAGGAAGGACAGTCTATTTGTGTTCTTGCTCACAGTGAACCTGTGGGAAGTTGCCAGGGTCAGTTCTCACTCTGGATCTCAGCCTTTTTGGACTGCAGAAGTGAAAACTCAAACCGAAACAGCAGTCCCCTTGGGTTTCACACTCAGATACGGTATCAGCCCCTCTCTTCAGAGATGACAGCAATTAGAGGGCTGTGGCTGATTCTTTCTCACAACAGCGTCTTGCTTTAATGAGCAGCTTCTCTGCAGCTGAGACGCAGCTGCCCCTCTGGACTGGTGACACTGAGGCTCATGCACAGAGCTCACACACACTGTCACTCTAAATGGTGACAGCAATACCATCACAGCTACCTGCAGGATAGATCTTTCCTCAGTGTGACAGCTTCCAGGAGTTCAAAGCTGTGCAGGAGCAGAGCACACCAAGGCTCTGTGTGCTCACTAATCAGCGTTTCCATCTCTGTGTGATCATTTGCTAAATTGCCATCAACGTGGCACCACCAGCACTGAGGATGACACCCTTCTGTCTGGGTGCTGTAATCACACTGGATGCCTCTGAGCAGACTGCACAGCAAATGGGCACTGGAGATTTTAAATATCTCAGTTTTCATCATCAAACATCAAGAGTTAGTTCCTGTTTCCTTCTCAGTCACCTCTCCTGACGCCACCAGGCTGTTGATGCAATGCTGAGTGATATGTGGCAGCATGTTACTCTCAGTGGAGATTAATTATTTCTTTTTTAAGACTCCTACATCCCCCATCCCCTCTGGGTCTCTCAGTTGGTAAAGTAGCATGTCAAAAACTAATGGGAAGGTGTGAGACGTGACATGACTTTATGAGAAAATAAAATTAGGGACAAGGGAGAAGGAATTTGGATTTTGACAACAGACTTTGTTTTTCTGTTTGTTTCTTCCCCTTAAGAATATGTTTCTATTTTTATAACTGAATTCATTGCTGTGATTCATTCTGCAATTACTACAGGAAATTGGGAGGGACTGCACCTGTGTTGGACCACGAGGGAGCCCAAAGTGTCTCTGGTTCCTCCCCACACTGACTAATCCCCTTTGTCTGCTGTGCACAAACACCAGTACCTGCCTGAAACCCCTTCAGCCCTCACATTTCTACTCACAGCTGTCTCCAGAGTGTCACAAGGAAAGATGATGGATGGGCAGACTTTTATTTCCATTAGAATGGAGCCAACTGAATATTTCCAACAGCTTTATTAAAAATACTCGTTCTTGCTTTGCTTAATCTTGAAAAATGTGACATGTTCCTGCAGCTGAGCTTGCATTTTGTCTGGGAAATGAATGCCTGAGGTGGAATGATTTTCTGGAGGAGCAGAGCGTGGAGCAATTTAGTGTCTTCCCTTCCCCAGGCAGAGAGGGTCCAGCCTGGGAGAGAGAAGCTGGCAGCCCACAGCTGCCACCTCCCCAAGGGGCTGTGTTTGGTTTGGTTTTTGGGAACCTGAGCCCCGAAATCCAGCAGCAAAGGCAGCCAGGCTGGTGACACCGGAGGTGTCCCTGCCATCTCAGCCTCTCTGCTCCACTCCCTGAGCATCCCCTGCTCTGAGCATTGCCCTCCCTCCTCGGGGATTGTCACCCCTGCTGTTGGCACACTGCTCATGGCCCATGGTTGGCATCACTTAGAGAAGAGTTTTGGAGGACAGCGCATTTGGGTGTGTCCTCCAAAATTCTCCTGAAGTGTTTGGGTTCAATGGGATGGCGTGGCAAGGAGGGAAACAAATTAGAGGCACAGATTTGTCAGTTTGGGGTGAATAACTTCATCATCACAGTGTCTGTACAACCAAAACTCTGTCAAATATTTGAGTTTGTCCAAGGTTTTTCTTCTCTTGCATTGCTTTTCCTACTTCCCTCTTGTTTTCCCAGAAATAGAACAGGACATTTATTTTTATGGACAGCAAGATCTTATGGCTATTCCCCTGCGATGGAGTAATCTGAACACAATTATGTTCTGTTGACGAAAAGTGATAAAAGTGTATTGTGTCAACACTGTGAACTAACAGATTTGTCATCTGCTCTACTCCCAAATAATAGAAACAGAATTAGAATATGCTCTAACAGACTCTACCTTTTTCTATGGTTAAATAAACGCCAGCTCTGTGCTTGATTACTGTACTCACAGTTCTCCCTCTTCCAGAAAAATCTGCCTGGCTGTGCTTTAAATTCAAGAGTAAATTTTGCTTTGATGGACTTCTTTTGGCAGCTTATAGCTCATATGCTCTGAAGTAATTTGACCTAAGTTCTCCATTTCATTTCAGTCTCACTACTCCCATTTCTATCCATGGCTTTGAAAAACCCAAGCTTTTTTTCTGTACCTTTGTTTTTCCCATAGAAAATGTATTTGACAATACTACCTGCATTATATCCTCTCTACATCTGATTTCTTCCTGAGTTCATGGACAGAAATCTACCTGGACTGTTGTTTTCCTAACACAGGGAACACCCACATGTATGGCCAGCCCTAAGCACATGCAAATTTTCAGTGCAAAGATGTGCACATCTCATAACATAAAACACCATCCCCTGCTAGGTTTGAAGACAAGTCTGCACTTCCAACTCTTGGTTAGTTGGATGACAATTACTGATTAAATCTAAAAGAATAATGATGTCATTCAAGATAAATAGAAGAAGATTTTTCATGGCCAAAAGAAGAAGCAATTTCCAAAATTTCTGTGAAACATTTTGTTTTCCAGCTGTGGCTCTTTCACTGTTAAACGCCATTGAATAGCATTTCCATTCAAAAGGGGCATGTGCAATGTGTATCAAGGCTTTCCAAAATTAGGAAACAGTAGCCACCAGGTGCAAGTGTGTAATGAGTCAAGCACAACAGCATTTGGGTGCTGAATTGTGCCTGTCCAAAAAGACCAAGAGCACTGAGCTCCTCAGGTCACGAGAGCTGATGGTGCCCTGAGGATGCTCTTAGCTCACACCACTGGTTCCTCCCAAGCTCATTCCCCCAGCTTTCAGGTTAAGCACTCTGTCAGACTGCAACTCCCCAAAATCAGCTCTTTCAGGACCACAAACCCCAGAGCAATTGAAATTCTCCTCTAATGTGAGGAGCATTCTGGACAGTCCCTTCCTGAGCTCACCCAGCAGAGCCCCCTTTGCTCCCCAGCTCTGCTGTACCCCAGCACACCCAGGGGCTTGTCCCCATGCAAACAGCATTTTTCACAGGCTCTTCCTCTGGTTTGGTGCATTTGTTGTTTGAAGAGGAAAATGCAATCAGTTTTGACAGCAGAGTGAAATGAACTGAGTGTGTGCACATGAAGAGAGACTGTTTATTCCCCTGATCCAGCTCCTGCCAGTGGGATTTTTACTGTGGGGGTGGAATCAAGGCATTTACATCCTGAAATGAGAATAATTGTCTGGAATAGTGTTTTAGGGTATTTTGGCACCATATTCTGATACCCATAGCAACCTTAACAGAAAATTGAGCTGGACATTGCGATGGAAACATAACACCATCTACAACTTAATTCACAACCCAAATTTCCCAGAAGAAGCCACAGCTCATTACCACACCTACAGAACCACTCTTGAAAGAGAGCACAGATCTGACTCTTGTTCTTCCTCCTCCTCCTCCTCTCTCACTGATAGCCAGACTTGGTGCTCAACAAAAGGATGCTGCTGTGAGAAAACAGCTAAGGGGAAAAAAAGGTGTTAAAATTCTTTTCAGAATTGACTTAGAGCAGTAAATATATTGAGTAACGAAAAAGTTTGGATAAAATTAAGAAATATCTCTGCAAAGATTTTTCCTTACCCACCAAGTTAATGATCTCTATGTCACTTAAGGGTTAGTAAATCAATCTCATTTAATAAATTAATATTTACCTCGTTTAATCAATAAGTGTCTTTTTATCCTAATGTTCTATGCAAGATGCAGATATTTAATGTGATTTATTTTACCAAAAACATTTAGTCCTAACTGTAATAATTTTGTGCAGTTACCTTTGAAATTAATTTTTGGTACCATTTTTTGGTCAAGATTTTAACATTAATCCAAAGCATTTTAGAATCCAGCACACTGGCTTGTAGAACTTGAGTTTTGCACTGGAGTAAACGAGGCCATTATTCACATGCTTAAAATTGGGCATTTGCTCAAGTGCTTTGCCTTTGGGATAAAGAGCCCATTTGGGACTCTTCAGTACTTAGCTCTGATAAAATCCATCAGTCTTGCTTAAATGATTAAAACAAAAGCATCTTTCTCAGAACTTCCAACAGATGTTTTCATAAATTTTAACATACTTCTTTTCCCTGTCTTGTTCATTTCCAGTACAAGTATTCCCTTAAAAGCTGCATAAGGAAATCTGTAAACTTAATGGAGGAAATTTATTTGGATAGAAAGACATCTAAGGAAGCAGAACAGCACTTGCAATGATCTCTGGCCAAACTCTGCACCCGTTAACTTTCTTTATGCCTTTCCCCACTGCCAGATGTGTCTGTGCAAATGAGATTTTCCAAAG
Organism: Zonotrichia leucophrys gambelii; assembly: GCF_028769735.1. Lineage (NCBI taxonomy): Eukaryota > Metazoa > Chordata > Aves > Passeriformes > Passerellidae > Zonotrichia > Zonotrichia leucophrys. The sequence continues at coordinate 10,577,310 of NC_088184.1, forward strand.
TAACCATTGTCTTATCTGAATCCCACAAAATTCTTTCTGATAGACTCTGAGCAGGGTTTTTTAACAAACCAAGAGAGTGTGTAACTGCTTGCTCCATATGTCTGAAGTATATTCTTTCCTCCTCCCGCCCCATTTCATTCTGTCGACAACATGCATTTTGTCAAACCTCTTACTGCAAATCATTCACTCAATGAAACCAAAAGACATTTCAGCACATTTTTATCAACAGAATGTAATTTTGTGCAAATCATGCTGTCAACAGGAAGGAATGCCAAAAGAAAAGTGAAAGAACCCAAACCCATTTCGTCCACAAAAAATAAATTACAGTTTGCTTTTACTTTGTAGACAAAATGGAAATAGCAAAATTTCTCCATGTGAGGACAAAATTGAGATTGATCTCTTAATTTAGGAGACCAAATGGTAATTGACAGAAAAATACCAACATCATGAAGGACTTAGCTGAGATGCTAAATCAGAAGAATTTTTCCAGCACTGGACTCCTCTCACTGGTTTTGTTGCACCAGTGAAACACCACCTGAGATATTTCATCCACTGCAGCAAAATACTCAGTGATGGGCTCCAATACAAGGAGGCAGCCTGAGCTGAAGGAAAAACAAAGATGCTGTTCCATTTTGCAGCTGATGAATGGCTTGGTTTGCTCTGCAGGTGCATGTCCAATGCTGTGTGGTCACCAAGGCTCCTCACAGCTTTGTGCCATACCTGCAGCCACCTTCTATTTTTCACCGTTGTGACGCTTTCCTCCCTTCTGTTGCTTTGAGTTTTGCAGCTGTTATTACAAAACCTGCTCTTTCAGCCATTGTCTCTGCCCCTCAGGTCCCAGACTGCCTGGCAGGATGATGGTTGGCACCCCATGGCACAGCCTGGTGGGCACTAAAGCCTTTCAGGACAAAGCAAAGTCTGATCTCTCTGCCTTGCAAGCCCTCTCCATCACAGCACTGGAACCAGTTTCTACCTCCCAACAACTAAAGGGCCTTTTTTTGCTTGTCCACACTGGATTCCTGCCTGGACCTCTGTTAATGGCCAGCAAAACCCAGCTAGGCAAAACGCCTGGCTTCTCTAAAGATGGAGTGAAAATTGGCACCTGGGAGAAGGAGGTTACAGGAGGACATTAAAACATTTGTGTTCCTACACCTACTCAGGTTTAATTCAAGGTGTGCTCAGCTGATTATGATTATAAGGTTATTTTTTATATGGACAGCTCTTCAATTCTCCTTAATGCTTTGATACTATTTTTCTATGGACTAGAGTTATTGCTTAATATGGTAAAAAAACCACAATAACCTTCCTGGGGTTTTTGGAGAATTTCACTGTGTTTTCAGATCACCTTATCCCTTCCAGTTCTTCAGTGAATTGTTCAAATAAGGCCTTGGAGAACTGACAGTCCCAAAGAGTTTGTATGGGGCTGGAGGAGCAGAGACGCTGGCTGCTATCCAGCATTTCAGAAATCAGAATGAGAATTACCACATGCCATTTTGGTACACACTGTGGGGGACCACAGATCATTTTCTCCATCAGTCCCCAGTCTTTACTGGGGAAAACGATGCTGCAGCCAAATTCCCCAAGCCCTGCTCATCCACTAGAGAGGGATGCAGGGAGAGAAGGTACGCATTGTGCAGCATGAAAAATGGAACTGCTTTGAGCCGCGGGCCAACGCACTGACACCGAGAGCTGGCAGCAAATATGTCAGAGGGATCACGAAGTTGGCATGAGAGGGTTTCAGCTAATACAAGAGATTATTTTCAGGGCCTTGCAGCGTGCCAAGCACAACACAAAGCTGGCCTCAGAGAGAGAGCACTCCTGCTGGAGCCCTGGGAGGCGGCAGCGGAGCGGAGCAGGCGCTCGGGGACAAACCTGGCCCAGGGTTTTATCTGGGACAGCACTGGGGCTCAGCAGGGAACAGCTACTTCTTGGCTGTGTGTCACTGCTGTGTGTCCAAGGCAGTGTCTATTTGCAGTGCCTCTGGGATGGGTCACTTTTCTGAGCTTTCCTCTTCCCTTCGCTAGGAGAGGGAGCCAATGCATCCCTTTGGCTGCTCAAGTGGATTTCAGATTTGAAAGCATCATTTTTATCAACATCAAGGACATCCTCCTGTTTAATCCTTACCTGCCTTTCTACCCAAAGCAGCCCCAAAGGCAAGAAAGCATTCATTAAAGTCATAGTGTCACTTTAAAGGTGATAGATAGCTTCAGTGGAAGAAGTATCCTGAGGAATGAAAAATTAATTTCATGCCATTTTTCTGTGCACTTCTCACGATATCTTCTTGACATTTTGGTTGTGCTGACGGTGCTGCATATTGAAGGTAGGGTTCTTATCTGTGAGGAAGAGATATTTACTCAATCTGGATGGACAGAAATTTTCCTTCTTTTAAAAGCTGTTATGTTAAACTTTTCTGGTATGAAATGGCCTCACCCTGATCAGTTCTGCTGGTGTGTGGTACAGGGTTTTGCATAAGCATGGAGAGCAGAGAGAGACTGAAAATTGTGCATCCTTCTTCCCCCAAGACTTTGTACTGTGGCACTCAGAATCAAGCTCTTGCAATTAACCTGTTTTTAATTTGTATGTTGGCTTCAGCTTGCACAAATCCACATTGGACACATTGTCCCAGCCGTGTCCAACCAACCCCACCTTTCCAATAGAACTTTGAACAAAAGAGAGGAAATGAAGACCTGGGAATTTCCATGTTTTCATGGCTGATTTCTTGTTTGCATGTTACACAATTAACTCCCAAGGAAAGATGAAAATCTTACTTGAATGTGAAATGAGAGTACTCAGCTGCAGGACACCTGGAAATCAAATCAGTAATTACTAACACAGAGGTAGACTGTAAACTCCCTGCTGGAATTCACCCACATCTTCATTCAACAGCAACAATGAAGGGATGGCAGTGGTGATCAGAATCAAATATTTAGATCGCAACCTGTTGCTTGCTTATTACTCTGCCAAATGCAGCACATCAGAACGTTTAATTCAGAGTGAAAAATCGAGCAGAAAACGGGAAAAAAACAGGGAGAGGATTTGAGTGGCTCCTCCATGGCTCAGCAGCAGCTGCTGCAAAAGCCTTGTGCATATTGAAGGGAGACAGAGCAGCACCTGAACTAGTTCCCCCTTTGTCTCAGGAGAGTGGAGGCTGCAGATGCGTGGTGGAGAACAAGCTGCCTGCTCAATCTGCTGACCTCCCCATCCTTGCTGAGGGTCACCCTGGTCCCCCTGCTGTCCATGGAAGCAAGGAGGTGCCTGCAACACTCCTGAGATAAACCTGGGAATGGGATAAACACACAGAGCTGACCTGCTCCAGGTTAACCCACTACGTGCACCAAAAGTTGTGAGTTCAAAAGGAGTGACAGAGCTGTGCAGAGGCATCCATGAGTACCCTGAGCATCACCCAGTGAACATTGGCTCCCACCCCTTCTGCCATAAATGGTGATTTGTTTAGAAATACTGAACTCCTGCTAATAGAAACCCCAAAACCTGGTCATTTGTTTTAAAATGGCAAAAGCCAGCTCATGACAATTCCTCACAGAAGGACAGAGCAGTTCAGATTGAAGGGACATCAGGAGATTTCTGGTCCAGCCTCCTGCTCAGAGCAGGAAAAACACTGAATTCAGCTCAGATTGCCCAAGGCTTTGTGCAGCCCAACACTCCAAATGCAGGCTCTCTGTGGAACTCCTGATATGGACAGGTCTTATGGTTAATCATTATCTTTTTTATTTTGTAACTCTTTTGTTAGTTGGAACCTTCCCTCCTTCAATTTATCACCGTTATCTCTCATGCTCCCCCGCTAACCTCTCTCTCACTTAGGGCTGATTTTCTTGCATATATATTTTAAGCGATAGAAGTTTTCAGTAAAGGGAGTCACTCAGTATGCCTCAGTAATTCTAAGTGCATTTCAGGGAAGCAAAAATACAACTTTCAGGCAGAGGTATTGGTTATGCAGCCAATTAATTTACAGTGGCATTATGGGGGAGTGTGGTCCCAGGAATCCAAAGAAATTCTCTGTGTTCTGCTCTATATCAAGAATATACAAACCCTTTAAATGTCTAGCATTTAAAAATATATATAACTTCCAACATGCAAGAGTAGAAAATGTTCACAGACTTTGATGCTGGCACTTCACATTACCATGTTTGGGGGATTTTTGCCATAATAAAATCAGTTCTGCTAATCACTGTTCCCAATACAGAACTTTCTTCATTTGAGCTGCAGTTCAGAGGAAAAGAGCCCTTGGTTTAATTCCTGTCCCAAAATACCTGTGCCTGAGTTCAGAGATGAACTTCACACATTTTTGCTGAAAGGGAAAGGATGTCGCATCAGTCTTGGCAATCTGAAAAATAAAACAGTGACTTTCTACCCAAAAACCACCTGTATGTTAAATTATTTCTTAAAAAAACAAATCTGGAGCAGGTATCTGCAAGGCTAGGGAAATCAGCAGAGCCTGGCCTCTCTGCTTCTCTGGAACAGCTGGCATTCCAGGAAAGATGCCAGCAAAGGACTCTGGGGTGATTCCTGCCAAGCTGAGTTTTTAATTTGAGTAGTTACACGACTGAATGCAATGTAAATCTTTACGGTTCAAAAAATGAGTAAAGAAAACTAAATTTTACCAAAATCCACAAGATTTAGACAGGGTGCTTTGGCTCCTACTTCCCCTTGCTCGAACACATTCAAGCCAAGCTGCAGAGCAGCAGGAGCAAATTGAAAACCGAGGTATTTTACCCTAAAGAGGATTAACAGGGACTGATAATGTTCCCACATCGTTTGTGGCCAGGATAAAATCCTGGGACTCTGCTTTCCCAGGTGAGAAGTCCTGAGAAACTGGAGTGAGGGCTGTGGAAAGGGATGGGGCCTTCCAGCTCAGCAGCCTCAATGGGTTATTCCTTAGAACAGAGCCAGTGAAAGGCATTTTGACAACAGTGAGCTGCCCATTTCTCATCATCTTTGTTTCAAGATTTCCTCAGGGTCCTTTCACTCCATGATGCTGATCCCTGCCAGTGCCCAGGATGGCTTGTGCATGTTTGGGGTGTGCCCTGAGCTGCACACCTGCTTTCAGGGGATGGTGCCCACCTTTCCCTGCAGGAAGCACTGCCAGTTCTGCTCCAGGGCCAGCAGAATCCCAGGCACAGCTATTTTAATGAGCAGGAGTCAGGCTCTCCTCCAACCCAGGCTGTCTCCTCCAGGACTCCTCAAAGGCTCCCACTTTGCATCTGAATTGCACTGGCTTTTGATGCATCCAGCAGATTTACACCTGCTTGTGAAGGCAGCCAAGAACATTCTGAAAGTACCTGGCCTGTAATTTTGGTCACTCTTTGCCCGCTGCATTTCCCTGGTACATAGAATGAACTCATTCACTTCAGCTATTTGGACACACACCTCTATTTTCCAAAACTGCCTGGTCTATTTTAGCACAGCTTTCAAGAACATCCCTGAGCACAGAGAGTCATTGAGAGCACGGCACCTGACACCCAGCTGCATTGCTCCAAAACTGATTTACAGCAGGGGGATTTGTGGGAAAAGGGATTTGACATGCCTGCTCTTCCAGTATAAATGACAGTGCAAAGCTGATCTGCTCTCTAGTTTGTTGGCCTCACACATTTTACATGGCACGTGCCCCTGCAGGAATTGATTCAAACACACCAACAATTACAGTGTGGACAGAGATGTTGTGGCCTGCTGCCTTCAGCCAGGCTTTGGTTGAGCTCCAGGGATGACAGTGCCACACATTTGACATTTCTAGAACTCATTTGGCTTCCAGAATGGATTTGCCTGGGTGAAAAGTGGCCTCAGCCCCCTCTCCTCTCCCCAGCAGCCCAGAACTGCCAGCACACTCAGCTAGGTCAGGAACAATCCTTGTCCCAGGGGCACAGCATTAATTAATTTGCCTGGACAATGGCATTTTGGAGATGCTGCACTCTGTCTAATTGCCAGGGACTGTAATGGGTCCCAAGTGCATCTTATTCACTACAAGAGCAATGCTGCACAGGCAAAACCATCTCTGGGCTCTCAGACTGCTGCATTATTACTGTGGCAAAATCTTGTGTGATGGCAGGAGCCCTTAGAAAACATCGGCTGGATCAGCCCTCAGATATCAAAGGTTTGTTCTGGCTGCTGCAACGTGCAAAGCTTTCTGCTGCAGCATCTCTGAGTTAACCTCTTCCGTACATTAAAGGTGGCTGCAGAAATATCAAGGCCCTGATGGTGAAAGGGAATTTTTGACAAACTCATCACCATGTGTCCAGAAATACTCCAGGCAGGATCCTGATGCTCAGGAACATCTGAGGATAGAGATGTGAGACAGATTCTTTCTGGGGCTGCTCCTCCAGCTCAGCCTGCATTATCATTTCAGAAACTGTCTGAAAGAGACTGGAGAGCACACACCCTGAACAAAACTGAAATTCAGAGGTGAGGTGAGAAAGAGGGGGGATGCAGGTCAGTGTTCCTTTGAGGAGCAGGCAAAAGGAGCAGGCACCACCTGCTGCAGCTGCTTTGAGACAAGGGCTTGTCTCTCCACACAAAAATCCATCTCTCAGATCTCTTGGAGCACCACTCTCACCTTTTCAGTGCTGCAGCCACCCAGCTCACACCCTCTGCATGTCTCTGTGCAGAAAGGTACAAAACATAATAACCCCAAAAGCACAGTGGAAACTGGCAGGGCAAACCAGCAGGGAGTGTCTGCTGTAGGATGGGAAGGATGAAAATATGGGGAAAAGAGAACAGCAGTGGCATATGGAGAGCTGTGACAGTGTGGGAAAGGGGCTTGGGGAAGGCTGCTCAAATAGCAGGGGGTGGAAGGGTGTGCACGGGGAGGTGTTTGGGACAGGCTGCTGAGAGCTGGGGGAGCTGCAAGAGAAGGGCCATGGCAGGAGCCACAGCAATGAAAAATGCCACCTGAGCCCTTCTGCACGAGCCAAGGACCAGAGCAAAGCCCAAAGCAGCACCTGAGCTTGCCTGGAGATGGTGACACTCCCTCCATCAGTCAGGCTGATTTGCCACTTACAGGCAAGTTCCCTGTGTACTCCAAAGGGCTTTGGTGACACTGGCGACATTGTGCAGCCTGAGGGAGCTGTGCAGGTGTCCCTTCAGTCCTCACCCAAACGTGTCCCACTCCTCACAGCTGCCTTAGCTGGGCACCTGTGCTAAGCTCCCTTGGATGTCACATCCCTGGTCCCCAGCCCACTGTCCCCACCCACCCAACTCATCCCACTGCTCCTATGGAGAGCAAGCCATGGGGTTCTGTACAAAGGAAGTCCCTAGAGAAACAGAGGTTTGGGACTGGAGTCTTAGATGCAACGTAGAGATAGGAAATAAAAAATAAAGCAAAGTCTGCAGTGCTGTCTCCATTCTTTCTGCTGTTCTCATTTCCTGTTGCTATGCCATTCCCCAGGCAAGCACAAAAGGAACAGCTTCCTCAGCCACAAAAAATGAGATTATTCAAAGAGCCCCTCTGTCTTCTCATATTTATTGTGATAGGCAGTGTTGGAAGTGTTTGACAACAACTCAATTATTCGCAATGAATAGAGGCAGGATAGGCAGGCAATTATCCACTTTACCCATGTGAGAGACACCCATATTCAAAATCCACATTCAGAGAGATTCACATCATTTCCAAAGCCTTTTGCATATTTTTAATTACCAGCTTCCATTTAGCCGGATGGTTATGACTCCAATCAGTGTGCTTTGGAAGGGCTGAGCACTTGGGCTGGAGCCAGGCTTGCTTTGTCTCCTTCACATCAGCACTCTAATGTGAGCATTTTGGGCTAGATTTGAGAAGCAGCCTCCAGAATGGTGCACATCAATAGAAAGACATGATTAAAAATTTGAATCAAAGTGCAAGAAATGAGAAGCGTTTCCTTAAATACAGATTTCAACAAGGTGAAAAGATTGTATCCCAAAAAATCAAATTACATGGAAAATTTCCATCAGATGAGGTTTTTTTGAATATTTAGATTTTTTCAGAGCTTAATTTCTAAACCAATATTTTAATGTAAATGCTTTACTTAATATTTGGAATATTTCTCTTCATATTTTGAAAAAACCTGAAATTTTCTTTCTGAAGGAAACATTTCTATGGGTTTGATTATATTTACAGAGTGGGAGCATTTCACAACTACTGAAAATCTAGATTCTACCCCTTTGGAGTACATATATGTCATTTTGTGTTATTTGCTCCCTAACATGATGGCAGCCAATAAAAAGGTAAAATGCAGCTTAGGCCATGGGACTGTTCATTTTTAAGATTTGAAATTGGACTTTTGCATTCACTGTTGTATGTCTTACCAGAGTATTCTGGCAACAGGAATCCATATTTCCCTGTGTGAAGTTTTCCAAGCTTCACAGCATCAGGATTATTCTTAACTCTTCAGCTGCTGGAAGCATGGAACTAGATAGGATTCACACTTCTTAAATCATTGAATTAAGCATCATTAAACTATTATTTAAGTGCCCTTGTACCTTCACTCATCATTTTAAGGTACAACATTTCAATGCCAGTGCCATTATTTGAATAGAGTTATTCCTGAGGAATAACAAGGATCTGTGGTATTTTTCACAGCTTCTTTAAGCTTTTCCTGTACCCAGTTCAAACTCAAAGCACTTCCGAGTGCTGACCCATCCCAGAGAAGCCAGGCCTTCACACACAGGCTGACCCTGAATGCACCAACCCAGCTGGGAAGACTGGGACAAAGGAGAAAAAGGATCAAGAGCAAAGGCTTCCCATGGCTGCCTCTCCAGAATAAGGTTTGAGGTTCTGCACAAACTGATCAATTCAGGGAACTCTCAGTTTTCATCCTCCTCCTCCTTTTCAATTTTATTTCATGCACCTTATCAATAGTCCTCAAAATGCTGACCATGAGCTGGACAAAGAGTTCACCATGCCTGGACCTCACCAAGTCACAGAACAAGGACATCTCCCACATTCTTGTAGGATCCCCCATATTTCCCACCACCTCCACTTGTCCAAGGTGCAAACCCCAATTCCTGGCTCCAGAGCCGGCCTGGCTGGGCTGAGCTGCAGCCAGGACTGCTGCAGAAATTGGGAGCCTGGAGTAAAACTATGCAGGACAATGCCAGTAAATAAAAAATGAGCTGAACTGCTCCAAATTCTTCTCTTTCATTTCTACAGCAATATGTCTTTAAGGACACATCTGCTGTCAAAAGTGACATTGCCTTGTCTGTGTGACACCACTTTGTGATTTCCCTGTGTGTACTTCAGGTTCTGCAGCACTGCAGCTCTTTAGGGTAATAGAGGCAAAGCTCCCTTGAGCCAATGAGCCTTGGATCAGCTCTTAAAAGTTTCAGGGCTGTGACTATTATTTAATTTTTATATTTTCCTTCTCGTTCTCCCAGAACGTCAATAAGAAAACTTGTTCAGGAAAATCGGGGTCTGCATTTGCATATTTATGCAGTAACATTAAGGGTAAGGTTGGCTCATGTTTTACAGTGTGTTTGTTTTCATTGTGCAGATTTCATCTGCTCAGGGGGATCAGCTATTTGACCTATATTAATATTTAATGGTACAAATACTTAAAATAAAAGTCCAGGCACAGCCAAGGCTTTTGGCAACTCTGCTTTAAACAGCCACCCTTCGTTAAAATCTGGCTCTGCTTGAAAGGTTTTGATTTCTTGCAGGGATTGAAAAAAAGGAGCAGCACTTTTGATGGCTGTTTCATGACTGTTGGAATATTTTCTTGCTTAATATTGTTGTACACCAAGTCTGCATTGTAAAGGACTTTTGTACAGTTCCTTATTTACTGACCAGAGGAGATCTGCAGAAAAAATGAAAGAGAAAAAATCTCAGCTGGAATAATAAAATCGATCATTGTATTAAAGCAATGTCTGTTTTTGCTTTGCAGTCAGGCTAGACCAGTTTTCAGCATGGGCAGTTACTGACAATGCAATAAAATGTTGCTTCTCTCTTTCTTGTTTCCCCAAACTAGTATTTAAGATTTTCAGTAAAGACCATAAAAAAATATTATTCAACTCTGTCCTCTTCCAAAACAAGATTCTTCTGGGTTACCATCATTTCAACTTCAACCAAAAAGCAATATTTTCTGATATGCCTGTAAAAAAATTAACCTATGAAAAGGATAGGAGAGTCCTGGTGTTATTATAAATTATCTGTATAGTACAGTCCATATTATAGATTATAGTTTTTTGTGGTTTGTTTTTTGTTGTTGTTGTTGTTGCTGTTGTTTTGGGGGGTTTTTTTTGCTATAAAACAGCATAAAAGCAAGTGAATGGCTCACTCTGGATCTACCAGCAGCTTCTCAGTGCCTCTCAGTAATCCAGCATATCTCAGTTTGCCTTTCCCTCCATGCACAGGGAAGAATATCCCTGTGTCTACCTTTCATGAACAAAATGCACACTTTTGCCTCAGGCTAGGGATGTGTCGAAAAGCAGAGGAAAAAACATAAACCAAGCCTCTCAAGAAAGAAAAACAATCTTTAGAAACACACTCAGAGTCACTGCATAAGAATCCTGAAAGCTGACGACATAAAGAAAGGAAAAAAGCCAAACTCGGAGCAAATGTGCAATCAACTTGGATATGGTGCAGTTAAAAAGCAGACAAAGGCTTTATACAAACTAATGAATTGATTTAAGGCTCCACTGGGTGATATACAATGACACATTATTTATGTAACCTGTAGTTTACTGTTCACATAGTAATTTCCACCTCCCACCCTGTCAAATGGAAGAAACTTTTTCACCTTAAATCTTAGATGATGATGAGACCAAATAGCAGGAGAGGATGTATAAATGAAAGTAATTTAGTGAAGAAGGCTTGACTGACATGAAAACATAATAAAAGTTATGATAATGTTAGGGATATCAAAGTGAAAGCCAGGTGGGCAGACGAGAATAGGCAAGTTCCCAAGTCAATCTGAAAGGAGCTCTTCAACACTGGGGAAAATCCAGCCATTTATTTTCCAGCTTATCACTCCATGGGTCAAAAACTATGTATTAAATTTGGAGCACAAAGACCTGCCTTGTCTAACAATTGTACTTATTGTAGAGACGGGCAGGGAGGAGGGGGAAGAAGATTTTCAAAAGCTCAACACATACTTTAGAGAAGATGATTTGGGGTTTTCTCTCTGAAAAGAAAACCAGTTGAATCTCACCTCTCCTGCTTTTCAGGAAGCTGTATATTTAAATGCCTTTTTCCAGTGTTTGTGAATATTTCTTGTTGGATTTCTAATATTTCTCAGTAGTCACAATCTCTGCTGAGGAAACAGCCTGACTCCCTGAAAGTGTTCCACACATGGGACTGCTAGACCTGGATTGTCAGAATAACTGAAGACATGAAGCTCTGAAAATTATCTGAAGCTGTGAAAATTATCTCTGAGATTATCAGGCTGCCTACCCAGCACTTGGAGAGGGCACAGCTTAGCCCAGCAGCCCGGTCTGTGTTCAGCTGCAGAGATGCAGTTTGGATAAGGCCCTTGCTGACAGTGAGTGACTAAAATCCAGCAGATCAGTTCCCAAAATCAGGATGCTGCCAGCCTGCAGAGGAGCCAGGCTGCACCAGTGATGGGTGCCAGGAGCAGAAGGCTGACAGGTTGGGGTGCCAGTGCTGTTCCCTGAGGATTCCCTCACAGCCCAACAAGAACTGAGCTCTACAGGGACCACCAGCAGCTGCCAACCCACAGAGATTTGGCTACTGGCTTTGTAAAGCACTGACACACAGTTATACACAGAAGGGTCTTGCTCTTTCTCAGATGGGCTTGGCAGATGTTTAGGCATTTTTAAAATAATAACAGAAAATAAGCAAACAGTCCAAAAATCCTTGAGCACTTCAGTTGTTTGGAGGATTCTGCACTTCATTAACATTCCTTGTCCTTCCTGTTGGATTCATTGATTGTTCTGTCTGGTTTCTGCCCTGCAGAAAGATAAAAATACCCAGGCTGTGAAGAGGGGTGTTTGCTTGAATCTCTCTCCATTTTAAGTCTTCATTTCCCCAGACAAAAACCAGAAATCCCTGATGAAAATGAAATAAATAATGTTCCTGCTGAGAATTAAGTAAATAACAGTCCCAGTGATTAACTCCTCTCCTTGAAAGCACAGTCAGGTGCTCTGAGCACTGAACCAAGTCCTTCCATCTTATCCCTGCCAAGCTGGAAGCACAAAGGGGATTTATTTCATACTTAGGGAGGAAAAAATTGTTCAAGACATTGTTCTCTGGGACAGAAAGGGCACGGAGGTTTCTATTCTGAAGCTGCTATTTTTGGGAGCAGTCCAGTGAGTCAGAGGAGAGCCCCTGTGTGAGCTGACACGGAGGAAATCCCTGCTCTGAGTGCTGCTTCCGAGCTGCTCCAGCTCTGAGAACAATGCAGAAACCAGGGATGGGGTGGAGAGATGATGGATGGATGGATGGATGGATGGATGGATGGATGGATGGATGGATGGATGGATGGATGGACGGACAGCAGGGCAGTGCAGCTGATGAAGCAGCAAGGCACATGGCAGGACCAGAGGGGGCATCACCCTGTGAATCATCTGACACTGCCACCAAAGTGTAAATCCACCAGGTTTCCTTCCGGGTACCAATAAGAAGGGGAAATATCATCATAACAGGGCGGTTTCACTTTCCAGCATCCACTTCCTCAAGAGGGTACTGGGTAACTAAAGATAAAGCCAAGTTTGCCAACAGGTTGGCAGCATTCACAGTCTCTAGCTTTGGACATCTAATTTTGTCTCTCAGACTGAGCTCTGTAAGCAAACCTTTCTGAGGATGTCCATTCAGGTATTCTGAATAGCCCCCATAAAATGCTATTACCTGATGAACAGACCTCTGGCTCTATTCACATTTATTTATACTAGCTTCTTCAGTCTTATTTTGAATATTTTCAATGCCTTCTGGCTCCTGGACAATATTCTCTGTTGTGCTGATGAATGGGTCCATTTTCTCATTTGTTTATTCATTTTCAGCACCTCAACCAGCTGATCTTCATCTTGACTTAAGAAACACAAGCTCTGGGAACCAGACTGGTCTGTGGACCAGCAGGTTCTGACACCACTGGCTTCTCAACCCCAGCTTAACAAGGCTGAGATCAATCAGTAATTCACAAACCTCTTTATGGGCTGAGAAAAAGAGCCATGGTACGTAAACACCAGCAATTCCCCTGTCCCATGAAAGGAGGCACAAACACAACTCTTTCTGATGTTTCTGCTCTGTGTTTGTCAATACAAAATTATCAAACCAATGTCCATGGAAAACAGAGGCGGCAAAAATAGAAGTGATTCATTTTCAGATGCAAATAAATATTTCTGGGGGGAAAAAACCCCAGCATTATTTATTCATCCAGCTCAGCTTGAATCCTTAAAATCAAAATAAGGTTATGGGAATGCTGAGGGGAAATAGGACAAGGTAAAAATGAGATACTTTGTTGAGGCTATTTAATTGAAAAGCAGGTTTCACCTGCATCCTTACAGCTAAAATGAGTTTATTCCTGCTTTTTCACCAACTGATGGAGCTCTTTACTGAGCAGTGTCTAGCAGGGATCAAGGTGATACTGCACCTCTTTAGAGAGGCAGCCCTCTCCAAGGATCTGCTAGTGTCATGACTTGCCAATGATGTATTGCTCTAAAAATGGTGTCTTCTACAAAAGAACAGGTCCTGGAGCAGATTTACCCCTAATTACAGGAAGGAAGGAACAGGAGAGGTATGCAGATAGCAGCAGATTCATCTTGCCAAAATAGAAAGTGTGTTGCTGCAAGCTGGAGAATTTAAATGGTGATACTTTGGGAAGAGTCCCATGCTAAACAAATACCTCCTCTGCAATAATCAGGAATTAGACTGGAAAAATGCAGATATCCGAAACCATAATGTATGTGGTTTTTTAGATAAGACATTTACTTCCAGCCAGAGAGAGACTCAAAATACCTTTTTACTTCATCTTCTAATATAGCACAGCGTCTCACATTGAATCCATGACTCAGTATCATACAATCACATCCTGGTCTTATTAGCTAATTAGTCCTAAGGAGCAACTGGAGAAGTCCCACTACCCCCTGGTACTTCTCAGGTTTCCTGCATTTGTCACCTGAAGATGATTATTTGCCATCCTGTGCTGCTGCTAATTCTCATTATTTTTTGTACCAGACATTTGCATTAGGTTGCTATGTCAGGTTAATAACCATGGTGTCCCCGTGCAATGATACACAAGGGTGCACAACTGAGAGGGGTTTCTGCCTTTTCTCCATTTCACAGCATAAGACTTATAAAATGGTTGAAATCACTCTACATCCTTTGAAAAGACATTTAAATTAGTAGCAAGCCCAAGGGGAAAAAAAAAACCAACAAATAGCCTAAATCTCAGCTCCCACTCTAACCAGAGAACAGCACAAATGTACTGTACTGGTTCATTATTGTGTATCACATAACCACCAGTACATTGTCTTTGAGAGCTGAGCATAGTAGGGATTAAGTTACTAAATGCTCTTATCATAAAACAGTTATTGCAGTCCTCAGGTTTCCTCTGTTAATCTGTTTGTTTTGCTGTATCTGGAGGATAAAAAATGTGGGAGTATGAAACATTTATCTGTTAATTAGCAATTATAAAACAGTAATGGAGCTTGTGTGTTTTAAAATATGTAAGACAATGTTTGATTTTATGGTTCGTGTGGAAATATTGTAAGGATTGAGGTGTATTCTGTAAATAATTTAAAACAATAGAGGAAGAGATAGGTGCAACCAAATGAAGGAGACAAAAGTCTGTGCCTAAAGTTACGACTTTTTAGCAAAGCTGGGTGTGTTTGTATAAGCACAAATGTCTGGATGCCAACTTCAGCATTAGGACTTGCCTAATTCATTTAAACATATGCAAATGAATACAAGGTATCGGGCTATGCCAGTTAATTGCACAATGAGTTGCATTCGTCAGCAGAATTTCCTTGCACTACCCTTTCCCTGCTCCACTGATAACAGATATTTTTGTTCTTTCTGTACATAGGGGAGTTGGAGAATATGAGGTGTCTCAGTGCTTATTTGATGGGGTGCAACCATTGTCATCATGGGGGGAAAATGCAGAATAAATCAGTGTACAGAGTGACTTTGACTGACACGTGGTGGGATCATACATCTGAAGTTTAACCTGGCAGAGTTTCTGTCCCTTCTGAGCCATAAACCCCAGTCAGCTTCATGCTGCAAAGCAACACCAGACAGAAATCCCCATGCTGAAAAATTTACACTGAGCCAGCAGGAAATTGAGCCACTTGCAAGTGTGCACGCCAGGGAGAGGCTGAAAGGAGAGGCCACGTTGAGAGGAGGATTTCTGTGTCCTGATTCCATTGAGAGCAGGATTGCACTGGTAGGGGAAAGGCAAGCCCTGCAAAGCTTCCAGCTGAGGCTGGAGCAGAAGGAGACAGGGCTGCGGAGGGACAGGGATAAAACAGCAACAGAAAATCCCTTTTTTGTTACAGGGATATCCCATGGCCTTTGCCATCAAGGTGAATCCGTGGTTTTATTTATTACTGACAGGAAGTAGCTTATATCTGAGAATATCCTTTAAGATTCTCTTCCCAAAGACTCACAGAGCACAAGTAAGTATGGAATAGAATGTAGCAGGACATTTTCTGAATCTGAGGAGAGAAATGCTCAAGTGCAACTGGGCTTTTCAGCCTGGAAAAGAAAAAACTGGGGACATAAAGATGATTCAAGAGAGCCATGGGGGGCCTGGCCCTCCAAAGTGACCACAAACCCTCTTAACCTCACTCAGCCTGGCTCACTTGGGCTTGCTGACATGGGCAGCTCTGAGGTTCTTGTTTTCTCTGTAATCTCATCTCTATTTGTTGTGAGATAGGACTTCTGCAATGCTTTCTTCCGCATTGACTCTATTCCATTTTTGGGGAGTTTATGAAGCACCAAGGGCTTTGTGTCTAAGAAGGGCTCCAGTGAATTGCTTTGAATCACAGAAAAACTCCCTCATGGAAGGGTGGCAAAGATGTGAGTGATCTGTGAGATGATGAGCTTACTCAAGAGCTTAAAGGGCATGGTGAAGGTATTGAGCTGGCACAAGCAGTGACCTTGGGAGGGAGCAGGGAGACTCTGAGGAAGTGAGGTGTCCATTATTTCTGAAACTTCCTTCTTTGCTATTTCCTTCATTTTCAGATCCAGCTACCAGTGCACAGGGTAGCTTTGATGAATTTCCCAAGGGCATGGCCAGACACTCTCCTACAGAGAATCAGCAGTCTTTAATGGCAAGCCAGAAGGGTCTGCCTTCCTTGCCATTGATGCCACCTGAGGATTGAAAACCCTGGGAGTAAGTCTAGAGGGATGCCAGCCAAAGCATCCTATTGTTTCAGAAAAATTGTGCCTGTCATGAAAGCATGGCAGGGCAGTGCTTCCATTATCTCCTGGAGATATTCCTCCCTTCCCATCACCACTTCCTTCCTATCACCACCCTCCCAAGTTCCTGCAGGAGCAGACACTCCTTATAACACCCACTGTGCTCTCAGGCTTGCTGCTATTTGTATTAATCTATTAATTGTCACTATTAACCCCAGGGGACTTGGGAGGGCAGTTCTCAAGCCAAAGCAATGCCAATTACATCTCCCTTCTTCAGGGAGCTTCAAGTCCATCCATCAAAGGCAGCACAAAGAGAGAGACTTCAGGAGGTCAGATGTTGAAAAACCATGAAAAGCTCACATTTCCCTGGAGTGCTCTGAGTTCTATTCACCTCCTTACTCTGCACCTCCTCTCAACTGCCCTGTATCATGGCAACCAGCTAATGGCACTGTGCATTAATAAAAATAAGCTCTGCAACCAGAAATAAGTGGATATTAGATATTTTCCCGCATTTGTGACTCTCAACCTTGCAGACCTTTTGGGTGTTTTTTTTTTCCTGTTCCTGCACCTTTTCTCTTGAGGCTCTACAGGGGTTCAGACCCAAGCAAGCTGGACACAATTTTCAAATAAAAATAGACAACTTATTTCTCAAATGGAGTCAAACAGATTTTTTTTTTTTTTTAATAAATTGTAGGTTTGGGGTAGTTCTTTGTATGCTGGATCTGAAGTCCAGATTCCCCATTTCATGAATCTTGTGTCCCAATGACATCCTAACTATCCTGAGTGTTTCACCTTGGAGTTTCTGAGGGGAAGTTTGTCTGCTTGCTCATTTGAGAAACCCACCAGGGCACATGGGACATCACTCGTACGTCACTGTCAACAAAACTGTGTGTTGCTAGAAACAAAACAAAAGGAGAGACTAAAAGAATAAAGTTAGTCTTGTGGAAGGAAGTTGCTAGTTAAGAACGTGGTTGTTGGAAACAGGTGTTAATCTTTACTGGCTGGGTCCCTGCAGGAGTCACACAGGGTGCCAAAATGTCCCTGAGCTCCTTGTAACGTCATTGCCAGCTGCACAGAGAGTGCAGTGGCTTCTCCTCCCTTCCCTGCCCTGAGAGACATGGGAGAAATAAAGGGGGAATATTTTGGAAGCCCTGCCTTGGGAAGTGCTGGCTCTATCTGCATTGCCCACTGCACACAGGAACAGCAGGGGCTGCAGCTCAGCTCCAGATGAACCCAAGCTCAAACTGCCAACACCAGTTCTAACCAAGGCAGGATTTTCTGACCACGTTACCCATCTCAAAGATGAGCCCTCTCCTTCCTCTGCTCTATCACACCCCTTGAGTTCTGCAGTGCTGCCCCAGGGTCCTGCAATGCCCAGGGAAGTTCCTGCTGCTGGAGGAGTCTCAGAGAGCTGAAATGCACCCCAGGCAGAACAACCAAAGACTCATGGAGCAATAGTGGGATTGGAGAGAGATTTCAAACAATTTCTCTGCATCGTGCACTGAGCTCATTGAATTGTACCGTACAGAGGGAACCTCTGGCTCCATACCAGACTTACTTCCACTCCTTCTGTGCAGGTATTAATAATAATGGCAAGAATTGCTCTCCTTTCCCTGTTACCCTGCTGTACCAGCTGAGTCTGGTTTTTAGGCAGCATGACAGCTCTCTATTCACAGTTACCTTGTGAACAGACCCAGGGTGCAGCTGTAGCTGTGACACAGCAGCTTGAGCATGCAGCACACACAGCTGTGACAGGTACAGCAGCCATGTGTTATCCTGCTTCTGGGCTTGGGCAATTAAACATCTGCTTTCCACAGGGAAATAATCTTTGTTGTGTAAGCCTGAGGGAGAAGAAGCTGGTTTGTTTCATTTTTTCACACTGAACATTTATTCTTCATTAAGACAGATTACAATTAAGGCAGCCCAGCACTGCCCAAGCCATTCCTTTCCACCAATAATGAGAGGGGGCAACTTTTGATCACTGCCCACTCTGATTGCCAAACCATCAACCTTTTTGCTTGTTCATTCAAAGAGCCTTTGGGGAGCTACCAGCTCACATGTAAGCTCCAAACACTCCCATGGTACAACTCACATCCCAGCTTCTTCGACCCACTTCTAATCATTACATTCAAATCATTATTTTTAGATTAAGCACTGTTGAAAAATAACCTCTGTGCAAGGCAGAAAAGCCAAGCTGAAGTCAGCTTGCAAATTCAAACCATCTCACACTCCAGCAATGTCCAAGAGAGAGGCCATAGAATCAAAGAATAGCTGAGGTTGGATGGCACCCCTGGGTATCAGCCAGTCCAATTTGAATGCCTGTGGACACCTTGGCTAATGGATACCATAAATACAAATCTGCAAGGACAGAGCAAAGAGATATTGCCTAGAATCTCAGCATTGCAATAGGATTTTAAAATTGAAATGCGATGTGCACTTAGCTACAGACTCCCAGAAAAAAAAAACAGAGTACTCTGTGTAATAATTTGTCTATACAATGTTTTTGGGTACCCACAGAGGAGCCCCATCCCAACCAGCCAGGACAGAGGAGCCAAGTGCACACAGATATTTATTTCCTGTTGTTCTGTGTTTACTGCTGCAGCAAACCAAATGCAATTTCCCACGTGTTTACTCAACATGAACACAAATCTGGCCTCTGAACTTCCCTGTTCCATTTTGACCCTTTTTAATCTGCAGTGTCTGTCTCAGACAGGCTCCCCCACTCCCGCCATGTTTTCCACTTTTCACACATTTAGCACATTTCCACTTGCCATTTTCCCAGTTCAACCAAGTGTGTTTTCAAGCAGCTGGGGGCTCGCTGGTACACACGTGCATTTTACACGTTTTGAGACTTCTGAGCCAAGTGAGGAGAAGCAGCAGTTTGGCTCCCCCTGAGCCATCACAGAGGGCTGGAGCTGACCCAAAAGGCTGTGTGTGCATGTGTGAAAGGGAGACAGAGCACTAACCAGCTCAGGTTGCATCCAAGACAAAACAGTTACTCATTGCCAGAAGCCAGTGGCTTTGCCTGCTTGAGGAATTCCCATCTCTAACCTTTACAGATTAAAACAAAACCAAAACCCTGTTGCATTTAGCCAGCCTCTGATCATCCTCTCCTTTATCAAACACAAACATCTCTAACAGGTCAGCTAGAGCATACAGGGAAATGCAGCATTCCCAGCTCTCAAACCTATCAGTTACAAGCCAAGAGCCAGTGGCTAAACAAATAGAGGAGTAATCTTTCAGAGGAATTGGCTTCCTATCTATTCTGAGAGTGCCTGCAAATCCAACAGTGATTTATTAACCTCTATTGAAGGACAGAGCTGTTAATAAAAGTTCACCTGCAAATAATAAGAAAATGTCAATGTCCACAAATGACAATTTCCTGAGATTCCCATTTAGCCCAAATCAGCACAGCACAGTGCATAAGCAATTGCTTCCATTCAAATCATGTGCTTAAGTCCCATTAGTTTCTTTCATTTAAGATAAAGACAGATCCAGACTAAAACAACAGCACTTCTCATGATCTAAGTTCTTAGATCTGGCAACTTCATACAGTTAAAGACATGCTCAATGTTACTGGATTAGGAGCAAAGTCAAAAAGACGGGGTCAATAAGTAGTACCCACATTTGGAAAGATCACTCACATATTATGGCTTATTTGCATTTGCATAAAAACACAGGTTTGGGGTATTTTTCATGTCTACAGGCCTAAATTTGATGTAGTTCATATGAGAGCAGAATCTGGCTTCCTTTCAGGGAAAGTGGTAAGTGTATGATCTCTTAGGATTCAATATTCTGTGTGATTATGCTTTTGTGGAGAGCAGGATGTTGCATCAAAGGCCTTCTTCATTATTTTACAGGCTTATTTTTTAAGGCCTGAAACACTTTAATAGTGCTGAGGACCATAGAGCTGTTGTGGCAATTAAAAGAAAATAGATTACATTTTTAAGTAAGGTACCAAAAATCATACTGTTCATGCCTGCCAAAAATAGCAGCTTTGGATTTCTCATAAGAATTTCAGTACTGAAAGGAGGGGGAAAATGTCAGAGCAATCATTCCTCACTCTGGGAATCAGTGAAAAAGCTTAGTGGTCCAGACTGTGTAAGATCCACAGTCCAGATTCCCACCACTGTGTCCCTCCTGTGCTCATTTAGACATGTGCAAAGGAGACATAAATTTCTATTGCAGCAGAGGAATATTCCTGCTTTCCCAGTTTCCAAAAGTTTAAATGACAAAACCTATTACAGGAGAGGGGAGAATCAGCCCCATAACAGTACTTGTTTAACTGAAACTCCTCAGATCTTTTGCTTTTTCCCAGGAAGAAATGATCACTGAGATTAGATTTTCTTGTTTTATTTCTCATAAATTCTATTCAGCAACACACTGAAAGTGTGCTGACAAAAAGGTTTTGTTAGACTTGTCCACAAGATTAAGAAAAAGGATCGAATTAGAAAAATTAATTGAAATTTTAAGAATTTGCTATCAAAAATTATTTCAGGTGTATAAAGGAGGTTAAATTAAGGGTGAAGCTTTGGTAGAGATTTATAGAGTTAGATTTTCTGATTGTGACATACAGATCTACAAGTATTCTCCTTGTATTGTATTTGTCCCATATGAGAGCCCATTAGACTGTTAAATCTATTTTCAATAAAACACATGAGGCTTTAACTGTGCATAGTCTGACAAATGTCTGTGCAATAATGACATGAACGCTATCCAATATTTGTGCTGTTTGCAGCATATTGGTAAATATCAGGCAGAATTTAAGTCATTTGTCCTAAAGAAGCTCATAATTTAAGACACCTAAGGAATTCCAGGGCTTTGCAAGGCAGTACACGAAGTAACATGCAACTCCTGCTGTCATTATGGCTTATTTGAGGGGTTTAGATAAAGGGGAAAAATGCCAAAAGCAAACTAACACTTCAGAGGCACAGTTAAGGAATGACATGCTTTATTGGGGGGTGGGGGGGAGTGTAACTTTTCCCTAGCTGATTTTATTTCTTTTTTTTCCCCAAATCTGAATAATTATGGCATTCCATTTCTTGCACAGCTTAATG
Source organism: Zonotrichia leucophrys gambelii (assembly GCF_028769735.1). Lineage (NCBI taxonomy): Eukaryota > Metazoa > Chordata > Aves > Passeriformes > Passerellidae > Zonotrichia > Zonotrichia leucophrys. The sequence goes on from NC_088184.1 coordinate 10,598,661, forward strand.
CCTGGATGTACTGCCCAGACTGTGCTGCTCAAACACACTGTCAGGACACAAACTTTTCTTTCCTAGGGCCCAGACTGAGTGATCCAACCCTCCACTGTTGAATTACCCTGCCTGTGTCTGGGGCAGGTCCCTGTGGAGAGCACACAGGAATCCTGCAGATCAGCCAGGAAGCGCTCCAGCCCAGGAGAGACTTTCCCAATTCCCTTCTGAGGCACCAGTGCCAGCATAACATTCTTGGCTTGGAAAAGTGTGAGCTTCTGATTCATTTTTATTTTTAAATGGACCACTGCATGGTGGAAACCCCAAGACTTTCCACTCCAAGGGCTGCCATTATTATTAGTGACATTTAGCTGGGGAACACTGGGTATCACATTAGAGCAGCAGAGTTTCCTGGAGGTCAAAATGCTATTTCAGATCCAAGCTGAGGGTGCTGTTGTGTTCTGTGGGGGTAACCAGCCAGAGATGTGGGGAGCTTCTCTGCCCAGGATGAGCAGGGTGGAGAGCATCCTCTCTAGATTTGGGATGCTACTGCTGCTCCTGTTTGGAGCCTGCTTTGTTTAGAGCCTCCTGGTTTGGCGGACAAATGTGGGCAGTGAATACAAAGAGCAGAGGCACACAGACAGGAGGGAATGAGTAAAGGAAAGGGGAAAAGAGACTAAAAAATTCTGGGAACTTCAATGACAGACTTTGTACACAGGGCATGTGTAGCACAGAAGCTGCCATGCAGCAAGGGCTCCTCCTCTGTCCCTGTGTCAGACAAATTTGGATTTGGCCTTTCTCAGCATGGCTGGAAAGCCTTGGCTTTGGTTCTGTGCTGGTGATAGCCCAGGGATTCACAGTCCTGCTGAAATGTGAGCTGGTGAGCAGCCCCTGGTGAAGGAACTGTCCACATCACTGCAAGCTTAATAAGTTAAGTCATTCCTCAAAAAATAACCCAGTAGAATAATGGCAATATCTTCAGAAATGTCTTTTTCTTTACACCAGAATTAGCCTCTTGTGCTCACGGTCAAGCAGACCATGCTAGGCAAAATTAGGATTTGGTAATCAAGGCTTGTGCTACAATAAATTTCCCAAGGAAGATGGTATCAAAATGACAGAAGCCAGGTAGGGAGACACATACCATGTCTTGGTCTAGGTTTGGATTTTTTTTTAAATTTTCTTTAATCTCATGAAATGGGGAAAAAAATAAAAGCAGCAGACACCAATTCATCAGCATCATGAGCTTAATGGGCAGATATGGACATAACTTTTCTACCAGCTACTCCAGACCCTCAGCCTGGGCCTCAAGGTGCAAACCTTGTTTACTGTGCAGCCAGGCCATTGCACACAGGGACATTTTAGTATGCAGCTGACAGCTCTCACTTGCACTTCACATTAGGGACATGGCAGGTCTGCAGGCACATGAGCATTTCCAGCACTCTGGGGTTACTGTGTATGGAATGGCTCAAGTGTTCGTGCCACTGGCAGGCCTGGCAGAAACCCAATCTCACTCCTGACTATGTGGCAACCCCGAGTTTAATGATCAAAACTGAAACAAAAAGCCCAGATAACATTAAAGTCACGTTTCAGCTCAATCTCTGTAACTTTGAACCACCAGGTCAAGGCTGAAGGTTTCCTGGGGAATTTTTCAGCAGGACAGCCACGTAGCTCACTTCAAAGCACATGGACTTCAACATCTCATCTCTGACAAGGGATCATTTAAAACCTGCCCAGTTGTTGTTGCAGGGCAGAATTCAGGCCTGAGAGTGAAATAATCCATTCGTTTTCCACCTTGCTGCTCCTTGGTGCTGCTGTGCTGGAGGCAGGGACCCAGAAATTCCCTCCCCATCACCTTTTGGGGCCATCCAAACCAATTTTGGTTCTCATTAATTGCCTCTCAGTAGAATGGAGGGCCCCCAACAGAGATCAGTGCCTGACACCACAGATAGGTACAGAGGGTGGGATTCCTCTCACCTCATTTCAGCTGCCTAAAGATTAGCTATCTAGTTTAAACTAGTCATCTAGTCTCCCTTTATAGTCCATGGAGAGAGATAGGCACCTTTGTGGCAAAATTTGTCAAGGGTCCTAGCTGATGAATTTAATGTGTGTGTTTAGGCCTGAATTCAGCAAAGTACTTAAGCAAATGCTTATCTTTGAGCACATGAATGATCTGATCTCTGTTAAGTGGAGCACTTCAGCATGTTCTGGGTTTAAAGATTACCATGGGCCTAAGTGCTTTGGAGTTGGGCTTGACACATGAATCATGGCAGAGCACAAACCCAAAGCACGGAATTAAGCCTGGGAGAAAGAGGGATTTGGGGAAGGGCGGTGGGAGGGAAGACAATGCTCAAAGGAAAACAATGTTCAAGGGATGGCTGAAAATCCCAGGTGAATGAAGGAGACTGGGGGGATTAGGAACAATCCTGGGTGGGTATTTCTGGTATCTGTGAAATTCCCAGGGCTCAGGGCAGGTGCTCTGCCCTCTGTGCTGCTGCCACTGAGCAAGGTGACATTAAGTGCAGTGGAAATGCAACAAAACCAATAAAAGGGAACAAGGATTAAATGCATGTGCAATTAATTTATGCACATCACCTCCACAGAAAGCCACCCAGGGCTTAGCACTATCAAACAAGAGGTTGAATATTTCCAAGGATATCCAGAGAGTGACAGAAATAATACCAAGAGGGAAAATTAAGGTGTGCTGACTCAGCATCCTTCTCTAGGGCTTGAGCCAATTTCTAATGACTAGATATAAAGGTGAAACACACAAGGAAATGATGAGGGAGTGCAGATAACCTCACAGCAGCCTCTGTTTGGATCCCTCACATCACTCTGAAGCTTTTTCTACCAACCACTGTCAGATTCACATTGAGCTGATGTGAGCATTCATCTCTGTGGTTCTTCTTTTGAACCTTTGTATGTAAAAAATCCTATAACAGTTTCAGCACTTAAATAAATGCCCTGAATTTATTTTCATCTCCACCTTCTTCTGTAATTAATGGGTGCTGGTTGGAGCACAGTGCTGCATTAGGAAATGTTGGCTTGATATGGTAAAATTAGGAAACACCCATGTCTATAATGTACTCTGAACTATCTCATGCTTTCTAAATACTCTGTTCCACTTCATGCAGATTAAAGTGAGATTTTAACTATGTCCTGAACTACAGATCAAAAACATCAGCTCGGGGGGGGGGGGTCTGTGTATTTATGTGTGGTCCAGGTTTTCACACATCTCTGTCTGTGATATGTTGAGATGCTTTTCAGTTCTTTTTCTAATCTTGGCATTGATCTCCTTATAAATTTCTGACAGGCAGATGTCATGCAGGTCCCATGGAAGAGACCATGGGACCAGAGGAGGTTGCAGACACCAAACTCCTTGTAGAGAAAAAAATACCAAAGAGGTAACAAGACAAGAAGGACACCCAAAGAAAATGCAGAAATTCAAATCCCACAGCAAAAAATCACCTTCAATGGCACTGTACAAGAATGGATTTTTTACCAGTTTGGTACCTTGCTTTATAACCATGTCCTTTGCACAGAGCCCTGCCCTTGGAGACATCTCTGTGTCCCTTGCAGGAAGGACAAGTGATGCAAACATCTGCCAGGTGACCCTGCCTGCAGCCCACAGTACAAAATGTCACAACAGAAACACAAAAAATCAGTGCTGCACTTCAAATCAGGTGTCACTGATGCCAGTGGCTGGGACAGCACAGAGGCTGGAGAAATCTGAACTCTGAGGAATAAATTCCCTTATTTTCTTGCAGGAAATCTTTGTATGACAGAGTAATTTGCCCATAAGGCTCCAAGTGGGAAACAAGCCTGAAAACCATCAGCATCTGGGGATTTTAGTTGTCTTGGTCTAACTGGGAAAGCAGACAGGAAAACAAAGATTATTTACTTTTTTTATGGAAAAAAAGGGACACCCAAGCAGAAAGTCACAGGAACCACCTTCCCACTAATTTATTTTCTCTTCTTATTATACATTCCTTTTCATTTCCTATGTGTGTGATAGTTACAGGAAGCTAATTGAAGATGTTTTATAGTGCATGTCAGGAAATATTAATATCACCTTTTAATTACCATGCAACACCCTGAGTGCTTTTACAGGATGTGTTGAGGTGGAGAGCTTTATAGATAAAATGAGTAATAGAGCACCTTTCAGTACCTAAGGCCTTTGCAGTGCTGAGCAGAAAATTAAATTCCAAAAACACCAACCAATATTTCTAATGCAAATACATTGCTTCTAACTATTCTGAATCGTCCCTCATCTCTTGGTATTTTGTTTTTTCTTAAATGGTCTCCCTGGAGACAAGTGATTGCATGAGGTTCAGGGCTTTTCCTTAAAATAGAAGAAATTGTAAGTTTTTAAGTCCTGGTGCCTATGAAGAAAAACCTGAACAATGTTTCTAACAACCCAGAAGCTGATTTTTTTAAAAAAAAGCCCATACTTTGCACCCTGTATTTATTGTCTCCATTCTCCAAACTCATCTCATGTATTGGGACACCAGCCAGATGAGATATGAATATTCATTGAAAATTACCAAAATGCAAAATAAAATAAGTGTTTGGGCATTAGACTGGCAGATTTGGATGAGTATTTTGAGGGTTTTTGAGTATATGAGGTTTTTTGAGCAGCCACACCCCCAGCACACTGGTCAACCCATGGTCACTGATTTCCAAGGACTTTTCAGCCACAGCCACCAAACTCCTTGGTGCTGACTGTGCCTTTAAACTTTATTCCTACTGCAGAAGGAATTGCCATTGATTGATTAAAATCTTGGCTCAGGGGCCCAGGCTGACTGCACTGCCCCAGGGCAATGGCTGTGATATTGCCTGCCTCAGCTCCCCACAAAGAAATGTGTATTTATCTCTGTGAGGAGGGGAGAAAATCATTTTCCCCATTGATTTTCCCCAGTGATCAATCCACACAGATTTCCAATAATCAGAGGGTTTTCTCTGGTGCAGCAGCATGTTGTAAACTAAAGTTCATAATGTTGGAACAGCAATTGCTGGCAGATTTCTTCCTAATTTCTTGCCTAAGTGAAGTGCAGAGACCAATTTCCCATTTTACTGTTACCTTCAATAAAAATTAGCATTTAACTTGTCACAAGGAGCTATCTCTCATGCCAAGCAGTGTCACAATGTTGAAAACTCTGCACTGGTATGTTTCTGTTAGCTTTTTTCCAGCAGCAGGGCAGTTCCCAGAAAAGGAGAGCCAAGATTCAATTCCTTCTAATTATTGACAGACCAAGCACATGTGCTTAACAAAAAGGCAGACACAGAAGTACAGCCCAGGGCCAAGTTTAATGGTCTATTGGTGATAGTGTGCAACAAATGGACATTTGAGAGATCTGTGCAATGAATGAAAATGGCTTTTTAATTATGCATCAGCTGTAGAAGTTGTTTGCAGCCAAGCCAGTTTTAAGAAGGATGTTGGGAAGATCAAGATGAGTGCATTCGTCCTGGGAGCTCTTGGGTTTGGTGAAACTGTCCTGCCACTAAGGCAAAGCTTTTTCTGGTGGTTACAGCTGAGGGGTTTGGCTCTGCTGCCACTGTCCCCTCCATGTGGATGAGCTTTTTGCTCCTCTCCCCCCTGGCTGTGAGGAATGGTCCCTCCACAGCTCCTGTCAGGTGGCTGTGTTGACTTTGAGGAAGGTCACCTGGACATTCTCACTGTGGCCCACAACATCAACTGCTGGATTCAGGCACCCAAACCTGCCCCCCACATCACAGTGCCCACCCCGAAATAGCAGAACTGGCTATTTTAAATATGTGTATTTTTAAATACGCACAAGATCTCCTGACAGTGCAATTAGCAGTGTGTGAGCAATGTGGGTGGGATCCACCTCATCCAATTTCAGCTTCTCAACACAAGAATGGGTGTCACCCATCTGGGCTTTCCCTGTCATCAGCAGAGAGAGGCAAGCACAGCCGGAGGGTGATTCATGCAGGTTGGATGGGTGAGCTGGCTCCTGGGAGCAGGGATAACTCCACAGGTTCAGATGGAAGTCTAGACACCCACCTGCAGCCAGACAGCCAATTCTGAGACAGGGGAGGGAGGGCAAGCCCACCCCATGGACCTGCTGCTGTGCAGGCAGTGATCTCAGTGAGAGGTCCTTCAATTAGCAAGATCCATGAATGTTGACAGGCACAATTGTCTGAGGGAATTTTTTGGCTCCTTGATGTCTCAGAACTTCATCCCATTCCCCTGCTGACTCCATAGCACTTGAACCAAATAAAACCAAGGGTAAGAAACATTTGAATTGGTAGGTTCTGTGTTTCTGGACATTGCCTGACCACCTCAGAAGGCTGGGTTTGCTAAAATATGGATTTTGATAATACTGATGATGAGTTGGTGGATAAAGAGTTTCCTCCCTCATTTTCAACCCTTTCCTTTTTTACAGTCTTCAATATCAAACTGAAAGCATGATTTCATGTATTTTCAATGGGAAGAACAGGAATCAGAAATTGATCGTATCCTGGGACCATTACTCAGGAAAAAGCTTTCTTTGGCCTGACCAAATTGAATTCTGGACCACAAGATTTGGTGCTTGCAAATAAACTGCAATGGAAACAACTGTGGTTGAACTAATGAGATAAAGATCACCCTCTCAGAGGGCTTTAAATCAAAGAGAATGACTTCGTTTCTGTACAAGTGGGGCTTCTTTGTATAAGCCCATTGACTTTTTGAGTGATTTTGAGGGATTCTGTAGGTTTCTGAAGGATTTTCTCATGCAAAAACCCCCCAAGTCTCTGAGAGCAAACTATTTAATCACTTTTCATCTGAAATGCTCAGTAAACCTCTGTTTCAGGGGGGAAAATGCAGGGAAAAAACCCAAACCACCAATCAAACAGGTATAACTATATCTTCTAAATGAAGTGACACCTTGTGTAGACTTCTCCTCTCAACTTGTTTGAAAAATTTGTCAAAACTGTAAGGTTTTGAGAAGTGCTCATGTTTGACTGAAATCCACACCACTGAAAGAGTGGTAAAACTCCAACTGGCATCAAGAGGAACAGGAACAGCCAAACCTGAGTATTTCTGAAAATCCCACACCACTATTCTTATCAGTAATATCTGAAGGGAATGTGGCAGATGCTCACAATTCAAATTCACTTCAGATGTAGATCCCAAACTTAACATAATGAACTTGATTAATTCCAAGAAAATATAATTAGGACATGTTTATAGGCATTAAGCCATTCTGATGAAAGAAATATTTTTCAGCCTTATGAAGAACAAGTCATAACAGACTAGCGCAGGTTTAAAAATCTCGATATGATTAATGTATTGGATTGTACTTCTATCCGTAAGCAGAACAGTAAATTAATTCACTGATGAATAGTAAGAGGACAAAAATTACCCAAACATCTTGTACCTTCAAGTGCAGTAAAACTTAGCAGCCCTACAGCACATGAAGCGGTTTTCCATTTAAGCCATGTTTAAATGTATATACCTTAAAAACGGAAGACATCCCTTTTAGCTGAATTAATTATATTGATAGAACTATGTTTATAGCCTTCAGACCTCAAGGATGAAAATACTAGTTCTGTATTAGAAAATTATCTGGACTCTCCAGATGTTATTTTGCAAGTTTTAGCCTTACCTCTGATAGTCTTAAGAAATAGACAGGCTGCTTAAGGCATTCTTCCTTGAAATCAGAGACAGCACAGCAGCCCATCCAACACGGCAAGTGAAAAGCTCTGTAAAGTCATTCCTGGGGTTAAAGCATTGCTTTGCATCTGGCCATTCAAAGGAAGCAATGGGACTTAGGGCTTTTAAAGCTGGTGACTACAAAACCCAGCGAACGTCGCTTTCTGCAGTTGGCAGTGGGGAACAAAAGGAGAGCTACACTCCAACTGGCCCCAGGAATTCAGCCCAGACTTTGACAGACTTTCAAGGGCTTAAAAGAGAGGAATGGGAAGGGAGAGCAGTTGGATGTGAGACATCCAAAGGACTTTCTGACCCGGAAGGATTTCTTTAAGCTGGAATAACCATTCTGCGGTAGGCTTTGACAAATGTGCTTAAATAAACAAGATGGGTAAAAGGAGTTACACTTTATACCATTTTCTGGAGACAAAAGGACAGCCCAGCTGGAAGAAAGACTATCTGTTAGTTTGTCATGGCTGATTCCCTTCAACTCACAAAGTCTTTGGTAATTGGGTGGGATTAAGAGAAGTTCAGTACATTCCTGATTTTTGGATACCAGTGATAACGATGCTCATGGTATACTCAGAAGCTCTCACCATTTTACATGTTCAAAGCATTGTATAAACATCACTTAATTAATAGTTGCTAAACAGGGCTTTTTTCAGGTGCTTCTGATATGCCTTCTAAAGGTACATAAGTACTTAGATTGTATATAGATTATAAACTTTGATACATTTGTTCATTTTAATTAACCTTTTCTGTGTTTACATACATGATACAAGGTCACAACACATGATTGCAAAGGTGCTGGAATGGAGAGGAACCACAGGGGCCCAAGGGGATACAGAGAGCTGGAATGAGATGAAGCTGGGAAGGAAAATTAGACAGGTATCAGACAGTGTTTGCTACTGACTGAAAACTGGAGGGCTCCTGAGCGTGCTGTATTTATGGCAGGAGATGTGTTGGCCAGAATGATGCATGAGAAAGAGCGAGGGAAGCAAGTGAATTTCAGACACACGTCCCAGAAATGCCATGGAAACATAAGTTCTAGTCCAAAGGACATCAAAGTCAATGGAAAGATTCTTACTGAATGCAGAGCGCTCTGGATCCCAGGTTTCCCAGGGGAAATTGTGAAGGTGTCATTTCTGGCTCACTTTAAAGTTAAAAAAAAAAAAAAAACAACCAAAAAAAAGGTGGAAGAGTAGTCTGCACTTAGAGGGGTCACAACCAGTGTCTGAATTCTGTTCTTGCACAGCCCAGTGATCCAGAGCTGGTCCATCTCAGCCTTCCTTCTTTATTTTTTCTATTTTCATTAAAACTGATAGATGCGCCAAAGTCCAACCAGAGCTACTAACCTAGTAACAACCTAGTAACAGCTGATAAAATCAGTTATTTCCAAAAATTGGTTATAAAAGGCTATTACAGCAGACAGAGCGAATGGCCTGAGAACAATGAGGATTGCCTATAAGTGTAGTCCTTAAATAATGATACCAAGGCCACATCTGTCACAAAGAGGACAATTCTACTGCTGTCTTTTGTCTGCCATTGTCTTCTTCATTTGGTTCACTGAACAAGAGAGGGAAGTTTTACATGGTTGTGAGAAATGACTGGAAATGCCCAGGGGCTGTGGTCTTTACTCTAGATTTTAGTTCTTCCCATAACATATTTTTCAGAGATAGTGTGATTTAGGGAGGAGACATAGTTGTGTCTCCAGTGCTTCCCCAGAGATTTTGACCTCTTCAGCTCCTGGATTCCACCCCTCTGACCACCATAAATATGAAGACAATCTACTGAATGTGGTGGTGTATTCAGCCACACTCATTTACAAAGCTTTTTTCCACCCTGTTCCCAGTTTCCAGCATTCCCTCTGATCTTTTTCCTACACTGAAATATCTTCCCGAGGTTTTTGGGGTTTTTTTTCCTCCTGTCTGTCCAGCAATCCCCCAAAGTCTGCCCTCATACACTTACCACGGGAGCTCCAGTAGGACACTCAACCTGCTAAAATGCGTGGAATTTCTTGGTCCTACTAGTTAGAACATGATTTGGTCTTCATTCAAAGTGAAAGGCAAATATTTGTCTGGCAAGGTGACTCTGAGCATTTACTGCGTGTTACTTATCCAGTTGAGTCTTGGCAGCTCTCCCTACCTCGCACAGGCTGCCTCTCCTCCCTCTGGTTTTTCATGCTCAACTAAAGCTCCTCCTGACTCGCTCTGCTGCTGAGACAAGCAGGGCTAATTTCCATTCTCTCAGTGTGGGGTGGAACGCTGCATTGCCATTCATGCCTTCCCCAAATATCAGCCCTTCTTCTACCAGCAAAAATAAATGTGTTAAAGACCACGACTGGCCCAGGCTGGACAGCATGGAGCCCATATAAGTGCTTTGCTGGATAGACAAAACCAAGTCCTAAAATGGGATAAACTTTCATCTTGCTCTTCACGAGGGTAGAGCAGCCATTTCTCTCTGTGGGATCTCACATGAAGAAATTAGTTCTTGTGAACGTTTCACTCCCTCCAGCCTGGTGAAGGACACTTGCTGGCGTGTTTCCAACCATGCTAGAAGATTACTGAAGGCTCCTGGAGGGGAGCCAAGCCATGTCACATCCATGGGGCCCACTTTGCATTTTTGGCTTGTATGTGATTTTTGTTTTCAGCTGTGGTGGATAAAGTTTTCAAGTATATGATTCATTGGTGCTGTGCAAGCCTACAAATCTTTGTTTCTGAAATCTTCTCTTGCTCTTTAAGTTATATGCCAGCCAAGGCTAGAAAGGCAGAATTGTCATTCAGAGGCTTGCATATGGCTCAAGTGAAAATTGCTTAGTAGGGGGTGATGTGACTTTATGATACCTATGCTGTCAGCTGAGGAGGGCTTTTTATAGTTAAATGTGATGACAACTGCACCCTATTTATATCAATGAACTTAGGCATATCAAAATAGTAACATCAAGAGGAGTATCCTGGGCAAAGAAATTCCCACTGCTCAGTTTACGCTTCAGAATAAATATTTCTTTAGCTTACAATTGATCACTGGCTACAAACATTGCAGAAGTATTTTGTGGCTTTGACTCCACCCTGCAAACAAGAGGAGGTTTGGGGCTTGGCTCATTTAGGTTTATGGGACTAACAAGGCACATGTGGATATAGGTTGCCATCCCTACAACCAAACATCCTCAGTACCACTGGACATTTCACTCTGTCTCCAGGGCAATTTGAGCAGCAAACAACCAGAAAGGGAAGAAAACTTGTAATTTTGTGGTTTGCACGGCCCTTACCATGGTTTTTATTATTGTCATTACTATGAAGGGGGGTTCAGTGCCTCCGTCCTCCGAAATTTTGGAGTGCCCTTTCTAAGCCAGGACAAGCCTGTTTTCCCCAGCTGAGTGCAGGGTGGAAGGAGAGAAGCTGGGAGCCAGGCATCCCCTTTGTACCATGGAATTTTGGGGGGTGTCTTTAGGCCACATTGAAAGGAGAAGCAGCATTCCCCAGCTCTCAGCTTTCACCTTCCTCCCGAGAGGCTCCCGAGCAGCTGAGCACAGCAGAGCAGTGCAGGGACTTTAGACACAATTTATTTAATGGAGTGGGCAGGCTGGCAGGACCAGCACACTGCTGCCCATGCTCCCAGAAGAGTTATCCACTGCTCAGCCCACTTAGCTCCATGCTGTGGGAGATTCACCTTCAGAGGGTAGGCAAGGCTTGCCTGCGCTGCTGAAACAAAATTCAACTTTTAATAGTCACATTTGCTCTTTTGCACCCTGTGGTATGATTACCAGAATTCAGTCTGCTCCCAAATCCCCCTTCCCACCAGTTCCCACAGCTTTGGAACAGTTTAGAGGTCACTCTGCATTTTGCTCCATAGCCCTAATTACTACTCAGCACTATAATTGATACGTTAAAGCCTATTAAAGTATGGAGCCGAGCCACTGCTTTACAGTCAGTGCACTTGTAATGCCAAAAATCACTTACAGTTTGTTTCTGTGCTTCATTTCAGCTACTTTTAAATAAATGTCTCTCCCCAGGACCTGGACGATGCGAAAGGGATTTAGTCTCAGAGTGTGAAAGTTGCAGCCTGCAGCACCAGAAAAATAAAGCCTTCTTACAAAGCCATTCAAATGGATTTCCCTCACTGATTGCTTCAGCCAAAAGTAAATTATAAGCCAGACATTATCAAAGAAAATCACTGTAGCACATTCCAGTTCATTTCACTGTACAGCAAGGATTTGAATGCAGAGGTGCAGGCCCTGGGTCACATTTTCATATTTGCTAGGCAAACTCACACACCAGAGCAAACTTTATTTATACATGTATACTTTAACTATCACTTCTGTTATTTATTATGGCAGAGGATGCCTTCAGGACATTCTTGAGGGGATGAGCTGTCCGGCATGCATATAAAAATGAAGCAGCAAAATCAAGTACAATTAAACTTAGCAGAACTATTAAAAGCCTTGGACACCCAGCAGCCAGGCAGGGCTACTGCAGGACATTTCTAAAAGCTCATGAATAGAAGATAAGAGGGGAAGGGGCTGCCAAATGCCAAGGTGGAATGTGTGCTCTTGCATATAATTTCAAAAGAAACACTGGGAAACAGAGGGAAAGCAAGAGAGCTCAAACTGTGCCTTGTGTCAGGACAGCTTGTGTCAGAGCAAAGAATAACAAGGAGAAAATACAAGTGCTGAGATAAATATAGCTGCAGTTTATTAGAGAACAGCATTCTCAAAATCTAGAAAACAGAGGGATTTCTCCAGGAAAATTCCACAAATACAGATGGATTTAAATAAACTCTACCTGTTTCAAGAGAATTAAATACTCTGCAGCTAAGACCATGCTGGGAAAACCGAGTCAAACTGAACTCTTTATAAGGCCTTTTAAGAAACAGTTTGGCCAAAGTTTCAAAGGCATCTCAAAAGTCATTGGGCACTTCTATTCAGGCATAGAAATAGGCACACACTTGCCAACAGGGCTTGTTCCATCTGAGTCCTTTAAGGAGACATTACAGACATGGAAATAAATCCCCTCCATTTGCCCCACAACAAGACTGCCAGGTGCTCCAGGTAACGCAAGGACTTGTCTTCCCAGCCTCAGGACAAACCTGATCCAGAGCTTCAGAGGAGCTCAGCTTCCTGCCTTGCAACAGCATCTGCTTGGATTTCTCAGACAGAGACAGAGGGGACAGACAGAAATTAATATCTAAAATCAGTGGGGGACTAAGGGGTCTGATACCTGAGACAGCAGGAGCCTGGACTTCCCAGCACTGTGGGCCTCAATCCCTGTAGCTCTGCAGCTCCCACAGGGTTCAGCACATGGGAATCTGCTGCATCATTCAACCAGGACCTGGATTTGACTGTCATGGAGGAGAACCTGGGAAGGGCAAAAGTTCTACATCAGCTGTACCTTGTAGAGCAGAGGGAACTGCCCCACTTAGAGCCAGCAGTGATACCAAGGAGGCAGCCACCAAGGAAAGGCCACTTTCAGAAAGAGAAGCCCCATAGAGGAGGGCATGTGAGGGATGTGTGGAGCCAAAGTGGTTGTGTCCCTTTTAGGGGGTCCTCTGGTTGAGGACACAGCAGTTGGACACCACCCTCCTCCATCCTCCTCCATGCTCCTCCATGCTCCTCCATGCCCAGCCCTCAGCATACACCATCCTCCTCCACCCACCTCCATCCTCCTCCATGCTCCTCCATGCCCAGCCCTCAGCAGACTTCCCCCTTTTACCACTTCTTTCCTCTGTGTTTGCAGCTGCAGTGTGGGACCACACGCCTGGATTTAACCTGACAGGACACTCCCAGTGGCAAAATGATGCCCAAACAGCCTCTTCAGATCTGACTCCATTCCAGATGTGATCCTCCACAGCTGTACTGCATATCCAAACTCTGCATATCACACTCCCATCTCTGATAAGGAACCAGCAGCTTCTGCAGCTCCTGCCTTTGGCAGGAACCAGGACATTATGAGAGTCTGTTTCTCACTAAACTCTCCCTACTCCTGGCGCACTTGGGACAGGGTCTGGGTGCTCTCACAGCTCCTGAAAGAAAAGGATTTTATTCTGGATCCATGTGAAGAAGAGGTCCATCTCAGTTGGTGGGATGCAGCCCAGCTTTCTGAAGGTGAATATTAAAAGTGTTTGAATACACAACTCTCAGCTCACTGGGAGGTGCCATCATAGCTCTGGGAGAGCCCTGGACTGACAAACTGCAGCAAGGGCCTCATCCATCACCCTGCTGCACGGGAGCTCTGAGCCACCCTCAGCCAAAGTCAATAAAGTGCCACAAAGATTCAGGATAAATTTCAGCTGGAACAGCAGTAATTGGGTCTGTCACCCTCTGGAGATGTAGGGAAAAAAACTCTCTGGCACTGCTCAGGGACCTTTAAGCTCCAGGGCAGAGTGGCCATGGAAAATCCTCGAGCTGGATGAGATTGTCCCAAGGAGCAGTAGCAGAGCCAGTGGGCAGGAGCTCCAAACAATTTGTTCCATTTGAGATAGAATAAGAGACTTTTCCATGATTACTTCCAAGCCGGACAAGAACAAGTCTTTTCCTGCCATCTGAAATACATCCTACTAGTGTAATACTGGTTTAAGGAAAGAAAGGGAAAAAAGAAACCTATTTAAAAAATACTGCAGTTAAGACATGCCCAGGAAACATTGTGGAAAACAAATTTTGTCATGTGAGCACTGGAGAATAGATGGGTCCTTTTAACCAAGAGGATGATTGTTGTGCTAAGCTGGCTCTCTTTGTGCTCCTCCAATGAGAGCAAAATGGATTGCAAAATTAGTAGTTAATAATAAAATGTCAAAGGGTGAAGGAAGTGCAGGTTCCCCCACATAGCTGGGTCCCTGTTTGGGAGTTTCCGAGCAGTTTTCCACATCCCTTTGCTATTCAGCCATGCTGCCAAAAGGGCCAATCAATGGAGCAGTCATAGTTGTGCTTTTTGTGCACAAAATTCATGCTATTCATGCCGGGCCCTCCACGTCAGACAGATGCAGCTCATTCATCTCATGGGGCCATCAGACAGAATCTGGGTGCTGAAGGCATCCTGCCCCCCTGATTTGGCTCAGGTCTTCCCCACCACGAGGGTCTCCCCACCCCACTGCTGGCCCTTGGAGCTGCTCACTGGGTGAATTTTGGGCTCCTTCCTTCCCATTAATGAAACAGAACCATGATTGTCAAGGAAATGCTGGCAGTGATCTAATAGGTCATTCCTATCTTTAACTTCTATCATTCAAAATAGAAGGAAATAATTTTCCAATCCGTTTGAAAGTTCACATTGTGAGCAAAATAAAGCAAAGTTCACCCAATCTTTCATTTGCTTTGTGAGTTTTTTCCTCTTATGGGTATTTAAAGAAATCAGATGTGACAATTCTGGGTAATTAAATTCTTTAAGAAAGGTCAAAAAGCTCCCCAAAATAGAGAAATTATAATGTTTCCAAAAGGCTGTTAAATCATTTCCAGTAGATTTTGAAATAATAATAATTTTTTTTAAAGCCCTCTGTTTCTCTGCCAAGTGCCACCAAACAAATCCATATTAAAGCCAGAATCCTCTCATACAGACTAGTGCTGCACACTAGAAAGATAAGTTTCCTGATCTGAAAATTAATCTGAGTCATGTCTGTATTTTAGCATTTGTGAGGAGCACTTTTGTAATACTGCTAATTCCCTGATTAGTCTGACAGGAGTTTTTTTCCCCCAGATAAAGGGATTCTGTAACGCAGCAGACATTACCACATTGTCTTTGTGCTGTTGTAACTGCAGAGGGGAGGAATTGCAGGCTGGGATTTTCAAGGGCACATCAGGCATTTGGTTCCAGCTGAAACTCCACAGAACTGGGCACCTACCCCGGGTTGTAACCATCAGGCTCCAGCTCTCCAAAACGTCCAGCAGGGATTTCAGCCCCTTCTGGCACAGGTTCCTGAGCTAACCTCACCTCTTACGTTAATAATATCAAGATTTTCCTTCTCCAGCAGAGAGTGGGGCTGGATGAAGTTCAGCTCTGGCTTGCTAAAGCCTATTTTGAGAGCTCACATGAGACTCTCCTCCTAGAAGAACGGAGAGAGTCTTTTCAGCCTCTGGCTATTGTGCACATCACAGCAGGTGAAAGCATTGTCTACAGCTCTTTCCTTGTTTTCTGTGCAAACTTTCACTGCATCATTTCTCTGGAGGCTTAAGGAATGGTGAGGGGTGGGAGAAGGGAGGAGGACAAAAGGACTGACAGATGCTTTGGAAAAGTTTCGGTGTTGGCACCTCGAAATTTGATGTTCTTGTGTGTGTGAGCACCTCCATGAGAAATAGATACAGCCTGCTTGAAGAACTCACTGGGAATGCAGTGAACCAGTGGCATGACTTTGCTTCATGCTTTTTTACATTGTCAGTCCTTGAAAAATAAAATAAAATCAGAAATGTCTGGCCCTGAGTCAAAAGCAGTTCTGTCCTTAGGACCACATGGTCAAGTTTTGTCCTGGTCATCCAAGTGGGGCTGATACTATCAGAGAAAAATGAAGAATTAGAACAAAAGACACAGGCAGACCTATCCCCACACATGGGAAGGGTAAATCAGCTCTCAGCCCAGCTGCCTGCAAACACTGATTATTGCTACAGCCTTCTGAAAGCCGACAGTCACCAAGGACATTGAGCAATGTGGTGTGTCCTTTGCAACACAGCATCTCTGGGGCAAGGGCTGCATTCTGGGCTGCAACCATCTGAAGTCTGCTCGTTGCTCTCACCATTATCTGCTCATTGCTCTCACCAGTAACTACTCACTGCTCTCACCATCACCCACTCACTGCTCTCACCATTATCTACTCACTGCTCTCACCTTTACCTACTCACTCCTCTCACCTTTACCTACTCACTGCTCTCACCATTACCCACTCACTGCTCTCACTATTACCTACTCACTGCTCTCACCATTACACACTCAGTGCTCTCACCATTA
Organism: Zonotrichia leucophrys gambelii; assembly: GCF_028769735.1. Classification (NCBI taxonomy): domain Eukaryota; kingdom Metazoa; phylum Chordata; class Aves; order Passeriformes; family Passerellidae; genus Zonotrichia; species Zonotrichia leucophrys. The sequence goes on from NC_088184.1 coordinate 10,615,215, forward strand.
CCTACTCACTCCTCTCACCATCACCCACTTGCTGCTCTCACTATTACCCACTCACTGCTCTCACTGTTACCCACTCACTACTCTCACCATTATCTACTCACTGTTCTCACCATTACCACTCACAACTCACTAGTAACTACTCCTGTCAGGGCAGCCCACAGGCACAAAAGGCAGGGACCCACAGCTCCTCACCCCAATAACAGGCCTGAATGACAAGTGGGACAGAGAGAATTTATCAGTGTCCTAATGAATTACCCTGCAATGGAAAACTGATACCTGCTCCCCACCTAGGCATTTTCCAAAGGTTCTTTTCCCACCTCCCTCTAATCCCACTCTGGTTATCAGCAGCAAACCAGCTTGGCAGCACCTACAGCCACCCAGTAAACACGTGATGCAGTCACTGAAGCCAAAGTTTGTCTCTGAGTACCCTCCCACGAGGAATTCAGTTGTGGCAAACTGGTTTAGACCAACATCTGCATGGCCAAGATCAGCTCCTGCTGGCCCTGGGGAGGCCAAAGGGGACACACACTGCTGAGCAGTGACTCAGCAATAATTCCATCACAGATATTTATTAACTGCATGCTGGGCAGTGCCTGGTGATGTCAGAGGTGCTCACAGTGATTGTCACTATGGGCACAGCGCAGCACTGCTGCTCTTTGGTTTCCTGCTCCTCCACCTGCCTGTCCTAGGAGGTTTCTGGGTGTGATTTGTGCTCTCTGCCCCAGATATTGCAGGAGAACAATTGCAGAGGTTTCAGCATCTTTTTTCTTAATTTTTTTTTCAAATGATGTGAGCTTTCCTACTGTGCGGAGATCATAAAAATACAGACAAGTTCTCACTTAGTAGGACACCTACAAATTCACCCTCTGCCTAAGTATTTTTGGAAATATTATTGGCTCAGCAGGGAATTAGAAATGTATTGAAACATCCACAATACCTGATAGATAAATAGGCCACACAAACCCAGTTCAATTGGTTAATTATGTCTTTTCATTAAACAAAAAGCTTATGTAATAATCCATTCTTTTCCTAATCCTATAAATATATATTTTTCTTGATATAACTTATTTTTAATGGGTCAAGAGGAATTTAGCCATGGATTTTAAATAAAGAACAATTAGACCTAAATACAACAAAGTCCTAGGAAATGTAGCAATATCTTGCTTTAAAAAAGTCAGTTTTATATAAAACAAAATTAAAAGGTTTGTGTCCAATCAGATTATCTCAGTACAAAAATGCAAAGAAGAAAAAAATAAGGAAATATTTAAAAGGAAGTATCCCCTTGGGAAGACAAAACTGCAGTATATTAAAAGAGTAATAACAGGATTGGCACAAAATAGAAATTTTTAAATATAGACCAGTGGTTCTCAGCCTCTTCTGTGCCATGATCCCATACTTCAAGGGGGAAAAATTTGGGACCTTATCTATGGAAAGATGGGTGTTGCCTACTCCTTAGGGATGGAGAACCACAGATCCCACGCAGAGGATAAGGAACCAAAACCTCAAGGAAATTCAGAAGTAGTTCCAAACAGCCTTTTGGAGGATTTAGCTAGGTAATTTCTTAATCATGAACAATAATCTATCACCCAATCTACAACTGCTGTTGCTAAAATACATTAATACCAGAAAATAGGCCCCTAAACCATTTGGGTATCTTGGGAAATGCTAATCTCAGATCTCAAGACCTATTTTCCAAAGAGGGCTGGAAATCAGGACTGCCTTGCTGAAAAGATGATCAGCAGCTGAGAGCAGCCCAAGCCTTTGTGGCTCAGGTTTCAAAGTCCATGAGAACCTGGCTGATGACTCGCTCTGCCTCTCCAAGGCACACAGCACCTACAGCAATGGGAACCCTGCAGGCCAGTTTATCACCAAAGCAACCTCAGCAAACAAGATTTATCTCAGCAGCATCATCTCTCACTGCCTTACCTTGGTCTCATCCTGGCCCCAACAGCAGAGGCAGCTGTTGACCTGCACCCTCTGGGGAAATCTTTCCTTTTCCCCCTGTGGAGCTCAGTAAGCCATCCCACATTTTCTCTCTCTTTTGGAAGAGGTGTTGGTGGCTTTTAGTCTGGGAACCAAATCCCTTGCTAGCAAGAGACCTTCTACAAAGACTCTCCTTGTGAAGCAGAATCTTTGTGTGCCTGGCCATGCTGCAGGAAGTGAATGTGACTGTCTCCATGTGAGGCTTCTCAGAAGTGTCCCAGCTTATCAATTGTGCATGGCACAGGAATGAGAACTTCAGCAAGAAAACAGAAAAGATCATCAAAATGTCAGGAAGGCACCCCACACGCACAGACAAGACAAAAAGGACTTTCATGCACACAATGATTTTTTTCATCTCTGACTCAGATGGCCAAACACAGAGCAGAGTCTGGCCAGACTTGGGTGGGCTCTGTCTCCTCCCAAAGAGGGAAATGTTTGCTGAGGAACAGAATGATGTCTCCGTGTGGTGTTTGAGTGAACCTGACTTGGGGACAGCTGGGGAGAGATCAAACAACTTTCCAGGTAGTGCTGGTGAGACCCAGGGCGACTTCTTTCTCCATAAATATTTCAGGCAGATAGCACAAACCAGGTGTTCCTGTTGCTTGGCTCATCTCTGCTCCAAGGAGCATTCCTGGCATTTCTGCTCCCTCCTGCAGGCTGGCTATGCTGGAAGCACCCAGTGTACCCTGTCCAAATGAGGCCTGGGATGAGGCCTCACTCCAGCACTGCTGGGAAAGTCTTCCCAGGCTGTCCTGTGTTGCCAGGGGATGAAGATCTGGGCCCTGACTTCTAGGCTGCAAGCAGGACATGGCATGCAAGGGTTTTCCCCTCTCTGTCTTTTCTTCCTCACTCCACTGTTCCCCTCTGTCCAAGCCATACCAGGATGAACAAGTTGATGAAAGAGGCCACTGGAGGTTCAGGGACTGCCTGATCCTGGGTTTTACCTTCTGCTACCACAGAGGTGGTGACGTCTTACACCCCTTGGATATGACTCACCAAAGATGCCTGTGACCCTCCTGAACACAGTGAGGATTGATGAAAATAAGGCATTTCCGCCATCAACTTCTAAGCTGCACTTCTCCCTGAGATCATGATATGGCTGACCAGGCTTCCTAATTTATGTCTCGTCAGAACCAGAAGAGAAATCTAAGCAAATCTGAATAAGTTATGGTCAGCACTCCTAGCTGGCCTGTGAACTGTGAATGATTTTCTGTTTTTCTGCTACATTCATTCATCCATGAGGTGCTTTTGTGGTGTTACAATAGAGCCTCCCTGTTCTGTGCTGCTGCTGAGCAGCCTCTCCAGTGCATTTATATAATTCATATCAGTAAAATTTTCATGTGGGCTAATACATGAGACAGCCAGAGATAAGAAAGAAAGTTTGCTCAGGGGGAGGAAAAATACCATCAGCACCAGACTTAGCTGTTTCACTTAATAGCTTTCCTGGAATATACCCATCTTGCCAATAGGAGATAGTGGCTCCAGTAAAGCCATCTCCTTCACACAACATATGGGACCACAGAGTGTGGGGAAGATGAATTCCTAGAGCTACCTTTTGAAATGTAATAGCCTGGCTCACTCAGCCTGTTACCCATTTAACAGCAGAAGAATGAAATGCATCTCTGTGGATCTATTTCCACTGGGGTAAATGCCTTTTCTGCAGCTACCAGCTTAATCACACCATGCACTGGACTCTGCTCCCCACTGAGAGCTCCCAACCACCCCGTGGCTGATATGTCACCAGGGCAAAAGCCCTGCAATCAGATGGGAAGGGTGAAAAGCCATAGAATCACAGGATGGTTGGGTGAAAAGCCACAGAATCACAGAATGGTTTGTGTTGGAAGGGACCTTAAAGCTCATCCCATCCCCTGCCATGGGCAGGGACACCTTCCACTAGACCAGGTTGCTCCAAGCCCCATCCAAACTGGCCTTGAACTCCTCCAGACATCCCCACCTCTTTGGGCAACCTGTGCCATGGCCTCACCACCCTCACAGGGGAGAATTTCTTCCTGACATCTAATCTGCCCTCTCTCAGTTTAAAGCCATCACTCCTTGTACAGCCTTCTGGTTCCTACCTTCCCTTCTTTCCTGGAGAAATCTGGCCAAAACTGGGTGATGCCCCCCAAAGAAAAGCAGCAGCCATGGAGACACACATGGCTCTGGGCCCCTGTCCCTGTCAGCTCTGAAACTCCAGGCTTTGCTCTCCTCACTCACAGGGACCCTGGATGTGGGGTCCCCTCTGTCCTGCTCCTTCCTCTCTGTTCAAGCCCCCCACCAACTAACCATCGCTCTCCGCTCATGTCAGTTATTTTCCCCCCCTTTTCTGATCTCTTCCCTCTCTTTATCACTTTTCTCCCTCTTCACACATTTCCTTCTCTCCTTTCTACTGTTATTTTTCCACCATTTTTCCCTCCTACCTCACCCCTAACATCCCCTTCCAAAATTCACCCCAAGGCACTTTGTCTCACTGGAACTCTTCTGCAGGAAAGAATGACTGGGCTCATAAAACCTGGCTAAATCTCTGCTTAGGAACATCTTTTCTCTTTCCCTTTCCTCTCTTCCCTGCTCCCTGCTGACTGGGGGGGACTGAGAAATTATTTTCCTGCCTATCTGCTGGCACACACTGCACACTGTTGTTCTGCTGAGCTGTGAACCTCCCCAGTGCTGTAGTAAAATCAAGTGGCTCAGGCAAGGGATACAGTGGATATATTTGCCTTGTTTCTTGGAAACCTGAAAGCCAAAAACCTGTTCAGTAGAAAATGGTTGGACACTTTTTGCACTGGGAGCCGGAGGAGGGAAGAACTTTCAGCCAAAAAAATATCAGTTTTCTACTTGAAAATGGAAATGTAACTAAAGCAAATACTAATAAAATTGTTCAACTCACAGTACAGTTTCCATCTCAATGGAAGAATTTCCAGAAGTCTTAGCACAGTATTTTCTATAACTTATCATGTATCATGCTTATTCTGTGAGAATTATTTATGAACAAAAAGAAAATACTTTGTGGCTTTCTCTTGGTATGAAAGATTTCTTCAAGATTAGTCACCACTGTCAGCCTTCCTGATTAAAAATATTTATCAGAAATCAGTAAAAGATCAAAACATTAAATGTGAGGTCCTAGTAGTTCATAAGATTTCCAGTAATGAATTCTTCCAGAATGTATGATTTTTCACTAAGTTATAAAGCTTCATATAGTTGTTTTAAATTCTTTATATCCCACACTCAAGCCCCCAAAAATCTTGAGAAAATCTCATTTCACAGTTTCCCATAAAACCAGGTGCAAAACAGCTGCTTTGGGCATGGAGGGATTCCTGAAGCACTTCATTGGTATAAGTAGCCAGTGAAAAACCATGAAATTGAAGGGATTTTGATAGGTACAGTCCCAATCCTTCAAGAAGGTGCCATGGAGGATAGTATGGCTGAGCATTTCCCACATTTGCAGGAAGGACATTCACACAGTCAAGTTTTCCAAGCTCAGTGGAATATTGCAGTAATGGCTTGGTTTTTCTCTGTTCCACTGCTGAAAACAGCCTCAGCTTGCTCTGCAGTGCTGATATGGGTCACTGACACCCCAAAGCTCACTGAGAGCATCCATGGAGAAAGGAACTTCCCAGCCTTCCTTAATGACCCTCACACCTCAAAGATAAATGGCTTTGGCCATTTTGTGTGGCTTTCCTGGGTGGCTGCTGCCTTCCCCACCTACCTTCCCCAGAATCACTTGTTTATTTATGTCCATTAAGGCCATGGTAAGAGGGAGATTTTACCCATAACTTTTCCAAAGCCAATTAAAGACAAAATCTCTCCATAATTCATCTTCTTCAGCACTACTTTGATTGATCCCCAGGTTTCCTTCTGCTGAGTACCTGCCTTACTATAAGCCTTGCTTTAAAATTGTTCTCTCCAGACAGGTTCTGTAGGGCTGTAATTTAATTTAGGTGATTCAGCCCTAGAAACATTTACCACCTATGTCCCATTCTTCCTCCCCCAAACTGAGTTCTGCAGCTCCATAGGAATATCATTTCAATGACCATGTTTTCATCCACCTGGAGAAGGAAAAGGGTGAGATCATGTAATGTAATAAAGCCTGTAAAATTAAACCTAAACCACTGAGAAAGCAAAAGAAGCAGCTGCAGGTTCTAGGTTGCTAGATGTTGGGGGTTTTGTTTGGGGGTTTGGTTTTTTATTAGAACTCCATTGAACTTCTCACTGTTCAGCATTGATTTAAAAATATGCTGTTCTTAAGTACAGGTTATGCATTTCACTCACTATGTATGGCATCTGAGAAAGACATAATGATATGTGCTTAAAGGAGTCAAAACAGTGAATCAAACATTGATACTGGAAGAATGACAGTTCTTTTTTCCACCTCTACTTTAAATGATTATTTTAAAGAAGAGCACTGTGCAAATTGCAACAGCTTTAGCAAGACTCACCTACTGGGACAGAGTCTGACTGCACTGCATTGTAAAGGATGTTTTCTAGGGCCAGGGGGGTAGGTGGTCATTCTGGCTATAAGGGTGATACCAATGATATTCCTACTGTGAAGAAAGTATTCGATTTTCATCATTTGCTTAAAAAAGTACCGTTTTGTTTTAACAAATGGGAACATAAATGAAGGATATTTCTGTGTGCTTCGCTTACATGAATATTTCCCAGTGTTTTTATATCTCAGTTCTCCAAGGAATAATGTTTTTAATTTCCTTCTGAAATGTAAAATAAGACCTCTGGGCTTAAAGACTCCATAAACAATAGTTCTTACTTGCTTTCTATTTAATTAGCATGAAACAGATCATGTAATCACTCAGGGATAAATCCTGACCTCTCTGGAGAGAGAGGAGGGATAAGAATAAAGGAATTTTCTTCTTTTGTCAGTAGCAAACAAACAAATGCATCAAATATAAAAGACTGAACTGGCATTTGCTGTTCTATTAAAAAGTCACACTCTAATCAGAGGGGCAGGCTGGCTGGTGACAGAACTGATCAGCAGTAGAAGAAGGCATTTTAAATGCTGCTCCACGTGCTTTATGCCACTGCAAATCACAGAATCATTAAATGGTTTGGGTTGGAAGGGACCTGAAAGATCATCTGGTTCAATCTTCCTGAAAGTAAACCAGCTTTCAACTGCTAAACCAGAGGCATTTCCTTTCCACTGTCTGCATCACCTGCATATTCCAGGTCAGCTTTTGGTTAAGAGAAGTCCACAGATGGTGAAGAGCCATTATATAACAGTGTCCATAGGCAAGACAAAACCTTGGCCCAGTGCTCTCAAAACTGTCACTATTTATTGACACTTCTCACATTTTTCCACTGAGAAACCTGCCTCTGGAAAAGCAAGCTGCAGGGCTAGCACAGCCCATAATTGGTTGGAGACACACAGCTGAGCCTTGGAGCTCGCAGGCTCTGGAGACCAGAGCACAGGGAATAAACCCAGGACCATTTTCCATCAGCAATTCTCACAGCCCAAAGTCCCCTCCTTTCCCAAGGAAATTCGATGGCAACAAGAGGATTTCTTCACAGCCTGGGTCAGCCCTGAGCAGGTGGGGTTGGAAAGCAGCTTTGAGGTGCTGCTGTGAGTGGAAGGGAATTCTTTAAATCCCATTATTTCCCTGCCTGGGTATCTTCTGCTTTAACACAGGGTAGCCAGAGCTCTCTGGACACAGAACAGGTTTAGCACTGACCACAAATAGGAGGCTGCTCCTCAGCCCCTGCCTTTGCAAGAGCTGCATACTGTTTTTGGCCCAGGGATTTTGGATGTTACAACCCTGACCTGCTGTTCTCCTGACTCCAAATAGCTGTTTGTGCCTGTGAGGTGCAAGGCAGGTACAGAGCCAGCCCTGTCTGCTAGCAGGCTGCATTTATTTCTCCCTGGAAAGGTTTCCAGACTATAGATGTAGCAATAAACATCTGAAATGCCAGGAGAGATGGTCTACTAAATGCATGAGGCTAAGGACATAAATGAGTGGAATAAGCAGGTACTGGAGGAGCAAATTAGACACTTGGCTTCCTGTAGCTAATTTAAATGGGAAATGGGAGTTGTTCCAGGTATTCAGTAAACAGGCTTGCAAATTAGCTTCCCACAGTTTCCTTATGCTGCTGTACATGTATAAAAAAACACGTACTGTGGTTCATCGCTTTAACTCACTTTGTTTCCCAAATCAGTGCATTCTCCCATTATTTTTGTTTTTTAGAGTGGATGTTTTCATACCTGGTTTTGAGCAAATAGAGTAGGAGATAAGTAAGCACTGGGCTGTTAATAACCAGGTAGCCAGATTCCTTATTTGTGAAATGTTCCTTGAGCCTGGTGTTACCAGGGGATACAAAACTGCTTTTCAGTAGCTGCTATCTCCCTGTATGAGAGAGAGAGAGGCTCAGAACAGCTTCATATCTTCATCCCTTTTTCAATTCCATATGAATTAACTGGAGGCCAGTTCAGGCTCCAGAGGAGAAGCACAGAGGGAAGGAATCTGCTTCCCAGAACCAAATCAGCTCATGCTCATGGGGAAAAAGGAGTCTGGAAGGACACCTATTATTTAATAAGGGAAAAAATTGTTTAAATCACCCAATTCCTTCAGACTCCAATGTTAGCTCCAGATTACCTTCAAACCTTACCCCAGGATTAATCTATATGACAACAGATCTAACTGCCTGTACTTGCCCACACAATATCCCTTCCCTGGCTAAAGGCAGCAGCGAAGATGGTGTTACTGAGCTCATGACAGTCTCTGGCAAGTACCTACATGTCCCATGAGCTTCTACAAACAGTCCTTTCCTGTGTGCTCCCTGCCCATTCACAGGATGGAACACAAGAGTAGGGCAGCCCCTTCCTTTCAAACTGGTCAGAGACCATTATGCTTTAGGAATATAATGTCAAACTTCTGATTCCTGGCTGTTGAATCATCAGCAAAGGGGCCAGCAAAGCTCAGAGCAGAGCACAAGACCACCAGAACTACCCACAAACCATTTTCACTGGGAATATTCAGTTTGCTACATTGTCCATTTCATTTGAATGCTAAAGGCAAAAAAGAAATCAGCATTTCCACTTCTGCTCATTCCTTATATGGTGAAATGTTAGATAACTTGTGTTATTTATAACTTGCACATTTGGTATTTTTTTCATAAAGGGGGGAGGAGGAGGACATAGTGGGCAAGAAGACTCTGGATCTTTTCCTGTCTGACTGAAGAGTTAAGAATTAAACTGTGTCATAAGAGCAGTCAACTTTATGCCTATGCCATGTAGAGGGGGAAATTTTGACCTGGACAATCACAATTGATGTATTTTATAACTTTAAAAAGGGATCTACACACACACCACATACAGCATGGTAAAAAGTGATAGACATCAATCCTGAAGCTTTGACCCGTAAGGTAGCCTTTAAATGTTTGTATTTCAAAACCTTTATACATCCCAACTCTGTAGCACTAACTATAAAACCCTAGGAAAAAAGTTTTAGACTTACAGTGATAGATGGCTCATATAAGCTCCTGGCTTCCCTCCTGCCACAGCTGAGTTGCATTTTCAGTCATGATGAGCTGCATAACAGGGCTGTGCCACTGCTCATTCCCAGGTAAAGTGCTCTCCATCCCTCTTGTCACTGCCATCCAGCTGTGTCGTCTCATCTGCTCATTTTATTTTTCAGCAGTGTTATTGTTCTGAAGGTAAATCCTGCCAAACCTCACTAAAATGACTGTTCTCCCTCCATGGTGCTCATGCTATGTGTAGTGTGGAGCCTTCCTATTCCCCAGCCCAGGTTTCACAGACATCACTCACGAACCCCTCTTCCACACCACAGGAGATTTATTCCAGATGTGAAGGGAAGGTCACACCATCATCCTGCCACTCACCCTGATCAGCATATAGTGACATTTCTCTGCCATATTCATGAACCAGACCTCTTTTTAAAACTGTCAAACAGGCAATTTTATTTCACAGAAATCACTTTTGGACAAATGACCTTTACCTGAATGCGTGTGGCAGCTCTGTCAGGCATTCTGCAGCGCTACAGCACAGGACTCTGAAGCACATAATGCTGCCCTCTGTTATCTCCCCAAAATGTCAGTTATTTTCTCCATAGTGGCATTTAACTTGGGGGAAACCTCTTTGCATGTAGCAGTCTTTGTCCTAACTCTTCACTCAGCAACAGCAATGATATAAACAAGATCACAGGTTATTTCCAAACTAAGCCTAAAGCAAAGGTAAGAATGGCATGACATATGTGAATTTAAGGGCAGCCATTAGCTGTGCTTAAAGATTGCTTGCAGATGCTGACTACAGATTTTTTTTTTTTTTGCCTTGCTCTGCCTCTCAAAATATTGTTTTCAATGTCCTCATTGTCTTACTAGCCTTCCCTTCCCCCTGGACCCAGCGACATGCAAAAGGAATGACGGTAGATGTTACTTTTTCCTGCTCCGTGGCAGAGAGGAGTGTAGGGTTTCAGAGATTGTAAACTATTTCTTCTGCACTGAGAGATTGACTGCATGGGTAGAGCCCATTATATATAGCCATGCTGACAGTATTGCTTCAGAGTGTTCTGTGGGAAAAAATCTGTCTGCACTATGTTGGTACCTCCAGCCAGGCAGAGAGCTGTCTTGATAACTCATTCAGATAATGAATAAAATGTGGAATGAATTCCATGCAGGATCAGCACTCTGCTGATGTGAGAACCGGTTGCAAAACGTAGGACAGGATCCTCCTGTGGCTGTTGTTTTAAGCTTGGCAAATACCGTGGATTGTATATGCTAAAGTCAGGATATTATTAAAATAAACCTCTCAAAACTCCAGAGGGTTGAGATATGATGCGGCTTCTTTTGAACTCAGGTCCCCTTATCACCCAGAAATGTTGTATGTGAGTGCAGTTTTTTTATATGAAGTTCTTTAAGACCAGGACAGCCTGTTATTTCTGCCATGTCCAGGAAAACCAGGGAAGGTATGTAACAGTAATAAATCAATTATTTCTTGTAAATTAGACCAAGATAGCATTGCCTAACAGCAGTTTTCCAGATGGCTGGGATGAAAGGTGGACTGGGCTGGAGGGGAAGGGAGGATTTCTAGATAACCAGAATAAATGAGACACACTTTAGCAGTAGAACTGGAAAGATCCAGAGGGATGACACCTGTGTGTGAGGAAAGAGATATCTGGCAGCTTGGGTTATGTCACTGGGTTGGCAGAGCAGGCTGAAACAAAGACGTTTTCTTGACATCATCAAGGCGGCAAAGCTTTTGTGGTGTTGAATTAGGAGTAACCAAGAGGAAAGGAAATGACAGATTTAAATAAATGTGGTGTGTTCGTACTCACCCAGTAACCTTCAAGTGACACAGGACATCTTCCAGTTCTTCTAGGAGAGATCAGTCCAATACTCTTCAGATGGGGATGTTGAAAGCAATAGTAATTACAGTTTTAAAAATTAAACAAGTTTTGATCCTGCAAGGCTTTTATCATACCTAACCGCCAGCAGCTGTAAAGTGGTCAACTGAGCAAAGAACATAATCAAAGAAACTTGATGTTAATTAGCTAGAATTTGCCATTAACTCATTAATATGCATATCTTGAGATAATAAAACATAGCATCTAGTATTATTAATATATTAACATTAATTATTTTAATATTCATCTGCTCCTAATCAGAGGTAAAACTCTGAATGCTATTGAAGAATATCTACACACTGGTCCCCAAAAGGCAATCTTGATTGTCAGCAAAATGGGTGATTCCATGAATCCTTCAAGGAGAAGGATTCAAACCCCAAAGAAGTCCCTGACTGCCCAGCAGGGATGGCCAAGTGAGAGCCCAAGTAACTGAATCCAGCCTGTGAGTCTGCTCCCTGTGGCATTGTGACAAGCCAAACCAAACAGATTAAAAGCATTTTTGCAGGTATTTGTCAGTGAGGAGCCAGAGGGTCTGGTGAGGCACTGCCCAGATGCTGGGCCCTCCTCTGAACATCTGGCAGGGAATAAGAGTGGCTCTGGAGTGTAGGAAAACTGATGTGATAAACCAAATAATCCCTGCTAAGTCTGCATAACAGACCAACGTGTCTTCCCTGCTAGCTCTGAGAGGGAATTAGTCACTCAGAGGATTTGGGATGAACCTAAAGGAACAGCTTTTCACTTTGTGGGAAGCAAGAAACACTCAACATCATTTTGTGCCTACGCCTAAAATGCTGGTGAAGAAGTACATGTTTTACCAGAGGCGTTTTTCCCAGTGTCTCTCAAATTGCTGCCACTTTCACAGCACTCCTAAGACAATTCCTCAGCATAATTCCATCCCCCATGGCTGAGTTTGCTCAGGCCTAATCACACTTGGGCAGCTGATGAGAGCACGTGGTGTAAAGGATGTGTAGCTCATGCTCTGAAAGAGCAGGGCAAAGACAGACCTATGTCCCTCCTACCCCGTGGAGATTCTGGGCTGAACTTGAACCTATGGCAACATGGAATAGCCCCATGTTCTGCTATAAATTAGTTACAGACTCTTCACAGCTGCCCCTATGACGATGTGGAGATGAAAATCAGCCCAAGGCTCACACCAGGCACCAGGTGTCACTCTGTGTTTTGCATCAGTCCCACTGTCTTCATCAAAATGACTATTTTTCTCCTCTCAAAGACAGAAAACATCCACATCTGCTATATTTGGATGCTGGACATCTGAAAAAAGAATCACCCATGCAAACAGCCTGAATGAACCTGCTGAATGGCAAACCACTGCCAACAAGTCTCAATGATTTCTCTAGCAGAGATGTTTTTGCTGGTTTTGCCTCTGAGAAAAATAGAAAAGGATGGGGGAAGAGCTGGTTTCTTTTCTCACACATGCACCCATCATCAACAGCTTTGCTAAGGCAGGAAAATGATTTCTGGGTTGTTTTTCTTGTTCTTAAAACTTGTAAATTCAACAAAAGTGTTTTGGCTGTTATTGCTGTTATTGTGAGGTAATAAATACAGAACCTAAGAGTACAGAAATTCCAGGGACAGAAGTATTTAACCCAGACACAAAGAAACAGAAACATGAATCGCTTTGAGAATGAGGCAAGGGAAAACCAAAAAGTAAGGGAAGAGGATGAGGGTTTGTTCCAAGGTCTTCTCTGTAAGTGAAGAGGGTGGGTGGTTTGAGATAAAATCAGGAATTTGACTTCTCAGGACAGATGGATTTGAAAAAAAAAAAAAATACATCTACAGGCCAAACTAAAAATGGTTATCATGGTGAAGTTATGGGCTGTTTCAGGCTGCCAAGACAAATAGCTTGCATCCCAAAGCAGTAAAGGTTACATGCATGGAAAATGGAGCTATCCCTGAGGACTAACTAATATACTACAATTATTATTGTAATTTTATCAAAGTGTTTTGACAAAACCAGGGCATGCTGAGCTACCTAGTCTGACTGCATCTGCAAGAGTCTTAACAAGAGATATTCCAGCCTAAAATGTTTTCAGCTTCTGATCTTCATATTCTAGCTAACATCAGCTAATGCTGTTTGAGACATGAGGGCAGTGTCACTCCAGCAATTACCCAGAGCTGTTTGAGGTTACTGATGTACTGAAAATGCTTTGAATTTCAGTAAGTTTGAAGTTATTTCCTAATAGGCCTCATGCCACTGCTGCAGGAGACATACCCAAGGAAAATGTAATCACATGTGGAATTTCAGCTAAGTGCAGGTATTGCAGGGAGAAAAAGTATCCACACTTCTGACAAGGTTGTATCAATCTCCACTTATCTGCTGTTTTAGTAAAACTGCCAAGGTATGCAGAAAGGCACTGTGTCCAGCCTGGCACTTACTCTGATGCACTGATAATATACATTATTATGTAATTATTCTAGATTTATGCTTCTTATTGTATAAGAATATTGTTTCTTTTTGGAGCAACCTTCATGCTTGGAAGACAGTGTAAATTCCCCCATGTCCCATATTTCTCCACAAAGTGTAGCCTAATGGTTAGAGGAAAGGACAGGACACTGGGATCTCCCAGGCTTCTTTCCCAGCTGTGCAAACCATGAAGGTCACACAAATCAATGAAACTCTGCACTGAACTTTCCTGGGAACGCGATAAAATCCTTAATCTTCCCTATCCTGCAAGATATCAAGCACACCAGCCCAGCAAAGCCCTCCAGCAAATGCCTGGATCTCTGTAGCCAAATCCAGAGCTTGTGGTGAGCAGAGCTCAGGGTGTGCTGCTGCTTCCACAGCCAGGAATGAGTGGGGGGCGACTACATCCATCTATCCTCCAAAAGGATGTTTCAAACATTAAGTAACAGGATTCCTGGAGACTGGGCACAGGATGCAACAGAGGGAGATTATCATTTCTATCCCTATTCTTAATAGCTATTAATGGAAATGGGTGATAAAGTATCTCTAGCTACACATATACAACATTTCTCTCATCCTGTCAAGGTAGAGCATTACCTTGTAAAAAAAAACCAAAAAACCTGGGGTTCAGGTTGGGGAAGGGGCAAAGAAAAAGCTGTTTATATCACATTAAGCACAGTTTGGAAGTTTGTACTCTTATTTCTCCCTGGGAAGCCAGAACCTGCCTACAGGGTGTGTTGAGTTAGTTCCTCATTCTTTCATTGCTTTATTTTTTTTTTTTTTTAACTTCTTTTGAAATCACAGTGTGTGGAGCATACCTTGCCCCCAGGGAAGGTATTGCTGAGCCATTACTCACACTATAAAAGGGTGCTAGCTCTCACTCCTCCCTTGCTTTGAGGCCCCTTTGGAGGTGAGGAAAGGGCTGCCTGGCCAAACCACCAGAGCCCAGGGTTCAGCAGCCCTGGGGCACAGAACAGAGGGGTTTGGGGGCTCGTCCATGGTGCTGGCTCTGGGGAGCTCCAGCCTGGGGTCATGGTAGGCTCCAGGAGAACAGCCTGGAGGTCTGGTGTACCTCCTAAGGCTCGGATTGACTTAACAGCTTTCTTTTGGGGGAATATCTCCCTATGAAAGTCCAGTTTCTGTCTTCTGAATGAGTGGAGATTAGGAGGCAGTGGAAAAAGGGGGTGTGCTCTGAAATTTAAAGGTAAAATCCCTCACTCCCAGTTCCAGTGGACTCTGCCCCTTTTCTGTTTGCTTTTCCCTCTGCATGTGCTGGCAGTTGGCCCTAGATGAGGCTCATGCAGGGTCACGTTGATGCCCAAGCTCAGCAAATCTTGGAGCTTTCCCCTTCCCCTCAGCACAGCACACAGCCAGGGCTCCTCACAGGTGTCAGAAAAAAGGAGAAATTTCTCATGGTTTATAAACGTCTCTGACTTCATAGACCCCCATGAACCTGCAGCCTTCCAGCTCCCTACCACACTGCAACCCAAGCTACGTGAATGAGGAGAAAATCATCAATGTAGTTAGCAATGTACCATAAAATCCACTGATTAAATTACTGGATAAATATTTGAGTGGATCTAGCTGACAGGTATGTCATGCATGCAGTCTTAAAATAGGAAGGCAAAGGGAAATGAGGGAGAAATGAGCCAAGGAACAGGAACAGGAACAGGAATGTGATTTCTGGTAACACAGCTCATGTTCATCAGTGCCTTTTTGGCAATAGAGAGGATGTGTGTGGTGAAACTGAGAGCAAGGCACCATGTTAAAATAAACTGAGAGAAGTTGCAGCTATAAAGAAACAGAGCATTAAGCAGCAGTTCTCAGGGAAT
This sequence comes from Zonotrichia leucophrys gambelii, assembly GCF_028769735.1. Classification (NCBI taxonomy): domain Eukaryota; kingdom Metazoa; phylum Chordata; class Aves; order Passeriformes; family Passerellidae; genus Zonotrichia; species Zonotrichia leucophrys. Next base: position 10,630,817 of record NC_088184.1, read on the forward strand.
AAGGCTGGTGAACGAATTTATGAGGAATTACATCAGCTGAACCTGGCAGGTAGTTTTTAACATGCTTGCAAGAAACAGAGGCAGGTATTTCCAGCAAAATATTGGGGAGCTGGGGTGAATGTGGGCTCAGTGGAGAGTACAATGCTCTCACCAGCCTCTGATGGTGTTGGGCTGTGCCTCCACACTGGTTCCTTCACCTGCCATCTCCACCAGGGGCTGGCTGCTCCTTCTGCAGCACCAGGGTCTTGTGTTTAATATAAAAAGATGAAAGGAAGAGCTTGCCCTGTTGCACAAAGGCATCAGGGCAGTGTGTGGCAGCCAGCAGGGCCCTGCTGATGAGCTGTTGAGGCACACACAGCACAACTCTGGGCAGCAGCATCAGGGCAGGATTAGGCATCACCACATCCATCAGGTCAAGCCTGGGAAGGTCTCTAAGGACAGCCTGATCATATTTGTGCTGTTCCAAGTAAACAGTCTGCACAGGAATTACTTTAAAACACATTTAATCCATTTTTGACCGATTTTGCAAATGTTTCCCCTTTCCTCAATGCGGCATTGACTGGCCCTGCAGAGCATTTGGCAGTGGCCTGGGTGGTGTGTGCAGTCACTCTGCTCCTTGATGTTACCTCATCAAAGAGCAGCTGAAAATGATATTTCCAGCCAGACGGTTCTTGAGAGTGGCCGGTGAACTCACTCTGCCCTGTGCCCTCCAACTGGAGATTAGAGCAGCTTCCTGTATGCCAATTCAGTGATAAATTTAGGATTGCGACACGCTGACCAAAAAAAAAAAAAATCAGTAAAATCATGACAGGCTATTTTTGGATTCAAAAGAAACTCCTCTTGCTGGGTCTTTCTGAGCCCTCACCTCCACGTACAGCTGCAGAGGAGAAGGAAAACAGGATGCAGGTTTGCAGAGCTGGAGGAATAGAGCATAAATCAAAGGACACAAGCTGGTCCCTGTGTGGTGCCTGGGTTGGACCCCAACGTTTGGGCAAGGTGAGCATTTGTCCTCACTGGGGACTCTCCCAGGAACAGCTTTGCCCAGCTGCCTGAACGTTTATACTGGGCCATAGCCCCATCTCACTTTTTCCTCCCACTGTGTCACCTCCTTCCCCTGTGCTGACAAGTGATTTAGACAGCCTGCCCTGCTGGCCCTGCATTTGAAATGTAAATTAAACATGGGACATAAAGCTGGGTTTCAAAGTTGACTATTAACTAGGGCGGAAGGGGTGGCGTAGCAAAAACAAACAGTTCCAAGTTCAAGTCTAAACCATGAGAGCAGGCTACAAACCCTTCCTGCTCTCCCATCGCCAGCCAGCACGAGGCTGAGCACTCTCCTTGGAGCAGAACGTGCTTAGGGGCTGTCTGAGCTCCTATCCCCAGTGTCTGGACTCCAAATCAAGTCTAAGAACTGACTTCAAAGGGAGGAGGATGCTGGGATGCTGGCATTGCACATCAATGTGCAGTGGTCACAGAATCACAGAATGGTTTGGGTCAAAAGGAACCTTTAAATGTTGCCTAGTGCAGATCCTGATGTCCTGGAAGCTTTTGACATTGAGCTCTGCAGTGGGCTGGTACAATAGCTCACACCCCAGAACACTTCACAGGCCCTGCCTTGGAAAAGCTGGTGTTTGAAAGCAGCATCTCCTCAGCTTCCTCCAGGAGAGCTAATGGCCAGCTGTACCTCACAAGATGGGAGGTAATAAATACAGTACCCTGGAGGCACCTCTGCTGCCCCACTGCTTTCAAAACCAGTGGAAGTTTTGCTCCAAAACTATTGGAGGCCCAAAGCAAATCAGTGTGAACGTGGTTTTTAGCAAGTAGAGTGTACTTTTACCATTACAGAATGTAGTTTAATATTTATTTACTTGTCACCTCAAATAATTCTGGTGGGTGGGACCAGCAGCAGCACTTATTTTCTCTGAAAAGATTTGTACTATGACTTAGAAATTTGTCTCTGATAATTTTGTAGTGTCACCATTAAGGTCTAACTTGGAGCTCAGAGATATGAGTAACTGATCATGCAGAGAGGTGTGAAGCAGTGCTGGTAAGTGCACCCATCCTGGTACACAGCAGTTCCCTGGGCTTGGCCTGGCCAGCATCAAATCCTGCCTGGATAGGGAGTGAGATTTCTTTGCTCTCCAGGGCAATCTAGCAAGAAAGAAATCCTCACCTTTTTCTGAATTCCTTAAGGCAGTATTTTTAGTGCAAATTTTCTGACAGTGAGAGATGGTGAGAAGAGCAGCTGTGAAAGGTGCTGATCTCCAGTGGGCAGGGATGGCCCTAGTGGTGCTGGCCACCAAGCTGGCTGAGCAGGGGCAGATCCAGCCTTCAAACACCCTGCTCTGATAGATGGGTCACAGCCTCTGGTAGACAGGATGGTGCCCTGGACTCCAGGGAGCACCTCTGCCTGTCAGATGCCTTGGGCACATCATTGCATCTTTCTGCCCTCAGTGATCCTGTTGGTGGAGTGACAACAATTAATTGCTGTTGAAGACTCCTTTTGGGGAGGGAAGCAGAGCTGAGTGATGTTTCCTCACCTCAATCCTGCATTTCTGTCCCCAGGGCTGTGCTGGCACCTCTGTGTGCACAGGAGGCTGCTCCACCCCGGGGAGCAGCCCCACCCCAGGGCTCTCGGAAGGCAGAGAGCACCAAGGGCAGTTTCACACGAGCTGCTAACCAACATCCCTGTTAGTAACATTCCTTTGTTGATAGCTTGGACTGTTTTCAAACAGGCTTTGTCATCTCCTCCAATATGGGAAAGCGTTGTCTGAAGCCATATAGGATTATAACTGTCCTAGCCTTCCTGTAAATAATGTGTCACTGCAGTGAAGGGAACTGCTCTGCTCCTCATTAGGCAGCATTGCAGAGTTCATTGAAGCCAATTTACCAGAGCAGCAGTGAGGATATCATCTCACCATCTCTATTTCCATTAAACAACTGGATCTAACTCTCTTTTATTTTTAGGCTAACCATGCTGAGCTTTCAAATTGCCTTGATGATAATGTAGCTTTTAACTGATTTGTCGTGGCTGGTTGTTTTGCACATGAAAGTTGCTACTAGCTGATTAGGAAGAAAAAAAATTCCACCATTGCTTCTTCTATTGCTCAGGAAATTGCAATCCCCAATCTGCAGCTTGAAAAGCATGTTGCCATGGAAATGATGCTTATGCTGTCGTAAATAAAAGTATTCCAGGGTCACCAGGGTCTGTAGCATAAACAGGGGCACAAACACTGCCTGGAAAAGTGCCAGAGTGCTTTAAACATATAGGAAGATAATTTTAATGGTATTTTGCTTTCACTGTTATCATCAGAAGGACTGATGAAGGTTAACACATAGCTGTGACCTTGGCACAAAAGCGAAGCAGAAAAAGTCTTGCTCCTGGTATTAATAAAAGTAGAGAAAACTGTATCACAGCTCTCCTGGCCAGTGTTCCCCAGCTCAGTCAGAGCACTGTTCTTTTCCCACTGCATCTCTCACACATTCAGCAGTGAAATTTCATTGTATGTTCAGGGCACTTTATTGGATTCATGAGCACAGGAAAACCAGTTGATCCTGTGAAATGCTGTGTCATGGACTACCTGCTGATGCAGTGAATATTCCCTCATTCTCTGGCTACATCCCACCTACAGCCCAGGAAAACATAGGAAATTGCTCTTTTCCTTGGAGGGGAGACACTTTTGAAGAAGATCCCAGCTGAGGGAAGGAACCCATGTGCCTTTCACTGCTCCTGTGAGAGAGCAATGACAAACAACTCCCTGCAGGAGCATGGACACAGCTCCAAAGGAGAAATCCAGAGGCCAGCAACACAGAGGGTTTGGATGTGTTGGTTCTTGTGAGTGTTCATGAGGAAAGCAGGCAGTTACTGTTTCTGGTGGGTTCTTAACTGTTCAATGGACTGCTCAATGGCATTAAATGGGCCATACCCTGAAGCTGCCTTGGGCAGTATCAGATCAAGGATACACAATTTTCTCTCTGTGTTTTTAATACCCATACAAGCATTTCCAGCACAGGCAGTCACTTTAAATAAAACTACAAGAGATTGCAAATGCCACAGCTTGCTTATTTACTTACTGTCTCTTAGTCTGCCCAAAATGTGGAAATAATGTTTCCAGAGATGCTCGAATTCATGTGCCTGTTGAGAATCCTGGCTTCTGTCCTGGATGATATTGCATATTCAAGGGATGATTCACTCACTCCTGAGAGGGAGGAAGGACTGTACCAGCTGTACCACCTCCCCGTGGCTGACTGACAGCCTGGTGATGTTTCCACAAGGAAGCCTCATGCCTCCAGGTTAAGCCAGCAATTATGGAACAAACAAAAGAGAAGTGAAATGGAGAGATGAATCACTGAGAGACCAAACAAAAGAGAACTGGAAAGGTGATGCCAAAGCCAGAATCACAAAACAAAAACAAAGTCTTCATTTGTCTCAGCCCAAAATGTCTAGAGTGGATTCTGCATTTCTTTTTTGTGTAAATCAACAATGTTCTTTGCCATCTGCAAAGGGAGGATTTGGAAAGGACCAGCTCAGTTTTTAGGGCTTTCTCACCTCACTCCTGTGAGAGGCTGGTAAAACCTACAATCAGCAGCCCTTGGTTAAAACCAAGAGGACCCAACCCTAACACTCTTGACTGGTCCATAAACCGACTCAAAAGTCCAAGAAGTAGGTTTTCTCCTTTTGTACTCCAATTTTTAAAAAAGCTTTCATCCCTGTTGGGACAGGAACTGTGTGGGATCTGGGGCTGATACCATGTGCATTACACACCTCAGCATGGATTTGTCACAGCAGGGCTGGCCAGGGCTTTGAAGGCAGCTGACAGCTCCCAGCTGGCCAGGAACTCACTCGCGTGGCCTCTGCAGCTTCCTAATGGGAACAGGGTGGAAAACCTGGGCTCAAAGGTTGCCCAGAATGACTAAGAGAGGAAAAATCCCTCCTGCCACTCCTGTGCTAATCAAAGGGGTGTGGAGGAGAAGTTTCAATTCCTCACTGCCAAAGAGGAAAATAAGATAAATATATATGTGTATATATATAGAAATTACACAGCCAATTCCTGTATTAAGGAAGAAGCCTTCATGCCATTAAAATCAGTCTTGAAATAATCATGCTGGTGGTGTGGGGAAGCTGAGCCAGATAGCCCAAGCTCCCTTGAAATGTCTTTCAAACACATCTAATCTGTTTACTCCTGGGTTTTACTGCTGGCAGTACCTGGGACTTCGCCTCTGAGATTTCCTACAGTTTGTAATCCCAGCAGGTCAAAGTTCCCAAAGGTGGGGAGAAGAGAAAAGGCAATCCCTTCCCTGCCTGTAGCAAAGGTATGTGCCTTGGGGCTACTAATTTAGGACCAATGAATCAGGAATAAGTCACATAAAACCGTCCAGCAGTGGTGTTTACAGAGCAGCTCCTCTGAGCAGACAAAGGCGTGTGCCAACAGGGAAAGTGCCCTGTAGTTTGTGTGGCTATTCCAACGGCTTTTGCAGAGATGTGAACATGTTGCCAGGGAAGCAGGAGCCTGCACAGATAGAGGTGTCCTCCTGCTCTGTACAATAGGAAAATGGAGCTGCCCCTGCACTCCCCGCTTTTTGTTTTCCTCTTTGCAGCTTAAAAATAGGCAGAAAAGGCAGTTCTTCCAGAGGCTGATTAATGGCCCTTCTGCACAAACTGCATTTTGCACATATTTAAAAATCTTGAGCTAGATAACTCTTTGACCTAAAATATAATAGGTTCCTTTTTTTTTTTCCTGATAGTGTCCAACATTTGTACATTTTCATACCTTAGTCCTTTCTAACTTGAAGAACAAAGTGGCCAGGCTGTGGCTGTGGATGTGTGTGCACCCCCTGCACCTGTGTGGCTGCTGGCTGCTCTGAGACATCACTAGCCCAGCTCTGGGGCTCACCAACACATCTCAGACCAGTGGGAGAGATGTCCCAGCCTGGCAACAAGAGGCCCAGGAAATGTGCCCAGCACAGCTCCCATTCCCATGGGGCTGGGATGATCAATGTCATGCCCTGCCTGTGAACCATTCCCCAAATTTTCTGTGTGTGTGATGTGAGACCAGGTTATATTAAGCCCACTGCTGAAAGGAGCAGGGACCATGACTCCCATGGGCACATAGCAACTATGCTACAGAAAGAGTGAAAAATTCAGGGAACAAGTGGCACTGTAATCCATCTTACCTACCCGGAATAGATGTATCCATGTACTGATCTCTATAAACACGCCCTTTTTTCCATATGGGTGGGTATATATTTATATGCACCAGCCTCAAAATACCAGTAAGTTTTTATTAGCCCCATTTGCAGATGGGGTGATGATGACAGACAAAGTGCTTTGATCCCTCTAGGCTGCTCCTTCTTGGGAGGGGAGAGCTGGAGCCTTCTCTCCCCAGGAGAGGTAACAGAGGGAGGTGAGTTCTCCCAAACCCCCAAGGAGCTCCTTGGTGTGGAAATCTTGCTCAGCTCTCACTTGGAATCGTGCTGGCAAATAAACATGAAAGTGAAATCAGCATTGTGAGATAGTTATGCAAGAGCGGGCGGATCCCAGGACTCAGCCATTGTTCCAAAAGTTTAATTAACATTATGAAAGCTGATTAAAGGAAAATCTTTAACCTCCAGGGAAATCCCATTTTCCCTCACTTCCCATACTGCTGTAATTTTCACAATGTAAGAAGGAAAGTGTTATTTCAAGGCATGATTCATATCAGCTACAACCTGATCTTTGCCACAGTCATGTCCTGCATCTTAAATAATCACCAGCAGTGACACCAGACGGGGACACTTCTGAGACAGCATTTTTCCCCCTTTATCCCATGACCTGAATTGCCATCATAATTTCTAGACTTTGTGTCATCCTGGCACGACGACAAGCATTCACCCACGCTCCAGAAGTAAAAGTTGGTTTCACAAGGACAGTGATACCTACCCAGACTCAGCATCTCAGATACAAAGTGCGAGTGACACGCCACAGTCCAGCGTGGTAACAGCAGGGGCTGTTTGCTTTGGTCATCACAGCAAATTCCTTTGAAGGCAGGAGTTTGGAGCACCATCCCCAGTGACTCCCACCTAACCTTGAGCCAACTACTTACCCTTGCTGCTCTTTTGGAATTGGGGGCAAAGGCAGTGCTGCCTCTCAGGGCACTGCAAACTCATGAATATAACCAGGCACTAGAGATGTTTAGGTGGAAACTGCTGGTGTAAATTATGTTAGTGGAGAGATTTACTTTCAGCTGCAGTGGGTCTGTGAGCAAGCACAGCCCCCTGGTATTCAGCTGTGTATGGATGGCACATTGCCTCTCTGCTCCTCCAGGACTATTTTAATTACATGGCATGGCCCATCAGAGACCTAATCCCAGGATCTAATCCTGGAGGCAACAGACAGCTGCCTGTCTGCCCTGTGTGCTCAGAGAAGTGCCCTTGGGGCTGCAGTGAGGGTGATGCAGATGATGGGACAGCAAGACAAGCACTCACCCGACACACAGAGCAGGCACTAGCCCTGGTCACCCCCTGGCCAGGGCACCACCAGCTCCTTGACCTCTCTGACATGTGAGTGGCACTGGGCAGACTTCAGAGCCCTGGGTCCTCCTTTAGTTAGCAAGAATCTGGGTGGCTGCTGCATCCACAGACCTCCAAATCTAATTAAGAACGCACACGGCTCCAGTCCTTTCCGAGCATCAGGCTTATATAAATACATACACATATAAATACATGGTACAAATACAGCCTCTGGCAGCAGGAACAGTCTCGTACTCAGATCTTCAACAGCTCTTTCCATCTGTAGATCCTGCAGGTCAAAGACATGGCAGAGCTTCAGGAACCATTCTGAAAAGGGGAAAGATTATTTTTTCCCACTGTTGTCTGCATGTACTTGATGCAAAATCCATTTTAATTATGATACAACAGGGTCATCCTCACTACTCTGACTCTGAAGAACAGGCACCACTTTTGCGCACACAGAGACATTAGTAAAGCAGAAGCTCTATTTGTAGGATGAAATTTCTCCTTCAAAAAGCACTAGAACTAAATCAAATTCACACCATGAATACCAAATGCATGAAATTCTGACTCAATAAAACGCAGACAGCTGTATTTTCTGATAAAAATGTGCCTTTATTTTTTTAATATTTCTTTTCATTACCTGGATTCTGTGTTTGTCAGAGCAACAAAAACAAAACATAGTTCTCTTTGATACGCGGCAAATCTGAAAACAATCCTGCAAACAGCACAACACAAAAACTCCCACAAAAAGGGAAAGCTATAAAATTTGAGAGGCGACGAGGCTTTCAGAAGTGCCAGTTTCCCAGTGCAATGGCTGGAAGGGTGGCCTGGCCTGGCGGCAGTTCAATCATTTTGTAACGAAGGACAAATACTTTCAACATCCTGAGAAAGAGGGCGGGGGGACGGGGGCACGACTCCCTTGCTTTCCCTCCTCCTGCTATTCTTTCTCCTCCCTCCCCCCACCCCTTGGATTTTCAATAGCTCTTTAGTGTTTCCATCAAAGGCTTTTACCATTCATCCTCCCTTCTGGTGCCTGCCTTCCACCTGTCTATCCATCACAGCCCTAACCCAGGTCCCTTTCCCCCCCCCCCTTTTGCTATTTTTCACGCGGTGGGATTTGTTTATAAGCTTCTGTATTACCTAAACTGCAGGGGAAGAGGCTGCTGGGAGGAAAGTGAGAAAGCAGGATTAAGGAGGAATAATTCAGCTCCATTGCATTTCCATCTGAACGGTCATAAAATGTGCAAATCCTGTTCCTGGGAATTTCGTGTCAGAGGCCTTCCCTGCCACTGCCCTTCCCGTAGCCCTTCTCTCTTTCCCCCTCATGGAAAAACAAATGTTGGGAAGGATGACTGTGACTCCACAGACCCCAAAAGCCGTGACGTGTGTGCCAGCAGGGAGGAGGCTCCTACCAGCACGTGTGCAGGGAGACACTCCAGATGTGGCCAGAAACTACAGACAGTGGGGTGGGAGGCTGCAGGGATTGAATCCAGCAGGACAACAGGAGTGAGCAGGGAAAGGCCGCTCAATATGACAGCTCCCAACACCCCCCAGCTAATTAATGAGCCTGGGTAAAACACAAAAATAACCTCCCAGGCTTGTTGGCTCTCTAAGTAAATCGTACAGAAATATGTGATTCAGACCCCAGCAGCTTGAAGAGTTTCTACTCTCTCATTTTTAGCTCATCGCCATCACAAGGCACCAAAATAGGCACAGACCACATTTCCAGGCCCCAGAGAGCCACCAGCAATCCACCTGTCTGCAAACTGGGAGACAGAAGAAGGGCCACTGCTCTGTACAGTCAGACACTTGTAACTGATTCAAGCAGAAGTCACTGTGACCCCTGGACTACCTGACCAAACACTCTCAGGGGAGCAAAATTTTAAATTTTTAATTTTTAATGTTAGAAAAGGATGTGGCCCTTAATCTGTCCTCAACCCTTTTGAGCCCACAAACCTTTTCTTGGTGGAACTTCATCTCATATCTGCTGGACCTGGCAACAGCTAGCAGCTATCTTCCACTTACAGACACATCCTGGAGATACTGCAGATCACCCAGCAGGTAGCACATGTCAAAATAAGTTCCTTTGATTGACAGTTATTTATTATTTTTAAATAAAATGAGAATAGATTGAATGGGTTGCTCAGCAGCAGCTCAGTTCTTTGTTTGGCAACTTCTTGGACAGTTTGACCATACATATGACAACACAAAATAAATTTCACTTGCTTGCAGTAGCAGTTGGCTATAAATTCAGTCCATCGATGATTTATAGCTCTAGCAGCAGTGGGATATATGAAATGAGAAGCCCTTTCATCCTTGAACTGCTCTGCAGTCTGGTAGAGATGATGAAAGCCATTGTTCCTAAGGCCAGAGGAGAGCAGGAGCTCATTCAGCTGTGGTAGGAGGAGGTGTGCAAATTGGGTCCAAAGGTGAGAGGAGGCCCAGAGACAGAGCAGCCCTTGGTTTCGAAGAGCAGCCAGAAAGAAATCCTTAATGATGCTCAGCTTTGCAGGCTGGAGGGGAGCAGTATTTCCATCAACTAAATCATCTCAACTCTTTGGCTTCCCTGAGGGCACTGCACCAGGACAGACTGGGATTGCTCAGCAGAGCCACTCTCAGATGTTTGTGTTCTTCCCACCCACCAGCAGCCCCGACCTGAGCGTGTCTTTGGCACAGCAGGTGGGATCCTTAATCCTGCCCAGGGCCAGCCCCAAGCAAAGATTAGCAGAAGAATCTGTTTTCATTAAAATCCAGCCTTCCATCACCATCCTGCCTGATGGTTCAGTTTAAAATGCACATGTCCAGCTCTTGTAGCAGCTCTGCTTCTGCAGGGAAAGGGCAGTTCAGCAACCTGCCTCTTCCCTGGCTAATGTCTCTCTTCCTTTTCATCAACAAGTAACTAAGACAGACACTCTGAGGAATGTTAAACGCACCTCCTCCTGGAGAATTTTGCCAGCAGGATCAGTGGAAATGGGATTTTGCCTTTATTATGTTTCTTTTGACCGTGGAACTGGTCTGATTTTCCTCCCAGTGATTTTTTTTTTTTAAACCCCACAAAACAACAAAACAGGAGAAGACATACAAATAAACACTAATACGTACAGGAAAAATACAAAACTTAGCACCATGCACTCCCCTCATTATTAGACAAAGGTTGGGAAGGGTTCACAAGTGTAAAACACTCATGTGAATTATGAGATTACTGCTCAGTTTTCTTTCAAGTCGTGGGCTGGAAACAGATGGTGGCTGTAGCATTTATGACGGCACAACATGTTACTGCAAGCCTAGCCATCTCTCTCTCTCTCCTCTCAAAAATGCAGCTGCAAGGAAAGTTGTGGAAAATCACATTAATAGTCTCTTCCACCACACAGTTTTCCAGCCCTTCATCCCTGGCCAGCACATGGACAGAGCCATCTTGTATGCCAGCAAGAATACTCTCCTAATCCCTGTCCTGAATAGTTACCACTGACTGGCTTATTTAACAGCTAGTTAAAATGTGAGGTTTGTTAGCATTGTAAAAAAGCCTCCAGAAAGCAGGTTCTTAAGGTCAGGGCAGATGCCATGTGATCCCAAGGGCTCCCTAAGGGAAACACTCAGAAAGAAGCCATCAGAGAGTCTTTTAGCTGTTTATTATTTAAACATTCAGTTCAGACCAAGCAGGTTGATTTATAAAGAAGCCAAAGACAGATAAAACAATTGCTAAAGCATCTTTGTAACTCAGGAGTCCAAATCTCACTTCCAAGCAAGAGTAGAAACTTTTACAAGGGCAAAGGCCTCTGGATTTTCAGTCAGAGAGCCTTCCAGTGACCATAGGCTAAGAAGGATCTGGGGCCCTGAAGATACAAAGAGCAACTAACCCCATATTTAAATGTCTTGCCTGAAGACAAGAAAAAAAATGTCCATGTACTTCAGTCCTGATGGAAATGCCTTGCTGCCTAAAATATGTTCATACTTGGGCTTAAACACTTGAGCTGAGCCTGGGGCACAAACCCTCCACTCTCAAGGCACCACAGAGGACTCTGCTGACACCAGAGAACTCTTCAAACAGTACAAAACTGTTAACCTGTGATTTCTGTGTGCTTTACAAATGTGAAGCAATCCTGTATCACATCTTTTCTGAGAGCATTAACTCTCTGGGATTCCAAAATTGGGATTTTAGAATTACTTCTTCACTTGAGTTAATTAAGACTCTGTCAAGTAATAATTTTTCCAGACAAGTGTCACTGGTGTATTGAAGTATCCATGCTGCTATTTTCACTTTTCTGGCCTCACTGCCTGGTTGGGAACATCAGCACCAACTATATGTGTTCATCCTTAGCCACTCCAGCATGTTCCTGCCAAGCTTCCTGCACCCAGCTGCACACAGGACAGCATTTCTGTCCTTTGGGGTGTAGAACAGGGCAACTGAAAGCAAGATAGACTTTTACCATTCCCTTTATCACTTTTCACAGCTAGACCAGGAAGTTGCCACAGAAATTCAATAGTGTACACACTTGAAACTCCAAATAGCCTTTTGCCAGAGATAGACTCTCTCCAGGTGATATGACCATACATATCCACTGCATATCTGTCATAACTGCAAAAGCCCTCAGACCTTTTCTCTAAGATAGAGAAGGTGCCATTTCATTTTTCTTTTGGAAACCTCCTCCTGCAGAATTCATTAGTATCCTATGCAACAATGTACTTCCTGTAAGTACTGAAATATAAAGTGTATTAGAAGTTTCCACTTCTGTTTTTATCTTTTCCTGATCTAGCCTGAAAATTCTTTTGAAGTTCCTCAAAGTGTTCTTCATATATGCTTGTTTTAGGAAATACCAGATCACTATTGGCAAACTTCTCCTTAATTAAGTGAGATAAAGGAATCAAGATTATATGATCTGCTTAATTCCCCACCTTTTTTAGGTCCCATTTTAGGATTTTTTTTTCCCACTTGCCTTTGAAAAGAAACATTCTGAAGAAACTAAGGAAGGGGAAGGCCCAGAGGGAGCAAGCTTAGCTCTGGGCTCTCCAGTGTACCTGAGTTTACTGGCAGAAAACCACAGAATAAAGATCTCCCTCATTACTATGGAATGGTTTATTGAAAGGTTTCAGACCCTTGTGAAACTCACATCACTCTGGACAATGCTTAAGAGGAAAAGACTAAACTGCACTGTGTTAGCACAGTGGGCTCACTGTGCCTTCAGGCCTCAGCTCAGCAAGCCAACTCAGATCATGCCTAACTTTAAGCACAAGTAATTTCAAAGAAACATCTCTCGTGCCTCAAGTTCAGCTCTGCACTGTCTCCCTTGATGAATCACAACTTAGGGTATGCAGGGAGCTAATGGGAAACATTTGCACTCCCCAACCCCAGCTGCAAGGTCCGAAAACCCTTTAGCTAAGCAGGCATGGCCCAACCACTCTGGATGGACCAGAGGCTCATCACAACAAATGGGTACAAGCTAGGCCAGCTCTTCTGAAGCACCTCTACAAGAAACATGTCCCAGAGCAGCTAAACTTTGATTTAAAAGCAGTATTTGGGGCAATCAGTGAAGTACAGCAGCTGAGCATCAACCTGTCTGACTCCTACGTGGCCTGTTGGAGAAACCACTCTATGTGGGATAAATGTTTCTGTCACTTTAGCTGTGGAAACCCCCTGCAGTCAAGGGGAATTCAGATCTTGGGCAGGTTTCTGAGGAGCTTCCTGGCTCCAAGGAGACTTCTGAGCAGAATGCTTTGCAGTGGGGGAGTTTGGGCCAAGAAATGTCTGAGGGGTGAGCCCTCAGGCCTCACCCACACTGGAAGTGCTGGAGCATCTCTTCTCCCTCTCTCCCTCCTCCTCTGGCCCCACACAGACTCCACCAGCAGTTGAGCAGGGCCCAGAGGTGAAATCTGGCCTTTTGAAACTTCCCTGGTCTTCAGGTTAAACCAGCACCACCTTTATACAGAAAATGCATGTAAAGGCCAAAGTGCTAAGCAAAGGTGAAGCACAGCTGGAGTGAAGGGGGCTCCCCATCTGAAAAGTCTGAAATCCAAGGTTTGGGTGCTGCTGGCTAGACATGGAAGGCAGAAGTCACAATAACATCATTGGGTCAAAACTAGTCTCTCTTCAGAACAGAGATGTTCTGAAGCCAACAAGGGTTTCTTGAAAGTTACGAAAAAATGAATTAAAAATGGATGCCCAAATCCCTCAGACTGCTGAAAAAATCCAGCTAGGGATATCCAGCAAGTCTGGAGGGGTCCTTCATACTTCACTGAGGTCTAAAAGTTTGAGTTCATCCCCAAAGGGAGCTGAGGCCACACAGCACTTCACCCACAGGCCCTCTGTGAACGGAGTCTTTCTTGTGGTCAGAGGGGCTATCTTGAATTTATGTCTTACTTCTCCCCTTGCGAGCAAACAAAACAATTTCTATGAGTAATTCTACCCACTAATTGCCAAGGAAAAGTCTGGTAAGAAATGCTCTGCATTTTTGACAGGTCAGAGGCTTCCCTAAACAAAGTTGCTGTTTTATGTTTTCTATCAGCACATGTTCACATCCGGGGTCCTCAGTGAATTCCAGCGTGGATGAGTCTCTGTGGGAAATTGCTTTTCCCTATTTTCTTGTTCTAACTGCTCCAGGAAACGAGTCTATTTTTACAACAACACTAAACAGCAAAATATGAAACCATTATCTGCTTCGTGGCAAGAGTTTCGGGTCAGTTCTCAGGTAAGTGTCACCTCCAGAGAAGTCAATGGAGTTGTATCTGCTCCTGCAAGGCAGAGACCTGACCAATTATGTAATTGGTTGATCAGTTACCAGAGCACAGAGCTACCACAGGCCTAAGGAGTGTCTTGTTTTCATGCGTCTCAAAGTTCATCCAAGCCCTGATGCATTGATAAGTGAAGTATTCTAGTATTATGGTCTGTAAAGATGATAATTAACTGCTGAAAGATTTAAGCATGAGCCTTCTCTGCGAACACATACTTTGTCACTGAATGATCCTTATAAGTAGTATCTCTTCTGGATCCTTTTTTCACCTGCCAAATAAACCAGGGTGGGATTTTCAGAAGTGTTTAAAATGCTTTTCTCCTACTTAGTTCTGATTGCTTTCAAGAATTAAGATGTTTTCAAAATCCCTGGGGATTTCAAGCCCTGTAGGCTCAACTGCATCTCTGTGTGCTTCTGCTTTTTGCACACCTGATTTAACAGCTACTCTGAATTCAAAGCTGGACAGTAAACCCAGTTTCCTTCATTACCAAGATCAAAGATAGTACATAGAGGCCCAAAAATCAAGTCTGATCTGAAGATGAGTGTGAACACTTGTTACAAACTTGGCTCTTTAATTACAGTTTTCAGCGACTACTCCAGCCTTCACATGTGAACTTCTTTTCTGATGAAGCACTCAAGTGTGCCCTTTTTGTGTATTTTATCTAAGAACTTGGGAGACATCTGGCATACACAAGTATCAGTCCAAACAGAAATTCTTGAGCTGCTCAAAACTCAAACCAAGTCAGATTTGGTGGCCTGCTAGTAAGTCAAACATATAAATTATCTGATTCCTCTCTACAGGAAGAAGTAACCCTGGAAAAATGTGAGATGAAATTTTCAAGTGACAGAAATTCTATCACCAGGATGCTCCCAGAATTTCATCCATTGATTATGAGCTAGACTAAGAGTTAGCACTTTCTTACCTTCAGGCTGGGAAAGAGGTACTCATGACTTTCCACCTAATTGGAAAGCTCACTAAACGTCACTCGAGACCAGCATACAGAAAACAAACTTAGAGACAATATCTAAGGAAAACAGAACCTAACCTATGACTTGTTCTTTGATTTACAACTGTGATTGTGGGCCCCACCTCACAGTCATATGCCATGGCAATAGGCAGCAGTTCAACAAGAACCAGTCCTAACTTTTCACATGTTGCAGTGATTCTGAGCTACTTCAGCACATACTTTAGCCTGATGCAGCAAGTAATTAGAATGACTAAAAGGACAGGTGACATGCCACAACTGAAAAAAGAGTGATCAAACCCTTGGTCTTGTTTATTCTATCTTTCTAATTCTTTAAAAAAAAAAAAAAAAAAAAAAAAACCCACCAAAAGTTGCCAGATTTCACGTATTGAAATTTGCTCTAAATAATTTCTCCCATCTCAAATTTGTCTGTTATCAGCACAGCTGTGAGTGTTCAAAGTATATCCTGAAGTACCCAAACAAATCATCTGAAATGGGCTCACTGGCATTAGCAACTGAATCCACCCATGCCAAGAAAATATTTTCCCCAAAAATAACAAATATGTAATTCAAAATGGCAACCTCCATGGGAGCAGGAGTGGCACATCCCAGCTGTTTTCCTAGTTGTATATACAAGTTTTGTTACTTCATCTTTGGGATTGCTTACGAATACTTCAACACTCTGAGAGCACAAAGACCCCCAGCCTACAACTGGGATCCTGTGTCAGGAAGGCACACACTAATTAAAAAATAAAGCATCAACTCTGCTCGATTTGCCTGAGGTCAATGGGATGTTTGTCCAAACCTAGGAGCATGCTCAGGCACCAGTTTGAAGATGAGCAAACACAGGCATCTCTTAAAGTGTTTTTCCATGTTAGGGCCTGGGAAAAAAAATTCAGATTGAGCCCATGATAAAAACAGTTCCCCATGGAAAAGTTACCCACACCATAAAAGGAAGGAATGACACTGAACTGAAGGAGAATGAAAATTGTCTACTGAATTTTTGTAAATTCCCATAAAATCTAAGTCTTGTTCTATGTGCATAATTTTGACTGTAAGTCATGAAAGGCTGACTCCTAAGAGAAGCAGGAAATGACTGGCTCATGATAGGATAAAAGGCTGCATAATTGCATGGGCAGAAAGATGGATTTTCATCAATCTCTACATTCTCTGACAATATGGCAGTGGCTTTTGATCATGTATCCAATGCACAGTAATTAGGCAAAATGACTTACCCTCAATCTTTTCAGTATTTAGCTCTAAGGGTGCAAGGATTCATTCTTGGAAAGGGAAGATGGTCGTGTGATTTAGGGCACTGGATGAGCACTCAGATCTGAGTCCTCTCCCTGGTTCTGCCACAGCCTTGCTGTATGACCTTGCACAGGCTTTTCTCCATGCCTCGGCCTCGCCTAAAATGGGATAACAATAGTTCTTTATTTCAGAGGACATAGGGATACAAAGCAGCTCAAGGCTGTGCCACAAAGATGCTACAGCAAAGAGCAGCACAAAAAAGCTCAGACATGGAATAATGCCTTGCTAATAAAATGTGGGAACACAGACAGTAATTAAATTGAGTAATAAACACAAAACATAAGCTGATTTTTGAGGAATGCAACACTGATAGGCTTTGTACCTGGAATTAAAGGAAATTTAAATGGGATTCATATGAGTTGACCTGACTCTGAGATCTGCCAGCAGTACAAACTGTGTATTAGAAACACCAAGGAAATTACTTCATTCAAAACCTCTATATGATGTCTGTTTTAGAGCAACCATGATTTCCAGCCCAAGTGAGGGTCAGATAACTACCCAGAACATTTTCAAAGCCATGAGAGTGGCCTACAAACATGATTTCCTTCTATTTACAGCAAAATATGAGCATGCAAATCTGAGGTAGTTTTTAAACTTCAAAAAAAAGTCTGAAACATTCAAATTAAAACATAAACAGGGACACTGATCCTAATTAAACTGTCAGATGTCTGGAACAGCTTCAATGCCACTATTCCAGCATCACACTGTTGCTGGAATTGGACAGCGCTTTAGCAAAGAGTCTTCAGTAGTATTTTTCCAAATGCAAAGATGAATCTTTTTCTCTAAAGCATTTGCCTTTCATGTCAGGGGTCTGTGGATCTGGGAGACAGGATCTCGGGGCACATGCCTAGATAAACCAACTGATTTGGAGACCACCAGATCAAAGGCTGGTATGTCAGGCAGGAGGAGAGAAAACAGATATGAGACACATCTTAGGAAAGGAAAATAATTTCTGAGACAGAAACAAGAGGGAAAAGTCAGAGAATGGCTGGAAAACAGCCCACAAAAAGGCAATATAGACCTAAGGAGGACGGGGAAGTGGAATGTTGAAGCCCATTGGAAGGAAGATGCTATTTCAAGTAAGAGTAAAAAGACTAAACCCAAAGTGCTAGAGCTACCTGAGAACCTGGGAGAGCAGCAACTGGCTGCAGTCTGCTTAACAAAGCAGATGCCAGGCAGGACAGAGGACAGGAGAAAAGGAAAGCAAACTGGCACACAATCCCTGGTTTCACTCAACAAAATCAACTGAAGGACAGGTCTGGAAAGACAAAGCACTGAATTAAGTGTAATGAATTGACTAAAGAATCAGTGACCATGCACCATATTGTAATGCTGAAATTGGGTTTGGGCAATCCTCTCTGTATGGCCTTTCTGATCAGACAAGACCCAGAAAAAGACATAATCAGACCAAGAAGTTTGGATCCCTGGACAGAGGAAATGAGTGCAGAACATAAAACAGAAAAGCATTTCATCCCCAAACTGCTGCCTACAATGTGGAAGGACAAAACCAACAAGGTGTTAAAGCATTGCACGGAAGTGCAACTTTTGACAACCACCACCCTTGGCTCCATTAAGCCCTCTATTCACCCCCCACCCCACAAATCACAGAGCTGTCCATCAGATATCTTGTGGCTCCAGTTGCTCACACCTTTCCCTGCAACACTCCAAATGCAGCACATTAGAAGTCCAGAGGGAGTCCACCTCCAGCAGACAGCAGAAGAAGATATGACACGGCATTCACGAATGCACAGAGAACTGTTTAATTTACAGCCACAATGGTGAAACAAACCATTTCAGAGCTTGGACATTCAAAGTTAAGTCTGACACTCATTCTTATATTCACTTATTGTGCTTAAGTATTAGAGAACACAGGATTACATTAACCATACACAACAATCTGAGATCCCTGCGGGACCGAGGAGTGGAAGGGATGAGCAAGAATGAGGGACCAGCCCCTCAAGTGGTGTAAGCTGGTACAGCTCCATTGCAGGCAAGGGAGCCATGGTGATTTACACCAGCTGAGGATATGGCCCTTGAAATGTCCAACTTAACTTTGAATTAACGACTCCCGTGCCACAACCTTTAGTGTCACTGTTCCTTTTGGTTGTATCTGCCACTTGGAAGGAGAACTGATCCCACAAACCACCACAGCCCCCAGGCTGGTGGGTGAGAACTCAGCTGGACTACAGGAAGTGATGCTCGTGTCGTGACACTACTCCTCACAAGTTAACAGCCATGGACTGCATCCTCATCTGATGTAAATTAGCTTGGGGCCACCTGAAGTCAGAAACATTTGCCAATTTATAGTAGCTGAGAACATAGCCCTGAGAATTTTGTGTTTTCTGCCGCATGCTGTATGAACACTGTGCTTGACAACAAAGACTCACGCGCGTTTCATTCCTCGTAACAAAATTAACTCAAGACTACAAGTCTCAAACAAACGGCTATTGGAAAAGTCCCCATTCAGTCTTCACTCTCTCCTGGTGTGCTGAATTTGGCCTAACAGGTCTATTTGCTGGCACCAACAAAACCTCTCGGTTTGCTCTGTTTACAAGGCTTTGCTAGAAGGCCAGACTCCCTCGTGATGTAAATCAGAGCTCCAGGATACCCAGGGGAGTCACTCCCAAAGAGCTGGCCCACAAACCCAAACACAACCTTCTCATGCAAGTCCAACCACAGGACTCTTTCCAAGAGTTGTTTTGCAAACTATTCCACTTAAGTGACTTTGACATCCTTTCACACCTGCACAGTGTCTGAGTGGGTCACATAATGCTTTTCATCTACATGATTTTAATGGGTATATGTTTGGTTTTTTTCTTTCATTAGATATCTTTTAGACAAAAAAAAAAAAGGAACGGAGCAACATTATTGGCATCCCACTGAAACATAAATATATAAATTACATTTTATACACTTTTTTAAACGCAGACACATACATTCATGTGCATAACATCGTGAACAGTACACTTAGTGGAAAACAAGCACAGACAATCTTAGTTAAATGTATTTCCAGTTTTGGTGCTCAACAAATACACTGGGAAAATGATCACAAAATAGAACGGTGACTAACTCTATCTCTGCATTAGCATCTGAAGCCAATAATGCCTGTTAGCTAACATTGCTTTGTTTGGTTGAATTTGGACATAGCTACAGGAACAGGAGGGGAATGTTTGAACTATATTTAGAGAAATTGAAAGGTTAAAAATCTCTCTTTTGTTGTTTGAAGGTTCTGCAGTTCATTCACATTTGAAGATATTTTTATTTGAGTGGAAACACTGTCTTCAAGACAAACTTTTTTGTTGTTCCAAACTAAGAAAACTCTTTCATCTCTTTGTAGATGTTTCACAAATAAAAGAATCCAGTAGTTCATTTTACATATCCAATGTAATAATCCAAATAAAACAAAGGGTACATAATCCAAACTACTGGGGTGGGGCAGTGATTTTGGCCAAGTGAGTAGCCATGTCATATCTGGCACAGCCCTAAATTTCCAAAGCAGTACAGAAGGATTTATCCATGTGGCTCCCACTGCAATCTGTGGGGAACTGAACATTTAATCCTTTGGCACTTTGAAAATAAAGGAGCTGGTGCCAGAGTATTTTATCTGCCCTGCTATAGTTAAAATAGATTTTGATGTTATTTGGGCTATTCTACTACAAAAATATGACCACAAAATGCTTTTTTTTCTTTTTTTCTTCTTTTTTTTTTTTTTTTTGGTTCAAGAAAACATAGCAGGCTTTCTCAGGTATATAAAACTGTTAATTTTTAGATAAAAATACAAACTTCACCTTTACAAAAACACATATTTCTGTTGAATACACATAAAGCATAACATTTTACCAAAAATAAAGAATTTTAGGTTTTGTTCAAATATTTGCAGCAAGGTAGTTCCCATGCCACCATGACATTATACAATGCAGATACAAGAATTTGTACATTTCACACAGCTTCAACATGTGAAATTAAAGTATCTGTATACTGATAAGAATGACAATTGCTAACACAATATCACTAGTAGGCAACTGGCATAAGTCTTAAAGAAAAAAAAAGGATTTTTGCATGGATATCCTATGATTTGTTTACGCACATCTCTCTTTTTTTTCTCTTTTTTTTTTTTTCTTTTATGTAATGCTTTAAATTACGGGGGAGGTTGGGGAACATAAACCAAGAAACGTCTAGAAAATTATGCATAGGTATACCATTTTTATTTTAATACATCTCATTAGTTTGCATCCCACTAGGAGAAATACCATAATGTTTTGTGTTCTGCTTATTGTTATACCAGTCTTTTATATGTGTTATTGGCAAATGTAGTCCAAGAGATAATAAAAAGCTAGGCAAAGAGTAAAAAGAAAACTTAATAATCACTTTATGGTGTAAAAAAAAAAAAAATCCACTTAAGGCTCCCCAGAAGGTTTTTTTGTATAGACTTTTAAAACACCACCAAGCAAGGATGTATTGTTCTATAGTGTTTGCGTGGCATTTGATCATTTCATACATTCCTGCTTTTTTTGTGCCTGAAGTCCACCAGTGTCCATCCATCTTCATCAAGAACGCAGGCACATTTCTTGACGTAAAGCACCGTTGACTGCTCTGACAGAAATCCACTATTCACTTAGATTTTTGTCATGTTTTTTAGTTCTTTTGGTATCCTCCATTCATTCAACTGTCTTTTTTTCTTTTCTGTTTTTCTTTCTTTCGCTTTTTTTTCTTTTTTGGACAGGGAAGCTTCCTATTGTTTCACAGAGTGCTACAATACTTGCTTTGATGTCACATTAAACAAATGTACATTGTCTCTTTGTTCTCATTAAGTGTTCTTTTGAGCCAGTTTTTTTCACACAGGAGAACAAATAAAGTATACAGTCAATAAGCACCATACATAGTAGGTTCAGGAATGTAACAAACCATGTACATCCATGTCCCAGAGAGAAGTTTTTTTTCTAGCTTATTTTCACCTTACATCTGCAGGAGAGAAAAAAGATACAATAACTCTATGATTAGAATCAAAGGTCCTGTCCTTGAAGTAGATGACTTAAAAAAAAAAAAAACTGTTCTGCATGAAGAGTCACTAACCTGGGACAAGAAGTTCTAAATGCTGTTTTGATTGAGTTTACATGCTCACTTTTAAAGTTGAATTTTAGAAAATCTTTGCTTCTATCATACTACTCCCAATAAATACCTGTTAATCTGAAACAGGATATCAAGTTTAGCATTCTTTAGAAATGATACATTGGTATAAATGAAAACTGCCACTGGGAGTTCATGTGCAAAAACAGGGGCTTGAAATTAAATTCACCATCATCCAGGCGTTAGGCACAGACACTGCAAAATCCAAATCATCCCCACTCCAAATACCAGAATCAATTGCAAGTGCTGCAGTTTACATACTTTCAAGTCATTAAGAAATGGAAATTCCATATTTAATTTGGAATGTGTGTCGCCATCATCATACATTGCTAATATGTTGGCCAAAGGATTTCAGTCATTTTTGCACTGAGAGGGTGTTAGTTTTTCACTACACTGAAAACCTCATGAATTTTGATGACTGACTATCATCATCCTACTGAGACTGAACAGACCAAAAATAAAGATCTTAATTCTCTGGTGTAAGTAACACAGGACTCTGCAACACACACACAAAAAAGGCATTTCTTAGCATCTTTCTGGTCAAGTAAGCAGATCATCAGACTGTGTCAGGTGCATGTGCAATCAACCCCAGTTCATGCCAGAACATGGGTTTGATGGTCACACAAATAATAATATTTGCTGTATGTGCACTGAATGTTTCACAGCCAAGGACTGGGAACACAATGATTTGTAACCTGGAAATTCATTCATGCATTATCACGTGATGCTTTGACCTCAGAAATCAATAATAATGAAACACAAGCAGAGGCAATTGAACTTGAGATTTCAGAAGCTGAAGTATTAGCACCCTCCAATAAAAAAGAAATCAAAAAGGCAAGAAAAGGAAGTAGCTCAAGAATGCAAGATGCTGATGGTGATGTGGAGCTTAAAGGGAAAATACCAGCAGGTAGAATTATCAAAGCCAATCAAATCTAATCTCTTTGCAGCCTTGAGGTAGCAAGTGTCAAGATTTTGAACAGTGATTAAGTTGAAGTGATGATATTTGATTAAGTTTTCCAGTACTTGTGCTATTAGGGTGTTCAGCATATAGGTCCTACCTGAATATCAAATAGTTCCAGTAGGTTTTATGTTGGTTTTAACTTTTTTCGTTTCCGTTTTTTACCTGATTCCCTAGGCCTTCCTGTTAACATAAGGGCAGGGCTGGTGAAAAGCCCTAAGGTAATGCATTTCGTGTAACACTGAAGTCATAAATACTCAAACCGTTTACATTTCCAAGAAATCTCATTATCCTTTGCATTAAAGTAATAACTTTATAACGTCTGATTTGACATTGAGTTTACAAAGTAATTACACAAAAGTAAAGAAATAATAAACGAAGTTGGCATTGCCCACGTCATTCCCAGGATCCATCTATAATTGCTGTTACCATGCAGTACTCAACATTTGCCTTCAGCTCTGGAGTTGAGCTATTTTCAGCTCACCATCCACTTGCTGGGTGCAAGTTTTGCTCCTATCAGTAATTAAATCCTAGAAATATGCATTTTTCCATGATAATTCTGCCCCAGTTTTTACACATATCAAAACCAAAAATTTTGATCTTAAAATCATAGCTGCTTAGTCTATGGCAATTAAAGACAATGTGAAAAACTGAAATTGATCTAATGAAACTTTTTTTCCCAAATGAGAGACATAGAAAATGTATCAAACCATACCCACATTTAAAAATAGCCACTTTATATGTGGTTTTGTCTAATAACTCCACCTAGTTTCAGCTAAACACTCAGCTCTGATGATAAATTGATGTCCAGTAAAATTGCTTTTATAGAAATTCTAACTCCTCTGCTCTGTACATAGCAACTGAAGTTTACATTTGCTTGGACCAGGTTTATGTCTCCCTGCTGGATGGAGCCAGTACAGAAAACCCTTCCTCACCCAGCCACCTACAAAATCTATCACCTTTGGGCAGCTTTCCTCCTATGTTTAGCTGCTCTTCACTGGCTTTTTAATTTTGGGCTGGTTCTACTGCACCCTTAAATTCCCTGCAGAGGTGCAAAACAAACTTTTATAGCAGCCTTCAACCAGTATCAGGAGAAAAGGAAATGTCTTTTCTACCATAGTGGGTTTCCTGAATAAGTGCGCTGAGCTCTGCATTGATTGCACTGTGGTAAGTAGATCAGAGCCAATGATTTTTAGATTAATTTAGAATGATTTTAAGAAAGCCAGATTGGAAGTAATTTTTCCCCACAAATCTTTCCCCACTGTAACTCAAGGGTTGTCTTGACAAGGCAAATTTAGGTTTAATGCCACAACTGACAAATTCTTGAGTATACATCTGTAAAGAAACAACAGGAATGAGCAATGTTGTTTCCAAACTAACTCCTTAGCCCTGAATCCTGAATTTATTCCCAAGTGCTTTACATTAATTTCATTCATATTTTCCCCAAGGTCAAGTAAATCTCAGTGTTCTCCACAAAGTCTAAAGAAATTAGGCAACAGAGTTCATCCACGAGCTGCAATATGACAACCTTTAACTTAGTGAAGCAAGACCTGAACACTACTGGGCATCTGTATTTATTTAAAGGCCAACCTAATGAGAAGTGATACACATTAAATTTTAAATCCATGCTCCTTATACAGCACAAACTGGCCCTCATTTGGCATCTTCAACACAGAAAAGTAGCTGGGAGCTTCTCTACTCAGCTCACTGTAAGCAACGTTTGTTTTACGTTCTTTACTAATATAAAAATGAGGTCCATATGAAATCAGCATTAATGCAAAAATAAAAGGAAAACATACCAGTTTCTTCTTCTCTATAATCTGAATTAGTATTTGATGATGTACAGGTGCATTCCATATGCTCTTCTAATCTCACCAGAACTTCTTTTAATTTTGGCTTTTTTCTAACATACTCCACTTTTGCCACCTATAAAATACGATGAGGTATGTACTGAGACACATCAACATGGTTACAGTTCAGAACTGAAGACAGATAACTATATACCTCTATTTTTAATGTAGCCAAACCCATATAAAATGTTAGCATACTAATCATCTTTTATCTTAATTGTGCATCATGTAACTATTTATTGCACAGACTATTTGTTTATTCAAGTTCAGTAGTTCGAAACAATTTTCCCCCAAGAGATAAAACAATTTCCCATTCATTTTGGTTTGATGTTTTAAGCAACTCAGTTTCCACATGTATCACAATAAACTTCTATACAGATTCAAATCAGTGGTTTTTCTTGTAAACTGCCACTTTTAGCACAATCTTCTGTAGGTGTTGTTAAAGGCTGACAGTGAAGGCATTATCTTGGTTTGAAATACATTTTATTATTTACAAATTGGTGTCTCCAGAGCCCTCTGAACGTGAAGTGCTCAACCCTACACAACCAGGATCTGAATATCACCTCAGAAAGCAGGTTCATTCCTACTCACCCCCTGCAATAACCTGGGGCTTGTTCACAAGAGTTCTCAAACAGAGTTTTTAAGTCCAAGGGAACTACCACTCCTGAACTGGGTCCAGCCTTTGGCTTTATTGTGGAAAGCTGGCAGACAGAATATTTCTCCCCAGTCCTTCAAACTGTTCACAACTGCACTGTTCCACTTAAGGCATCCTTAAATAAAAATGTCTGGAGGGCAAGTTGAGGTTGGAGGAAGGATCATGCTGAAGCAGCTCTGGCTACACATGGATCTCTCATCTGAAGGAAACCAAGGCAGAACAGAAGGATGTTGGGGTGGGGGGATTCTGAACATCCTGACCCACAGGTTGGCAGCCAGGAGAGGAGGAATGGCAGAGGGGGCAGAGCACTGATGTTCTGAGGTACTGAAATGGCTCATGGGATGCTGGGCACTGACTTGTGCTAAGTGTAGTGGGCATGATGGTCAGGGCCATGCAAGGGAATATGGCCTGATGTGGGCAAGGAGAGCACTAGAGACTTTGTAAGGGGTCCTGTGCTCAGCTCTCAACTGTGTTGGACACTGCAGAATAGGTGCTGAGCATTTGCTTGCAATGGAAATCACTACAATTAAATCACAGCTTCTCAGACCTACCCATCTGACAACTGGGCACTGCAGTGGGGCTGTCCCAGCAAACAAGAAGACCACAAGTCACAGGGATGCTGTATAAATGAGGTGAGGGAGCAGAAGGACAGGGCAGGCTGGTTGTCTCTACAGAAGTTACATGACAAAGCCATAAAGGCTGGTCCATCCAAAAGCTCCAGTCACTACCAAATAAAGCACCCACAGTGACACTGCCAGCCATGATCTCCTTGTGTGTTTGGTGGGGATTCAATGCTCCAAATCAATCTTCACACCGCGAAAATCATTCCCCTGCCCTTTCAAAACTGGAACAACACTGTTACAAAATGAGAGTGGTGGTTGGAAAAACCCATTCTACGGCCAGTTCCCAGAAAAACTCTTCTGGCTCTGGGGTCACAACTATCAAGAGCCTCTGAATGCCAGTGAGAGAAGCTAGAGCTAAATCTTGGCCTTTCTAAAGCCAATAGGAGATCTAAGCTTTCACAGAGCAAGGAGTTCAGATCCACATTTTAGTCACTACCCCTTGTGTCAACAGGATCTGGAGATGATTTTCATTTCATCCAGCAAACCAAAGTTACAGAACCAGATGCAATAACTAAAGTACCCACATTAAAAGGAATATTCTGAAACTGTCAGCTCTCCATGTAAACAGATTAAGAGCTGGCCATGACATACCAGAACACTTTATCTGAAACACTAACTATGGGCTGAAGCAGTTTCAATATTTCCTATCAGAACCCAGCTCCATCAAGCCTTTGAACACCATGATTGGAAAATGTATGGTGCAACTGAGTCATCTGGTGTCAAAGGATGACTAATCCTTAAAATTTATGAAAACAAACAGTAATTAAGACACCTCCATCATCAGAGACAAAGAAAGGGACCCAGCAATCACAAAACAGCTCTCGGATCTGCCATGCTTATTACAGCTGTTAGAATAAACCGGTCTCATTGAAAATTACACGCAACAAAAATAAACTGTAATCAAGCTTTTAAAAGCCTGTTCTTGTTTTGCCTGGTTTTACAAACTGAAAGATATATGCAGTTCCTGTGGCTATTTGGTATTAAAGAACAGTTAAAAAAACAGAAACTTTGTGGAGGATCATAATGAATTTATGCAGCAATTTGAAGCTGGCTTTTAGTGCTGTAGTTAAAATACAATCCAGCACACGTTCCACTGCCCTACTTCACGCTACACAAGTTAAAGGAATTTCATTTTGTAGATGTTGCAAATACTGGAAGTGAAGCAGCACAAACCAGATAAGCTGCTGTGTCTGTGTCACCTGTTAACACCTGCTGCCACACACAGTGCTGATCTACAGCAATGAAGGCTGCAGGTCACATTTTCAGTAGGTATAAACAGGGCTAGCTGTGCCAACAGCATGGGATTTGGCCTCGTGTGCAAATATTTTTTTCTTCTTTGTATTTTTCTCCCTGGCATTCATATTGTAAAGTTTCTCAAGTGTATTACACAGAACTTTGAGGTGGTCAGTCCTCATCAAATCAACAAGCTCCTTTTACCTGTCTCTAATGTAACAAAAAAAAAAATCCTCAAGCTCTCCAGATCCAGAAAATATCACTACATAAAAACTCTTTGAGAGCAAGACAGTGAAATATGTGATTAGCTTCTCAAATGGTATATAATCAGTGACACCACCCTTGCATCAGTGTAGATTCTAGGTCTACATCCTGCAATGAAGTGTGGTGGCTAAGTAAAAACGAAAATACAATCTGATAAAAATATGTGGGCTAATGGAAACATCATGGGAACACTTTTTTTAATAGATTCTCCAGGTGAGATGAAACCAGAGATTAATAGCAGGAAAAAAAAGCAAGACTGTAAGCAGAAATGTCCAGAACACCTCCAGCATGAAGCTAAAATTTATCATGGGCAGGAGCTCGCAAGAGAAGTGTCAGCACAGACAGTTCCTCGTAACAGCAGAACTCATGTGCTGATACTTAAATACTGAATGGAAACAAGCCCAAAAAGCAACTGAATGAGGATACTTCTTGGAATCATCTATTGCTTCCATACTAAAATAACTGTGTGCTGATACAATGGAGGGAAAGCCTGTCTGTGAGGAAGATGTGAGGGACTAAAGGACTGGGGAGGCATCAGGAGCCTTCAGGGCCTGGCAAGTCAGTGCTGCAGGGATGGGAGGGCAGGAATGGCTCTGTGGGATCCCTGTGTCCCCAAGCAGAGCAGCCAGACCCTGCCAGGCTTACAGGGCTTCCCATGCTCCCAGGGCACCTCGCTGCTTTTCCGCCTTCACTTCTGTCAGGGTTCCCTTTGTTTCTCCTTTTCCTAAACTGACCTTTGATACCTGGTCCTGCCTGCAACTGCAGTAAAGCCACAGCTCAATCCAAGTGCTACTTATCCCAATGGCAGAAAAAAAAGGTTATTGAACCTGCAAATGTGACATACAGCCATTTCACCTGTACACCCCATGTGTTCTGCAAGGCCTTTTCAACCTTTTGAGGCTGGGGAGCTCTGCTGAACAGCTCATCCTGAACTACTAATTCAAAATTAGTAGTATAGGTAGGATTTGCTCCAGAATACTAATGATTTTCTGCTTCTCTGACCAAACTCACCAAGAACAACACCATGCTGAAAAAGCCTCTTGGGAAGACTCTTGTTCAGAACCCCCCAAATAAATTATAGTCTGGTACTTGGTAAGTACTGAACTCACTGTACAGAAGCAAAAGGATCTGCAAATGTTGCTGAAATGCTTTTGCACACAGAGGAGAAAATCTCTCTGTAACAAACACCAACACTCCTAACTCCCCCATCCTTGTCACCATTGCTCCATGAGGAGAGAAATGGAATCCTTTCCCTCCCATCAAAGAGCAGCTCCCATCCAGCCTCTCCATCCCAGTCTGAGTTCTGCAGGGCTGTGCAGGTGCAGTTTGCTGAACAGAGATGTCTTCAGGACCAGAGCTCTCATGGACTCACTGTTACCAGGCAGGGCAAACCCACCTTGCACTAATGAAACCCACCCTGTGAAAGGGAAACCTCACAAGACCCACTTCAGGGAAGCTGCTCCACCAAACCCCCTGGCTTGGAGCCTCCCTACAGCTTCAATTCCACATTAATGGTATTTCACTGATGAGAGCTCAGTGAAGACGAAGAAAGGAAATCCCTGAACCCTCCAGCCTTTGAATCATGTCCCAGGAATGAAATGCCCCAACACAAGCACCTCCACTGCTCCTCCCACCCTGCCCCAGCCGTCTCTTAACCTTGACTACAGTGGCCCTCAGTGAGACAAAGAAAACACCCTTTGCTTTGGCCTGTTGGATGATGCAAACCCACTTGCTGACCTTTCTGGATGAACATTTTTCTAGTGTGAATGGGCCAGCTATGATCTCACTACCTTGTCAATGAGGAGGAAGCGGGGAAAGCCTTTTCAATGTTCCATCAAAAGAGAGCTTTTATGCAGTCTGACATCAGGGGAAAACACAAGCTGGCTTTCCAATGCACTGCAGCTGAGAAGGCTCTCCAAAACCGCTCCCACCTTTCCAGGGACCCTCGCTCTGAGCCAGCTACTTAATGGCATGAGCAGACATTCAGCTCTAAACTTAGGATTGGCAAAAGGCTCAGAAAACCATCAATTACATCAAAGCTACAAGGGGATCTGACTCTGGAGGGCATAAATATGGATTCTGTTCTAAGAGTTCTGGTGTTACAGTGGGGTCAGCCTACAACCTTTACAATGAACATCCTGTTCCTGCTTGACCTCTTGTCCTCTTTTTCCCCTGCTACTTAATGACTGTTTGGAGCAGTCTTGGAGCTTGGAAAAAAAAAAATGTCCTCCAAAGCTGGCTGACGTATATTGATATTGCTGGTGGCAATATATTTACACAGCCACGAAAAGCAGCTGCTCAGCTGAGCCTACTTTTAGCTTGTGCCCTACTAAAATGAATGCAAATCTAAAAGCACTACAAGGGGCTGAGAGACTTAAATTCCTTCAACGTGGTGGTGTGCTGGGGAAGCAGCCCCAGAAGTGCCATCTTGCAAAGCTGCTGCCAGGAGTTTGAGTCTCTATCTCATCTGTCATCTCCCCCATCCCTCAGGGCCAGGAGAAAAGCACAATCTCACAATACTGTTCAATATCACACACAGGTACCAACAGCAAGTTCATCTCACACGTCTCAGCTCTTTGCTAAGCACATCCAGCTGTTCTGTACATGTTTGCTGCTACACAAAATCAAGGGGAAGCTGCATCAAACCCAAAGGCAACAGCACTAAATATCACAGCCCTGAGGCACTTTGCTGTTTAGCTCCTATTCAGAAAGGTTTACAATTGTAGTCCTTCAATCTCCCCACTTTGTTCTCAGCCCTCAAATAATTATTGATCCCAATTTTTATATAATTTTTAATTGTTTCTGCAAAGCGTACCCCACAAAGGCCAGGCAGCAAGCAAGTGTAAAGCATGATTATTTTTGGGAACACTGAGGGAATCTCAGATGTTTCTCCAGCTTATTTGGATACAAAAACATTGCTCTCAGATGTTCAGAAACAAAAAAGAAAAAGAAATTCTGCCCAGACACGTCTGCATGTATGAAAAACAGTGTATGAAAAACAATGAAATGGCTTAGGTGCCTTATTTTTGTTTTAGGATGTACAGCACTAAGTGAACAGCACTTTTCTCAAGAAATCCATTGCAAGTGCAGCAATCAGTGTGTTGTGCTGAGCAATTTTACATTCAAGAATGTGGTGGGGTTTATTTTAATTCTGCTCTTAAGAAATTCAGGGCAACAAGAACTCAGAGTCTTCACAATAAGAATGCTAAGTGTAAGTCTAATCTCCTACACACAGATGTAGATCAACAGCACTTGTTTAAATACTGATAAAAATTAGAACACAGTGAAGCCAAATGAACATAAATATTTCACGTAATATTTACTGGAAAGTTGCAATAGGGATTTTGTCTAATGAGTAAATACAGCATGAAGCTGTTGAGTCTTCTATCCCTGGGGTAAGATAATTTGAAACACATTTTTTCAGATCAAAAGTGTTATGTTGTCAAATATAAAAGCCCAATTTAGGCTGCATAATATTTAATTAAGAAAACAGCATTCCATACTGTGATTTATTTATTTTTTTAAGTCCAATGCCCCTTGAGTCATTTTATCTTCTTAACTTTAAGATCTGTACTGCGCGAGATCATGGGAAAGGCACGATCAACTTTATTTTCATTGCCAAAAAAAAAAAAAAAGAGAAAAAGAGAAAACCTAAAGGGAATCCTGTGAAAACCAAATCCAAACCCAAGATTTTCCAATGACCACGTAACTTGAAAAAGCCATAAGCGGAGAGGGGCGTTCTATGCAAGGATGGACAGCAGAGATTTGGGTCACACAGGCAGAGGGGTAAGGGGAGTTTCCAGGCTGCAGAGGAGCCAGGCAGGGCCCTGCAGCCCCTGCTCACCTTGACACTCCTGTGGTGTATCCGGGAGGGCTGGCACTTGACGCTGCTGGTGTTGCAGCAGCCGGTGCAGCGCTTCACCTCCACGCAGGGCGGCCATATCAGGAAGTTGGCCGAGGTGGGGTCGATCTGGCTCCGAGGTATCTCGTAGATCACCGTCCGCGTCTTGCACACTGCCGGGATGGCCTCCTCTGTGGGCACAGGAGAGTCACAGCCCCAGGTGAGCGCCCGTGGGGATGAGGTACACGTGGGGTCACTGCTCCCAGTCCCCACTGGTCACTGGTGAGCCAGGGCTGAGCGCTGTGCGCTCACAGCTGAGCTGTGCTCTTACCCTGGGGACAAGCCTGACTCGCTCCCAAAGCCCAGCCCTACAGCGAGGGTTTCCAGTGGCCTGGATCCTGACACAGCTTGGAGCACATGCCATGAGATAAGGCAATCCTGGCTCTGGAAGTGACAGAAAGCCAGGAGCTCCTCCACATTCAATGACCCCCTAGTGCAGAGTGACTGTGACCCCTCAGAGTCACTGTGCAACAGCAGCTGTTGCTTTCCAGCACCTCTTCACACAAATACCATCATACAAACATGCAACACCTGGTAAACACTGCCTCAGAAGTTAAACTGAGGATTATGTGTACCATACCAAATGTGCACAGCTGGGAAACAACCTGCATCAGCTTGAAACTTTCAAGACTTGGGTTTCCACTTCCAGAGCTTTAACATCCCCACATCAGGGAGTCTGGTTTATCCACCATTCCAAAGGGCAACTGCTATTTTTCCTGCAGTCATCAAAGCTTTGTGGATGGTGGGTTTTATTTAATTTGTTATTTCTTGAATGATGCAAAACCACCAGAGCAGCATGATGGAAAAACCTGCAGCAAAATCAATATCCTGGTGGGCTCAGGTAAGGTGAGCTTGTTTAGGATTATAGAGAGTAGCTCTGTACTACTGTGTGATGTTGCCATGATCCAAACCATGTATCATCAACCTAGGAACTGTTTAAGAAGTCACACTGATATTTCAAAACAGTCCAGAAAAAAATAGCAATTTCAGGGACAAGTTGTTTGCTGATAAGTTCTCCAAAGACAGCTGGGATTTTTTTTTTTTTTTGCCTTACAGTGAAAGCTTGTGATAGCTTTGGGTTAGATGTGTCAGGGAACTGGAACACTGCCTGCACTTCTTCACTTAGTTCTTAAGTACAAGAAGCTCAGGCCTAACCTGTGCCTGCAACATGGAAATCTAGGCTTAGCTTTGAAAGATGCATCTCAAAAGACTAAACACCGTGAAAATCCTTACACTCAACCCCCAGTGCCATGAACTCAGGAAAATTAACAGATGCAATCCTGCAAGATAGCTGGCAACTGCCACAAGGTATTGAGCACACCCAGTTCCCAGTGCCTGTGGTGGGGAGGCACCCAGCACCTTGCAGGGTGAGGCGCCAACGTCGCCGGCTGCTCCAGCACCGCTGCTCTCCCCAGGCAGCCAAAGCGCTGCCAACTCACACTGCAAATCCCTGCTGACAGCAAGCTGGGCTGGCTCTGCCTGCCACCACAGCTCCAAGGACAAACACGCTGAATTACCCACCAGGGATAGCACCAGCGATGTTTTCCACAGGCCAGTGGAATGGTGGAACGCTCACAGCTAATCAGATGAACAAGCAAGGCACATAAATCCTATTCTCATGCCCCTTTTTTAATTTATATTTGGGATTTTTTGCATTCTCATCATCATTAATAAGGATAAAATCCCCTGTAAATATGCCTGGTGCCTTACACAGTGATGGAAATCAATGCCCCAGCGTTTCCATCAATGGCTTTTAATTTTTGGGATAAACTGTATTTTTCTTGTGAATAAAGAGTCAAGCTGTTTCCTTTTGTGGAGCTTCTGTACTGAAAACTCTACCAACTGTTGATGTTTTTTAAAGCACACTGCTGTAGTTGTTCCCCACACTATGAATTATACATTGAATATCACAGCATTTTCTAACCGAGGTCTAGGTTTCCAACATGCTGCAACAAGAAAGTGAATGTAAAGAATTTATGCATGTCTGTCTCCTATGGACATCCTCCAGAAGACAGCTTCTCAGGCAATGGCTCATTTTGTGCAAAAAGAAAGGCAGAAGCTAGAAATGGCCCTTTTTTCCCTTTGTGCATGCCACATTTTTCCAGTGAAATGTCCTGCTTGGCTGACCAAAGGCATCCCCTCTGCTTTCACTCCCAAAGTACAAATAGCTTGTTTCTTACCAATGCTTCTTTTTCTGCGAATGGGCACAGGACGGTTCTCTTGCACATGTTTAGCAGAATGAACACTGTAAGATCTCAAGTTTGTTTCTGAAACATCATCATATCCTAGAACAGGAAACAAAATGTTAAACCTCAGTGCTGTTCCACAGGTAAAAATCTATGCTGTTCATAGGCACAAGACCAAATCCTGCTACAATCACTCTAATGTAACCCCTGTTAATGCAATTGCAAGGGCATAAGGCAGGGAGTAAAGACACAGACATTGAATATCATGTATAAGCATGCACAATTTAATTCCAATATCCATTTTACTGAAAGCTCCCAGAAACAGTGCACACGCTGTGGCACAGAACCATATCTAAAGTAAAACAGTTGCATTTTTATGTGAAAGGCATAATACGGCTTTTCTTACTGGAAAGGTGTAGAAATAGGAACAATAATCCTGCATGTGTAATGTTTCTAACAAAAATTTTGAAGTTCTGGTATGAGGCAACAGTAGAAAATATGGTATTAGACTCAACAGCAACAATGCTGCCTCTGTAAATTTTCTGTTGCTTGGTTTTTCAGGGCAGTACTAGGGCAGAATCAAAAGCAAAAAGTAACTAGCATGGGTTTCCTTTTAGCCTCTCTGTTGCAGAACAAATCCCCTGTGAAGTATCCTAACCTTTGGAGGGGCATCTGAAGCTACTGCAAACTCTGGGACTGCATCCAGGCTTGTCTTGTTCCCTAAATAAGCCTACCACATGGGTTAAAGGGCCATGAGAAAAAGCAAAGATGGGAAACTTGGCATTTCATTTATCATAAAAAACAACAAAATAACTGCTCCAACTATTTGGGTTTGTTAAGTGAAGCAGTTCAGGTCGTGTCCCATGCCGTGGGGTCTGAAAACCACAAGCACAGTCTGCAAACGGGGGATGAGGAAGAAGGAACCAAACAGAGAACTGCACACAGACCCCAGGACACCCAAACTAAGGGGTTTAGCACTCTGCTGCTTGGAGTGTCCTCTGGAACATCACTGCAGAGTTTCAAGGTTTCACTGCTGGCTCCTAAGAAAACTGTGACATGCTCTAAAAAAATGCAAAAGGGTATTACACAGTACTCAATTACCCTCTCTGCAAGCTACCAACACCCTCCACTCCCATCTTCTGCACTGTCACACTCCCTGCTTCCAGTTTGTTCTGTACACACAGCTGTCTGTCTCTGGAACGTGTTTTAATCTCAGCTTTATTAGTAACACACATCATAAGGCTCTGCTCCACAAAACAACCAACTCCTGTTCTCCTCCCTCCAAGAAATTGTGCCCTAAGGAACATGCAGCTTGTGAAATCACCTGTACAGCCAGGTGAGGCAGGAAGACAGATGGATCTTCAGCACCTTAGAAAGAGTTCTGCATCCCAGGGTTTATCATTAATTCTTGGAAAATACTACTGTAAGTAGCTAAGAGAAAATAAAATCGGAGGTCCAAGAGGTAGTGCCAGGATCACCCACTGGTCCTGCCTCTTCTCCTTTATCAGCTGAACAGATCCTTGTATGAAATTAGTCATTAGTCTCAATTTATCCAAAGCAATTGGCTCCCAGTTCCTACCTATGGTACTTGTTTCCCCTAGATTTTGATGGGAAATTTTGGAACCTGACTAATTAGCCGGTACTGGGCCTTATTTGCAGTCCCAGTCCAGTAATGTAACACAGCAATGACTAAAGGGTATTATTTCTGCTTTTATTGCACCCCATACTCCAGAAAACTCATCAGTGGTATAAATAAAATGGCTTGCCAGAGATCCCACAGGAAGTTTGCAACTGAGCTGGGGAGTGGAGCCAGGTCTCCCACATCCCATTCCAATGGCACCAGGCCATCCACCTGATCCCAAATGGTGTTATGCAAAATGAGGATCCGTTCCGATGTGCCTCCAGCCCTCTTCTGTTTCCTAGCACTCAGCCACCCAACACCTTAATACTGACCTCCTTTTTGGCAGCTTCAAGTTGTCACAACCTCTCCCTCAATTTGAGGCAATGAAATGGTACTTGAAAGCAGCATGAATTCTGCTCAGCCTGAGATCCAAGCTAGTTTGGGAGCAAGAAGCATATCCGTGCACAAGCAAACAGTGTTTAAAAGGAGATTAAACACAAAAGTAATGCCTCTAATCCCAACTGCTTGGTGGGCACAGGCATCAGGCTGGAAAGGGAAGCTGGCAGGGCTGCCAGCACTACAGCAGGACTGGGCCATGGCTCCTAATCCCACACTCAGCAATGCTGGCACAGCTCCCTCCTAGCATGAAGGATCCCTTGCTGCCTCCTTGAAAGAAGCTGGTAAGAACCAAAGGACTGGTATGATCAGCTAACCAGTGTGTTAAGTCATGTGCTTACACATAACTGCTCGACTCAGCTGCAATCAGCCTTTTTCCATCACAAATTTTAAAGCAAAATGACACCTCAAAGGGTTGTGTTGCTTATAAGATGATTTCTAAGGTGAAGAAGGCCTCTGGTTTATACTGTACCTCACTGTCTCACTACATATCTTAAGCATGTATAACAGTTCCTAAGTTCATGTCTCTCTGTGAGGGTTGCAAAAAGAAATCTACACAGCTAGCTCAGCAGAACAAGCTCCAGTCAAACCTCAGTGTGTTATCTAACACAAATTATATTATTTCTACCAACACATCATCCAAGTTTAGTTTAATAAACAGAATCATGGGGCATGGCTGGAGCCAGAAGACACTACAATGCTAAAGGCACTTAAGTGTCCCCCCTGATTCCCACAGACATTTGGAAGGAATTCCATTTCCCAGTGGAGTCAATGGGAAAATCAATGCACTTCAAGCAATGTTTAAGTCAACAGGAGTCTTGCCCAAGCAGGAGTGAAAAATCACCAAGTCACCTTTGAAACTCACACTTGGCTCTGAATGTGTGGCCAAAAGACTTCGTTCTATTTCACTAAAACCACGATGCTACAAAGAATACTCTCTAGTTTGACTTTAAGGAAGGGTGATACTTCATTTGTATCAGTTTTTTCCCCCAAGGTACTGAATTAGTTGCAGGGTGAGGATAAGCTCTTAGCAAAGGAAATGTGAGTTTATGGGTTAGCACCTCACAAAATGAGGCTTGGAGCAGAAAGCCTAGAAATGGGTGGTTCTTAGTTTAGAACTCAAACACTGCTCATCACCAAGTGAAGATGGAGGATGCTGCACAGAGCCAGATTAGTGCAGCTTTCTTTTAACGTTTTAATAATAAAAAAATGTTTTCATGGCAGCCGATCAAGAAATTTCTCTGTAATCTTTTATGTACTGACAACATATCAATGATGGGCATAAAAACTCTTGCAATTAGCCTTGGTCAATCCATTAGTGTAGCTGAAATTGTTCTTTTTTGTCAGATTGGCAATTTTCCACTGGGTCATGGAATATAAATCACAGAGTTCCTGTGACATTCTGCCAATACATGATTACTCTTTTTACTCAAGAAGCATGTGGAAAGCATCCTAAGTTTACTGCTATTTTCTATTTATCAATTTATACTTTTGAATTTCCATCTTCTTACCAAACTATATTATGTGAGGTACAACTCCCAACGCATCCAGTCTTCATGCAAACCCTTCTAGATTGCACTTTGATACAAAGTACAGATCCAAGATTTCTAGAACCAACAGCAGGAGTTTAGGAAATTCTTATAATCTCATTTTTTTCAGGAATTCAATGTAAGGTACAATAAGCTGAAATGGTCTGTCTCACAATCGTTCCTAGAGCCAGAAACCCCACGGCAACATCAGTTTGGTTTTTTGATCTTCTTTTTGGCTGATGCAAAATTTGCCCTTCTGACATCCAACTGCAGAGATAGATGTCATTAAGTTTTCAACTTTGATCTGTTAAAGGAAATATAAGTAGCAGCTCGCAAGATCCTGTTTTGTTTAGGTTGTTTTTCTTTTTTTCTTTACCTAGTGTGATCAACCAGCTGTAAAGAAGGAGGAATATTCCCCCATCTCTCTACAGGCCACACATGGAAGATGCCTCTCATGATGTGTAAGAGGTGCAAGAGAAGCCAACGCACTGCACTGTACCATCCTTCATGGAGCACCACACCAAAATCCACAAAGCCAAGAGCTCATTTTCCAAAAGACTGAGCTCTGCAGCAGCCCAACACTTTTTTCCATGGAAGTATACAGTTAATTTAGAACGTTTCTCCACTTAACAAAAGCTGCTCTGCTAGTTCTTAATCACAGGCCGTTAAATTCACATGGCCTAAGGTGACCCTGGTGGATGCCCTTAACCCGTGCAAAGAGGCACACTCAGCCCTGCCTCTCCCCAAGCAGGCAGATGACTTGGGGAAAAATCTGTTCCCAGCGGGAGGCAAGCATAATAGGTGATGAAATGAACTCTACCTCCCACAGGACAGATGGGAGAGGTGAAGCACGAGGAGGAAAAGCACGCTGCTGAGCCACAGAGAGCTGCACAAGCAGAGCAGAGGAAATGCCCCCGTTTTGGGGGTTTAGTCTGCTCGTAGTAAAACTGTACTCTGCACACTAGAGCTGCCTACTTCCTGGGACTGTGCATGCTTTCTCCTTTAAACAGGGTCAGACTCTGCTCTCCTTCATGCCAAGGCAATTCTGTCACTGCCTCTGGATCCCAATCGCAGCAAATTAATACAAGACCCTGTTTCCTGGTAGAAATAGAGAATTTTCATGCTGCCTTTACCCTCTGAGTTGGACATGCAGAACTGGGCTCTGACAAACTGGCCTGGATTTTCATTTTTGAATACAATGATAAGCTCCATGTTGGGTTGTGTTTTTCTTTAAGTAATATGCCAGATGGTCTGGGGGTGTGGTTTCTAATTTTATGAAGGGGGTTATCAGTCATCTCTGCGCTACAATATAGAGACCAAATCTGTCAGAATAGGAGAAAAACCTGCCCACTCTGACTTACAAAACTTACTTTTCCAATTAAAAATATATGTTTTGCAATGCAGGAGTGAAAATGACTGTTCTTCCTTCATTTTCCACAGATTCCGCCTTGTTACTCAGGAATATCAGACATTTTCTTCATGCATGCCTGATCCTGCAAACTCTTAGCCTACAAGATCATTCTTAATTCTCAAGTCCACCCACTGAGTTTAAACAGGGCTACTCACATGCAGAAGGACTGGCAATACCATGCACTAAAACGAGGGAGAGAATAGTCACTGGAGTGATTTTGTTCTGAGCCTCAGTTGAAACTGAGTACATGCTATAAAACGGAAATATACCTACTGTACAAGCCCTCACTGAACTGGCTGTTCCCTAAAGGCAATTGCAGCCCTAAGGAAATAAATTTCAGAAATATCACCTTACCAGGGACAACGAGAAAACATTTGATTTGCTAATTCAAGCTAATACTAAATATAGTAAACAGGCCTGATCCTGTTTACTGAGGAAAGCACAGCAATTTCAATACTCGATTAGTCACCCTGATAAGCCTTTAGTAAGAATTACTCACGACAGTAAAGTCTGCAGGACTGTGCCCAGGAAAAGCAACTGTGGGTAGTAAAGCAGGGTTACTCCATGAGAACCCAACCATGAGTAGCTCAGAGCACAGCTTAGCACACAGGCAGAAGCAGCACTCACATAAGCAAGAACCGGGTGAAAGCCTGAATATTTTGGTTTTATTTTTTAATATTGTTTGAGTTCATGTCTTAAGGAATTACTGTTTCACAGTGAAATAGTAAAATATTTATGTCTCTTGTTTCTCTAATGGTCTCTAAACTGACAAATTGCAAGAAAACAGCAAAATGAAATGGGTAAACTTGTGGCTGACCTTCTCCATTTTTGGTCTTGCATCCTCCAGTTAATATTTGCCATGAGATAAATAATTATTTTCTGAAATAAATTTCTTTGCTACATCTACCCATTTATTCAGCTCCTGCCGTTGCCCCACTTGTCTGCCTGATTCACTTGCAATGGAGCCACGTGAACTTTTGCTCTCCTTCTAAGTGGTATTTAAAAATGAAGCATGTGCTTGTTACACTGAGGTATTTGAAAAAATAATGTATTCTGGTAGCTACAGAACCCTGACTCAAAGGCAGGAGCAGTATGCACTATTTTAAAATGCTAGCACTCAGATCCAGCCCTTCTGCAACAGCAGCCAACTCCACCAAGTTCACTGGGAAAAAGATTTTAGCAGTAGTGCACTTGTCTGGTCCAAAACAGCCTTCAGTGAGGAAATATGAACTGCACACCCCTTCCCAGTTGTGAAAGTTTCTTTAATTTTGGTGATAAACAACTATGATGAAGCACTGCTCTCCAAAAATACTAAACCAATGCCAATCTGGTAATTACTAATTAGCCTCCATGGTAAAGTGTTGTGCAAGACAGAAATACTCCCATTTTCAGTGTAATGGGAAAACGTTTGCTCTCTAATCACATGAAAATTGAAAGCTATGACTGTAAAATACGTTCCTAGTGCATTCCTGCTCATTAATAGAGCACTGCACAAAAAGCAGAGAGTTAAACTCTAGAAGGATCCTGCAACTCTGAATGAAGGTGATTGAACCTGGCACAGACTTTACAAAAATACACAGCATATGGTTTAAAAGGAGATGGCCCAGTACCAATGCAAGCAAGAACTCATTCATTTTTTCTCCATGTTTGTGCTTCAGCAAGATGCAGGCTTCCCCTGGGCACATCAAAGGTGCCGGGGTTTATTCTTGCTCTCTACTGAGAGAAGAAATCATCAGGAACAAAGTGCATCAAGTGAAACCAAATGATAAGGAACCCAGCAATACCATGCTTCTAGATCAGATTTACTGCTGCAACGATCTGTTAAACTGCACGTTCTCACTACACCCATTTGCATGCCTAATGATGCAGAAAATAACCCTGCACTATTCTCTTTTGGAAAAAAAGGGAAAAAAGTGTATTTTTGAGGGTAAGCTTCATATGCAGGTTTCTGTTTAAAATCAGTGCAGACCGTTTATTTTCCTTTTAATAAAGCCCAGCACTTGAAGAGACATTACTTCATTCATAAATATTGTTTCAAATATTTTAAATACCTCTAGGACAGTAGTTTAAAGATAACACAGCAATGCAAGACCAACAACAAACCTTACGGCAATTCTTCTCCGCTGCGAGACGGAGAGAGCTCTAAAAACACGGGGGGGGTCACAAGGTCCCTCTCCACCCTGAACCCCACCAAGTTTCAATCCCCGATGGGCCCCTTGGCCGCCGCCTCGCTGTGACTCGCACCCGGGGCCGCCCGGCTCCCGGTGCGGTGCCCGCACGGGGGTCTCGGGCGAGGCGTGCGGGGAGCGCGGGGCGAGCGAGGCCTCCCCCCGGGGCGGCGGCGGCCGACGGCGCGGAAGGAAGGAGGACGGGACTAATTTACCTACGGAGTCAATCTCCAGGAGGCGCTGCAAGTCGCGGATGCTGTGGATCTCGCTGTGCGCCAGCCGCTCGATGAGCTCCTGCGGGATCTCGGCCTCCTTCAAAGACATACACACCGCGGGTCACCGCGCAGTCCCGCCCGCAGCGCCGGGCATCCGGCGCGCCGCGCCTCTGGGCTCGCTGGGGAGGGTGCGGGGTGTTTGCGAGACATGCGGGGATGAAGCAGGGGGAAAATCCACGCGCGCATCCCCCCACAGCGCTCCGCGGGGCGCCGGAGCGCTCCCGCCGCCCCCGCCTGCGCGCCCGCGGGGGCTGCGCGCCGCCCGCCCGACTGCGCCACGGCTCAGCGGGGCGGCAGCTCCGCACGGCCCCGCCTGGCAGCGTGTGCCCGGCAGCGCCGAGCGCCGAGCCCCGCCGGGCGGCTGGAGCACACCCCGGGCAGCGGCTGCCCAAGTTCGCCCGGGCGGGTGCCAAGTCTCCAGCGGGTGCGGGCTCCCCCGAGCCGGGCAGCAGCAGCAGGAGGAGGAGGAGAACCGCGTCCCACGGGGCGCCGCCATCCTACCAGCGCCCACGTCGCGGCTGCCGGTGCCAAGGAGACCGGGTCCCGGGAAAAGTTACAGCCGCTGTGCAGCGCCGAGCACCGCGCTCGCCCCGGCCGGGACCACCTGTAGCAACCCCGGGACGCGGCTCCGCGCCCCCTCCGTCCCCTGCGGGCAGGCGGGCGGGAGAGCTCCCGACTGCTCCGGGGGAGATTCACAAAGCGGGGAGCGGCGTTTTGGGGCGCGGGGGATTCAGCCAAGTTCTGCCCGCGGCACTAGCGGTGCCCGCGGCCACCGTGTGCAGCGCTGGGCGCCGCGGGGGCGGCCCGGCTCCGCGCACCCTCGGCTTCCGCACAGCCGCAGCCCGCTGGCACCCGCGGGGCGTGGATATTTTATCATATATTTATTATATATATATTATATATATTATATACATATTAATTCTTAAGGGCGGCCAGCAGCCCGGGCGCGGAATGCACGGTCATTCCCCTTCGCTTCTGCCATGCATGAAATGGCAACTTGCTGCCAGGCTCGGCCGCCCAGGGCCCGGGGCAGGGCAGCGCTCCCGGCGGGGCCGGGGCGCGGGGATGCCCGCGGAGCCCAGGTGGGCAGCCCGCTCCCTCCCCGGTGCCCTCCGCCGCGGCTCGCCCCGACCCCCGGCTGCGCCGTGCCCCGGGGACCGGCAGCGCAGGAAGCCGCTCTCACCTACCTCGCAGAAGGTAAAGGACAGGTACCCAAAACCTATCAGCAAAACGCAAGCCCAGGTCCTCATCGCGGTCTAGTGCACTTTAGACACGGAGGGAAGGCAACGCTGATGAAGAGGAGCTGCAGGCCGGCTCCTGCCGCGCAGGAATTCAGTACCATCCCTCAGGGGAAAGGCAGCGGGGTGGCTCGGGGGTCCTCCGCATCCAGGGTGGGTCGGGGCTGCCCGGGGCGGCGGTGGCTTAATGACGGCGCGGCCGCTGTTTGTACGTTCCCCTCGCTACGGGAGCGTGGCTGCTCTCCCTTCTGCCGCTCTCGCTCGCTCCTCTTGGCTCTTAGGACTAGACCAGCCGGTACTTCTGCATATTTGCTTAGATCAGACCAAAGTGAAACCCAAGGAGTCGATCCGGAGCGCAGCCGAAACGCCCATCACCTGTCTGGGGCGGCTGCCCCCCTCGCGCGGGCGGCGCTGGGGCCGCCTCCCCCCGCCGCGGCCGCCGCTCCGCGCCGCGCCGGGACCGCGGGGCTGCGCTCTCCGCCGAGGGCCGGCCCCCCCCGCCGTGCCTGCCCTCCACACCCGGCCCCTCCGCGGAGAGGGGAAAAATCAAAAATCTTTATTGATAAGGAGAGAAATGTTTCTCTTGCCGAGAATGGTCCCGCTTCCCTCCCCGGCTGGGGCGAGGTCAAAAAATAATAATTAATTAGGAATAATAGCAGGGACAAATCGGAGCGGTATTGCAGGATCTCGCGGGCTGCCTTGGTGCAGTTCCTGCTCCACTTTGCACGGGAGAAAAAGACGGGAGGAGGAGGAGGAAGGAGGGGAAAAAAAAATATATATATGCAAGAAGGTTTAAATCCCAAGGGGATCGGAGACGAACTGCAACTCCAGGCAGAGGGAGGCTCGGGGCTCGCTCCGGAGCGGTGGCCGGTCTGGAGCGTGGCCCCGGCGAGGAGCAGCATATACCGCTCCCGCCCTGCCGTGCGCCGCCCCCGCCCCTCCTCCCGGGTACTCCCGGCACCAGACCCACCAACAACAAGTCGTGGGGGTGCCGGCAGCTGCGGCGCCTGCTCCGGGGCCAGGGGCTCTGCCCACTGAGAGGGGAAAACAAGGAGCCGGCGGCGGGCAGGGGTCGGGGGGAGCGGGGCAGCCCCCGCCGCCGGCCCTCTGCGGCACCGGGCGGAGGGGCGGGCGCTGCTGCGCAGCAGCCGCCGTGTAACCTGGCGGGCTCGGCCGTGTGCTCTGCCTTTACATAAGGCAGAGCGGATCGCCATGGCCACGGCGCGATCGTGTGTGCGTGTGTGTGTGCTTTCTTATCGTTGTTATTCTATTTTAGCGGGGGGGCCTTGCCTTTTGCAGAAGGGGAGGGGCAGAGCGGCGGAGGGTTGTGGTGTGCGGCTTTTAACGTTGCTGTTGCAGCGCAGCCTTCATTGCGAAGGACAACACACACGCGCAGCCTTGAGGAATACAAAAGCACCCCCAAACGGCACGAGAGGCAGGGGGGGTGGTGCGGGCGGGGGGCAGCGGAGCCCTCCGCCCTGCGGCACCCGGCTGCGGCATGCGCGGGCGCGGGGCTCCCCGCCGCGGCCGCTGGCACGCCGCGCCCCGGGGCTCCGCCGCAGCCGGACCAGCCTCCGCCG
This sequence comes from Zonotrichia leucophrys gambelii, assembly GCF_028769735.1. Taxonomy (NCBI): domain Eukaryota; kingdom Metazoa; phylum Chordata; class Aves; order Passeriformes; family Passerellidae; genus Zonotrichia; species Zonotrichia leucophrys. The sequence goes on from NC_088184.1 coordinate 10,674,324, forward strand.
CTGCCCCGAATCCCGCAACTGCCCCGGCACCCCGCAACTGCCACGGCCCCCTCCAGTTTCCCCAGACCCCCGCCCTGGATCCCCGCAACTGCCCCGGCCCCTCACTCCGCACCGATCCTCCGCAACCGCAGCCGGCCCGGGCCCCCCGCAGCCCGTCCCGAACCCCGCAGCCTGCCCAGCTCGCGTTCCCTTCGCGTCCTCCCTCCTCGCCGCCCCGAAGAGAAATTGCCCCCGTTCCCCCGGCGCGGATTGGCACAAGGTGCCTGCTGCACCCTGACATCTCCCTGAACTCATTGTGATTTAAATAACAGCCCTTTCTCATCTAAACAAAGGTTCTTAATAGCAGATGCAAAGAATTCAGCTCATCTGAAAATCCAATAGCATTTAAGTGGATTAACTGCAATAACACAACTGAGGAGTGATACTATCCTTCATGGAAGACAATAGACTGTAAATGCACAGCCAGGGAGACTTATCCTTTCATCTCTGAATTTCCTTCAGCATTTCAAAAGCGAATGCTTTCTAGAAGCCCTGAAGGGGTTTGCACGCTACTGGCTTGGACATGCTTCTAGGAAACAACCTGTGCTTTAATGGGCACTTTGCAATTGCATAGAAGTTCCCACCAAAACAGAAGTGGCCTTTCAAGTACGTTTAATTCTCTCTCATGATGTCATGTAGGCTTACAGGGTGGTCTCCAGGACCACAAGGGGGGAAAAAAAAGGTGGGGGTTGAAAAGAGAGAGAAAAGGAAAAGAGATGTAAAAGATTTGGAAGCACTTTAAAAAGGAGAATGCTGCTGCCTTTTTTTTTTTTTTTAAGACAGAAAATGCTGAGCCAGTGTGGAGCCATTCTCAAATGCCTCCTGATATAAAAAAAATGACCCAAGTGCCACACTGCAGCAGAGCTATCTATGCAGGGCAGGAGGAGGCAGAGCAGGGCAGGATACTCTGGTAGTGCCATCACTTTCTTACATGGCAGAAGTAAAAAGCAATTACTTCAGTTAAAAAAAAGTCTCATCTGCACAGTCTCATTTGCTGGGGTTAAAGAAGCAATTCTTATGGTCCGTGTTGTCATAGTAATAAAAAAAATAATTACTAAACAGTGAAATAGATTCTGACAGTACCGGCTGGCTGAGCATTTACTCCTCTCCTTCCTTCCTTGCTTGGTTGGCTAGTGCATTTGGGATCAGAAGTGCTGTATATTTGTAGCTCTTGCTAGTGGTATTTCACTGCAAAAGCCAGCAGAGATAACTCCTGTTTTGTCTTATGCTAAAAAAAAAACCTATGCAGTTTTGATTTTTCTTATATTCCCCTTATTTTACAAGACATACTGCATCAGCATCTTTTTTTAATCTGTCATTGTGGAGCTCAGATAAGCATCTTTCCTCTGGGTCAAGTTACACTTGGAGTAGCTTTTAACATTAGACTGTTTATAGGGATCATTACAAATATTTGATAATAATGCAAAATATGTAAGATCCCAGAGGAGAGCAAAGACCAGGAAACATAAATAAAATTCACACAGATTCTGCAAACAACTTTATACTTAGGTTGTCTGTCTGCTTACAAAACACATTTTGTCCTTGTCTATTGTTTGATCTAAAATTGCATTTGTTGCCTCCAAGTCCCTACATACAGCTGTGTGAAAAACAAAACCTCAGTACATGTTTGCTTCAGCATGGCACCTTCCTGCACATCTATTGCACATGTGTGCACCAGACATGAAATATCACCTTTTATGTAATACCCACAAGCCACATGTGAAAAAGAAGTGACAGCATGGTAGTTACAGGTTTAAAAGGAAATCAGTACCAAGAACAGAGTGTCAGAAAATTAAATTTTACACTTTTTTATTTATCTGAGAGCAGCGAGCAAGATATTGCTTGTCTAATTTAAAGCACGCACTGTTAGAAGTCTCTCAAATGTCAGGAATTATAATAGAATTACACCATGACAGAGTGTTGAGAGGGAGGATTCCCAGGGTTTGCACAGCACTTGGCATGGGGGAAGGGATGCAGAAGCTGACACGAAATGAGACCACTTCAGTGTCACCAGAGCTGCGTTCTGAGGGTGGAGTCACTCAAGCCAGGGTGCCCCAAATCAGGCTTCCAGCACCCACTACAGAGCTCGTTTAAATCTCTGCTGGCTCAGCTCTTAGAAACACAGGCCAGGCAATGCAACAGGACCAACTGATGTTTCACAGATGCACACTGGGGTTGGGGGAAGGTCCCTGGGAGAGGCGCAGCCAGGGATGGCCAGCAAGGTGGGCATGGTGGTGCTCAGAGGGCACTGAAGCCATTGGCAGCACTGGGCTGGCTCTGAGATGGTACCTGAGGCCCAGGGCATCTATTTCAGAGCTCAGGTTGGAATGATGCTTGTTTGATCCTTCTGACAAGAGGAATCATTTCATTGCAATGACATTCCTTGGGAAACCTGAGTTTTTTCAGATTTGATTTTAGTGGGTTTTTGCCTCACAGATAATCCAGTTAAAATTAACAAAACAATGGGTTTGGGTAAGGGTTTTTGCTGGAAGAGTAGCCTGCTTTCATTGCAGTGTGTGTTTGGGGCTGGCAAAAGCTGCTCAGTGTGTTCTGCAGGGTACACTCTGCCACCACATCTGTCCTGGCTCTGGAAAGGAACCACAGGAAATACTCTCAGCAGTTTGGAACTGCACCATTCTGTCAGTGCCCCACGGTGTATAACAAAGGATAAAAGTGCAGAACATAAAATCCAGAAAGCTGGACAGGAAGATCACCAACTTTGGGTGGTTCCCCTCTGGTTTTGAACATTTTTTTGGCCTGTAGCTTCAGAGGGGCATGTGGCCATGGTGGGGGAGGTCATTTTCCTGCTCTGCAGCTCAGTTGCTGCCTGCCTGAGGAAAGGCATGAGGCTGGCACAGGTGCAGGTGCAGTGCAGGCAAGGATTACAAATGCAGTAGGCACTGATGGCAGACACACCATTCCCTTTCCTGAATCTCAGCCGATAAAGAGCAGCAAGGAAAGCTGCAAGAAGAACAAGCAAGGCTGTTATTATTCCAGTTAGTGCACCTACAAACATTATTTCCTTCTTCTCCAGTTCTTCCTTTTGGATCCTTGCACTGGCTCAGTCCTTCTGGCTGAGCTTTGTTATCTTTGTAACTTTTGTTGGTACAGCTTTCCAGATGATTTCACAGTTGATAATTTTCTGAAATAGTCATGAGATGCAAATCTACTACAAGGTTTCAGCTAAGAGGAGGGATCAGAAGTGGTGTGGAAAGATGTTATGATGTCTCTGCCCCAAACACAGAGGGTGGCCGTGGCCAGCATCCACTTATGTGGGTTGACACTTAAACCTACAATATTTCTGGAAATATTTTGCTCTGCTATGAATGGGGCAGGGTCCCAGTTGAGCTGATCCTCCACCCAAAACTGCCCTTTTGACTTCAGTGGGGGTTAGACCCAATTGTCTCTAGAGTCATTACTTGGTTTAATAGCCAAGACACAGTTAGTAATGCTCTTGTTAATATGCTACTCTCTCCCCCAGTGCCCAGCTGCTCCTTACCCAGGAGCTTCAGCAGCTCGGCTGAAAGTGAGGGACTGTTTGACCTTCCCTGCTGCCACAGCCACTGCTGAGTGACACACACTTCACCTTCAGGGCTGGAGCACGAACTGGCAGCCCTGCCAGCCTGGGTAGCAAGATACCATGTTTAGGCATTAAACTAGGGCACTTGCATACCAGCACTGGCCGCTATTTTAGTGGGTATATGAAGCTGATCCCTGCTCCCCACCCCTGTGGGACAAGGGAGCTGCTGTGAGTGAGGGATATCCTCTGCCTGGTGGATAAAGCTATTAAAAATGGGCTGTGCTTTGTCAGGAGTATGTAGTTCATCCAGCTGAATGACTGTAAAAGTACCAGCCCAGCTTAAGGTATGCTGATACATGCTGTAAATGAGAGCACTGCACACAGGGCTCGGCCCCTGGGGTCCTGTGCGTGGTGTGCTCATGTCTCCTCAGCAATGGGGGTGTAAAGCTCTTCTCCTCTGACTCAAATCAACACCACTTGCAGTGATTCTGTGGAGACCATCCAGGATGTAACTCAGCCACGCTAAGTACCATAAAATTGTGATATTATTCTCCATTGTTTGTAGCTTGGAGGCCTGTAGAGGCCTAGCTTGGAGCAGTCAGTTTTATTAAGCTCCATCCAAACACAGTGAGATAGTTGTTCTTCCTGAAGAATTTGTGTTCTCAAAGTGTGAGCCGCCCCGTTTGTGTTCTTGTATCCATGCAACCTTGTTGCTCTTACATTACACATTTGTCCTGTGAGATTCCCTCCCTTACAATAAAAACTCACGAGAATCATACACACATTTTCAACTCCGAGCACTCCAGAGACTGCAGGATCCAGCAGTACCTAAAGGACACAGGGGATATGGAGGCTGCTGTAGTGGAATTGCTAACTTTGAACTGCAAATGCTTGTAATGGCTGTGAAGCTTCCTAATTGAATTTCTGGCCCTTTTTGTCACAGAAACCTACTTAATATAAGGGAAGGAGAAGAGCAAGTAAAGGATTGGTGATTGGTTTGCTTTTTTTTTTTTAACAGAAACTCCAGTGTAGTGAACTTTTTTCATTTTTCTTTTAATTTTCTTACGCCTACAGCAGCCTGGTCCTCACATCGTCTCAGTGGTTGCACATCATTCAAGGATCATACCTGAAGTCCCCAGCCCCGAGCAGTATCTTTACAGAAGGGCTTCATGGAGCCCATGCTGAGTCTCCAAACTCACCCTCCCTGAGCATTTCTATCCTTTCAAGACACACTGGTATCCACAGACCCACTGATGGTGGTGGTCAGACCAGAGCAGGCAAACCATGTGGTGGCATCTCCTCCTCAGCAAAAATTCCCAAGAAATTCAGTGCTTTCCAGCTGTTTATTCTCATCACTTAGGTGATTTCTTCCTGAGAGCTGATAAAGATCTTCCATAGCCATGAGGCACATCAGTAATCAAAAATGCAGGGAGGATGGAGACAACCTGCCATGGAGCCATGGCCAAACTTCAGGTGAGAAGCTGGTAGCAACCATTTCCAAAACCCTTTTCTCACCACCTCAGGACAAGTTTTATCATTGCCCTACTAAATTCCAGGTCCAGAAGACCTCTGAGAAGCACCTCTGGTCACATCATTTGGCTGTGTCACATGGAGATGTTTTAATGTGGTCTGTCACCTGCTAGTCACCATCACATGGTCCCTGGGAGAATGTTCCTGATACACTGCTGGGCTAGAAAGGGACTATGCACCCACATTTACACCAGAGTTGAATTTCCTGGTTCTTGCAAGAACTGAAGTGCAGAACCATAAAATTGTAGAATCATTTATCTTGGAAAAAGACTATAAGATCACCAAGTCCAACCATCTTCTCCATCCTATGGAACACAGCATTTGTTTACCTTTCAGCAGTGGTTTGTGATGCCATTCCCATCAGTTGGGACACAGAACTCCCTCTTTCTTGAAAGTCAGTGAGAAGTACAGTGTTAAAGCTGAGAGCAGGCAATGGCCCTTTAAGCATTGTCTGTTTAACTGTAGCACGATCTCTCCTGCACTCCAGTGCTTTCCATAAACAGCAAGCCATCCTGGAAGGGGAGGGAGAGGATGATAAATAATCCTGTTATTCATGCGACTGCGTTCTTTCATGAAACTGGGAAAAGGCAAAATAAAGTGGCGACTGCGAGGCTGAGAATGAAACGTGAGGCAGTGGGTTGTGTCGCTGCAGTTATTTGGGGCTGGAAGAAAATCTGGAAAGAGAAAGGTGAGAAGAAAAGCTTTAAAATGTCAAGAAGAAAGGCAAGAGACAGGACATAAAAGAGCAGCTTTCCCTGCATTTGTGTCTGGGCTCACTGCTGGGGCTGGCTGTGGTTCTGGCTGTCCAGCACCAGCTCCCACAGCATGGCTACCTGTGCCAGAGGCTTCCATGTGTGTGCACCTTGTGAAAATTGGGAAGTGGGAGATGACAGAGCTCCAGTAAGGACAGCTGGGCAAGGAGAGAGGCGAAAGTGAGCAAACTCTGAGAAAGAATCTCATAGAACAACGAGGAAGCAGAGAATAAACCTGTTTGCTGAGGGTCCTAGCAAATGAGCTATAATTAGTTTTCATGGGACAGTTATGGTATTGCCTTCGTCACACTTTGCATGTGTGCCAGAGGTGCCTCCCCAGTTTGTGTTGGAGGTGCCCACGCTGCAGCCGCTCCAGTTCTCCATCTGTGCTCTCTGTGCATCCCCTGGGCCCTGAGCTGGGACAGCTGAGGCACAGGCATCCCTCATTCCATCAGCCCTGCTTGTGGGCAGCCTCCCACCGAGAGCTGGGACACACAGCTGTGGGGAACATCTTAAACCACTGCAGCTGTCTGCTCTCTGCATGTGAGCCACAGCCCTCCATCCCTGGGATGCTCCTGGAAGCAGCCAGGCCCTGTACTGCTGCCTGGTACCAGCCCCTTCTTTGGTTTGTAAGAGAATCTCCTGCTGGGACAGTGTGCCAGCCCTTCTAACACTTCAGTAGTGGCACACATCCACCTCAGAGCGTCAGGGCTTGGGATAACCCAGCCACATTGTTATAATCTTCCAAAAGTGCCTCTTCCCCTTGCATGGCATCAGTGCAATTCCTTCAGGGTTATAAAAGCTTAAGCCTTTGTAAACAAGGCAGCCCTGGGGCCTAGGTATTGTAGACAGAGAATTCCTCTCCATGTCCTAAATATTTTGGATGGGAAAAAAAAATAGAAGAAGAAAAAAAAAGAACATTTAAGACATCAGCTTCCCTTCTAATGTAAATGGGACCAGCTCCACCCAGCTTCAGCCTGGAGTCTCTAACACTGTCACAGTGCAAAGCTCCCAGTAAGGCAAATGGGAATTGCACATGATGTGATGGGAAAGCAGCAGATACCTCTGTAAATACTGCACCCTCACACGAGCCACAAGTATCTTTTCTGAGACACCCTGCCAAACTAGCAGGTGTTTTTTACATCAGGCCTTATATTAACACACTCCTACGTATGTCTGGCTGCATCTGCTGCATTAACGATCCCTCGGTGCATAATGGCTGGGTTAGTTTGTGAAGTTAAATACCACGGGCAAGAGCCCAGCCACAATGCATACAAACCTCAAACTGCTTCTGTTTTATCACAGGGGTTACTGCTCTGCTTCTTTACTGTGACTTTTTCTTTCTTTCTTCCTTTCACTGAGTTTTTCCCTTCTTCCTGCCCATCCTTTCCCCAGTTTGTGGTGTCCAGATTCCCTCCATGTCTTTATTTTCTTCAGCTTTTGCTATGTCTTTCCTGTCTGATTTCAGTTTCTGCAGATGCCAGAGAGAATGAAAGCTGCAGCCAGCCAACCCCAACTACTCCAACATACCCCAATAGCCCTAAAGTGGTCAGGCACTCCTCCAGCCAGTGCATGTCTGGAGTCTGGGGGCAGTGCCAAGGAGGCTGCTGGGTGAGGATGCCACCATTTCAACTCTGGGTGCTTGTAGTGGCTGCTGTGGAAGTGAGAAAGGCCAGCTCAGGCCTGCTCAACTTCTACTCTCAGTGCAGACAGCAAGTCCAAAGCCACCGGGGAAAATCCATGCCTGTAGTGCAAAAGCCTGTTTTTACAGTGGCCAGTGGTAGGAGTCTTTGGGGATTAGTCTTGTGTTGTAATTATCAGTGATTTTAAAATGCATTGTGGCCAGGCATAAAAGCTGCTCAGAGACATGGCAGGGCTGAATCTGAAGCCAGCTATCACAGACTTCTACAAAAACCCCCACCTGCATTTGTAGAGCTGACACTAAAGTTAGGTTGAAATTTTCAAGGGCACCAAAGATGTGTGTGTATGTTTAACTTCCACTGAAATGGGAGTTTGGGGCATTACTTAATGAGAAGGATTTGACAAATACTCTTCTATCCTCCTTTGTTTAAAATTAAGATGCCAAATTCAAACATCCATGCCAGCGTGGTGTCTGTTTCCATTGCTCATGCTTTTAGTCGTGCAGTTGTTGTCATGGTCCTTCATGGAGGTCTCACCTTTGGTCCCAGGCTCTCTTGGCCCTAGGTTTAGCTTTTTGCAGTAGTTCCATGGTGTGTGCACACACACAAAGCACAACAGCTGGTGGATCTCTTATTCATGGCTTAATCACTTCCCTCCGGAGGTGTGCGGTGTGATGTGTGGTCTTGCTCAATCCTGGCTTCCTCAGGGATGGAGCAGGAGGGTCAAACACAGCCCAGATTCCCTAACCCAGCACTTAGGAACATGACTAACCCGGGGCATGGAGTATTCACTCGACATCATTAGGCTGGACCTGCTTCTTTTCCTGGCGTTAAGCAAGCATTTAGCCCTTTGGAGTTTGTCTTACCACACCCTTCCCATCTCATGCTTATCTCTGTATCACACTTTGAGCTGCCCACTGGTTTTCCACACATCTCCTCTGACTTTCCCCAGGCCATCCATCTGAGCTCATAACCACAGCTCCTCTGGTGGTTCACCACATGCCCCAATCCCGCCCTTTGTAAAGGCTGGCTGTATCACTGCTACTTTCCTATCCATCTGGAATTTCCCCTGAAGGCTCTGAGCCACCTACTCCATAAGTGTCATCAGACACCTTTTGCTGGGAGGGACTTTTATTTCTTTGTTTCATGGTTTCGTAATCCAAATTGGCTGTCGATTTAATTCAAAATGCCATCACACCAGAGCAGAGCCTCTGCATTTGAAGCAGTTGAGAAAAATAAAATACTGATAAGGAACCAGATGGCTCAAGAGATTGGGAACCAGCAATGGAGTCAGTAACCTCGACATCACTGCTCCAAAATGCAGCTCTGACCCACAGTGAACTTCCTGGGCTCAGTCCAATTTCTAGTGTCTATAGGGTCATGCCAGAAAAACCTCCCTTATAAACACCCCTGCTTTAGCTAGGAGGCCTGAAAAGGTGTGTGAGGGTCCCACAAAACAGAGGAAATGTCACCTGCTGCATCCCAAGCAGTGCTTGTGCACCTTCTGCAGCAAAGGAAATTCATATTGCAGGATTGCCCACCCAGCCAGCTTCCACAGGGAAGAAGACGTTTTCTTCTCTTCCAAATTACCTTTCAAGCCAGTTTTAAAATTGCCTCATGCCTAAGTCTCATGAAAACTGTAATTCTGCAGTTCCAGTGGTCTGACTGATCCCATGTGTACCTGGTGAGAGGCTCCTCAGAGGTGAAAGAATATTGTCAAAGTGTCAATAAAAGACTAAGAAGCAAGGAAGAATTTGTGTCTGGAGCATCCCTAAGATTGAAACAGTGTGAGAACAAAATCTGGCCATGCACACAGAAGCCAAAAGCCTTACTAAACTAAGCTACAGTTTCTTGCAGCACAGCCTTCCTTCCTGCTGCTGGTTATTTTCTAACCTCGCTATGCAGGAATTGGAAAGAAGCAGGTGCCAGAGAAGAGGTGACTCTGAAATGGCACAAGGTCATTACACACAGAGCAGAAGAGCAATCCAGACTCCCAGGTTTCCTTCACTAAAGCCATAATAGTCTGATAGGGCATCAGACCCCTTAGTGGTAGTCTTCAACTGTATGTGAAGGCAACAGAGAAAACAACTGCTTTTCCTTGCAGGGCTTCTTGGTGTGGATGCTGTCTGTCCTCAGCCCATGTTCCCTCAGCTGCTCTCTCCCAGATTCCCCTTGCCCCCACTGGAAAGCTGCCCAGGAACTCCCTCCACAGCTTCAGGGCCAAGACCAAATCAGCTCAGTCAGCCTTGTTAGAATCATAGAGTCATTAAGGTTGGAAAATATCTCTAAGATCATCAAGTCTAACTACTAACCCAGCTAAATGGTGTCCCCAGGGGCCACACCTCCATGTCTTTTAAATCCCCCCAGGGACAGTGATTCCACCACTGCCCTGGGCAGCCTGTTCTAATGCTTAACAACCCTTTTGGTGAAGAAATGTATCCTAATATTCAATCTAAACCTCCCCTGGCAGAGTTTGAGGCCATTTCCTCTTGTCCTATTGCTTGTTGGAGAAAAGACTGACCCTCCTGGTACAACCTCCTTTCAAGAAGTTGTATAGAGTGAGAAGGTCTCCACTGAGCCTCCTTTTCTCCAGCTCCCTCAGATCTGTCAGACCTGTGCTCCAAAGGGACTCCTTGTTATGTGGGTTCCCGCCCTGCCTTGACACCCTGTGCAGGTTTGTACTCATTCTGTGGTCCTTGTTTTGGCTACCCAGGCATCCCCCAGTGCTCCTGGCTGTGAGATGCCAGTGCTGCTCTCTGCACCCCTGAGAGCTGGTCCCATCCCACACATCCACAGCCCTGTGTCTGCCCCAGGGAGCTGCTTCGTACCATCCACAACTGTTTGGTTTATATTCGCGTATCGGGCCGTGACCCTGAACTGGCTTCTCCCTTTAAATTCCTTCCACATGGCTCTGCCCACACTGTCCACAAAGCCTCTCAAAGAAATGCAGCTTGGAGAAAAAAAAAAAATCTGAGAAGAAGAAAAACCCCTTCACAACAAAATGTCCTTCTCTCTCCGGCAGCTCTGCTTGGGTGCGGTTTTCCCAACACTCCCCCGCAACTGAGGCGCGGAGTCTGTTCAGCTCTGCTCCTGCCTGCACTGCAGGGACAGGGTCACCCCAGGCTGGGCACAAACACCCCCACTGCAGGGACAGGGACACCCCAGGCTGGGCACAAACACCCCCACTGCAGGGACAGGGACAGGGTCACCCCTGGCTGGGCACAAACACCCCCACTGCAGGGACAGGGACACCCCAGGCTGGGCACAAAGCACCCACACACAGTCCCCATCCACAGAGGCTGGGCACCTTCCTAGGGTCACTGCATTGCTGTAAAACAGTGTTTTTACCCAGCTTTCCTCCCAAGAGCCTCGAAGCCCTTTAGCCTCTGCCATGCCCAGCCCTGGGATTGTGCAGCAGGGCCAGGATCCTTCTCCCCTGGGTGAGGAGCCCATGAGAGCTCCTCTCCATTCTCTCCCTTCCATATAAACATATATATAGGACTGTCCCCATATAGTGGCAGCTCCACACATGTGCTGGTGGGCGGGTAGCTCTGCATTTGCCCTCATGATTTCATGCCAGAAACATTTGCAAGTTCAGCTTGCTGCTCGGTTTCCCCTCTCTCTCTCCTGCTCCCTTTCAGGGTTACTCCCCGAGTCTGCAAAGGCATCCCACATTCCCCCCCGCCACCAGGCCCTGGGCTCCTGCCTGCCAGCATCCCTCCAGCTTCATCATTGCCTCATCCTGCCCCAGCCTCTTAAACATTTCCTTAAAGGATTTCAGTAAGATCAAAATACATTTTGCCATACGCACTGCTGTTATCAAGCCTTCCCTTTTTGCCTCTTTTCTCAGCAGCTATTTTGGGATGATTAATAATTCACAGTGAGGCTTGGCACAGCAATGGTTAAAGGGACAAAGCTGAGCTGACGCAGGAGCCTTCTGGACAGAAGCAGTTTTATAAAGTCTTATAAGTGCTATTTTTTTCTTTAGGAAAGGAGTGGATTTTTTTTTTTTTTAAGTTTTGTGAGAACAGGAATGTTTCTCTTTTAGCCAATTCCACATACTTTTTGTTATAGGAGAAGATGTGGTCTGAGGGTTTTAGCAGAGGCTAAAACAGGGGAGAACTGGATCTATTTTGGTGGTGTATCAAGTGGATAGGAAATAATCGAAAATGCTGTGTTAAAAAATGAGTTTAGCAGCAGCTCCCGGCAAACCCTGTTCTGCAGAGAGCCCTCCCTCCCCTCACCTGCCCAGCACCCAGCAGACCTGGCAAATGTGCAGATTTGATCCATTTCCACCCTTTGGCCAAAAGACATTCCTTTAATCATGCCCTCCTGGGAACTGAGTGTTTTTCTGTTGGTAGAACGAAGCACACTGGCTGCCAGAGGCTGTTCCAAGGCTGTTCAGGGGGTGTGGTGCATGGTGGACAGACAGGTCTCTCCTGGGGCTCCACTGAGATGCTCCCACACATCCTGGCTGATGGGCAGCCTGTGGCTTTGCTCAGGCTGAAGCACATCTAACATTCCTTTCTGGGCACGGTGGTGCAGCAGCCTCCTGACTTGTACCAACTATTTTTCCTTCCCCACCTGCTGCCTGGGCTGAAATCGGAGCTGAGATCCATCCCCTCTCATCCCAGCACCCTGTCTCCATCACACCCTGATCAGTGGAAAGGTGATGGAGTTTTTCCAGGACCCCACATGACACACATCCCTTCTGAGGACACTCACTGGTCCCATCGCTTCAGACACACCTCCAGGTCTGCCAACAGCCTCGCCTGTAGTGATGGGTGGGATGTAAAATGGATTAAAAAGCAGAGGCCAGAACTTTTTCAAGTTAATCTCCTAATGCAAAAGGATCATATTTGGCAGCAACATAAGGCAAGCTCTCATCAGTTTATATTTCTGTTTTTCTTCCCTTTAACAATCTAATTTTGTACATCGCTGTGTGGAATCCAGATACAGATAATCCTCCCCCAGTTAACACCACTCTGGCTGTGCCCTGTGGATATCTGTGTGCTGCCTGTGGGAGCTGGAGACATGGGGGTGCTGTGCTGGACTAGAGACTGTCTGGAGGGGTTTCAGCAGGTAATAGATAGCTCAGGGTCACAAGAAGAGCTGCTGGAAGCACTTTTCATGAGCATTTTTGGAGAAAGTGGTCTTTTGTGTTTGCATCTCACCTTACACTTTGGTGCAGCGGACAGTTGGTAGCTGTTGAAAACTGAAATATTCTGATTGTCACAGAGTAGAAACTCACAATTTTCCCTGATAAACATTCACACCAAATGTAAAATTTCTGACAAACTATTCAGCCAGAATGACCTTTTGTGCTGCAGAACAAACTGTGATGAACATTTTTTTCTACCAGGTTTTTCTCCTGACATTATGAATCCTGATGGGGGATTAGCTAACACAGCTCGTTATCAGCACATGCAGCATCAGAGAGGACTTGGAGCTATGTGAGATCTCAAAAACAACCATCTGATGCCAATATGCAATTTGAGATGCTGCCTCCACCAAAATGGAAGATCCATGGGCTAAAGCTGGTGCTGATGTTAACCCCAGCTATGGGTGAAGTTGCCCAAGGCTGAATTTGCCTCAAGAGAGTCAAGCTGGGGAGTGGACTAACTTCTAAGAAACTCTGAGTGAATGAATTAGCGGAATTACTGGGTAGGGTCAGCAATGAAATTATGAGTCTACAGCAGAGGAAACCGGATGCATTTCTAAAGGGCTAAGAATGGCCCCTTTGCTAGATTTATGGGGCTGAGGTGATGAGCCCAGGGTCAGATAATAACCTTTCAAACCACCAAGGCAGACCAAATATGCTTTGCCATGGCCCGCTTGCTTTTCAATGCATGTGTGTCATGTTTGGAAAACAAGGCCCCATCTGTCCGGGCCGAAACAGCAGCAACAAAATAACGCTGCTTGTTAGGGAAATGCCACCGCAGAAGAAGATAATTGAAACATTCAGGCTGGCAGTACAGGGGGATAAAGGCAATAAATCCTGAAAGCACGCTGCCTTATCTCGGGCAGGAGCTGCCGGCGCTGCTCCTTGGCCCGGATCCGCCAGGCCGGGGAGGCCTCGTCTGGGCCTGGTTATCCTGAGGGCCGGCCTTCAGCCAAGGCCACCAGCCTGCCATAAAAAAGGGATGCTGAATGTGACAGAAACCTGTCCCTCCTCGTGCTGCGGCTGTTCTCCCTCCCTGACACAGGGGGAAGCATCTGCAGTAGGTTGGGGTGTGTGAATTAACCCCAGCTGCAAAGTGGCACAAAGCTGTGTCAGGGGGGTTTGGGGTGGATATGAGGAAAAGGTTGTTTCTTCACCTAGAGGGTGGTTGAACACTGGGACAGGCCCTCCAGGGAAGTGGTCACAGCACCAAGCCTGACCAAGTTCAATTGTTTGGAGAACATTCCTGGGAGTAGGGTGGAATTTTTGGGTTGTTTGGTGTGGGGTCAGGGGTTGGGCTCAGTGATCCTTGTGTGCCCATGATTCTGTGAAAACAGAGGTGGGGCTGGGAGGGACACACAGCCCCTTATGGAGCCACTCCAGCCTGTCTAGCACAGCCCTGCTGGGTGTTCAGCACCCCCAAAAGAGCTCAGTGAGCTGGAGCTGCTGCTCTGGTGCTCACAGCCTCCTAGGGCTTTCCTGATGCCTCCACAATTCACTGCTCCAGGGACTCTGAATTTATCTTAACATTACAGAGAGTAAGTGGGCAAGGAACCCCCATAATTCACCTACAAATCTGATATAACAATGATGCAAACTTTTCCTCTGGATTTGTGTACAGCTGGAACATGAGCAATAAAAGGGGAAAGCCTGCAAACAAAACTAGTATCCTCAAGTCTTCTGCTTATTACATGGCAACAAAGGTATGTGATGCTGCAAAGCTCTTGGCTTGTGGCCTCACCCTGCTCTCACACAAGTCCTGGAGAAGTTACGCAAGTGGAATGGGAATCCATGAATTTAGATGAGGAGTATCTCTGCTTCTCTCCATTCATGCCCCTGTGCCAGGAGGCAGCACAGAGATGTGTTTCAAGGCAGCTGCATGGCAGTGACCACTTCATTACTGCCCTGACTTTGCCCGTTCAACTTTCCATGCTCATAGAAAGTTTTCATGGTCTCCTGTTGTGGCACTGAGATTCTTCTGGAAGTGTTTTTTCAGCTGGCAGCCTGGGCAGCAGCAAAGCCCAGCCCCAGCCAGGCAAAGAGGGTCCATGATGGGACTTGGGCTCCAGGGAGCACATTTGGGCTTCAGGGCAGCTCCTCTTTGAGGTTTTTCGGAGCCCACCCTCAGACCCTTTACTTGCTTGATGTTCTTCAGATGGAGACAGGATTTACAAAAGCTTGACTGTAGGAAATAAATGTAAAGGAGAGTGGTATTTCTCCCCCTGCTTCTTTCCCCCATCTACTCAAGGACTTGATCCTGCAAGTACTGCTGAGACAAAGCCACAGTCAGGGGGGAAATGATGTTTTCCAAGACCACTCCAAGGTGGGCAGCACAGAGCAATCAGCTCGGGTCTGTGTTGCTTTGTGCTTGACAAGCAGCAGCCAGAGAGTCTCCAGGGAGACCTGCTTTTCCTAAGGTGCCAGTACAACTCCTTACACGGAGCACAGCAGTTTGAGGTTCTGAGGCATCACTGTCAGACCCCAGCTTGCTATGGAAATGTTGCTCTGGGAAGAATTACCTCTCTCTGCAAAACACAAACCTTTTTCTTTGCTGCAGTAATTTTTCTGCAATTATAACTTACACTGAGCAGCTCAAACTGCAGGCATTAACACAGCACAGGCTACAGTCTCCCTTTACCTTCGGGTGGACAGCATGGATCAGACAGCACACGGATGGTTTCAGCATGAATCACTCACTGCCTCTGTAACCAACATTCCCATAACCTAAATCTATCAAAAAGAACATAAACCACATCAGAAGCCAGTTCTCAGATACTCATTTGCTAAGACTTTGGAAACCTCTTATATTAAACAGATCATCTCTTTACAGGAGCATGAAGCTGCCCTAATTATACAAAGGGTGGAAAGGGACAATCTTCCTTCTGGGAAGGCTGTTTAACTTCTTCTGGCTTCCTAAAAAGCTATTGTCTTATAAACTGAGCATTCCTTCACTGGCCTGGTAGACACAACATTCCCCATGTCCCAAGCAAGTGCTGTGCAAGGAGCAGCAGGACCTGAGCCAGTCAGCCTGAGCAGCCCCGGGCACAGCCCCACAGGGGCTGCTGCTGGCTGCCCCTGGAACGCCCCATTCAGAGCATGATGTGCTGCCAAGCACAGCTCTGCCTTGGCTTTTGCCTGTGGCTCTTCAGCAGTGGCCTCTGGCCTGGATTTTTTTGGAAGGAAGAGGTGCTCTGGGCAGCCCCCTCCTTCACACCAGCAATCACTGTGATTGTAGGAACCTCACTGGGTGAGCAGCAGCTCTGCAGCATTGGTCTGGTGCTTCTGAGGTTCCTCCACATGGCTGGAGATACAATGAGAACCCCAGGTCTTCAGGAAGAGGAACACCTTCATCACAAAGACTGTGTGGTTTCTCAGCAGCCACCAGGGCCAGGTCCACCCACAGGAGGGTGATGTCTCAGGATGCCAACAACACCCCTCAAACCCCCTTTGCTTGCAAACCTTGCTCAGCTCTTTTCTGCAGCTGGAAAACCAACTGTGAGTAGCAGTGAGGTGTCAGCTACTAACACCAAGTCACATTCTCTAGGAAGGACATTACTTCCATGTTATGATAAACCCAGGTGTTTTTATTTGGAACCAGTAGCTTTTGTTATTCTCTTCCTTCATCTGTCATCAGCACTGTGCTCAGTTTCTGCTTGTGTACATGCCATTGTACAGCTGACAGGCCTTAAATTCAGTTTGTGGGAGGCATATTTATTTCCTAAGGTTTTACATCACTGAAGGTAGCAAGCCACAAAATAAAACCATTGTTGCAAATATCATTTGAAGCTAATCTTCGTATAATCCACAGTAAATATTTATGTGCAATGCAATAGTGGATGGATTTGTTTACAGTTTGAAATTGTTAGAGAGGATTCCATATAGATTAG
Organism: Zonotrichia leucophrys gambelii; assembly: GCF_028769735.1. Taxonomy (NCBI): domain Eukaryota; kingdom Metazoa; phylum Chordata; class Aves; order Passeriformes; family Passerellidae; genus Zonotrichia; species Zonotrichia leucophrys. Next base: position 10,690,853 of record NC_088184.1, read on the forward strand.
TCAGCTAATCTGCTGTAATCTGCTTAAAAAGCAACTGAAATGGGTTTTCTTTCACTGAATCATGTTAGCCCTGTCTGTGCAGTGACTTCAGATAGGGAAGGGATTCAGGCACAAAAGGGCATTTACCTTGTGGGTGCTCACAGCATTGCTCACATTGCAGAAGAGCAATAAATTTCCCCTCCTGCCTTAGAGAACGGGACAGCTGCCGTGACTGAATTTAAGCTGAGATGAGTGTCAGGCCCTTCTATCCCATTTCCTCGCTGCAGCTTTTGAACTCTATTGCCTGGGGATAAACTGATCTTTGATGAGGCACCTGCACGGTGTCTGCACAGAAGTCATCCTTTCTGAATTTATTCTGTTTTATTTCACTCTCTCCTAGGGAGAGCTACAGGAGGTGCCTTTACTTAGCATGCTCCTGGATTAATAAGGAAAGCATCCCATACCCTTTAGTCCCAACTCACCTTTGTTAACAGGGGAGCTGCAGCTCAGGGTGGAAAAATATTTTAGATACTCACTGTACTTCACAGAAGGTCTCTGGTGATGGGGACATCCATGGGACAGGTGTGCCTCCTCTGGGCTGTAAGGTCCAGGCTTGGACCCCTAATAGCCCAGTGAGTGAAAGGTAAAGCCTGGGCAGCAGAGAGCTTCCTCCAGCCAACCAAGCAACAAGCTTGTCTGGGACACTCAGCTAGCACATGGCTGAGAGGATGTGAATAGTGATGAAATCCCATTCTGTGGCTTTCACCATTATTTAGAGGTTGGAGAATGTCTCCAAGCCCCTGTTCCTGGTGTAGGGATGCTCACACAGAGGTGGCCTCATGGGATACCAGGTGATGGCTGCAGCATGGGTGAGTCCTGAGCTCTCTGCATCCTGTCTCTCCAAGACATTGGCAGGGAACAGCCCTGCTGGGAGAAAATGGGGCTGAAACAAGCCACCCTGTGGGTATGAGGCCAATTTATTTCCCATTTACCCACCACTCCTGGGACCAGCCAGGTGGAGGATGAGGTTGCCTGTGGCTCCCTGCCCAACAGTGGTTTTAAATCTCCTGCCTCCTGCACTGGGAAGGTTGGGCACCTCCTGCCTTCAACCAGGTTTGAGCAGTGGCTGCAGCCCAGATCTGCTTCTGGACGTTGAGACCTGGAATCTCTCCAGGGAATCCTGGGGAAGGCAAAACACACCTTGTGCGTCCCTCACCCCCCAATAAAGAGCAACACTGGCAGGACTGTGGCTCCCAGTCTTGGAGGGGACCTGGCCCATCACCTGAGTGACCCTCTGGCAAACACATCAGCCTTTGGTGTGGGGGCAGTCATTTTCTCCCCTTTCACACATCCCCAGTGCCGGTAGATAATTTCAGTGTGGGTCCCTCTGAATAATACATTCATCCACAGTCCTTCCCCCACCCCGTCCTCAGCAAGGCCTTCACGAGTTGAATACGGTGGCTCGGCTCCAGCACACACAGCTGCCATCACTGCTGCAATTCTTTTGCCTTGAGAAAAAGCATATACAATTTAATATGCTCCTGGCACAACAGCTTTTCTGTAGCAGAGGAGGCGGGTTTGTTTATGGCTATTTTGATAGGGCAGCTTTCATCCGGACACAGGTTCTGCTGCTTCTCCCCGCCTGCACAAGGGTGCCTTTGTTGGGCTGGTTCTCGTGTTCTTCTGCCCATTTTGGTACCTTCTCCTGCTCCCTGCAAACCCAAGGTTTAAAAAGCCCTTCTTGCTGGTCATGTTATTCTTTAAAAGCTAGATCCTGGGCTAGGAGCCAGACATGCAAGGCAATGGGAGAGGGTGTGATGCTTTACTGGATATGTGTCAGGGAAATGAACCATCCTGCCATCTCATGGGAATTTGGCCCATGGAGAAGAGTTTTTGGTGCTTGTGGTGGCCGTTAGCAGTGACTTACAGGCTTTCCAGGCTGGGGAGCAGCTCTGTTGCTTTCTCAGACACCTTCTGTCTCACCAACAGCCATATGAACCATGCACAGGGGCACAACTCCTTCCTCCAGGCAGGGCCAACACAGGCTTTTCCATCTTTGCAGGAGCTGGCACTGAGAGATGCAGATTCCCTTCCGGCAGCAATTTCCAGAGTCACCCTTACGCAAGATAAACTGTGAGCAGTGACACATCTCCCTGCTCCCGCGGCACTCAGCTCCCCAGGCAGGGTGGGGTGTGCAGGAGATGCACCTGGGGCTGGGAAGTCTCAATCAAACCACCCAGAGCCTGCAAGCTCAGCCAACTCCTTCTATTTGGCAAGCAGCTTGAGCTGCCCCTGGTTGATGAGGAGAAACAATCTCTTGTGTTTTTCAGCTGCTGAATCTGCTCCCTCTCAGCACCACAGTGGAAATAAATGGTGGGAGGGTTTAGCCAGCACTAATTCATTGCCACGTTCAATCTGAAGCCGCTGTGACTTTGTGTTTGGCCCACAAACACAACGGAGAAAATGAAACCGGATAGAAAATACAACGGATCATCCGATCATCGTAAGCACATGGGAAAGAAACAGAGTCACTCTGTAGTGCACATGAATTCCACACATGTGGAGGAATGCAAAGCAGCTATTGTACCCCCACTTTGCAGATCCATTTCACTGTTTTCCCAGTTTATCTGGAAAATACATACTGCATGGTACTGTACGTCGTATTTCACTGCTATGCACCATGATGTCTTCTAATGGAACAATCACCATGCTTGTAGTCTAAGGGCAATACAAAAGTGCTTTCAAATAATAACAATACATTTTCTGTATAAAGAGGATAGGGAGTAGCCATTTCCCAGAAAGGCTTGATTTCCCTGGAGCCAGCAGTATGAACATCCAGAGCGCCAGTAACAGCAGGCAGTGGTGAGAAATTCCCTACCTCATCATCAGTCTATACATCCTGTTTCCAACTGCCAGCTCTGGGAAGAGTGGAGGCTGTCAGCACCCACCAAGGGTAAGGTGAATGCACCCAGTCAATCTTGGCAGCACAAGGCTCCATTTATCCCATCAGGGCTTGGGTGGGGGGCACTTTGTTGGCAAAACAGCTCTCTCAGCTTTGAAGCAAAGCTGTGAGCAGAGGAGCAGAGTTCTCACAGCCCAGCTCCCAGAGATCACACAGCAGCACAGCATCTGCCAATTCATTCAGCACCGCTGGCCCATGCAGCAACATGGCACGCCACTGTTCCACGTTTGGAGGCAGTTTATACTGGAATAGGAGCACTCTTCTTGAGTAAAATGATTATTTTTTTCCTCTATAAGATCTCACGGCTTTTTAAAGAGAACACTGCACACTTCAAATTGCTGAAGCACAGGAGCATGGGAAGTATACTGCAGCTGGTCTGGGCTGTGGAGGCTGTCTGTGATACTTGTGCAGAGAATGACTTGAAAACAAGAATTAAAGCACAGCTGGGGAGGAGCTGACACACTCAGAAGGGAAAAGTTACCCTCGTACATCTGAGATAGGAGTCAGAGCAGCCCAAGGAGACGCTCATGCTTTGCTTTCCTTACCCAGGCAAAGTGCAGCCTCTTTTCTACAAACTCAATCCAGATTTTTAGACATCAGAAGAATCACTCTGGTATTGGAGCCTGATCAAGCACAAAAAACATCCTCAGCCTTCAGAAAAATACCAGATGGCTGCAGATGCCAGCTCCTTCGGCCAGGCAGTGTTTTGAGAGAAAAGGCCAGCTTGTTGTGGAGTGCTGCATCCCAGATACAACTCTGCAGAGCAGCAAAGAGCCACAGAGAAATCCCTGGAGGAGGAGGAGCATCCAAGCCAACGTATTCCCGTAACATCAGATTTTCAAGGCTGTACATATGCTCCTATCCAAATATGCTCTCTTTCTCCAGAGGGAAGAGGGACCTACAGAAGTGACTCTGGCTGGAAATGCTCTTACGAGTTTCTGAGCAGTCGTGTGCACTTGAAGCTCCAGTCAGAGTTGCCAAATCATTGGAAGCAAGTTACAAAAACATGTCTGGCAATGTGAGAGGGAATAATTTGGTCTCTACATAGTGAACTGGTCTTTGGAATATCAACTATGAGACTTTAAGCTCGTTGGTTCTCAGTCACCTACTCTTTGAGGAGGTCATCATGGTATTCTTGCTGCACAGGATAATATCCTCTTTGTTCTACAGAAGTGAGAGCAAAGAATGGACACTTCTCTCATAAATAGCACAGTGAAAGGATTTATGCACCATTTAAGACTTAAAACTTTATGTGGTGACTCCACTTCCAAAGACCACTGACTACAAGACAAACAGCCCAGCAGCCAATAACCAGCTGGAGTTACTTGGTTCTCCAACAGCTCTTGTGTCCCACCAACACCTGAACAGGTAACATGGTGTCAACCTGTGGTTTCTTGATGATCAAGGAAGGATTCACAGGGTTCACAGTGACTCCATGACTTTGGCACCACTTTAGTGCCACGAAGCAGTGGGAGTGCCTGAGCCAGCCAGAGTAATGTGATACACACACCAAAGCCTGGTCAGCCACATGGCCTTGTAAAAACCTGAGGTGCAATTAGTTTCTATTGAAAAAAAAAGAAGTGTTTTCTTTTGTTTCAGGAGTCCTGAAATGGCTGTGATACAATTAAAACCAACCAAAAAAGGAATGTCATTGAGGGTGAGATGTTCATTTCTGGGGAGCGTGGGCTGGTAATGTCCGTCTGGAAGGACCTCAGAGAGAGCGGTCACTTTTGATTACTGCATAATGTGAGTAATTCTCTGGAAAGACCAGTCCTTCCCTCCTGAAAAGGAGGGGGGAAGCAAAGGGGGGAAAAAATAACACACTCCAAAAACGGAAAGCTGCACAGCCCTTGGATGTCAGGAGCCACCCAAGATTTCTGTGCAGGGGCCACCACACAGAAGCTGCAGGGAGTGAGCCACTGGCCCTGCCCTCTGCTCTGGGGTGGCAGCTCTAGCTCTGGACCCAAACTTGGACCATAACACACCTACTGAAGTGGCCGCCCAGAGCTCTGGTAGGTGGGGTGACACTAACAACACATGGAACACCTCATCACCCAGAAGCCATGCTCTCCAGTTCTAACCCATGTCTGCACCTTGATGCATGAGGTACAGGTGGTTTCTTTGGAGGCTCTGCCTTCTCTGAGAAGTTTGTCCTTGGTGTAGTTCCTGGCCAGCCCATGGCATGAACACAAGCCATGGAAGCAGAGCAGTACATCCCTGGTGCCAAAAATGGGGCTGTGCTCCAGTCCCAGGACAGGCACGGTTCTAAAAATCCATGTGTGTGCCCAAAAGTTGAGAGGACTACTGGGACAGATCCTTGGTGTGGTTGGGACCATGGGCTTTGCCTGTGATACTGGGGGAAAAGGAGGATCAGTGGTATCTAAGAAGGAAAGAGCCTGTTTTTCCCCAGGTGTACCCCAGGCCATACAACAGGCTCAGCATCAGTCCTGAAGGTTTCACAGCTGGCACCTGCACAACAACAGGAAGGCCCAAGAGACACATCGGACCCCTATTTCTTTATGTAGACATATATGGTTACATTTAAACAGATGATTTTTTTTCCTTCATACTAATCCTCCACAAAACCAGTTTGGTTTCCATTACTATATATAGCACTGGGAATCTTAGTCTATTTTTTGTCCCTTTGCATCTGATTATTTTCAGTAGAGCTCAAGGTCTTGATGATATACAGATTTTAACTGGAACATGACATCTACTCACACAAACTTCCATTAGCAATAAACCCACAATGGCCACTTATAACGTAGAAGAATTTTATTCATACCATAATCCTGTCCCATCATCCACTGCAAATATTACAATTATCTTCAAAATGTCACTGAATATGATTTTGTTCCACTTAAAGCACAGGAATCCTGGTGTTAGACAGTTACATTTCTCTTGAGATTGCTTATAACAGAACCATAATTCAAATGTATTTTCCATGAGCTGTAAAGGTTTAAAGCAAAGAATCTGCAGTGTGTCTGTGTGCTCAAGTAACTTCTAAACAATGAGGCTAATACTTGGTATTTGACAAGAGATGTGTCCTGCATATTATGCGAAACACTCACAATTTTTTTACCAACACAACAGAAATGCTACAGATAAAAGAACATACTTGAGTGACTCATAACATTTAAAAAATATTTCTTTTAAAAATTGCACAAGAGAATACAAAAACAGTGCAGCAGATAACCAAATGCGTATACATTGACATATCTATATAGAATAGGTCTGCCTATATAAATGTACGTGATAAAAATTGCAAGGTTGGAAACTGTGAGTGGTCATATTTAATAACACGTGCAAGAAGCATAACATAACCATAATAAATAGCAGCAACGAATATACACTAACAGGACCACTGAAATTATGCTAAAATAAATTAAGCACCTTTAAGTGATGAGAAGAGCATGAAGCTGAGAAGCTTTTTAGCTCTGTGAGAACCACTGCAGGCAGCTACTTGAATATTGGGCCCTTGGTGGGAGTCAACAGGAACGTGTTCAATTAGCATTTGTTAATTCCAAAGAAAGCAATTGTGTGTCAGTAGGACTCATTTTAGCCATATAGCCAAGTTCAGCTACATCTCTAGTTTCAAAAGGGAGATTGGTGCCATTTTCACTGCTTAACCTTTGGTATGTCAAAGGTACAGAAAGCTTGTATTTACTCAGAAGAATGTTATTGTAAAGAAGAAATGGAGTTTTTGGCCCAGCTGAAGGGCAGGCAGTGCTGTTTAGCATGGCTGAGATGCAGAGCTTTGCTGCTGGCAACAACAAGTCTACCTGCAAAGGTAAAGCTTTGCAAATCATAGTCCCAATGATCCCATCCTTGAGGGCTGTGCAGATCCCCAGCCTTGAGAGATCTGCAAAAAGCTCCATTCAGGAGGAGCCCCATGAGTAGGCAGGGCAGCAATGACTGCCAGCAAGGCCATGAGGCCCCTGGAGGGACCTGGGCTCCAGGATCCTGGTGCTCTTTGTTACACAATACCTGTCCTTTGGAGGAGAAGCAGCATTTTGAAGCACTTATTTGGCTTTCAGAAAATTTTTAAAAAATCTAAAATTTAGTCATATACTAGAAGAAAGGCATTTGAATTTCATTAAGTGGACCTTATTAAAAACAAGCTGCTGTATTTGTCCCTGAAGTGCACCTGGCACTATCTCTTCAGCATTTCATGTAATGCTCAGAGAAGTGGCTGACGACATTCTGCTGAGTTTTGAAGCCAACTTAATTCAGCAGAGAAGCCCCCACTGGACTCCTAAGGACTCTAATGTAAACCCTCATTTTAAAAATTGAGGACAAGTAACTTAGGTCCTAAAGGCTCCATTTGAATTCTTACAAAACATTGTCCCTTGACCTCTTCACCCAGAAGACTGGAGCAGGCTGTTTGCCTGAGCATATCCTACAAAGCAGACCCAAAAGGGGTTGTGACATGGAGGAATATGGACCCTATATTTAAGCCACAAACAAAATCACTCAAAAGCTTTACTTTTCCCTGGCTTGCTGGAATGATCAAAAGCTTCCTCCAACCTTCCCCTTTAAATTGCATCTCATCAATGAGACTGCCACTTATTCCATGGGATTTTGGAACCCCCCAGTCTGTAACCAGTGAAAAGTCTTTTAGAAGTGACAGGCAGAGATATCAAGGAATCGCAGACTGGTTTGGGTTGGAAGGGACCTGAAAGGCCACTGACTTCCAATCCCCTGCCAAGAGCAGGGACATCTTTCACATCACTTGATCAAAGAACCTTGACAAAAGGTAAGACCAGCTTTAAAGATAATAAAGAAAACAGAAATTCATATGTATTTTAAATAGTTGAACCCACAGTTTTAACCAATATGAACCAACAATAGGTAAAAATCTTGTCTGCAAGCCAAGAGCCCAAAAGAGCCCCAATCTTCCCCAAAGCTAGTCTTACCCAAATAGTTATCCTTCCATTTCCATGATACATGAAATTTGAGCTGACATCCACTAGGTGACATAAACAGAAAAAAAATACACATAAAATGCACACTTCTTTTTTTTTCTTCATAAAGCTGTGGAGCTGCACAGAGCAAATTTTAAGTGCACAAGGTCACATGAAGGCAGCTTTCCAGAGGAATCATTTAGACAGTGAGCGAAATGAAGCTGTTGTATCTCTGAATGTTTCTCTTGAGGATCTCGGAGCAGGGGCCGAGCACTCGCTCGAAGCGGGGCCGGTCCAGCTTCACGCACTTGAGGGGTCCTCGTGCCACCACCGTGGCTGCCCGGGGCCGGTTGAGCAGCAAGGCTATCTCACCTGGAAACAGAGACAGCACACTGCCACACACCCTCCTCTCTTTCACAGGGTGCATATTCCACCATCCCGTTGCTCTGCTGGTAGAACATCTCCCTTTATGTATCTCTTGATAGACACTTTACATAATTCTGCTGACAGTACAAATGCATTACACATGCATAATGCATGTGTGTAAAATGCCTTTGAAAACAAATGCTTTCAGACTGTTTTGCTGATTCGGGATCTGTCTCCTGTCAGCTACACTGGTGTAAACCACGGAATGGATTCAGCTTCCCTGAAATCTCTGAGCATCGCTGAGAGAAGCGGCTGACCTGCCCATAACCCCTCGCATGTAAGAGTGGAACACTAATTAAGACAATAAGTACTTGACCCAGACATGCCTGTCTTTCTGAACCATGCTTTGCTGAATTTTCTTACCAAAATAATCTGATGGACCGAGTCTTCCAACTTCGACGTACTCCTCATTGTCAGACCTGCGCTGCAGGACAGAGGCTGTGCCCTGGGAAGAGAAAAGGACAGGGAATCAGCTGGCTTTGCTCAAACCTGTTCTGATTTAAAAAGTACCCAGGCCTGAATATTTCCTTTTCCATATCACACTCCTTCCTGATATATGAATGAAAGGAATTAAAGGATTAAAAAAAGAAATAAAAATCCATCAAACAATTTCTCTGAGTTGTTTAGATGCAGACATATTCCGCTCATAAAAAGAAGAGGAACAGGACAGAACCCAGGAATAAAGTACATCATGCTTTAATATAAATGTATGCTTTAATATAATTTTGAAATATTTTCTGTGTGAATGCAGAACCTTAGAGAGAGAGGGGCACAGAAAATATTTACATTAGAAGAAATAAAAAGGCAATTTTCCCAGTAATAATCCTGGGACACAATTTTGTAAGAGCAACTAGAGCTTATTCCTCACCTGACCTATTGCTGAAATGGGTGGCAAAACACATTTTTAATGCTTGTTGTAACAAAGGGTGATTTTTTTTTAGGGGCTTTGCCCTAAAGTGGCCTGTAGTGATCTGGACACCTGCGAGTCAGTCTCTGGAGAGATGGAATGTGCCTTGTCTCCTCTACCCTTAATAACTGCTGTACCTGACACGTGCTAATACATGTCAAAACTCAGTTACAATCTATTTAAACCTTCAAAGAGTTTTACATGCACAAATATTCTGACCTGGAGGAAATCTTAAATTATTGTGGCATAAAGCTTTTGTAGAGGAACAGAGAAGGTATCTGCTTTTCTGGAAAAAAATTACAGCAACATATGAGAATTTCTTCTGAGTTCAAACCAAAAGAATAGGGAAAGGCCAAATGTTAACAGATTTTGATTTTAACTGAATAAAATAAACCTCCCTCCAGTGCAGAGTGTTCAGTGAACATTCACTGGCTGCAAATATCCTGCAGCCTCCTTCCACCAAAAGAAACTTTGCACCTCCACTAGGTAAATTTTATTTCTTCTGTCAAGTTTCAAACAAAATCCTTTTCCTTGATATAACTAAATTGTTCCACCAACACTGCAGTTTCCCAAGATCTTCCAGTAAATCTGCAAGGGCATGAAAATGCAGAGATAGTGTGATGAGCGTTGCTATTCACACTTGCAGAAGCTTTCAGGGCAGACCCACATTCACAAGCAGCATTCTCACAAATACCCCACACAGGGAAAAATGCCTGCATCCATCCCTCTCCTGCCAAACTTTGGATCAGGTGCAGCTCAGTAAATTGATGCTGTTCTCATTGCTTGTACAGTGTAGATGGATTCAGCTTCAGAGTCACTTCCAGCCCTTGTCCTCCTCTCATCTCCATCTGGAGCCTGGCAAAAACTGAACCCCTTGACCCAAATAGCTGCCTGCAATCCATGTCTCCAGTTCCTTTCCCAAAACTAATTTTTTAAAAAATCTTTTATTACAGATGTTTTATTACATAAAACTAAAAGAAGTCCCTGAAGTAATCACAGTGACCACCCAGGTCAAATGAAGAAAGGACTCAATTCCCCACTGCTCACCTTCAGCACATTGCTATAAAGGTAATCACAGTATCAAGCAATATTGCTTTCATCTCCCTGAGTGTCAGCCTTTATTGTGGCTAATATTTTTCTGACAGGGTCCATGTGATGTAGGACTCCAATAAGTCAGCCTTCTGAAGCAATTTCTTCCACTGTTCCACTACAGTCAGCCTTTTTAATCCAAGAAACACCATATCTGCTGGAGAAGGACAGATGTGTCTGGCCTCCACAATAAACACTTGGCTTGGCAGGATAAAGCAATGCATATTCCAGATCCATCTTTTTTCCACTCTTGTTTTAACAGTCACACAGGCTTTTCCCCTTGCCCAGTGAGAGCAGGTCTATCTCAGAGCAAAACAAGCTTCCTGAAGCCCTGACAGAGAGCACCCAGATGTCAGCTCTGATTACACTGCTTGGCCCCTGCTGCAGCAGCCACCAGCTCCACAAGTACATCCTGCAACATTGTCAGAGTGACCTTCAGGGGAAGGCTGCCCACCCCGGGAAACAAAGAAGATGTTTTTATAATTGCCTGTCTGTATCACCTTCACTTTGTGGCTCTTATCTCTGGAATCAGCACTATTCTGACTGTAGTAAAGGAGGAGTCCAGTTGTAGGCAAACAGTGTAAATGGGGCAAAAAAAAAAAAACAGAAATAAGATAATAAAGAACAAAATAAAATATTACAGAATAAAATAAAGAACAAAATAAAATATTACAGAATAAAATAATGCAGAATAAAATATTACAGAATAAAATAATACAGAAGCAGTCCTTCATTATCCATATATCCGATAAAGTTGCCATGAATTCAGTTTTGACCCCTACCCTTGCCCTCATCCCAACTTTTGTGGCTGTTTTTAACTTCATTTTACTTGTCACTGATTTATGATAGAGTTTTTGGTTTTTTGTCCTTCTTGTGCTTTAGGATCCCCCACCTCCCACATATGATAGGACTGAACAAATCCTCTGGGCCCTGTCCCAGGAGGTAAGGGCATTATCTAACAAGGGTTCAGGAGCTCATCACTGTCACTCCCGAATGCATTTTGTCTCTATGGGAAAGACTTCTCCTTAAATGACACACAGAACTTGGCAAGATGAATCTCTGAAACAAGCTGCATGATCCTAGATTTGCAGGATCAGGCTGCTTAGTGCTGCTCAACTTAAAATGCTGCCTTGTACACTGATACCCATTCAGCCTACACCACCAAGCAAACCCTACAGAGCACAAGCTCGAAGGCTGTCAGGAGGGTTAACACCATAAAATAAATCAGCCCTTTGTGATGATATTAAACTGAAGGCAGACAGGCATGTCTTTCTGCTAGCAGACACTTGGGAGTGAAATTATGGTCTTTGGGGGATCCAGGAATATTCTCTTTCAGTCACTGGGGAGTGCCTGTATTCCCAGAAACTGATAGCATTAACCTTCTCTCCTCTCCTCTGAGTAAATACAAGCCTCCAATTGCAAAAACAACAAGAGTAGGAGTTCCCAAAGCACTGTGCCATCAGCACCTCTCTGCCATCCTCACCCCACGCACCTGCCTGCTCCCTCTGGCACTGCTCCGCAGCACTGCTGGGAGTGTTTATTCAACTCCTTCCAAATGCTTCAGCAGTTTGTTTTGCAAAAATTTATGCCTTAGATATGGCACCATGATTTAAGATATAAAAAATAAATTAAGGTTTATAATCCATGAGCTCCCATCGTCTCCAAAGTAATGAGATTTTGATAGATGTTTCACTTTTAAACTCTCAGATCCTACAGATAGATGAGGGAGACATTCTAGAGTGTGGCCCATCTGGATCAACACTGGGATTCCCAGGCACTTACAAGCACTAATTGCTTCAGGAGCCCTGTTTTTATATTTAACTATGAATCCTATAGCCAGCAGTTGGCCTAAAGAGCCTGGCTACAAAAGGCAAGTATGATTCATGGTGCTAAAAACTGAAATCCTCTATTTTTCTTCTCTATTCCAGCTCAGTGGATCGGATGGGATCACTCCCAGGCAGCACTAGGCAAGATGTGGCAGCTTGTGTTACCCCTGGATGGGACAGACAGTGCAGAATGGGCTTCACCAGGGGCAGGGGGTGGGATGAGAAACTGCACTGATTTAGAAACTTTTTTGGTTTAAAAGTCAGTCATACTGATTGTTTGGTTTTGTTGGTCTAACCACCTATTTTAAAGATATAGCCATCAATAAAAAATATAGTGAGGCTCCATCTGGGATAAAGGATAATTATAAAAAAGAAGACATTATTAAAATTATAAGAAAATAACTTCAATTTTCATAATCAGAAAGTTACTACTTAATATCTCCAGTTTTATTTCATAATTTTTTACTTCTGCTTTTTCTAAAAAAGCACAGGCAAAGTTTTTCCCCCATGGCCTCAAAATGTGCCATTTTTATCCTAGTTTTGAACTTAGAAAGTTTTTCTAGCCTATTTTACTTTCCTCTGCACCACCCAGCACAAAGGGCAGTGCACTGTATGGAGTGAGAGATGGAAAGGTCAGGCTGATCATCTGCAATTGCCATTACCTCCATCAATGGCAGCTCTGAACATACCTTTGCTCTTTCTCACTTTGTTAACCTGCACACTCCATAATTCACACATTCAAAAGATAAGTTTCCCCTCACTCCACAGCCACACAAATCCTCATTAATGTGTTGCTATTAAATCATTGCACAGTTACTACAAAAGGAGAAGGAAGGGGCTGTGCTGTGGCACAACACACTGCTGCTCCCATGGCGGAGCAGAGGGACTGGATGGAGCTGCAGTGGGTCTGAAATGAATGAAAAGATCTGTCACACAGCATGATTCTGGGAGGATTTCATTTAATTGCAGGCAAGATGAGGTTTGTGGAAGTAATATATTTTATTAGATCAACAAGCAGAGCTAGAAAAAGGGATGAGAGCTCTCAGGCACATGTCTATCTTCAGGTTGCCTATTTCCCCAGGTAAATCTAATAAAATCCACCATTCACCTGTCTACAAACACTGTCTGGACCATGTTCTCATATTATAACAGCTACAACCATATTAAGTTGCATCTTATTCAATCATATCTGCTTCCTAGAGCATCACCAAATCATTAACTTAATTTAAGGAGAGCCAAAAGCTCAAAATTTCCTGGAAATTCCTGGGAGCTGGAACTAATTGATATTTAAAGTCCCTTCCAAGCCAAACCATTCTATGATTCTATGAAACAGTGATTGCCTGGTGAATCTGGGAGACCTGTCAGTCAATGCTTCACCCTCCACTTCAAAAAAGGATCATACAAATCAGTTCAGTTGTCTGATGTGAAACCTCAAGCAAATTTGGTCCAGTTTGGAAAACTCTCCCTTCTTGGCTGTCCCTCCTGATGAGCCAGTTTTGATGGTTTTCACTGACAGGAGAAGTGGTGGCTGTTTGCTTTGCTTATCTCAAGCAAGTCAGTTCTTTTCTGCTTCCATTAGAACTCACTATAAATACAGCACAAGGCATTGCCCAAGGTAATGAGCTGCAGAGAGCTTTTGAGAACAAATGTGCAACATTTTACACACCCAGCTTTTTTAATTTGGTTGTGACTCACTACATTTGGAGTTGTGCTGATTTAATGGGATTTTTAGGAAGCCAGCACGTTGGAAATGGTGTTAGGATTAATAATGCAAGGTCAAAGGAGCTCTAAAGGCAATGTAAAAGTTACAAGCTCTGCACCCTCATACTCAGCTGGTTTCCTTAAGAGAGCAGTGCTGCCAAAATCACCTTTGCGCTGTCAGTGATCATCACTACATTGTCAATACAACATTCATCTTATTGGCCATCATTCTCAACAGCACTTCAAATTTTAGCAGAGATGGAAAGCACCTGTCACTGCCCAGCTGGCAGAGGTCCTGGACATCATCTCTGCAGCCACCACTGATATCAAACAACCCGCAGGCTGCTGTGTGTTTTATATCACACACCTGCACCAAACTGCCCTACATGTGCCTGGAGTTTTCCCAGCTCTCTGCTATTCAGACATGTTTATATTAGTTTGGGACTATGGGTTTAGGAATAACACCCAGACCCGGGAGAGAGGAACAAAGCTGTCTAGAGCAGTCACCAAAATAGCCACAAACATTTAGGTACTTTTAAAGACAACAATCAATCATAAGCCAAGTGTAGCTCAAAACAGCAGAAAGAACTAAGCCACAGGGCATTTCCTAGGGATATACAGGAGGCCAGGGTTAAGGCCCAGACATGACTACACCCAGCCCATCATTAATCACCAGGAAATGCCTTTGTCTTGATCGTTCAGTATTTAAAATCATAGATGTCTGACACGGGAAGACCTTTTCAGTCGTTTGGTTCATCCTCCTACTGCAGTACCTCAGACAATCTTTCCCTTCAGTGTTTCTTTGATACAGCCTGCATTAAACCTGTGCTGTACCTTTGTATTCCTCTTGAGGTAAAAGAAATGCTGTTATTAAATGGAAGAAGTCAAGATTCAGACAGAGAGAGACCAGTAAACACAGTGACATGCCAAAAGAAATTGTACAAGCTGCAATTTGCTTTGTGCATGGAGACCTCTGCAATACTCAAGTGAAATAAAATGAGTTTTGCACAAAGTAAAAAAATGGGATTTCTTGTTTTGTTAAGCCTTTCCTGTTGAAATACTTTACAGGAGCAAAACTTTAAGTTTTGTAGTATATATTGACTTTAAATTCTTGACTTTAAATTCTTGCCCTTGAGCCACAGCAGCCAAGCTACCATCAGGCTAGACCACACAAGTGTCAAGTAGAGGCGTATCCTCATGTTGCGGGACTCATGAATTCATCATCATCACCACCATCATCATCATCCCCCATCATCAGACAGAGGGACACCACAGCACCTCTGCCACAGTAGTGCCACACTTCTTCAAACCACCAGTTGCCAATGGGACTGGGAAACCTAAGAGCAAGGGGATGGTTACAGAGGAATAAGGATACCAGCTCTGAGCCATGGGAGGAGCCCCTTGCCTGGGGTGTGATCCCCCCTTGGCTAGTTGTCCTGGCTCCATGCCCAGAAAGCTGGGAAGCCATTGCACCACAGCCCTTGGGGTTCCTCTGCATTTTTATCTTTACTCTGTTCTGGGATTTTGGTCACGCCTTCCATTACACATTCAGTCACCTGTTGAAGGGGTGACAAGAAGCAGAGGTACTCAGTAAAGGTGGGCTCAGATGTTGGTTTTAATGAATCATCTCAGGGATACTTGGCCTTGACTAATCAGTAGCTTCTGTGGGAAAACAACTGAATTAATATTCATCCCAGTGCCAGATTTTAAAGACCGTCTGTGCCAAGCGCTGTGGATTATTGGCAACAAGGCCCTGTTTTCCTCCCTCAGACATGTCAGTGTACAAAGCAATAAAAGTCACAAAGGGAAAAAAATGTTGCATTTTAGAGATTCTTTCTTTCTACAAAGCTAGCCATTATCTTGCCTCTCTCTGAAGCCAGGAAACGTCCACTGAGTCAACATAAAAGTGACTTTATAATGGGTTATTCATCAACTGTTCATATTTGTGACTGACCTGACAGGGCTCATCTCCTGCAAGCAGAGAGCTACCACCTACAGCCAGGGCAGGGGTGAATGTATGGGAGAGAAAACACGAAAACAGAGCTGAACCTCCCTCACCCTGCCCGCAGAATCCTTTCTGGTGAAAATCGTTTTTAGCTGTTAATGCTGTTTTACGGCCCAATTACTCCTACCACCATCTGCTTCTTTGTGAAAACATTCTGTAGATGCTGAAGTAACCAGACCAAGCAAAAGGCTGAGGCACACATTGTCATTAAAGTCTCATAACTAATGCTGTGACCAGGGCTGGGAGAGCAGCTGTGGCCAGCGAGGGCAGCAGCTTCTGAGCAAGAAATAAAACTTGGAGTAAACTGGAGGAAGGAGAGAAGAGAGTTTATCACAGAGATCTGTAAAATCCCCCATGGAAAGATCTCTTTGAGTCCTTTCAGTTAGTGAATCTTGTGTGTTCAAAGGACCAAATTCTGAAATTCAGAAGAAAAAACCTCACAAACTCAAAATTGCCTCATCCTGGAGCACACTGAGAAGTGTCTTGCATGCTCCAGAAAATCCACACTGCACAGCTAATGAAGGAGCCCTAAGGGCTATATTCTTGCAGCAAATCTGCAGTCAACTCAATGATATCTTTGCAGTGCAGGGACAAAACCTATTCCACTAAGGAACAGCTTTAACATGATCCAGAGAAAGGGATGAACTCCAGCAGGGACTGGGAAGTTCTCCATTTCTCTTCCTCTAGGTTGAGCACCACCATATTTCAGGTCTTGTTTACACTGCAGTGTTTTTGCTTGAAGACAGAGAAGCTCCCAGCTCCTGACACAGCAGATGCCTTTAATGTCAGTTCAGATTTAACATGCCTGGGGCCATAAAGTTCTTGTTCACCTTGACTAAGTGCTTTGAATCAGGGCTTGTGAGCTCAGGCTCCAGCGCCAAAGGAGCTTACAGGGATCCTGAAAACCTTGAGGGGTAAACAGCCTGTGCTGCTCTCCCTATTCCCATGGAGAGGCTTTTCATCCCCTGTGAACCTCCAATGCTGTTGCACACAGCCCTGCTAGGAAGACACTTCTGGACAGGATGAAGAGCACCAACCATACCCTAAAGTTGGTATTAGCTCAGGGAGAAGTCACAGGCTGCTTTGAATACAGAGAAAATCTTGCACTCTGATTTTTATGCAAATTCAAATGGGGCATGCATATATTAAGAATGAAACTGCCAATTACTAACTTTGGGGTTTCCTTCTCTGCACACCAAATAATTTCCCTGATTTCCCTGATTTCCACATATCCCATAGTGGTACAGGGCAGGGTGTGTCTGTCATTCCAGCATAAACTTCAGTTTTATGGGTTTACAAATCAGATGTTTTAAATTACAGCTGAATGAGACTGGAGACTCCTACACAAGTTGTCATGTCAAAAGTGAACCAGGGAAACATTCATACATTTTTATTTTATGCTGGGTATAGCATGTGCAAAAAGAGGCTGGGAAAACTACTTTTAAGCCTTTGGGAGCAGTATGGCTGCACTGCATCCTCCTGGGAATTGTGCTTCAAGATGTAGATTTATCAATATCCCAAAGACAGAGTAACACAGCAGGTCCTGTGTGTACACGGGGGTGCTGACATAAGCAATGTCCTCACTCCCAGTGTCCTGGAAGACCACCAGCACATCACTCCTCAGCTGCCATTTCAGCCCTCAGGGACTGCTGATAGCATCATTCCTGGGACAGCTTTCATGTTAGAGCTAAGGATCAGCAGTTCTAGGGCTACTTTCCAAAAGAAGACAAATCCTTTGAACTATGTAGCCAAAGACACTGCAAATATTCCTTTAGCCAGTAAATAATCTTGGATTCTTATTATTTGCCAGCCTTTGATTTATGAAAGAGACCTTTCTACAGAAACAAGGGAAGAAAACAACACATTTCTGCCAATACAAAGTGCAAGTGACTTCCACAGAACCTGCAGTATAAAATAACACCCATCATTTTTGGGTGGTAAGGTTTAACCTAAAGGAATAAGAATGATCCATTAATGATGGGGTGCTGTCCACAGCTCCCACTGTTTCTCTGCCTTAGACCTTCCATCAACAAAATCATGAAGGTCCTTCCAGGTGGCTAATTCCCATCAATTGATTTTTCAGGAATGAAGAACTATCCCAATTTTTGTGCCCTCTGCTTCAGATAATGCAACATGGAGGATGCTTCACACATCTCATATAAAGGTGTGGTGAGGATAAAAACCCTGTGACCTTCATGAGATGTTCATGCAGGTAAAGAGGAATGAGCTGGTTAAAAGGTTACATGTAATATAGACCATAATTATTAAAACTCTTAAAATTATTTAATTATAAAATTATTTATCTCACACCCTAATGGAGGGGCCAAATCCAGGTGAAAACTCTTTTCCATCACAAACTATTGGCCGTGCACATTGCTTTTACACTGTTTTCCTTTCCATCAGACCTCTTTTTCAAAAGTACTCATTTTCCTAATATAAAAGCTATGTGACATTAATGGTCTTGCTGAAGGATGAAGCAAGAGGACTTAATTCTGGTTGTGGACTCAAGATTGAGTCATGACTGGGTTTGACAGTATTTTTTAACTGTACATTTTTAAACTATTATATATTATTCTCCACTCTCTGGGTTCATAGCAACTCAAGGCATTTACATACAGTTGTCCTGGTTTCTGCCACAAATGAGGAACAAAATCTGCAAAGCTTTAAAATAGACTAGAAATAGTGGCTAATCTGAAATTTCACAAAATTGTTAGGAAAATGCTCCCTCGTACATCACTTCTGAGGTTCTGCAGAATTCACCAGAGGTGACTGCACTGCAGTGGTTACTGGTGGGGCTGGAGAAAGAGTTGGAATGAAAGGCCAAAAGCTGCAGTCACTGACAGGTCCTCCATGGCTGGGAAGAAGAAAGGGAGCAGCCATTTGCTTCCTATGAAACATTATCCCATGGATATGCAGCCTGACCCACTGCCCATGGAAGTTAAACTGAGTTTAACAAAAGCAGGACTTAGCTGACATTTAAGTCTCTTTGACTCAGCAAAACACTTCATCTCCATCCCTAGTCAGGATGGGACCCAATCACACACCCAAATTTCCATTTTGATGTCAGCTGGCCATTAAAAATGGATCCTGAGCACGGAGGAACTCTGTAGCAGGGCCAGTGGAAATGGTGCTGCCCCAGCACAACTGGGTGATGTCAAGAAAATCGAACGTCCCTTTCCTGTAAGAGCTCTGTGGGAAACAATGTCTGTGCAGTTAAAAATAAGCAGAGTACAGAGCCCTGGTGCCTGCTGGCTCTGTTTATTCAGGATATTTTGTTTATTGGGTACATTAGGAGTCGCTGCAGACTGCCTTTGACAAACATTTTCGGTATCAACAAAATCCTGGTAACACTAAGCAGTTCAGATTTGTAGCCTTTGAAACTCCTTTTCTAGACAACATTCATCTTCCTAATTAATAATTAATCGCACTGTGTTTTAAAGAGATTATCAGGTGTGATAGCAGAGTGTGCCTAAGGCAGTGACTTCATTATCCCTATGGAAGGAGTTTACTTTGTAGTTCCCCTGCCTGTCGCAGGGGTAGGTGCCAAAGGGGTCTCTCTTAGGTTAGAATGTCAAAGAGCAACGATTTAGGGCAGGAAACAATTGGGCTATTATTTTTCTTTTTTCTTTTTTTTTTTCTTTTCCTTCTTAAGGAGCTTTTAAATCATAAATCTTCAGATGCTCGTTGTGTAATTTAAGACTCGAGTCGAGTTTTCCTACAGAAAGGCCCAATTCTGTGTAGGACCAGGTGCCCTTCCGAGGTTACCATGGCAGGAAGAGTTTACAAACACTGTTCCACCTACAGGCTTTGAACTGCATCTGTGCAGAGACGCTCCAGAGCGTGCCAGGAGTGTCAGCAGGGCTGGAAACACTGATTTCACCTACAGGACACTATCTCAAGTACACTCTCATCAAGAACTCACAGCGGATCCTGCCCAGACCGGAGCCAGTTTGTGGCCCTGACTTGAAATGTCAACAGCAGCACGGAAGGAACAGCCCCCACCGAGGGCTACTGGGCTGTTTCCAATGGGATCAGCCAAGGATAGTGCTGGAAAAATGATCATTACCAATTAATTTCACTCATTTATTTCAATAAGGCAGCCCTCTACACTAAAAGTTTTTTTTTTTTCTTTTATTTGTCGATTCTGCTATTCCCATTGCCTGGTTTCAGTAGTGACAGATATTTATGCCTTTCCCCATTAAGCTTTTCCTCACCTTTAAGAAGTGTCATTAGGATTGTTCCCACTGATGGGGAAACAGGGAGGGCAATGTTTTGCCCACAGACTGGACAGGTGGGTCTGAAAATCAGATGTCCTGACCATGCCTCCTCTCTAACCAGCAGGATAATAAGGAAGAATATAAATCCCAGATTTTTATAAGTGCTTTTCACAAAGGAGTTGGAGAGAAGTACCCTCTGTAACTTAGCACAAATCTGCAATTAAATATACTGGGTTTTAAAGCTAAAAACAAAAATCCAGTGCCAAACTCCTTGATACCATGGGTCCATTTCTCCTTGAATTGTCTCCTGTGAATTATCTTCTATTTTTAGGTCTTTTATTTTTAGACTGCTGCATGCGATTGCTGGGCAGCTCAACCAGCTATTAATTGCAAATGTTTTACTTCTCATGCAGATTTATTTCTACGCTTTCTTTTTAAACCAACCTGTCCTGGGAGCAGATGACAGGCTGTACACTTAAAGGGCAGCCACAAGCTGTGCTCTTCAGGCTCACCCTGGCCCTGTCAGAAACCTTTTGCTGTTCTCTCCTCCTCCACCTGCGCACATTTGTGTGCCTGTGCACACATTTTTCTTGAACCATGTCAAACTTTATGAGTATCAGGGCCATATGGCAGCAGCTCAGCAAGCTCTGAGAGTGCAGCTGAGACTCAGAGGGTCCCTGGGCACAGGGGGTGAGTCCCGTGACAGGCTGGGTGCGCCGGACACGGCGCTGGCTCGTGACAAGCCATGCCAGGGATGGCACAGGGCAGGGCTGGCAGCTGGAAACCCCAGCAGGCTGCAGCTCCCTTTGGTGATTTATGGAATGGCGTTTTTGGCAGCTGTCTCACAGACTTCGAGGTACTGTGCCACCCAGCCAAGCTGGAAGCTGAACTTAAGAGTGTGGTACATGATCAGAACCGCTATTTTTAATGCTATTGTCGCTACCTTTCCCAGTAACCTAGACAACAGCAAAAACCTCTTTTCTTTCCAGTTTCAGAGCACTACTACACTGGTTTGAACTACTGTTTGAGCTGGAGTCTGTGGCAAAGCACAAGTTGGGAATAAAACCAGCCCCTGTTCAACTGGCATTTCATTTAAAGGGGCTTTTAACTCCACAAAGCTCACATGCCTTTGCATCCACCACTTTAAAATGCTGGCTAAAAATATTTGCGTTATCTGAAGTCAGATGAATAAATCCTCCCCACTGCTGGGTACACAGTGTGGCAGGGCACGACACAACTGCAAATTTATTTGTTAGAAACCGTACATCTGTTATGATTTACGCTTGCCAAAATATAATTCTTTATGGCAACAATTGTTTCATGGTGCTTAAAGTTTTTCACCTCTCTGCCAGGAATCTCATATGGGATAATTCCATGACCTTGGAATCCAGCAGATACATTCCACATCTGTCTGGTCTGGGAAAGCCCGAGTTTGTTGTGTGAAAACCATAGTGGGAAAGTAAGACATAGAAATATCTGAAAATACAGAAACTGCAGGGCTGCTTCTTTTATTTTGTTTTTTTATTTTTAATTACTATTTCAAGTGCAGTAAATCAATCTCACAGAAGTTGTTACTTTGCTTTTGTAAGCAGACATTAACTTCTGATCCTATCTTCACATTAAGGAATCTGGTATAAACATCACAATAATTCTATCTCTGGGAAAAAAACCCACAACCTTTAAATATTAGAACTAAATCTTTTTGAAGGCTGCTTGATATTTAAACAGAAAAGAACCCAAACTACTGGAAGCAAACATCTTCCTGGTGCCTGTGAAGATTTAGGATGGCAGAAAAACTGTAGCTGTCCTGGAATCTCAGGGTGTACACTTTTCTCATTAGATTTTTTAGCAAAAAATGAACCATAAACAGCTTTGTGAACAGTGAACTTAAAAAGCTCTGGTTTCCTGTGATTCTTCCCTGTTCACATTTTCTGTTATTATAATAATTTGGCTGAGCTCCTGCTGCAGCTTCTCTTTCCAAGAGGCACTGTAGCATTTCCATGCTCACAGCCTGCACCTCAAATAACCTGCACCCCAAATAAACTGTGCAACACTGGAGGTAGGAAGGTGGACAGAAAGCCATAACAAAAAGGTTATAGTAAGAAATGGAGAGAAAATGTGAATGTGTTGCTTGATAGAAGGGGGAGACTAACTCGACTTATCCACACTAACTAGGATGATATTCCTGGTTTAAAGCAGGAATTGCTGTTCTGATCGTCACTGGGGCTATCAGTCTCCCTTTCAAAAGGTTTCAGTGGTTTCTCTTCAGTCTGCAAATCCTGAAGGTGCCAATCCACTCACAGGCTGTGTCCTTGGGCAGGACCAATGTCCTTACAATATCCCACAGGGATGGCACAGAGCAAGGCAGCAGGGCAGGCTGACCAGAAATTAATGACTAATTCATGAAGTTCAACAATTTTAAATCCATATGTGAGTCCTAGGTGCTTCGAGAAGCTTTTATGGTAGGATTCACAAGATTCCACTTGGAACCAGTATCTGGGATGCACCAAAGCTTTATAAAGTGATAACTGGTTTGTCTAAGGCATGATATGAATGATCATGGTTATGATAAATCATAGAATGGTTTGGTTTGGAAGGGACCTTAAAGATCATTGTGTTCCACCTTCTGCCATGGGCAGGGACACCTTCCAGTAGTTCAGCTTGCTCCAAACCCCATCCAACCTGGCCTTGAACACCTCCAGGGATGGGCAGCCTCAGTTTCTCTGGGCAACCTGTGCCAGGGCCTCACCACCCTCACAGGGAAGAATTTCTTCCTGATATCTAATCTAAAGCTGCTCCTTTTCTTTTGAAGCCATTCCCCTGTCCTG
Source organism: Zonotrichia leucophrys gambelii (assembly GCF_028769735.1). Classification (NCBI taxonomy): domain Eukaryota; kingdom Metazoa; phylum Chordata; class Aves; order Passeriformes; family Passerellidae; genus Zonotrichia; species Zonotrichia leucophrys. Next base: position 10,713,697 of record NC_088184.1, read on the forward strand.
TCACTCCAGGCTCTCACAAATATTCTCTCCATCTTTCCTGCAGGCTCCCTTCAGGTGCTGGAAGGGCACAGTTAGGTTACCCTGGAGCCTTCTCCTCTGCAGGCTGAGCAATCCCAATCCTCTCTGCCTGTCCTCCCAGGACAGGGGCTCCATCCCTCTGATCATCTCAGGGAGGGGACCCCAGAGCTGGACACAGAGAGCAGAGCAGAGCAGCAGCATCCCCTCCCCTGACTTTCTGCCACACTGCTTTTGAAGCAGCCCAGGACACAACTGGGGCTGCATGGAATGTAAAATGAGTAAATAAAAAAGGTAAATGAGTACCTTGTCCAAAAATCATGTGGCCAAGTTAGCTTTGTAGTACTGGACACGCTGTGCTCCAAAGGAGGCTGCATTTTAGTGATATATGAAATGGTTTTCTGCATACACAGCAGCCAAACAACTTGGCTGCATTTCTAGTGGTTTGGATTAGAAGACCACAAACATCAAAAAGCATATGAAAGAAGCTAATGGCTTTTCAACATATTGTGACAACAAGCCAGCCAAAACTACTTTCAAGCAGGTTGTAGAATAATGTGTTCCTGGTGACTTGCAGTAATTTTTCCTACAGAAAAGCTTAAAATCAAAGATGTGAACTCCTGTAAAAATCACGTTTAAAATGCGAAGCTTAAACTCTGTGTGAACAGGCTGCAGCACAAGAAATAGTTGAAATTGGATGTTCATTCTTTAAAGTAAAAAATATAGGCAATTTCCAAAGTAAGAAACTAAGTCAGATTTGCAGTGGAAGGGTGAGCTGAGCAGGTACTTTCTACAGAATGCAGTGTTAATGCTTTTCTACCCATTCAAGACTTAACAGCTGTTTCAGCAAGAGAGGGAAAATAAAGGCTCTTGGTAACTCTTAAGCAAGCTGCCAATTTTCCACATGGGATTCAATGGCTAAGAAAATTAAATTTTCCTAGTCTCCTGCTGCTGCAAGGAATAACAGCACATTCAGAAAGACTAGGAGCAATAAAAACTCCATATTTCTGAAAAACTTCTGTTTCCTAAATTTTTCTCCTATACTAAACATCTTCTTAATGAAAAAAGATTCCCTATTTAATATCTAGTGTCATTTATTCTAACATTGTTGTTTTGAAGGGACACTGCTTGTCACTTATTTAAAGTTCCTGAATTGTCTCCCTGTATGATAGACAGATGCAGTTACTTGCACTGACAATTTTGTGAGCATTGTAGAAAAACTATGTTCATAAATAAAATACATATTCCCAACACTCAAGAGGAAGGAAGGATGGAATTTTAAATGTCAGATATTGATTATGAACCAAATTCTGGCTGCTTTGTATAGATGCACCTATTCAAAAATCCACAGATAAAGAGCAAGCAAAGCAAAGCCTGGGCTGCATTCTGTGTGCATACAGCTGGATCCCAAGGCTGCACCATGACCAGCTTCTGATCCTTCTGACCTACCTTCTCCCACTCTGAGGGGTTCCAGTTCCCTCCCAATTCCTGTGCCACCAGTGGAACTCACTGCTGGTCATGTAACACCTGCCAGGTGTGTGCACTGGAGCTGTCACCACAGCCATATGTTGGTTATTTGCTTGGTTTACTTTATTATGTTGGCTATTTCTGCTCTGTATATTTGCACAGGAACACTCACAATCCATAGACAATCACATCCTAAATGCTCTCCTGTTATTCAGTCTGAGTGCCTCTAATTCCTCTTTATAGCTTTTTGTATCACAGTGCCTTGGTGCTTGTGTGAGATACCAGGGATCCAAATATTTATGTCAGAGAGGGGGGAAACCCCGCCAGCATCTGTTTGCAGAAGTGAGATGGTGGAACTGAAGTGTCAGATAATCTCCCAAAAAGATGTCAGCATTTCCAGCTGCCTGACAGATCTGTCTGCCTGTGTCAGAGTAAACAAAAAGATGGCTCAGTCATTAGGAATGAGTTTAGGGCAAAACAAAGAACAAATTATCCTTTTTCTGATCAGGTCTCCTGCTCCAGTTTTCAGATGTCCATTTGTGATATTCCCTGTAAGCCCCTTTGGGAACAACGATCAATGCACTCTGTGGCTGACCAGCCCAGCTGAAGTATCAGAAATTTGGAATTAGAAAAGTCTCCCACAGTAAACAACCCTTCAAACAGTAAAGGCACCACACACATCTCAAAATTATTCTGCATTTTCGGTTTACTGGAAAAAAGATTGTCCCACTTAAGACAATTCCATGGAACTGGTCTCTGAATTCATTTGAATTTTGAGTAGGTCTCCTGGTTTAAACTGAGTTAGATTTATGCTGAAGTAAGAGATTGAACTGAACCCAAATGTCTTTAATACAAAGCCTTGATCTTTACCAGGAAATGACAGAGCTTATCAGGTTGCCAATCTTACCTCTGTAATAATGAAGAAGTCATCACCAGGCTCTCCCTGCACAACAATTTTTTCTCCATCTTCAAACTGGACAGGTTCCAGTGCATCAGCCACTGTCAGCCTCTCCCATTTGTCCAGGGACTCTAAAATATTGAAGATCATAAAGCTATATTATAAAAACACTCCAACTTTGGCTGAAGATTCATATCTAAACTGACAGCTCTGCCGTGCCTGGTTCTGTTATAAAAGAAACATTTCTTTCATCCAGGCACTTTGCACGAACCTGCAGTTGGGAAACATGAATGTATTTATTCATTGTGTCTTAGCCATCAGTAATCACCCAGATAGCAATCTGAAGAGTTGGACAGGGGAAGTTGGCTCTGGTTCCTCACTGCTGAGATCTGATCCGGGCTGTCCTGGCACTGCCAGGGCCTGGAGCAGCTGAGGAGGTGCCTGGAGATATGGGAGCACCCCAGATGCCCTCACCAGGTGTCAGGACAAGTCCTGCAGTGTTTTCATTGAGCTGCTCCCATTTCTGGGGTGGGTGATGCAGTGTCCATCTCAAGGATGGCTGAGACCACCACAGCCAATGGCCAGACCCTGGTGGCACCAGCAGCAGGAGGCCAGAGGCATCCAGGTTTATGGATTTTGAAATGGCACCTCTTCTTCATTTGCCAGCATGATGACCTGCAAAGCCTTTTCCTTTTCATCCCCCCCTCTTAAAGGAGAAATGTTATAAAACTTTAAAAAATTCTGTAATTAAAAACGATGGGTCTGGTTTAGGGTTAACAGAGCAAAAGCAGACTGTGATAGGGGTCCTCACCACCCACCTGCACCTGCCCCAGATCCCCAACATGAAAGGGACAGCCTGCACATCCAAATCTTAAATCCAGGGCTGCTCAGGGTCCCTGTGCCCTCCCCTGCCTTGGCTGAGGGATGGATTCCACCTGTCCTGCCCTCAGGGAGGAGGTGCCACCTGGGTCTCTCTCCAACACACATTTGCATGAGAATTCAAGAGAGTGAGTTGTACTTGAACTTTTGTACTTTGATCAGATTTGACTGAAAAATTACAGGTTTAAGAGTTATTAAAAGCAACAGATAATACGATGATTTAACCTTCACTGCCTCAAAAAGCTGGGCTGAAATTCATGTCCCAGAGCTCTGCTGATTCCTACTTACTATGAATTATTGAACTAATGTATGTCAAGATACAGTTTCTGACACCAGGATTAGATGTGTGCCATTCCATCAGACTCTGGTTTCCCAATTTTTTTTCAAAATATTGCTTAGAAGGATTGTGTGAGGGTGAAAGGAAGTTCCTTAAAGTTAAAATGACTTTTGGCTGAGCTCAAAAGTACACCCTGAGCCTGGTAACAAAACCAGACCAAAGTGCTCAAAGCACCAAAGGTAATTTGGGGTTGACTGACACAGCTTCATGTTTTTATGCCACTTTCTTGTTGCTGCTTGGGAAATTAATTGTTTCTAACATTTTCCCCACCTAAAGCACTTTCCTGGTGTGTTTGTGACCTTTGCTGCAGAAGAACTAACGTCAAAGACCAAGCCCATATTGTCAATGCACCATTCAAAAACTGCTCTGTTTGATTAAAAATAAGCATAAAACTCTTTCATACAGACTAGAGAAGACTTTTTCTTTTCTTTTTTTTTTTTTAAGAACTCAGTAATTAACAAAAAAGAAAAGAAAGAGCCTCTTGAAACTTCTTCTTCAGTTGGCTTTATGAAAAATTCAGAGCTAATTCTAGCTCCAGTCACGAAGTGTCTCTCTTTTGTCTAAGGGAACTGTACCACTACCAATACATTGGTTAATAAATCTTGCAAACAGATCATTATATAGAATATTCTACAAGTTTTAGCTGCAGAGTTGAAGTATCAGATAAATTAGACCACATCAATGCCTAAATTGTACATATCAATTCATGACTTTATATTTAATTAAACTCCAGAAGAAAAATTTAAAAATATCATTTCTTTCATAAGCAACTATTGATAATCTAAAAAAATCCTTAGATTAAAAAAAAAAAAAAAGTGACTCTTGCAATTATACAGCTAATTCCAGACACTGGACAGACCTTGGAAAAAAGAAACATAAGAAGCAGGTAGAGGTTTCTCCACCAGGAAATCACTGAGTTCTGACCACAGCAAGGGATAAAGTGAAGTTGACTTTTCAGTGCTGTTTTGAGATTTCTAAAATATCTTTCTGCTTTGCAGGTGTCATCCACTTTTTAGACATGTCAAAGAGATCCTTACACATTTCACCTAAATTTCCATGTTCCTGCAATGATGTGTTATTTTGTTCACTGCTTTTCTGTACTTAAAAAAAGTTCAAATCTTAAAGTTCTTCCTCTTTTTTTGAACCAAGATTCAAAAGCCACACTACAAATTAGGCTCTAATTACAATGCAAACCACAATGAAGGAATGTGTTTAAGGAAGCACATCTCTGAATAACCTTTCTACTCTGAAATTGTTTTGAGATGTCTCATTGTTGTAATTGCTCCTCATTAGTGCAGGTGCACAGATTCTTTTTTTCTTTAAATACTCATCGTAATTTGGTATAATTTGTGCTCTTAATTTAGGAAGATTTAAATTAAGCATAAAAGAAGGATTTTAAATTATGAAAATTTCATTAATAAGCAAGAACATACTTGGCCTCACTTTAAGCATACAAATATAATTGAAAATCTCATGGATAGCAGCTCTCAGAAGTTCAAGTATACTCTCACTGAGACACTCTCATATTTCAGGTACCTCAGCTTGAATGGTAGGTGAATGTCATAAACAAAAAAAAACCAGAAAAATTTTAAGCAGAAATAGAAATACTTCAATTATATAGCAAATAAATCCTGAGCTGTTTTTTTCCAAACAGCCCCAGCAAAAACATGATGTTTCTCCTACAGAATCAACAACTCATTGTACTGTCTAACACTGTCCTCCTTATTAGAGGCTTTTGTTCTCCTAATGGTGATTGATTGGTCAGGCATTATGGGTTTGTTGTTTTTCCTACTGAAGGCCATCAAGAACATGTCCAAATTTCGTGGCTATCACATTAATCAAAGGGAAACAAAATCCAAGGACAAGAAGCTAAACAGATGTTTTAAGAATGTGAGACAGGGGCTGTAAAATGCACAGAAAAAAAAAGATCAGTCCAGTTTGATTTGTAATGTTGGTTTGTTTCATGCACACAAACACTGTATTCTTGCAGGAAAAAGCTTCTCACCTGTTCCCTGGTAGGATGTAACTGGACTTTATGACAAATTCATATCTCTGCACTGCTTTCTGCTCTATCCACATGATCTTTACTCAGCAGCAGCTACTGAAAGTACCAGTGTGTGCCTGCTCCACCTTTAGTGCTGCAAACACAGGGGCAGTGCACAGGAAAGAACGACAAAAACAAAAAGGGCCCTTCACACTTTCACTCCTTCAGAAACAGCACAGTGTGAGACCTTCTGCCTGAGCACTGCTCCTTTCACCGTGCCCTCAAAGATCAAAACTCATCCTGCCAACGTGAACAACAGAGAAACCAACAGCCAAGTTCCAAAGGGCAACTGACCCAAAATGGAGACCTTGCTCAGGAACTCTTCGTACATCTTCCGCTTCCTCAGAGTGCTGCCCTGTTATTACAGGAGAGAGAAAAAGGAGGCAGAACATTACACAAAAGTATTTTTGTGATTTCTTCCTACAGCTGCTCCTTTTTTGTTTCCCCCCTCCCTTTCCAAATCTTAAGCATAGCCAGTGTAAACAGCCTCAGGCAAACGTTTCCCCATAAAATGTCTGGGCAAGTTGCATTGCTGATAAGCAAAGACAGAAGGACTCAAATTCAATCCTGCTGTAATTTCACTGACTTCACTGGTGTTACTGGACACTGCAGATGAATTGTATCCATTTACAGACATTCTTTTTAAAGCCTGAACTTCATCAATTAACTGTTTAGCTAATTCAACACATATATAGTTGCCAATGAGGGTCTTTGTAATTACAAAGTAGGATAAAACTTAAAATATGCCCCTTGTAGAGCCCATCCTTTTAGCTTAAAAACTCTTTATTGCCAAATGTTTATCTGTAAACCGGATTAGTGTTGCATCTACTGTACAACCTGTACAGTGTTGTATCTATTGTTATGCTGAGCAATCCATTCATATTATTATTTTAACAAGATTTAAGCATTTGGGAGCAGACAATCCATCAATGTATGTGCAGCCACCAGCACAGTCATTCCCATTCTACCAAGATTTTGTTGTGTGATAAATTTCTAAGACACCTTCTCCTTACATGGTGTTTGATCAGCAAGACAGAAACCACAAGCAGCTGCTCCAGCATGCTTTTTTGAAGGTGATTCATGTTGGAATAATTATGATGAAATTTCACCAATACAAAAACAAAAATAATGAATGGACCCTTATTTCCTTTTGCAGTGATATGAAAGTCTTGTAAAGAAATTCTTCCCAGGTACCAAAGAGGAACTCCAGGGCCTGCCTTGTCCAGTGCAGTTGGTTCCACACTGGTGCCACCCCAAATTCCTCCTGCCTGAGCAGATTTCCTGGGGATGTCAAAGGCTGCCTGGTGCCTCCTACTCAAATCTACAAGGCACAACACAAGGATGATACATTGATCCTCTCAAGAAAAGGAAAACAAAGATGCCATTTATTCACAGACTGGGCAGAGAGAATGGAAGCAAATGTCACAGTCTGCCATAGAAAAAGTCACTTCTCTATTCCTCCTCCTCCAAGTGACCACATGTGGGTGCTGGGAATAGAGAAGGGGAAAGGAGAAGAAACACTTTGCTCTCTGGTGTGAAAGCATCCAGAAGTGGTTTGGGTATGAAAATGGGATTAGGTGATGTATCCAAGAATTAAATATCATCCTTCTTCCTACAAGTGCTGTGCAGGTGGGGCTGCAACAACCCCCAGAGCATCACGAATCCTTCCAGCAGCATCCCCAAAGCACCGCGAATCCTTCCAGCAGCATCAACGGGCTTTGGCTCCAACTAGGAGCTGTCAGGTGCTCTCCTCTGGGGACAGCTCCCATTTGTGCCCCTGTCCTGAGGTAGCCCTGCCCCCAAAGAGCCCCAGCAGGAGCTGCCCAGGTGGATCAGCAGCAGCAGCAGCTCCCGAGGCTCCCCTGCGCAGCCCGGCTGTAACTCGGGGCTGGTGCTGACAGTTGTGCTCAGCGATAGCATCGCTCACCCTGCTCTGACCCCTCTGTCTGACTGACTTGGTGCTCAACCTCGGGGGGCCCCGGCAGCATTTGAAGTGCCAGAAAGAAAAAAAAAAGTGGAGAACTTCAAACACAGGAGGCTCTGCGAGCCACGCCAGCTTCTGACAGCTCGCTGGGAGACAAAGAATGGAAAACTGGACACTGTGCAGTTGTTGCTTTCCTCCCTGCAATCGAGTGGAAATGAGAGCAGCAAAATTGACAGCTGTGGAAAACCAGATTGGTGGTTTAGTTTGATGGGCTGGGACACCCAGGGACAGATGTGGAAAATGCTTTTTAAATGACTTGCGGACACAGATGAATTTTAAGAAGCAGTAATCAGCAGCCATAAGTGATGCCTGACCACGGCTTTGAGTATTTAGAGATACAGGCAAGGAAGGTGGGAATTGCAGCCATCCCACCTGGCTCAGCAAGAAAGAGCCCACCACTTCCTACAGGAACACAGGTGTGCTATGCCTTGGCTAAACTAAGCCAGGGCAGCAGTATGGAATCCACAGTGAAGACAGTGCAAGAGCAAAACTGAAGTGGAAATAGTTAATTAAATGTGCTGTTACAATTTTTTGCATTGCCACATTATCTAGAACCCCTCTTAATGAATAGCTACACTGCCTTAAATATCCCCTGTCAGAAAGATCCCACAGGGCTGAGGGAGAACATGGGAAGTGCTAGTAATGGGGCTTGGGGCTGCTGTTTGCCAGCACATGCACTGAACCCCAAGGTGACCCAGCTCCTGGCTCATCCTGCAGGATGGCTCCATCCATCCCTCCCTCCCTCCCTCTCAGAGACAAACAGTAGCCCCTGGGGTGGTACAGCTTCACCTCAGGGTGCCCAGGCAGGCACAGGAGCTTCCTCTGCTTTTTCAGACATCTGAGGCTGGATCCAGGTTGGCACAACCAAATCCCAAATTCAGTTCCAGGTAGGAGAAGCCTGGCTCACCCTTATGCACTTTGTCTTTATTTGAGTGTGTTTTCCTGCTGCAGCTCTCACAAGCAGAGTGAGGGGAAGGATTTGGAGAGATCAGTACTGTAGTGCAAGCTGAAAACAACCCAGCAGTGGAATTACAGCCAACCAACCATGTGTTTATTTCCTTTGGTATTAACCATCTTTTCTCCCATGAAACACAGGGAGAACACAGAATCACAGGATCATAGAACGGCTTGGGTTGGAAGGGATCTTAAAGATCATCTTCAGTTCCTTCCAACCTATTTTGGCCAGCCTGATATTTCTCTCTCACCACCTTCCAGGCATAGCATCACCTCTGACTTCTGATGTCCTTTTTACACTTTTCTTTAGTTGCTTTACCCAAATTGCTGAGGCCAGGGCTATGAACAGCATCACAATCTCCTCTCCTACCCTTCAGGTGCCCTCTGCAGAGGTGCCAACCTGTGCATTCCCTGGCACATGTGCTGGGTCTGTCCTCATGCAATATTTTCATGGCGCTCCCAGAAGCAGCAGCAATTAAGACAGTACCAACATTTACAGACTATGAGATGCTGAAAGTTCACCAGAACAGGAAAATAACAAAAAGGGACATGGAGATGTTAGAAATGGTACTAGAAAATAATAGTATGAGCATCGAATTGGAAAATATAACTAATTTTAAAAAATCCAAAACAGAGATGTTTGACATAGAGAAGACCTGCAAGTTGTAAAGCTGAAAGAGATTCACAGACAGGAGGTGAGACCTGCATCAGACTGCAACAAGAACACAGCCAAGGCTATTTTGGTCTGCACAGGCAAAGATATCATCCAGGAATGAAGTTTAGAGGCTCCATCTCCGTGGCTCAGATGTGACGGCGCCTGGTGTGCCACATTCTGTCTCGGTACCTCTCCTCCAGAAATGTGCTCCCAAATCCAACAGAGCTTGAAGAAATGCTGAAACACTCAGGAAGAGCTGATAAGGAAGGAGCAAAACAAATCCAGCCTGTATTTGTTGGCTGAGCACTGGGATCATAGGTATGTCATCCTCATAGCTAGCATGCACTGTGGCAGGGGCTTTAAGTAGACAGTGATAATTATCTACAGATATGTGACAGAAAGAGAGGGCAATTCAGTACAGCACAACTTGACATAACTCAAAGTAATGGGAGAAAATCAAGAAAATCTAATTTAAGATCAATATCAAAAAAGTTTTCCAATGAAGGAATTATTCTCTCGCAGAAAAGTTTCCCAAGGGAAGCAGGAGGAATCTTACAGCTAAAGCCAGATAAAAACAATAGTAAATGTACATGAATAATTCTGCACTGGCAAGGTTCTTGATGGCATGTTTTAAAAAGTCTTTATTAATTCTGCTTTTTTCTATCCTATTAATAACTTATTTCAATAGTTGCTGCTTCTCCCTCTCCCCCTTCTCCTTTGTTCACTTTCTCCCTGGCTCTGAGCTGTCAGGCACAAGCTCATCTCCTCAAAGGCAGTGGCTCCCATTAACTACAAAGCCTTGTTAATATTCTAAGCTGCAGTGCTCCTCCCTGAGACAGTCCCAAGGAGAAACAAGATCACTCTCATTCCTCAAATCCACACAGAAAAGGCCTCAAAGCCATTTTTAGGACCATTTAATGTTGCAAACCCTAGGCTTAGCTTAAGCAACACACAGGCTGAGGGAAATGAATGGCCCAGAGACTGTAACAGGTCCTTGAGTTCCTATTCCACATCTGTTTCATCTCATTTCCAACTGCCCTTTCCCTGTTTTATTCCAGTTTTTCTTCTCATTCCTTCAGTCCAATCTTTCTTTGTCCCTCCAGCACTCTTTGTGTCTTGTTTCCAATTCATTTTTTTCAGGTGGAGCTGATTGAGTCCTTCCTGGAAATCCCCACCTTCGGTAAGAAGCCAAACAAATGTCTACTGAGAGGCAAAGCACGACTCAAGTTTCAAAGAGAGAGTTATCCTGGCAGGAGGTGCCAGAATGGACTTCAGGACTGCACAGCCCCATTTAATCCCTGGTTAAGCCGTTCCTGAATGATGCTTTGGGTGTCCATTCCCACTAATGAAAGAAAGAGCGAGCCCCTGTGCATTCTGGCCATGGACACCAAGCAGCCCACACGGTCCTGGTGCTCTGTGCCACAGATGTCAGGTGGATTGCAGCCCTTGGAGTTGCTTTATGCTTTGGCCACCACACAACCTACATTTTATGGCAACCCAAAATCCTCCTGACTTTATTTTATCTCAGCTGAAAAAAAACCCCCGCTTGTTAAAGAATTTATTCTTGGGTTCAAAGCTGTAAAAACACAGTAGAAGAAACCCAAATTGCATGAATAAAATGAAGTATAACAAATCCTTGATTTGTCACAACTTACAAACCAATGTTATAACTCACTTTCTGTGAGCAGTTTGCCAAATAGGCCAAAGGTATTGAATCCCACACAGCTCCACTCTCAGAGCCAGGTACCTTGGACCATGGAAACTAGAGAGTAGTTAAATTATCCTGGATCAAGTCCTCCTCAAGAAGAAATTGCAAGAAATTAATACTTCAGATTTTCTCAGTCTGGGAACTGAATTGTCTAGGGGATCAATCTGATGTTGGGATAGAGACATTTGCTTCTCTGGTATTTGTGGTATTTGCTATATTTAGAATACAAATATTGTACTACCCTGGGATGTTCCCCATTCCGTGATGCTCTCGAATCCAAATTGCAAAGAAGAGGGCAGCAACTGAATTCCATGAGAAGCCTATGGCAGGAAAAAAATCATCTGCTCTCTCCCAGAAGAATGTAAGTAAATAAATGTTGAATATATCCCCAAGTGTGTGTGTCTGTGCCCGTGTGCACACACACAGAGAACATATACATAAAAGAATTTGCAGCAGAGTGAAAGGTATGTAGCCCAGCAGAGATGATTCTATGAAATAAGAGGAACACACAGATGGACAGATAATTTGTGAGTGCACCACAGAGGGAACGTGTTGAAGTAGGTTTTCTGTACCCCACCTAATACAATGAATTTCATGGTGTAATACTTTGTCAAGGATTGCAGTTTCACCGCACATTCTGACAAAAAGACCCATCCCAACATTTACAATCATCACAGCTGCTAAAACAAACTTGAATGTGACCTTGAAGCCATCAGGGTACCTAAGCTGAGACAATGAAATATAAAGAAATGTATCTGTTTCGACAAACTTCCTCTGGGACAGGCTAAGTAATAAATGGATGACAAGTGTAACAAAAAGCCAGCAGGAACCTTCTGCATCAGGCTTTGTCCATCCATAAAAAGGAAACCCCAAACTGCAAACCTCCTGAGATACATTTTATTCATATCATAAACCAGTCAGGATCAATGAGACACGTAAGTGGGGAAAATGGCACTAAGCAGAAATAAAACCAAGAAATTATTAAATGCAAAGCAAAGGACCAAAATAGAGCCTGCAAGGAGAAAGGAGGTGGAGAGTCAAGTGTCTCATGACAGGATAAAATCTTTTTGGCAAGTGTGGATCTGAAGGCATGATTTGCAAATAAATATTTACAACTTGAATAAAATTTCAACACTTGACTGAGAAAACACGGGGCTGGTCATGGCAGGGAAGGAATGCAGACAAGAGAAATAACTATCTGGGGCTATGGAGGGGCTTTATCTGACTACAGCAAAAATCTTTGGCAGAAAAAGGTCATTTATTCCTTGGACAAAAGGATTTGCAAACAGAAAATAAGAAAAGAGAAACCCACTTGCTCCCATATTTTGAAACCATCTTAAATTATACATTTTCAAAAGGTACCCTAAGAATTACTCCACCTTATTTAAAGACAGAAGTATTTATACATTCAAAATACCCAGTTAGAGGCTAAATGGGAGGAAACCATGTATTTGGGAGTTGAGAGGCAGCCACTACAACACTTGAACTGAGCACAGCAAAAGCAGCCCCATAATGGTGGAGTCAGCTCCAGGTATGAGATGCAGCCACTGAAACATGATGTAATTAATTCTTAGGCTTGAGGAAATGTGCAGAGAGCCACTGCAACCTGCCCTCACATGACTGCTCAAAGACAGGTGTCTCATTTCACCTACAGCAACAAAGTTATCACCCTGCACCTACAAATAAATGGGAAAGTGACAGGATTCATTCAGTGTGGATGGGAAAATTGCATTCACCATGGGCTGCATTTAAAATTGGACATTTTCTACACCTGCAGCAAATAATTTACCAAGAAATGTTTCCCATCTCAGCACTAATAATGCTGTCTGGGTATCTAACACAGTGCAACAGAACATCAATTTTTAGTGGCCTCAACTGTGAAAAAAACACAAGAAGCAAGAGAGGGAGTGAAATATATCCATGTTAATCAAAAGGGCTCATTGACTGCAGAAACTGAGCTTGCTAGGTAAGGTGCAGCAGGCACTGGTCCAGAGAACATGTAAATTAATTGGAAAAGCACTTAGCACTACTAGAATCAAACAGAAGTACAACCATAATATTCAGCTTGTATGTATGACCAAACCAGCATTAAAAACACAGTCTTTCCCACTTGGGACTTTAAATCCTTTTAGCAGAGTCCTGTCTCTGCATCAAATATTCATCTCCTGAAGTGTGCTATCAGGTGATAATGGACACATGACCAACCTTGACAGCTCATAGGGCTGGGTGGTTTTAGGTACCTCTGGTTCCATCAACACCAGCACTGAAATCACCTCCAGGCTGCAAAGCCTGTGAACCTGTCCCTTCAATTCCTTACACAAACTCACAGGCAGCTGCAGAAAGCTTTGCTTAAAGAGCCAAGGAATATGAGCCTTGTCCTGACATTTATTTCCCTCCTACATTCCTTTACTTTTGAATTGTGGATTCTTCCTTGTAGCTTGCAGGTTCATCACACCAGTTACCCCAAAACCCCTCCACTGCATCCTTGCAGGACACGGAACAGATAAGCTGGGTGTGCCTCTCACATCTCTTTAGAAATTCTCCTGCTCTGAGTTTTAGAAGTACCTCTGCCTTCTTGCCTGCACTGGGAACCTTTCAAAACTATTCATCCTGCTTACCCACAAGAGAGAGGACAAAACACTTTTCATAATTATTCCTCAATTTTTCTTGGGGCCATCAGGCAGAATATTTTGGGGTAGAATAAATTTCCATCAGCTGTACTCTCCTACATGCCAGTGTGATGTTTGTTTATGTGACACTGAACTCAGCCCATGAAATAGGGAGTGAAAAGCAGCAGTGCTCATGCAGACACCCAACAGCCATCACACAGGGTAAACAAAGATCGCTTTTACCCTGCTGCTTAAGAATTAATCATTTAAGGGTAAAATCTACTCAGTTCCTTTGCTGGCTTTTCTGTTTTCTGTAACACCCACTGGAAATACAGATGATCTCAAAATTGTTAGTCTGAGAGCACAGTGTCACTTCCTTCAGATCAGAATGGAACAATGCAGCTTTGAAAGGCAAGTTCTATTGAGAAATAAGCTTTACACAGAGTAATGTCTGTTAATTATCAAAAAGAAAGGAATATTTTACAGACAAGGAAGATATGCACATGGACATTGGAAACAAACTCATAAAAGAGTTATGACTTTGCTGAAGTTAATTATCTGTCAAAGTTTCCATTATAAACTCACCACAGAAGAACCAACAGCAAATCCATAAGCTAGCACACGCCCCAGGTGCCACAAAGGTCTGCAGAGCTTTGCTGCAGGGATGAGGGAGTTTGAAAGGAGCAGAGCAATGAATCATTAGCAGCTACAACCCCATGGTATGTGTGGCTGGGTGCTGGCTAACAAAGATGGAGGGCACAGTCCAAACAAGCCTTTTTATTATTTTAGTGGAGCTGGATTTACTTTCTATCACCTGCCTTGAGGAATGTAATACAAGATCAGACAAAGACTTCACAGGCAAGGGGTGCTGCTGAGAGATATTTCCAGGCTGACGATAAGGAGAGGATTTGCATAGCTTTGGTGGGTAACAGAGGCCTCCTGAGGTTTTCATTCACAGAACAGTTATGCATAATGTTTCTCAATTGCATTTCTGACTCAGCTCCTTTCTGCTGAATCCTGTCCCCTTTTCTTTCAGCTCCCTTCATTCAGCTACTCGGTGATTTCGCCATGTCCGCTGCCTTTCACGTGGAAGCACCAGAGCACTCTGAGCACAGAGCTGCAAAAGAAAGCACAAAATGCCCACTCCACAAGGAAGCCCTCCCCATGAGCTCACCATCAGGATGCGTCTGTAGCTGTCTCTGTCGATGCCCCAGAGCTTCAGGTCTGTCTTGGCCTTGACGGTGGCAGCGCGGGGCGTTCCGTAGATGAGCGCCAGCTCCCCGAAGCTGCCTCCTTCCCCAATGCTGGTCACCCACTCCCCGTTGACATAAACCTACCACAGCACAAGACAGAAGAATCAAAAGCAGAGCTGGAGTTCTCCTCCTCACTGCCTAAAAGGCTGTTAGCAATTTCCTTTTTAATTGTCAATGTTGGGGACACACAAGGAAAACAAGAGCACGACGCTTCCGACAGTTGGTCCCCAAAGAGGGGAACAACCTGCTCTGTGGACAGAATTTCAAGTTGTCTTGCTTCAGTACAATGACTTTATTTACTCTCTGGGTTTTCAGCTCCCATGGTTAGCTGGCATCATGTTTTCCCCCTTGTGTTCAAGGCTCAGGCAGTCAGCAAGCAGAACTGTCACAACTTTGGCTTTTTATTAACACTGTCAGACTTGAAAGGAAGGAGGTTTGTTGATATGTGTAATGAGGATTACTGAAATGTGCCATGGCCATGAAATGAAAAACAGTCAAAACAAGGAAATATCTTTTGAAAAGGAACTTTTTTTCTTTTCTTCCCTAAGCCTAGTGCCTCCAAAACCCATTTAAATGTAACTATACAGATGTCCCTTAGTGAATATGACTAAGGGCTTTGGACTTGAGAAGCTCCAAGCAGAATGACCCTTTAACATCAGCTCTAGAGAATTCAGGAAGCAGAATTTGACCCACATCCTATTTAGGTACTATATCCTCTTGGAACATGGTATGGATTGATACCACTATTGCTATATTTGTCCTGGATGATGTTTAATTTAAGAATTCCTGCACTTGAGTGCTATGTGACATCTTCCCTGGAGGAAGGGGACTCATGCAGGTGTTTTCTGTGGGCAGCTTTTTCCTCACTATTTATTCATGAACAATGCTGCTCAAGAGCCAAAAGAGTGCATGCAAAGGCTGCTGTGGGCTGTGCATTCTGCAGCTTGCTATAAACTACACAAAAACCTTTCAACTCTGTCACTGTGCCTGTGAGTTTGGAGGGGAGGGCAGGAAAGGCTGGGTGCATTTACTTAAATATACCCCAACCTGTTATAGATCAGTAACAGGCAGAAACCAACCAGCATTCATTTAATTTGCTTGGAAGTTCTGTGAAGAAAAATAATATGTAAAAAAGAGGCAGGTATTCTCATCTTAAGCAGAAAAGCATTGCAGAGGCAAAGATCATAACCTGATATCAATTAGTGAGTAATAAACCAGCAGTTTTTAAAAAAATGAATGAATTAGAGGTGTGGAAATCAACCAGTATTCATTTCATTTGCTTGGAAGTTCTGTGAAGAAAAATAATGTGAAAAAAAAGGCAGATATTCTCATCTTAAGCAGAAAAGTTTTACAGAGGCAAAGACCATAACCTGACACCAATTAGTGAGTAATAAACTAGCAGTTTTTAAAAAATGCATGAATTAGAGCTGTGCTCAAGCTGGGCATGAGAAAAGATGGTGACCAAAATAAATGAACTGGGGTCAAAACTCAACAACCTGTCAGTATTAATTTTAATTCCATCTTCGTTTCATGATGAAAAGACATAATACAAAATACAGCTGGAATCAATCCCAATTTATCTTCACAATATTCAATTAAGATTTGCTCCAGCTCCCACTGAGGCCAGTGAAATGCTGGTTCAGTGGGAGATGGATGGGGCCACGAAGCAGTTCAGCTGATCAAGAGACCTCTTGGGCATCAGCTGAAAAGGAGCAGCTGAACTCCAGGCAATGTGGTGGCTCCTGGTGCTCCTGGAACATCAAGGGGCTTAAAAATAAAGGGTAAAAATAATCCCAAACAGGCAGGTGGTTGCAGACTGCCAAGAAAAAGCTGAAGCCACAAAAGCTAAAGCTTCATTTCATCACCATGACAGGATGAATGTCACCCAGGAGAATATCACACAAGAGAACAGCAACAGCCTTCCCTTTCAAACTTTCACACTCGCCGCAGAAAGAAAATCTCACAGAACATCGAATCTACTTTTGATTCTCCCCATGATGAAAAAATGAAAGCAAAAAAAGAAGTTTTAAAAAAGTCAGGCAAACCCAAGCAGTTTCCTGGTGAAATGAGAGGGTAATTCTGTGGTTTCTTTCTTTTTTTTGTGAGACAAGCAGGAGAAATGGATGAATAAAATGAGGATTCTGAAAGGCTTGTAACATAGTGAGAATGTATGAGCATTTCTAAACTCTATTGGTTCATTGCAAAATTTGCCCAGATGCATATTTGACTGTAGGGACACCCTCCTTCTGTGGGAATTTCACTGGATGGGGTCACTGGGTTTGCCACATTACAGTAATCCATGTGTTCTCAGTAAAAAGTCTCAGGGATGGTGGGGAAAATCTAAATTCCAATGGGTTTTGGATCACATCCTGAGTGCCAACTGACATGGTACCCTTGACTCTTTTTCAGCACACCAAAAATACATGTGTATGTGTAGAGTACATGCTCTTCTGAACAACACAGATTTTGTTGCTGCAGAAGGGTCTGAATTATAAGCAGGAAAATAAACTTATTCCAACACATATTTTTTAAGCAACATGGTGACATTTCTTGCTAAAGCAGTGTGCAGGATGTGACTGCAGCCCAGAGAGGGAAATTATGGTAAAACTCAAGACTGAGCAAGTGAAGGATGGACATTAAATGTTGCACAGTTGTTATTTAGAGAGGCTGCTACTGAACTGCTCTAAAACTCCTTTAATTTTGCTGTCCTGCTTGACAAGACTGTACAAAACACGTTTGACATCTCGCCTTAAACACTTCATGCAAATGGTCATTCCTCCACCCTGAGGGTGTCAGGTTTAAAGTGCTCTGAGGTGAAACCAAATCACCGATCTGACAGTCATTGGGCCCAGCACTCACTGCCCCAATAAAATGTCATTTCGAATATCAGTCTCTGAACAAGAAAACAGTTTGAGGATAAGTTGTTTTCTAGAAGCAAAACCATTGGACTTCATTCTCTGCAAAGGCCTAAGTCAACACTCAACTTCTGTGTTTGTGACGGAGTTAAAGTGCATTGATGGCACACTACAAAGCCATCCTGCCCTTTAACAGAGTTCAGCTGCTCTATAAATCCCTTTAAAATAGATTTTTTTAAAAGGAGTGGAAAGGAAAGAAGTTCTGTTTGTAAGGTGTGGGAAGCAGAGCTATTTTAGGCTCAGAACAGCTTATGAAAGTCGATTTTATATGGCAGCAGCTCAGATGATCTCCCTATTTATCCTAAAAAAATGCTGGGCTGAGGTTTTGGCTGAGCCAGTTTTAGGCATTTGTGAACTCTCACCAAAGTGGTGAGTGCATAAATGAATTATTCCTAATTGTCACTTGACCTGCCAGTCACAGATCCATAACAGCTGGAACATTCTTTCATGCAGCTGAAGAGAAAAAGTGGAAGTGCAGATGCCCAAATATGACCAAGCCATCAGGGACCATCTACTTTTCACAGAGCAAAAGCACTTTATTTCTATACTATATTTCTACTTTTTTCTATTGATTTCCATCATCTAATATGAACACCGCAGTTTCTGGGGGCTTGAGAATCACATAATTTGGTTCATTTCTTTATATTTTTAGGAGGCAAATGGGCTGTGATATCCCTGGGCACCAGCTGTGGGAGAATTTGCAGAGTCATACAACGTTCAGTGCCACAGGAATTAATCTGGGCCTCCCTCACCTTCATGTTCTTTCTCTGGAGATGCAGAAAGGAACCTTGCCATGAGCATTTTACCTTGCAGGCAGGATAGGAACATCTATCTCTGAGCTTCACTGGAGTGAATTTATATTTCCTTTAATTCTGTATTGCTGATTTCAAGTTAACTTCTAGCATTTTTTAATTTCTTTTTTTTTTGTGCTGCCACTTTGTGATCTGTGTGGACAATCTAATTTGTTCCAGGCATGGTAATTCTTGTCTTAAATCCTCTCCCTTGTATCTGTTTGTAATAATTTGTGCTTTGTGTCTTGTCAAGCCTCA
The DNA here is from genome assembly GCF_028769735.1 of Zonotrichia leucophrys gambelii. Lineage (NCBI taxonomy): Eukaryota > Metazoa > Chordata > Aves > Passeriformes > Passerellidae > Zonotrichia > Zonotrichia leucophrys. The sequence goes on from NC_088184.1 coordinate 10,732,464, forward strand.
CTATTTGTCCTCTAAAAATGAAGATGGGTTTTATTTATTCTTGGAAAAATGAACAAGCCTTAGACATGAAGGGTATTTTTATGTGGGTAGATTTCTCAAAGACAGTGTTTTATTTCTAAGTTTGAATTTGAACACATGAACTTGGAGAGTGCCTTAAGAATCCTTAAAATTTCAAGTTGAAAAACTCCAAACATTAAAATGTTCTGCTTCAAATTTCAAAAGGCAACCTTCCAATATTAGAAAAATCATTGATGATGAAAGAATTTAAACTAGAGGCAATCTATGGAATCTAACCATTAAATATAGCTAGTTTTAAAATCCAACAGTATTCTCACATAAAACACTGTGTAATTTTCATCTTTGTATACACAAATTAGACAGTTTGTATATACAAATAATGGGTCCAGGAAGATTTGATCTACAATCAAGAAATAATTTTATCTATTGTCCACAATATTCATGTATAGCTTCGCATAGAGATTTATACAGTAAATACAGAAATTAAAGAACAAAACACTGAAAAGTTTTTTCATTTTGATTTTCACCAATAGTACAGCTTGACTGCTGTTGTCTTACAAGAAGAAAACCTGAGAATGCCTGTAGAAAAAGTTGCTGTGACATTAAATAGAATAGGAAGTTGCTGAGTCTAAAAAAAAAATACATCTGTTCGAAAAGGGCAGCCTATGGTTCTTTTTAAAGTAAAAAAATGTGAGGTTGTGAGATTAAAATAACAAACAGGAAGTCACTTTATACTTAGAAATATGGATTAGAGATTTTTGCAAGTCATATTTTAGCAGGTACTTTCAACATCTTTACTGGAAACTATAATTTAAGTTCTGCCAGCTCCTTTTTGGCACTCGTTCCCACTTGTCTGAGCAGGAAAGCTTCCAGCAGACAAGTGACCTCTAAGACTTCAAAGTTTGTGCCACCATCTGCCTCGTACCCATCTGCAGGGACAGTCAGGAGATGAAATTCTCCTCAACCCTGATGTGCTAAGGAGGAAAACTGTGAAAATGCAATAATGCAGCTTTGGTGAAAGTGTACCTGGTTTGTAGGATACAGTAGAAGAGAGGAAAACCCAATGTTTTCCAAGCCGACCTCTTCCTCATTATAAAATCTTCTTTTACCTATGAAAATTTGTGCCCTTCCCTTGGCCCACAGAAGAAAATGTACAGATATTTTGTTCTGTGACAACAGGGCTTGTTTATACTCTAAGAAAATGAAAGAGTTGAGAATGAAGTGCTATTCTATTAAAAAAATATTTTATGATGCTTCTAATTTGACTCAGATTATTTTGTAAGGGAAAATTTTAGAAAGTTCTTGCTTAGTCTGTGGGGTGCCTGTGCCAAAACTCGAACAAAAATTACTTTTACATGCTGCAGCTTTTTAAACTCAAAACACCACACATTGATTTTGTTATTCTCACTTTGTTGGTGGTGTCTGTTTGGTTTTGGTTGCTTGGTTGATAGATTTTATTGGGGTTTTTTTTCCGTTTTGTCATGACTTTCTTCCACGGGTAGGGATTTAATGATGACACTTGGCAACCTCCTTTATATCTGTGCATGGAAAACCAGGGTGCCTATCAAACACAATGATTCCAGAGTATATTTCTCCTTGAATCCACCATTCCTGCCACTCCCAAGCAGATCAGGGAATGGCAGCAGAGACCCTGGCCAGGGGTTAAACCTCTGTGCACGTGCCAGCACCAGCTGAACCAGGCAGAAAATGGCTCGAGGCTCCGAGTCCCAGGGTCAATTGTCTCCACTCCAAGTCACTTTTCTTTCTTGGAGAAGCATGGAAGCACGCCAAAAAAGTCTCTGGCAAGGCTTAAATGAACAGCAGCTCTCTTACTCGTGGCCTGGGGTTTCCTCAGACAGCAAGGATTCCTGCAGTTCTGCCCAGGAAGTGGCAGAACTCTTCTGGGGAGCACCAGTACAGGGTGATGGTGCCTGCCCAGGGGCTCTGGGAGATGCTGCCCTACACAGGAGCAGCTCATCCTGCCCTGCTGCCCTGGAACAGACTTTGCTCTCAGGGGGAAGCTGGGATCACCTTCCTGCAGCTTCCCCATTGAAACTGGGATCCCCTCCCTGCAGCTTCCCTGTTGAACCTGGGATTGATAGTAAAAGGTTTTAAAATCATAAAATTCGGGGAATTAGAAAGAAGCTAGGCTTAGTGGGGTCCTGGATAAATGTTAAAAATAGACTCTGAAAATGTTAGGCTTTGTGTTTGTCAGATCATGTGAAATTGCACCTGCGTTAAGCAGTATATGATCAATGATATGATTGTAAGCCGTGATGATTGTTTAGTAATTAAATATAATTATTGTTTAATGGTAGGAAGAATCATGAGAAACTATGTTAGAAGTTTAAGGGGGGGTCACGAGGAGCCCATGCTTGAATGAAGTTTATGTATACAATAGAACAATATAAGTTTAATAATTAACATGAAAGTTCTATAACGATAGAATATAAAAACATGTTCATCCTGAACCCTTGTTGGAGTCAGATTTGGGGTTGTACCCCTGACACCCAGAGCTCTTCAATAAAAGCACCTGCATATAATCATCCTGTGATTATGTGTTTCTGAATGCTGACAGGACCACCTTCTGCAGCTTCCCAGGTAATGCAGGGAACTTCCAGCCTGTGCCTCCTGCCCTGCACAGCACCTTGCACTGGAATCCCGGGGGTGTTTTGGCTGAAGTTTTAGGAGAAGCTTAGGAAGGAGAAAGAACCAAGCTGAGCAGATGGGGAGCAGTGGAAAGGTGCATCAGGAGGCTCCTTGGGGAGGGCTGAGGCGGGGCAGCGTGAGAGATGGTCACAGAAGAGTTTGGTACAGATGGTCAGGGGCTGCACTGGTCACTGGACAAGCACAGTCCAAATTACATATTTAGGTCTTTTTAGGAAGTATTTGTCCCACAGGTGGTGTCTGTACCTGTCTCTGGTAAGTATCAGGATGACATTGTGGTGGATATGTCCATTGTAATCTGTCCTAGCAGCTATAGGGGAGTAGGGAATGACGATGCTTATGAAATCAAAGTTACAATCTACTCAGTGAAACCCTTCCTTGTCACTGCTCTTTAAGAGCAATATGTGCATATAGAACATTAACTCTTTTGCAATTAATTGCAAGGCTTTTGCAAACTGTTATCTGATGCCATTCAGCCCCCCACTATCCCTGAGCTGAACACTGAAGCAAGCTTTCCTAAAGGTGTTGAGAGAGGACAAATGATTTTTAGAGAGGATTAATCAATAACTCCAGCATGAGCATTTGCGTGTTTGCGGGTCTGGTTCAAAGCCAGTGAACTCATTTAGCTCCCTATCGGTCCCAAGGCAATTATTTTAAAACTAAATTTTAACACTGTTCTATAAATATTGCCCTTTTATTTTCTGGCCCCGTGGATGTGGCAGTGTTTGCTGTTGAGAGGGCTGTCTGATAGGAACAGTGAGTCAGACGGATTTCCTGAGGAGCAACTTCCAGAGGCAGAGGCAGCTTGTGAGGTTTCTCAATTCCCAACAATACCAATTAGATGGTCTCCTGACACAAACAGAGTGCTAAAAGAAAATAACTTTCACTAAAATAACTCCGTGCCTCCTGCCTGGATTTAAAATAAATCACCTTCTTCTTTAAATATGCCAAACCAAACTCATGTGGGCATTGGAAGAGTAAAGTTGCTAATGAGAAAGTCTGTCCTACCCAGCTACTGTGGAGACATGCTTGCAGCAAAACTGCAAAAGGGTGAGTTTCATACAGGAGAGAAATGATAGGAGGTGAATAATTTATGATTTGGAAGGCAGGTTCAGAAAGAAGCTTCTTTTCAAAGACTTGCTGATTAAACCACTGCATACTCCTGTAAACATTTTGTGGTCTAACAGATCACTTTACACTTATAATAATCCTTGCTTTATTAATATGCTGCATTGTTCTTATATTTGGACGTAATTTTAAAAGCAAATTAAGGTTTCTAAGATGAAACTCACTGCCTGAGGCTGTATCTCAATTTCTGGAAAAAAAAACAAAACAAAAACAAACAACACATGAGCTAAGCTAACTGATTAAAGAAAATATTTTCATTATGTACCCTCAGGTGCATTCCAGCATGGTGGCCTGCTCTGCCAAACACTGCACACCTCCAGGTGTGGTTAGGGCTCTGCAGATAATGTCATTTGCTTGGTTTTGATTTCCTGCTTGGAATGGACAAATAAGCTAGGATGTAACACATGCCAAATTTAAAACTATGAACAAATAACTTAACACAACAAAAGCAAAGTAATGAAACCCATCCTGTGAAATCTAGTTCAAGAAGAAAGGAGACAGACCCACAGCACGTGGCTGGCTCAAGCCCTCTGCCAAAGCACACAATTTTATTCTGCAGCTTCAAAATAAATATTATACTGCAAGAGCATACTTACATCCACCTCGCCTTGGTCAATCACATAGAAGTTGTCTCCCTCATCACCTGGAAGCAAAATACAAAAGGTGATTGTTTCCTGAAGGACTGCCAAGCTATTCAATAACTTCCTGTCCCTGCATTTAATCCTGTACATATTTGCACAGGTTTGTACACCAGATTACTTAGAGAGAGATTAATTTTCTGAAACATCCTTGCTTATTTGCCTTCACAAATCAAAGTATCGCTATGGTTTCTTGCTATTAATACCTTTCAATTGCATTAATTTATCTCTTTTGATTGATTCAATATTCATTCAGGATAAACACTCAAGAGGTTTTAATATAGCCTGAGGGTAATGAAGTCCTCCCTGACGTGCTGCAGGCACGCAGGTAAGTTGCCAAGTGTGATAACTCTGATACAGCACAATGAGGTGTTGAATATTCCCAACAACCATAAAAATATTTTCCATCTCTAATTACTCTCAGCTTGCCTGTGCCACCCTTATGCATCCTGAGCTGGGGTTTACTTCCTGACTATCTTCAGTTAAGGAATGAACATTTTAATTTGATGTTTGTCTACATTTAACTGTAGCACTTGGAAACCATGGAATCCATCAGAGTGGGGTTCTCTGCATGTGCAGCAAGAGTCTTGAATCCATGAACTTATCATAAGGCTGCACACTTGGAGGCCTTTGGAATATGACTGGTCTTCCCATTAAGCAAAGAGGGTGAAATCTCAAATGGAGAGATGTGAACTAAAAGGCTCTAGCAAACAAATGACAGGAAGAATTACCCTGTTGTATGACTGTTTCTCCTGCGATGTGTGTGACAGGGAACATGGCATCGAATATGTCACTGCAAAAAGAAAAGAAACACTTATTAATAAATCAGACCTATTTCTTATCTTGCCAATAGACCTACCTTCATTGTTTATTTAGCCTTTGTTAACAGATTTTGCAGAAAAAGGAAAGGAAAACATTAGCTATAACTGGAAAGTGAACCCCTGCTCTGCAAGAAATCAAAATAACTTGTTAGGCACAAGCTGTGGTTTAAAACTGAGACTGACTTGGTGTGTGCTGTTTCAAAAGAGCTCCTGAATTAAAAGGAGAAAGGCACCTCTTAGAGCAGTGCACAAACTGGCCAGCCTGAGTACTGTGTTGTCTAAGCAGAGAGATTTCAGATTTTCAGCTGTGATGGGTTTGTGGCCCAGCAGTGACTGCCAGATGCCCAAACGGGAGCTCTCCTCTTCTGAACATCTGGCCTTGCATTTACAAGCAAAACCTGTTCCACAGTGCAGAGCACATTTGGAAAGGTAGTTGGCTCTAAATTAATGCAGCATAAGAGCTGGCAGGAGATTGCACTCGCAGTGCAGAAGGGGCCAAACTCTGAAAATCTCAGCGAGTTACTGGTGAGAAGGAATCCAAGCGATGCTGCAGAAAGAGGGAAGCTGCAGAAGAGCCTCGTGCTCATTAATCACAGCTGAATTACACACAATTACACACCTTTCCACGTCTCCAGCTCGCTGTCACATCGCCTTAAAAGGCCAGGCAGAGCAGTGGGGATGGGAACACACCCTGCACCAACACTTCGGGCAACGTGCCCAAAGCCAGTCCTTTGTTTATTGAGGGAGACAGCAGGCTCTGTGGAGCCAGGGCTTCCTTTCCCCACATCAGATTTTGGGGAACTTATTTTCAGAAGCGTGAACCACACTGAGACGGGCGCTCCCCACCTCTCTTCCCCTTCCTATGCCTCAGCCTCAAGGGCTAAAGGAAATAGCTCCCCAACAAAAACAAAGGGCAGCAAGAGGGGATTGTTAACTGCTCTCTTCCCTGGTCTGGCCTAGAATGGCCCATCCAGGGACCACTGACGACAGTGGAGAGATGAAACACTTCAGTCTGGAGTGGAGAAAGGACCTCACACACACAGCTACACAAACAGGGAAGAAACCTAAGATCTTCACCAAAACAGGCAGAAGATCAGCCACCAAATCCATAAACCTATGCTACATTTCAATGCCTTATATGGGAAATGCATATTGTAAAATCCCATTATTAGCTTATTTCCTGTTCAGCTGTTCCAGACTTTATTCAGGCTCAGTTCTAGGAAATGTTTCACTCCTAAGTTCAAATTGCTCATGTCTTTCCTCTTCATCAGCCTGAATGTTTTTGCTCAGGATCACAGCTCTGCGTCAGCACCGTCCCAGCAGGAGAACTGGGAGATTTCAAACCAGGCACCTCCTGCAGCACCTGCAAGGGATGCTCAGCCCATGGCCTACATACAACAAAATTATGTATTTTACTCCTGTTGTTTTCATCAAGTCCAAGCACAAGAGACTTGAATGCATGAACTTATCATATGGCTGCACACTTGGAGGCCTTTGGAATATGGTTAATCTTCCCATTTAGCAAAGAGGGTGAAATCTCAGATGGAGAGATGTGAATTAAAGGACCCTAGCAAACACACAGGAGGCCATGTTCTCTGCTGCTCACAATCATGCAGAGCCCATGGATTCCAGTCTCTGTGCTATTCCTACTCACATTCAGGAAACACCTTCACCATGGATACAAAGCCTGCTCTGAGGCATCCAGGAGAAACTTCCTCCTCACCTCATTCTGAGCACCACTGCAAACACGTACAACAGATTATTTTGAAAAGTCTATGGATCTTATTCTTAAATCCACTCAGCTCATTTTTGTGATCTTCCTTAGGTTCAGCATTTCTCCACTTCAAGGGATTTCTCTGCTGGCAGGAACCATCTGCCTGGTACAGACAGATCCCTCGTCCCTGTGCCAATGCTCCAGCTGGAACTGGGAGCTGAGGTTCTATAGGGATGGAGAAACAGCCTCACAGGTGGGTGCCGAGCTGGAACAGCCCCAAGGGACTTTGTGTCCATGAGGGGAGTCCAGTTGTTGTTCAGCAGCTCTGGGACTGGGAATTCAGTGTGGCAGAGGCTCCTTTGCCTGCCTCTGGTTTCATCTTGGCCGTGCTGGGGCTCCTCACTGAGCTCTGAGAAAGGCTCTGCAGCCTGCAGAACATTTACTGAGGAAAAGGCACTCTGTGAGACAGAAAGTCTCCAATGTGATACAGCTAAAAATAGGTACAACACGGTGAATATCAATAACCAAACCAAAATGTGCTGTTTGAGCAAACTTGGAAACTTTTCCTTTTCTTTAATAGAAATACAGAGGAAATAATACCCACAGTTCCACCCTTTCATCCTTGTGTTAATCCTCTATTTTATTTATAACTCAACAATTGACTGTACAAACAGTGCCCAATAAATTATGTATAGCACTGCACCCTTCTCCAAAATGTTCCACATTTTATTTCTACATCACCTTTTAATTTTATCAGTAAAAAAACTTCTTTGAAACTCACAGACTAGAAGTTTCATCTGACAGGGTAATGCACCCAACGTCTATTAGCAGCAACAGCAGATTTACCCCAATACTCTTTACTCCCAAAAATATGATGGGGTGAAATCTTAATCTTAATTCAGTGAAGTCTTAATCTTATTAGGCCAAGACTTGGATTATTGAAGAGACCTTTGAAGGACGTGTCATCAAAAATTATCCTGAAGTACATATGAACACAGAGACATGCAAGGCACCCAAAGTTATGGAGATGTTGATTTATAACTCCAAAGTGAATCCAGGGCATGTCTTTGATATAAATGTAAGCAATCAGTAATATCACAATTGTCACTGAAAACACACCACCATGTTCCTTTTCTGCTGGAAAATTCCTTCTCTTAACTGATATGGCTTGGCCAAGATCTCTCACAGTGATTAATGAGTTGAAGTGTTTCTGCTTTTGGATGCTCAATTTGAGATTCATTAAACACTCTCAGATGTCCAATGATATGTATCAGCAGGCAGCCCCAAAGTTTCTCAGCCAAGAACTGGGTCTTTCAGAATGGCACCAAAGAAAACCACCCTTCTGGAAATTATCACCTCCTAAAGCACCAAATGCTTAAGATCCCTGTAGGAAATCTGGCTTTTGAATCAGTTCAGACTAAGTGTATAATGGGTTTAGAAATTTTTAGTCCCTCTATCTTCAGTGTCTGAAATAAACAGAAAAATGTCACAAGCATCAGTATACCAAAATACTTCAAAAATTTGAAGTATTTGTTTCTGAACCAAGCCAAAATCTGAAACTGAAAAAAACCAGACCTATTTTCCATCCCCCCCAATAAAGGTCTGATGCTGGCATATTTAGTTCAAGCCATGTGTTCCTGGGCCTGTACTATGTAGAGAAAACAAGCTTTAAATACTGAATAAGTTGAGTAAGTGGTGCTTGCTAAAGGCATAAACAATACAGCCAAGGCCAAAAATATGGTCTGTTGTTTTTCCCTGTACCACGCACTTGTTTATAAGACATCCAAAATCATTCTCTGGCCATTACAGCAAAAAACAGCCCTTACAAACACAGTGCTGCAACCATCCCACCACCAAGCAGAGACTGGATCTACAGCTCTGCAAAAGTAGGTGTATTTCTACTGTTTGAAGGTTTTTTAAATAATTATGGCCAAACACATACAAACACATTCCTAACAACCAATTTTTTTTTTCAAGCACAAGCAGGTTTTTTTCCAGCACAAACAGAAAGCCAGAAAATCAGTAGTTAAGTCTCCAAACGTTGAACTACCATGATTTCATCTTCTGTCTGAGCTGCAGCACCAAGAACACAGCAGCCTCTGTCTCCTGCCCCTGCACTGTTGACACTGACCGTGCTGGCAATGCTGTGTGCTCAACTGATATGGAAATGGTTTGATTTTCTGCCAGGATTTTTATGATTGTGCTGCAAATGAGAACCGCTCAGAGGGATTTCTTCATTTTGTTGACCACGTATCATTTGCTGTCTTTCCAGATGACTTATTCTGGTGGCAGATGAAGAAAATAGGGCACCGGTTCTGGTATTTGAGCTGTTGTTTTGTGAGGCTGCAACCAAGAGAGCTGTGCTGCACCCAGCATGTCCTGGGCTCAGCATTAGCCCTCGGAGGGCCCTTTTTCACCCTCTCCACAGCCAAAGATTTTGACAAGCTTTGCAGTTTTTTTAAGCCTTCCCCACCTCCTCCCAGAAGATCTGTGTCTGGTTGCTCATGGCTCTTGGGAGCCAAGCATTTGTTCCAACCAGAAGGGATCGGGGCAATTTTTAGTGTAGCTGCAGGTATGCACCCAAATATCCATGCTTAGATCCAAAGGGAGACACTGGCAGGACATTTATCCAGGGATATTTCTGCCCCTTTAATTCTTTGCAACCTTTTTGATGGTATCACTCAAAAACAAATCACAAGAGAAGATTGTGAGCAGCAGAGAACATACAGGGAGCAATGAACTAATCCAGCACAGTGAAACCAAGAAATGCGTTTAGACATGAAATCTCTATCTATTCAATCAAAAAATACCAGCTGTCTGCTTAGGGAATATCAAAATTTAGAAGACTTTTTTTAAAAAGGTCAAAGATATCAAAGGCTTGCAGCAAGTTTTAACACATAAACTGTCTTCCATGAGTGTACATGGAATTGCAAACAACTGCAATCAGATCTGGAATCACAGGGGCTGATCCTCTGCTCTCTGGTATCTCTGATGACTCCTGGCCACCTGGCCAGGTTGAGCCAATTCCCTTCTGATGCCAAGAAGGCAAACTGCACTCTAAACCAGTGAGACTGCACCTATTTAGACCAGAAAAGGATCTATCACAGTGATTGCAGAGTAAATATAATGAAACACTTTGCTGGTTTAATTCAGTAGCATTTTATGGACCCCATTTGCCAAGAAGCAAATGCCTGTGCTAGGAGGAGAAGGCAGGGCCAAGGGGTTCTCTTTCTCACGAGAAAAAGTGAGTGATAAAAATAAATCATCTCATCTGCTTTTACACCGAGGCCTCTTGGAGTCGACGTAGAATAGGAGATAGAAAAAAAATAAAAATGATGTGCACTGTGGGTAATATAGCACTGGCAATAGGCAACTGAGAAGAAGCTTGTTAAAACAAAACGAGAGAAAGAGAATTCCAAGCACTTTCAGAACCAGACCATGGCAATGGCCAAAATAGGGAAACTATGTAAGACAATTTATCAGTTTCACAATCAGATTTCTTTCCAGCCCTTGCTGTGCTGAATGCATTGCAGGGAAGGAAAAATGGAAGAGACAAAATGTATACGTGTTAGGCAAAAATGGAAAATCCTCACTGTACCTGCAGGTTATAATTTGTCAAGAGTTCAATCAGAACAATTTCATTGTGCAGGCAGCCTCAGAAAGCTTTCAATGTTTGTGCTATGCAGTTTTTCCTTCTTTTGCTACGTCTTTAACAAAACAAAGCCAGCCCTGTGTTGTTGAGGACAGCTTTAAAAGATATGGAGCTGTTCTGGCACAATTCAACAAAAGACATGCAACATTTTCTCGGAATGAGGCTGCCCTAGAAGCAAGATTCAAGTATTTTAAACCTTTCCTACTTACATACCTTTAAAGTTTAGTAAACACAGTTCATAGTAACCCCACCTCCCTTTAGCTGGAGCTTTGGGTGCTATTTTAAGATTTCTAAACTGGGGGGGAGGATAGGAGGTGGGGCTGTATGGGGTCTTCTTATGTACTTCTGAGATTTTTCTTATGATTCATTTCCTGAAAAGACAACATCTTTCTAGCAATTGTTCTAACAACAGCTCCTCCTTCTCTGAAAGGATGAAGAGCACAAAATTTAAACCAGACTGGCTTCAATAAACATCTGTACAGTGAGGGAATAAACACAGTACTTTACCACTGAATTAATTGCAAGGGTCTCTGCTATGTGTAAGTACAAGGCTCCAAATCCATACTCCTTCTTCCTAGGAATGCTGCAAGTCCTTGCTAATGTACAATACTGGAACCACCAGGAGTCATTACTATGATTTACTGACTATTGAGAATAAAAGCATTGCAACCAGGTAAAAGAAAAGAATTCCTTTTTAGAGGTATTTAAAATTAACAGCCCCGAGGTTACAATTACTATAATCAAATATGTGGTGTGGCAGGCTTGTACCTAAGAAAGAGTCAGTACTGAAGCCTTAACAAAAACATTACCCATCTGCTTCTGTTAATTTCTTTTCCTGTTAGGGCAGCAACAAATTAATTATAGCAGCATCCAAAGTTATTAACAATTTAGAGTATTTAATTACTTCATTATAATGGCTGATGATTAGTTACTATTACAATTAAGACATGCATTGATTTTACCATAATGATCATAAAAATTGGACATGAGAGGACATTGTGAATGGTAGGTTAACACTAAAGGCCATGTCTAATTCCATAACATGCACTGAGTCACAGGTCCACATAACTAACAGACACATGAAACAGAAAGAAATAAAAATTTATCATCTTCTATTTCTGTGAAGTATTTCCATTTTTGCTGTTTTATGAAGTCCCTTTATAGGTTCATTAATTATGACACCAGTGAACAGAGTACAGCTTTATGGGCAGAGCATCAATTCATTTTACAGGCCCTGCACATCTACGTGCCAATGGGTCACATCATCTTCCACATGTTAGCAGCAGCTTCCAGAGACAGCCTCTGCAGGGATCTTCCTCTGGAAAGCTGTCTGCCATGGACTACTGCAATGAGAGGCAAAAAAGGGGACAAACAATGTGCCTCAAGGACAGGCCCTGCTTTGGCCTCTTTTCCTCTCACCCATCCCTAGAATCTTAAACCTCATTGAGGCCTCACTGCCAAGCCTTTCTTGTACCACACTTGTCCCAGAGGCAGGGCTTGGTGGGAATATAACTCAGGTCCTGTTCTTGCCATCAGCTCCCCCTAAGCTTTCCCAAAGCTGAGGAAAGACCCAGGGCTCCCTCAGCACCCCCAGGCCCATCCCCACTCACCCAAGGAGCCCTGTGGCAGAGCAGGCACAGGGGGCAGGGGCAGAGGAGGAACCTTGCACTGTGTGGATGTTCAGCCCCATCTGAGCTGTGCCCAAAGCCAGGCTCAGGCACAGGACAGCCCTTTGGGCAGCCCCAGCTCCCCAGAGTCCTTCACACTAGACCAGATCCATAGGTTTCAATAATCTGCAGTTCAAGAGCAACTGCAGGCTGGGATGTACTCCAGGACTGTAGCCAGCAGATGAAGGAATTTATTTTCTCCCTCTTGGATGGCCTGGAGTACCATTTTGGTACCACTTTTGGGCTCCCCCACACCAGAAAGACACTGACAAACTGGAATACCATTTTGGGTACCAGTTTTGGGCTCCCCCACACCTAAAGACAATGACAAACTGGAGCAAGTCCACAGTGAGCATCAAAATGGCCCAGGGCATGGAGCACAGAGCAGATGAAGAGAAGGGGGAGAGCTGTGTTTGGTCTCTCTGACAACAGGATCAGGGAGATCTCACTGCTCTTAAGACAACAGGCACAAATGGGAACGGAGGAAATTACCACCTGATCAAGAGGGGGAAAAAAACCTCCCGATGAGGGTGGTCAGGGCCTGAAGAGGGGCCCAGGGAAGGGGATTGTTCCAAGCTGGGCAAGGCTCTGGGTGAGAGCAGCCAGCTCTGAGCAGGCTGGCTGTGAGCAGGAGCTGTGAGCAGCAGTGATGTCTGTCTGTCTGTCTGTCTATCTGTCCACCTGCCGGGAGCCGGGCTTGGCGCAGAGCTGCTCCCAGAGGGAGGGATGAGGTGGTCCCAGCTCCCAGCCCGGCCGCAGACACGGGGGAGGCAGGGCAGAGTGAGTCAGGGGCCAGCTGGAGCAAATCCCATGCATAATGCACGGAAAATATGCTCTCTGTGCACTGGAGGAGGAATATCTGCCCTTCTGCGTGAATAATTGCACAGAGGCTGGGTCCCAGCTTCCCATCACCAACAGCACTGCTCACCAACAAAGCCTGTGCATACCAGGAGGCCTGCAGGAGGAATTGGGCAATACGATTTTTCTCAGGAAAAAAAAAAAGTTTGGTGAAACTGAATATTCCTGTCCAAAATGGCTGATGTCATTTCCCCATTTAAAATGCTTCAAAAGTTTTGAAACTGTCTAATTGTCCTACTGTGATAACTCCAGATCTACTTTTCACAATGAAATTACTTCAAAATAGCATTTCTTAGTGGAAAGCTAAAATCAAAAGAAGGCATTGTTGATTTCAGTTGAATATAATCACATTTGTTCTCTTGTTTTCTGTGTGTGAGCATTCTCAAGATTTTCATCTTGGAACTAGGATTCAAGATGAAGGATGAATTGAAATGCCAAAAGGAAAACAAAAAAGCAAAAAATAAAAGTCTAGAGGAGCTTGGGTCAATAAAATACACTTTCTAGTTGATAAAATGTACAAATACTTATATATACATATACATATATATATATATATGCAGGTATAGAGAAACACAAATATTAAACTGCACAGGCTTCTTTCTGGCTTAGTAGATACAGTGCAGTGCTTAGGAACTCTTTCCTTAGCCTGCAGGTAGTGGATCTAATGCAAAGACAGAGACATTTATGGAGATTATACACTGTAAAAACACAGCACTGCTGCAAGCACACTCTGCTGAAACTTTTATCTTGAGAAGTCCCCAAATGCATCATTATTTGAAGCAGAAAAGGGCACAGTAACAAATTCAAAGGTGTTATTTGTATGCATGTGCATCATAGAAGTGACCCAGGGAAAGGCTCAGCACAACAACAAACCATGAACTTCAGACCAAATTTATGGTCTGGTGTCACTGAAATGAGATTGGAGTATTTGAGCTGACTAAACACAAAAATGAACCTTTAAGTCCCACACAAGTTTATGATTTTTCATTTTGCCCACAATTAATTACTTTCTCAAAATTCTGGAAAACCAATGGATGATACCATGCTGAAAAAATAAATATTTTAACTTAATATTTGAATGAATAAGTGTTTTAACTTAGAGACTGAAAGAAAATTGCTGCAGGTTGAACTGAAACACACCACCACAAGAATAACCATCGCCCCCAAAACAAGGCTCTGTTGTTAATATGAAGCCAATTCCACCAGTGATAAAGGGCAACCACAACAAAGCCCCCATATTTGAACAATTTATTTCCTTCTGGTGCTTTAAATCCCTTCACTCTTTAATTTCAAGCTCCCTCTTCTGGACTATCCCAATGAAGCTGGAGAGTCACTGTGCACTCCCATCCTGGCTCCAGGAGCCAGGTGACACAGCTGAGGAAGCCCTGGGCAGGTGGCACTGACAGAGGTGATCCCTGTGGCCAAATCATGGCTACTACACCTGAAGTGATCTGAAACTACAACAGAATATGCTGAGATTTCAAGGGCTGCCAGAGGGCTGCAATTGGAAATGCACCATTATGTGACCTCCTGGAGCAGATGATGGTGGAGACGTCCCTCAACACAGGTACATGGAACATGTATCCCTGAGGATATCCCTGCATAGGGATATAGGACATTATTTTCAATAAGAAACGATAACAAATCCTATTTCACATGTACAGAAGTAAATATGAACAAAACCATGCTATGCACATTACCTTCATTACCTTACAGTTCACATTTTGCAGTGAAGAGGAACACCTTCCCCCCGCCAACAGTAATAGCTTTTTTTGTTTCGCCTTTAATACTGAGGACATTCATGAAAATGAAGTTATATATATATGTGTGTATGTGTATATATATATATATATATATATATATATATATATACACATTTACATTTTCTTACATCCCTATGATTAGCAAATTGTTGCCAGAGAAAGTTCTATTCTAATAATTCACCAATTTTTTCTATTCAGAACATAGTTACACACAAACTGGTGTGGTTGTGGAACATGGACATGACCATGATATCAATCTACTTACTTTTCCCCCCCCATTTTCTGAAGGAATTACTTTTAACAGTTTTCTATAAATATAGGAAAATTAAATTGTATTTGATAATTACAATTGTTCCTTCAAATTATATACTGCTCCTACACACTATTTTTATGACTATAGCTTGTGAGCCTTGAGTGCCACAAGACAGCACCTCTGCCTGGCAACTGCATCAGCACAAAAATAGATAAGAACTATCAGGTATTAGAGTAAAATCTTTATGCTTCCACGTCTGGTGGTCCTTGTCCTTAACACAACAATCAGAATACTGCAAGGATGCTAGAGATGTTAAAGAATAACACAATGCTAAAGAAGGACAAGGTGCTCAATGTAAGTGCAGCGAGAGGGGGTTTGTTCATGCACAGTAATTCAGTTGGAATTAATCAGGAAATATAGTAATAATAATAATAATAATAATATAATCACAATAATGATGATAAATCAGGAAATTCCTTGGGTAATTCTGGTAATATCAATATATGGGGCCACTGGAACAGCTTGGGAGCAGTGAGAGAGCACAGCCAAGCTCTGCAGAGCTGTAGCTCTGAGTCCCTGAGTGGTGCCTGCTGCCAGTCAGGAACGTGTCCTGCAACTAATCACAGAGTGTTTGACACGTGTCTGCCCTGGCTGACAAGCTCAGAGCACTGGGCTGCAGCCATCTCCCACATCTTGCTTAATTAATTTCCATCCCTGTTGTGCGCTCCCACACCTGCAGATATCAAACAGCTGCCTAGAATAAAAGCATTTTAACCTGTGTTAGCAGATAGGGTTCAATTTAGTTTATAATTGGATTGGTAAATGAAATCATTATAAAATAGCTGATAAAGGTTCTCTGGAATGAGTCAGAATGGTTTTTTAAAAGTGTGTAAATCTAGTGTTAAAGAGCTGATGAATAAAATTCACATCTAACGCAAAACCACATGTCCACAAGCACTTGCTTTTCTATTTGCATATCTATTATAGCTTACAGACATGTGCAAACTCATACACCCACACATTTTCCTTATGTTTTCCTGAAGTTCATCATTACTCCCCTTCATCTCTGATTCACAGCATTTCCGAGATAGAATCTTCTACAATAAAATGAACTGGAGATAAAATTTCCCCAGACAACAAATGCTTCTTTTGTAGGAGTTCTGAGTGAACTATAGCAATTAAGCAGATCCATTTTTTACAGCTCCACTATAATTCAAAGAAGGAGAAAACAGAAGTTGATTAGATCAGACAAAACATGCATGTTTTCCTAAGTGGTCTGTGTTTGCAGGGCTCCAAAGGAAAAGGAGATTTTTAAGCATGAAAAGCTTAAATCTGTAGATGCACAAATACAGACCTAAGGGCATGCTTTCCTCATACCTATGGAAATAAATTCAGATTTTACATTGCTTCATTCCATCTTTTTCAGTAATTTTCTTCCCAAGTCTTCACAAACCGCTGCAATGTACATCAAAGACATCTTGAGGAGTCCCAGCAGTACCCCTGGCAGCAGCACCTGCTCCTTCCAGCCTCCCAGCACCCATTCCCAGCAGTTCAGGGTGTTTTTCAAACCTGCCTGCAGACTGTGCACTCACCTCTTTATTCTGCACTCTGCCACAACCATCACAAAAACCACGAGCGCCCAGTGCTCAATTCTGCAGCGTAACCTGCACAAGCCTGCTTCCATCTCTCCACAGTGATAGCAGATCTGGAAATCTCAGCTATGCTGGGCTTTCATTAGCATAGCTGGGATGGGAGAGGGGGGAAAGCAATATATGCCTTCCTGCATATCTGCAGGACATTTTTTAAATACCTGGTTGAAAGGGGACATGAAGAATTCGCTGGGCAGTCACTGGGTCAGAATTAACCCAAACCTTTGTGGTCACTCTTAGCCCAAACCTTCAAATATCTTTGCTTACCTCTGCTAATTCCATGTTTGCTGTATTGCTGGTATAGTTTTGAAGCAATTTCTCAGCAGAAAGAATTCTATTTTATGGCATTAAATAAACCCAGCGTTGAAACAATTTGTAAAAAAACAAACCTGCAGGAGTACATTATCACACGACTCATGTTGCTTCCTCCCAACTAAACAACCCTCCCAGTTTACAGATTTCTGTTTAATTTGGCCTCTGGCATGACAGAAAGGAATTTTTTGCCCATTTACACAACTCTATGAATCAAAGGTTGACAACAGTGAGCAGCTCCTCAGTCTGACTCGGAGGCATGCACCAAACACCAGCCAAGTGCTGTACTTGCTCTATCAGGTCTCCTGCACACACATCCCCCCCAAAGACCTGATGGATCAGCAGCTCTAATTGCTCTGAATCTTGAATCCTGGCTCTGTTTGCTGCTCTGAACTGCTCCAAGCACCTTAAAATACTCTGAGAACTGATTTGGGTTAGGTTTAAAAAATAGTTTAAAAATAAATAGATTTTGCTGTTTAAGGAGCATACCTCCACTGGTTTAAATAGATTTTTTTAATGTAGGGCAAGCAGGCTTTATCTCTGTTGATATGAAATTCCAATATACAATAAAGAAATGAAGCAGAAATTTCTATACTAAAGCCCACTTAAAAATAAATCCAATTAAAGGGAATAAATAGGACAAGAGAACAACTAATTCCTTGTCTTTGCTTCCCTTCAAGGAATATTCATATAAATCCCTGGTCTGACATTTATGCTGTTTCATGTGACAGGGATCAGAATTCTCCATAGCACAATGTTTTTAAACCATTTACTGCAGCAGCACCTTTATAACTAATAATAAAAACCTCTCCACATGCACAGAACATTTTCTATAGGCCCACAAAGGGTTTAACCCTGCAAGCTTTTATCTATGTGAACAGTCAGCACTCTAAGTTGGAATAAAAGGAGTAATTTAATGAAAAGGGGGTGGCAGGATCAGGGATTGGGGGTGAGAATGTTCTGGGATGAACATCTCTCTTATCTGTGCTGGTGAAGTGGTTTGTGATCACGAGCATTTTATGTGTGCCTTGCGGTGCAGTAACAATAATAACAAGGAAAATCTTGAGCTTGGTGCCTGAATTAAGTAACTGCCCTGGAGCCTTCAGAGTGCTTTATTTTAAAGAGAGGATTTCACAACTCAGGGGCCAACTCATTGCCTTCTCTACCTGTTCCTGTGGCCAGAGGAGGTGGGAAGAGGTCATAAACATTTAGACTCCACTTTGAATCTCACTTTTATGGGAAGGACATCAGGAGGGACCCCAGCCACACCTGGATGGCTCAAGGTAACATTTATATGCAATGTTCCTGCTCAAATATCCAGGGAAAAAAAAGGGCAATTCCTGCATGTGCTGAGGGACACAGCCCAGAGAGATCCAGAGAGCAACACTTCTTTGGGACATTCAGTGCGAATCTAGACTGAGACGTTATCACAAATCAAATCAAATGCAATTAAAGGAAAAATTTAATAAGGACACTGCAGAGAAATTTCACTCGGCGAGGGTCAAAAAAGAGGGGAGGTGGAAGGAGGCAAAAAGCGCTTCTTAAATGGAGGAGATAAAGATGGCAGGAGATAAAAAGGTCAGACTAGGTGGTCTAAAGGTCCCTGTTAACCCCAAACTCAGTGACAGATACAGAAAAGCAAACACTTGATCTCAGAAAGATTTGCTCATGCAAAGAATGTCCTGAAAATCTCCCAGAAAAGAAGCAGCAATCAAAGCAATGCTTGGACCCTGGTAGTGGGTAAATACGTGATGAACCACACAGATATACAGGGCTCATCCCTCCCCACTGGAAACAGCAACTTGCACTCACATTCCTGAGATTCTCCTCAAAAAATACTCTCTGCAGCACCTCAGCAGGAATATCAGAGGTTATTATAAAAATCTTACAAGAATAAACCACTGAAAAATAAACTACTGATGTGCTATAGGATTGGTAACACTAGGTTGACTTTAAAAAATAGACTAATACATGCAAAGGTCACTAAAATATTTATATTAATGATGGAGCTGAACACTAAGCAGATATTGACTTCTGTTAAGGTGAACCTCAAGATTTATTGGCCTAAGAGGTAAACATTGACTGAGATAAATCCAAGGTCAATATTTACTACAAAGGACAATAAATCCTGGTGGCCCATGAAACATGAAATAAATAAATATATATGTATACATACACATTCATAGACACAAGCATACCTACTGGTACTTACACAAATGATCATCAACTTCATCTTTTACAGCTTGCTCTCCTAATTATTCCAGAGAGAACCAATGAACAATTAGGAAACAGTGGTAAGAGGCATCTATTTGTGTATGTTTGCACTGGTGATATCTTGGGGTGAAATTTCTGCTTCTCCAAGTGACTCCTTTGCCCACTGAGCCAGGTGAAAGAAAAGCCACAAAGGGAAGTCAGACTAACTGCCCTATTTCCATTTTAGCTTGAGAACCCTTGCTTGTAACTCCAGAAGTAGCGCAGCAAAGCAGCCTGAATAATTATCAAGCTCTGGATTTATCAGCCAGAAAGATTTCTGATGGAGCTTTTCTGAATTCAGTGTACCTCCAGCTAAGGTCAAGTTTCTTCCCACCCAGGACAAGCACAGGAGGGGAACACGTGGATATTCTGGAAGTGTTTTAACAAGAGGCACTTTTACTGGAGCTGTGGTCAATTTTGTGTAAGCTCAGAACAAAGACGTATCAATCAAATGGAGCAAAATAAATAAATAAGAGCATTGGATGACTTTCAGAGTTATAGGCTTTTTCCTTGAACTAGAAAAGCAAATAAATTTAACAGGGGTGCTGACAAAAGTAGACCTTCTTCCTCCAAACATTATACAAGATCTAAGCCAAAAGGAAACAGATGACTTTGTGTGTTTGTAGGAAGTGATTAGAGAAGATAGAACTTAATTTATTAAGATGGGAGATGGTGATTCTTTTGTTGACTTTTCAGGTCAAGTGTTAAAGCCTCCTGCAAATAAGGCAGTAGACACACTACAACTGAGCCTTAGTGGGTCAGGGGATCAGGCTCTTTGATACTCGGGGGTTTTCTTGTTCTTTGAGCAATTGTTTTGGGAAGCCAAGAGAGAGAAATCTGCTCTCCTTGCCTGGGCTTTCCTGGTGGCCACTTCTCGGCCCATTGCATCAGTTTGGGCAGCTGGGGGCTGGTCTGGACCAGCCTGCACCTAAAGTGCCAATGCTGGCACTGCCCAAAGCCAAGGGCTGACAGAGCAGGCTAAAAAGAATTTAGAATAAAGGGAAAATAGGAGAAAAGAATGAATTAAAAAAAAAAAAGGAAGAAAAGACAGAAGAAAGTGCTTGAAAAGAAGTATTTCATTTATCTACCAGCCTGTCAAGTCCCAGGCAGGAATGTGGTGCTGCACAGGCAATGCTGGCCACTGGGTTTGCAGGAAGGAAGGGCAATTAGAAGCTCTGGGCAGGAAAAGGCCTGTTAGCACTCTTACCTTTAACTTAATCTTTAATCTCCTCCTATGCCTCCAACTTGTCACCACAGGCATTAATCACCTTGCAGGTCTTATAGCCAGCTCAGGCTCATTTATATTATTTGTTTTAATGGGCTCTCTCATGCCATCAGTGCTGAGCAGTGAGTGGATGGTTCTGCCCTTATTTCCTGCTGGCTGCTCTGGTCCATCAAAGCCATGTGGTTTATTTTCCCACAGGTTTTCCTAAGGCTACAGCACAGCCACAGGTTTCAGTGATCATATCACAGTTGACCTCTTAGAGACAGTACTCCAGCATAATCCATGAAATATTATTGCTCTGAATATTTTAGGAGCCTCTGAACTCTCATTAATGTGAACACTTTGTATTTCACTGAATTTTATTAATGTTCTTAGTATTTCAAGGAATGGCAGAACGGCTGCACTCTTAAGAAGGATTTATTTGTTAGCTTGCAAAGAAAGGAAAAGCCATTTTCAACTATAGCAAAATTGGAACATGAAAAATAATAAACTGACAAGAAAAAGACAAAATGTCTTTGTACTCTGTCTTCTAAATCCAGATGAGATCTCGGGCTAAGTGTTCTCTCGACAGACAGAATCACTATATAAAACTTATAGCCAAGATTTTTAAAATTAGAAGCCAAAAATCCACATTTATGGGTTTTCAGAAGAACTGATAATTTCAGAATAGTCCTGTTCAGGAAAAATACGATGCCAAAATGGGCTCAATTAGTTAAACACAACCTTGAAATGTTCAGCAAAAGGACTGCTCTCTCCTTTGAGCAGAATCTGTGTCCAGAACAGGGAGATTTTGTTTCTTGCAAACTATTTACCCCTCTGAGGATGCTCTAAAAGGGGCTTTCAGTGAATGGTGATAACAATTACAATATTCAGAATATTTACGTTTAATGTCACTTTCCCTTTGAAGTGGTGCCAAAAAATTCCCTTAAAAATTGAGTTCTATAAGCTACTGAGAAGATCCAGCTATGAATTCTTAATGTAATACCATATATATTTTATATGGTGAACTCATTTAAATGCCAAAATATTTTATATGGTAATTATTTCACAGCATGCAAAATTATGAGGAAATAACGAGGAAAGTTTTGGAGGAGATTTTAAGAGAAGTGGTGACTCAGTGACCTGCTGGGGGGAAAAATGGAAAAGCATAAACCACTTTCAGTTTCATTTGTTTTAATTAAAAATAGAGATTTCTAAAAAATCTGTGTATTCCACTGGGACTTGGAGGGGAAGACAGCCTAGTTGTTTATTTCCATGCAGTTGAAAACTAAATTTATCAGACATTCCCACAATCTGAAATTCTCATTGTGAAAGGCTCAGGAAGGTATATTTTTCCTGATGTGAAATGAGGAGTGCAGCACAAATGTCTGACCTTTTTTTAATCAACTCAGAAAAGACTGCATTAAAAGGCACTTTGCTCATCATCTTTGATGTCTGCACATTGATGTCACCTCAAGGTAACATGGGCAGCTGTGGATTCACCATTAGTCCAACCTCAACCATGCAAGGTTTGAAAACAAATTTTTAAGTCAGGAATAATGAAAGTCAGAGAGGTAATTGGAAAATGAGGCACACTGGAATATCTGCTTTATTTGATAAATGATATTCTACAGAAAATAAGTCAATCAATTCTTTAGGCAAGCAGGTTCAGTGCTAAGAGGCAAGCTGCTGGTTAAAATGGGAAAGTTGATTAGGAAGAAGAACCATAATGTGTTTAAGGCAATAATTTAAGGTAGATTAACAACAGTTGATATTGGAAGTGGAAGAACAAACCCAGAGGTCATTTTATTAAGGATATTTCAAGGCCCAGTCCTGACAGGTGGAGATGCTGCAGATGGATTGCACAGAGGATGCTTTTGATGACTGAAGCAACAAAGTTGGAATGAAATTCAGTAATCTAACATGAAAGGCCATGCATGTTGGAGTTACAGCAACAATTTCTACTTTAATCTGAATTCATTAAACCACTGGGTAACTGCAAGCCACCCTTTTTACCCCTGGCTGTGAAAAAGGCAAACCCACCTACATCAGTTCAAATTGGGCCACTTTCCAGTGAGCAAGGAAGGGTTAATGCCATTGTAAAAAGCACTTCTGTAAATTATTTCACTTCAATACTGGGCACAATTCTCATCAACCATATGCAAAAGAAACAGAGAAACAAGATGCATTTGATTCAAAAAAGGTGCAGAAAAAGGTATTCTGGGCTGATAAGGGTAATGAAGAGTCTATCTTCTATAAAAGAAGAAAAGAGAACCAATCATTTGCTGCAGTAAAATAAGTAAAGAACAGATACAATTTTAATTTATAGATACATAGGGATATCATTTTAATTTATAAATACATAGGGATGAAAGCGAAGGGTTAGGCTGAACAACAGAGTTGAAAAGGAGTTACTTTAACTGATGGGCAATGAGGCCATGAAAAATCAGCACATATAAACATTTAGGCTGGAAGTGAGATGCTCTCTTGCCATGGGAGAAGTAATGTGGAGCAGCTTTCCAGCAACTGCAGCCCAATAAACAGGAGAAAACAGAAACATCCTCATTTGGGTTATATGAGGGATCGTATGACTGGGCTTTTATGCAGTTATCAGATGGCTGAACTCAGTGACTCAAGAGAACCCTTTCAGATTGCATTTCCAAGGACAAGCAGGAAGATGTTTCCTAGCAGGACAATGAAGAGTAAAACAAGTGCAGGATGACAGTCAGAGAAACCACACTGATTCCTGACAGCCCATCCTTGTAACCCAGACAAAATAGCTGGGAACCTCATCAGACTTGTTCCTCCCGACTTTTTAAAGGATGAGAGGCAGTGCCAAACACTGCAAACAATAAGGTCTTGCCTTTATAAACAAGCTTTGGTATCAGTGGATATAAAGCAGAGCCTTGGCCATGTGCTGAGCATTCCTGTTGGACTGGCACCAGCGCTCTGCTCACACAGAGGGTGACGGGGTCAGCAATGAGACATCTCCTTCTCCAAAAACACCCTCCCAATCCTGCCACTGGTGCCTTTCAGAAACCACCTCCTCCACAGCCTCAATCTGCCTTTTTTTGGTGTTTTTCAGGCATCCTCTAGTTCCAGTTAGAGCTGGAGGATCTGTCTCAGTCTGTGTGCTGAGCAGAACTGGGGACTCTGAGGAGCTGTGTGGAGTTCAGGCTCTTGGCACAGCCATGGGTAATGCTCTGTGTCCTGGTACATACTGGGAACAGATTGTCTGAGTCTGCTGCAAGAATTTCATTGTTAAAGATGTAGCCTGGGACTGCCTTTCCCCCAAACATCCTTCTTCAGCCTTTAATCTCTCTGCTAATAAATGTTATTTTTACACTGCTCTAGTCCTCTCCATATTTTGCACGTTCTCACCAGAGATACAGACAGCCTTTATCCAGACAAACATGCTGGACAGACAGGGGATGATTGGAAAATATCAGACAGCAAGAAAAAAACATGTCATCCCCAAATAATGCTATCACCCCCATAACTTCTGAATTTTCCCCCTAAAATTGGCACACCCAAGGTGGCACAGCCCAGCACCATGCTGGCTGAAATGCAGAACAAACCAGAGCCACTTGCCACAAAGTGTTTCCTCAGCTTCAGCTAATGGGATGATTAAACCAAAACAGAGCTGCAGATGAACACAGCAACTGGTAAAGGCACCGGGTGATCCAAGCGAGCCCAGAGGGAAGGCAGATGTTTGGGTACTGGAAAGAGCAGTGTGAGATCATTAACACCCAGCTGAGGGATCACAAGAAAGGCAAAGGAAGTCTCTGAGCTCTCCTGTTTCTTCCTTTCACCGGCCTGAAGGCCGGACAGAAACACGGGCATGTGTGAGGGAGTGTGAGCTATTTTAACAAAAACATTTCATCCATCCCTAAATATGGTCACAAGATTTTAGATACTTGGCTTACTCTTAAACAGTAAGATTCTGAATTATCTCCAACTGTGTAGGCTGTAAAAGAAAATGCATAAACCAGCAATCCTGCAAACTCCCTAGAAACGTATTCCCTGCCAGTTTCTTCTCTGTAGCTGTTATATTAATCAGTGTCTTAAGGAATTAGAATGCCCTGTGATTATATCTCTTTCAAACCTAATAAGCACTGCTTTGCAATTAACTTCAACTCACTCTCCTTAATGTCATTATCTATCATCTAGAGCTTTGAAACACACCAGAGAAAAATGCCAGAATTATGGCTCCATGTGTATGGGCTGCACTTTCCTTCCAGTGAGCAAACATCAGTATTTCAGTGGCATCTTGGTTACTCTCTTAGGATTTCTAACCCAAATGGAAAAAATGTGAAAAGATCAGCTGTTCTCAAAAATATTGCCAGAAAAACATATTCAGGGGATTTTGCCTGAATCAGAACTCAAATCATTTTCCAGAATCTGGCCCTTAACAAAAACTCAAGAGATCAGATTTCAGGCCTCAGTTTTATATCTTACCAGATAATCACATACAAGTTCATCTTTCAGAGCAACTTAGATGCACAAGTGTGTGAGTGTGAACGTACACACAGCAAGTGTGACACTGGGGTGTAGTCAATGGATTTTATTTCTGTACTTGTAAATTTATATAGCCTCACAGAAACACCTCTCCTCATCTGCCCTATGAAAGTGTTATATATATGGCACGAATGGTGTGAGGTATTATCAACATAAATTTGGAATAGTCAAGTTATTTATAAACAGGCTTTGCAGTATTGGATTTTAATTGACGAATGTTGATAAAAATGGAATTTATATTTCCTTTCAAGACTCACGGGCTAGAATTTTTTTTTTTTCTGAAATTGAACAGATGCCAGAAATAAATCAGAAATTGCAAAGTGGAAGAGAGCTGTGAGGCAATGCGCCGAGGGCCGGGAGGAGAAGAAAAGTGGAAAATTACCAGAATGTAAACCCAATGGATTTAAGAGAAAAAGGCAGAGTGGCATCAGCGTGAATTCCATGGCAATAGAGATAGGGAGAGAATAAAAGTTCACCAGAAATTATGATCAGCATTGTGAGTCAGGAACTAAGAGCGTTGTCTGAGTTAAACCCTGAGTTTTCAATAAAAATAACTGCAATATCCTACCAGCACCACGTCTCCAAGTGCAGTAGATGGATTTTTTTTTCATGCAAGACACAGAGCAAACACGGGTGAGTCTTCTCTTATCTCTCATTTGCATTTCAGAAAAGAAAACTGTTATAAAGTTGCTTTAATATATGATTTTTAATTATGCTGATTTTTCATGCCTCTGTGACTGGAAAGCTGGGTCACTACCAAGAGGCTGAATCTGGGAGCAATGAACTAAAAAAACACCAAGAAAACTAGAAGGAAAGATGGAAATTTTCAAAAATAACTGTTAGGAAAATTTCTGGGTTTTAAGTCATATGCTTGCAATCTATGCAAGATTGCATTGATGCAATATTATACTCCTGCATTTTAAATCAATAAAAATAAGGAAAGAAAAAAGAAGACTCCAGCAAAGGGAAAACATTAATTCAATCATGTTAGAAAACTACTTGACTTTATGTGAAACTTCTAGTAACTGTGCAAGGCAGCCAAGTTAAAACAACTCCCAGAATTTGTAAAAACTAATTAGCAATTTTCTGATTTAGTTCCACAAAAGAGCCATCTAACAGCACAATTTAATTCTCTCCCACCAATATTTTCTGTTGTTTTGCTCCCTGTCGACAGCTCCTTTACTTTGGCCACCAATTTAATTCTGATTAATCCTCCTTCCTCTAGCAGCTCCCACTGACGTCCACGGAGCTCCTCCAGTTTATAAAATTTTGTTTGCAGAGATCAACTTTTGGATCAGAAACTCACTTTGTAATTTTATTCATCAGCCACAACAGTAAGGGATATCCAGAAATCATTCAACATAGATAATGGTTGCTTATCCTTCTTAATAGAAAGCCCAGAGCACAATAGGCAAAGAGCACCTTTAAGAGCCAACTAATATTAGAACAAATATACTTCACAAAGCTTTCCATGGCTTGTTTTTTGCTGCCATTCATCCTTTCTGCTTCTCTGGTGCACAGAGTTTCTATCAAGCTGCAGATCAGATCCTGCAGCCGGATTCTCCATTGCCCTGAGAGCTGACACAGCTAGATGTCATTGATAAATTGATATTAATTGTGAGATGCCATTGATAAATATTGATTTAAAAGATCTGTAAGGATCTTTTGCTTCTGCCTAAATTTTCTATCTGACCCATTAAGTGTGGACTGACCATGTGCATCTGAGGGACAGCTCGAGTCCTACAGTGCTTGAAACCACTCAGGCCTTAGAGAAGAAGTGCAGTGGCATCTGCACCAGCAATCAGAATTTATCTGGACCCCAACCAGCCAGGAGAGAGCCCACCCTGCAGTGAGCCCCAGAGTGATGCTGCCCCTGCATCCCTGCAGCCCCAGTGGTGCCTCAGCACTGAACCTCGTGTTCTCTCACCCAAAGGGCTGCAACTCTTTTCCTTACTTCACATTCCACACATTTCCACATGTGTAAAGGGAAAGCAGCTGTGCAGTATTTTTAGCTTAACCGGTTGAAAGGAAAAGCAAAGGAAGCTAAAATCAGAAGTATTATTCTGCACTGTGCAGCGTATTAATGACGCCTTTCCAACCTCATCAACATTCCCATCGAAACTAACATGTTAATTTATATTCTTCATATAGCACTAATTATGTGTACAGCAGCATGATAGCCTGCACGAGGAGCTATCTCACTACAAGAGATGAAAACATAATGTTCTGATTCTGACCTCGTGATGGGATACATAATTAATTACTCCAAAGAACACTGATTATAATAGCACTAAAATCTGCTTCTGAGAGATGCTTTGAATATCATGGAACTACAAAAGATGCTAAGTAGTTTTATTTAGAGGTGGTGCCAGTGATGCAAAGATGAAAAGGCACAGGAGTAAGGCAGTTCTGACTATAAAATCCTCCAGTATTGCAAGAAATACATGATTTCCACTTGCAAAGAGCTGTGAAGGAACACTACTGTGAACACTACTACTGCTTTCCACCCTGCTCTATACCTGTAACTGAAGTACTTCTTATCTAATCAAATGCACAGATATGTCAACAAAAGCATTAAGAAAATTACACACATTATAAGGGAATTATACAGGAATTCTTTTCTATGAGGGTTTTGAAGCACTGGCACAGGTTTCCCCATCCCTGGAAGTGTCCAGGGCCAGGTTGGATGGAGCTTGGAGCAACCTGGGATAGAGGAAGGTGCCCCTGCTCATGGTAGGGGGGTTGGAACAAAATTATATTATATATATTATTATACATATATATATATAACAAAATATATATATATATTCCAACCTAAACCATTCTGTGATACTATTATGCACTTTTCATTTAGCAAGGACAAAAAAGGTTAAAAAAACCAATTTACCAGTTTTTCCTACTAAAGAACAGACCGAACTCCATGCAATGTCTTGTACAGCCCCATTGTCTAGAAGTTACAGCAATATTTAGCTGAAAGGTGCAGTGCACAGATGTGCATTAACTCCTTCAGCTCCAGTGGTGGCCACCCACTGCAGGTACAGCAGGAGAATTCCGTTCTCTGGGTACCTACAGGCCTTTATAAAAGGATTTGTGAACAGAAGAGAGTGTAGAAAGAGTTTCTATGCCTTTCTGCTTTACCTTAGACTTTCAGAGCACAAGACAGCAATTTTTCAGCTGTGTTAGAGCCAGCTCAGAGAGCAGTAGGGATGCCCAGCTTTGAGCAGCTCCCACACTGCAGGGCTGCTCTGACAAGAGATGGGCCTGGAAGTTGAATTTGCATCATCTGGGTTTTCCTCTTTTGCCAGTGCACAAACAGCCCTTCCTCTCTCACCTCCACAGCAAGATTTACATCCCCACAGCATTTGGGGGAGTTTTAACATAAATACCTATTTTGACAACTTTAAGCCTAGCCAGCTTGAGGATTCGGCCAAAGTGCTTTTAAGAAGTACTGCTGGGACATAATATATCATGGGGGGTTAGCTGAGACAAAGCTTTCATTAATAGCACACTTGAGAAATTCTGTAAGATGGGTGCAGATTTAAAATATCCCTTAGACTCCCCTATAATCTCACATGTGTAAATAACACGAACAGCCACTGGGATTTTGAAGCAGTTCAGGGATTAAACCAGATCAGCTTCAAGACCACAGACGATTTCTCAGCCACAAAACTACACAGCTCCAAGGACCTTCTAAGTCAGTTGTAACACCCTGTAGGAGCCAACAGGTAGAAGAGACAAGATGCAGTAAGAAAAGGGTACAAGAGGCAACACTTTCCTTGTGATAGTCCATGTTTGCTTTATACAATTCCCTGACCTGCTAAAGTAGAGTTGTTTACACACTGTAGGGCTTCGTTTTCTCACTCACAATAAAAATTTCAGCTAATTTGTATACTTGTGGTAATCTCAATTTTAGCCTCCAGGGGTTAGGGTTGGGAAGCATGTTTTTGCTGCTTCTATTTTCTTTGTTGCTTCGTACCTCTCATTTTTAATAACCTTGATCACAGTGACCCCAGGTGGCAGAGACAACCACGGCTGCTCTCAGAGGCTGAGCCAGACCTTCACATCTCATCCCGGTGCTGAGAAATCCCTGTGTCCCAGCCCAGAGTCCCCAAAATCCACCCAGGACAGCTCAGCTGCTGCCTGCGACTGGAGAGGGCTCATTCCAAGCAGGTCAATGCAAGTCCCTGTGGGACAGAGCAACCAAAGGTTTTCATCCCAGCACCTCCCCTCCTTGTTTATCCATGGAGCTCTCCCTAATAAGTCTTTAATTTTTCTGGAGCCCAGCAGCACAAACTTCTGTATCTGGGCTAATTCAGGTTGCTGAGAGGCCCAGTGAGGGACCTGGCACAGTTTTGCCCCAACTCATAATTCTGTATTACCAGCTTGCTCTGCAGATGCACAAGGCTGCTCATCAAAACGAGACACAGACCTAGATATGACAAAAAACATTAAGTGTTTTCCAAAACCTTGATTTTAGTAGAACTTAGGCACCTTAATGCCTTTTTCCAAGCCTTATCCACCCCACCTTGCTGTTCTAATTGCCTCAAAAGCTCGCTGGTATTTCTTTTTACTGCCTGGAAAAATGTCAGCTGCAGGAAGTTTGTATTTTGTGACCCATCATGTAAGACAGCAGAATTAAAAGCAATTCCAATGCAATATACAAAATTAACAGTGAGTAGACAACTCTAGGTTTTCCATCTTTAAAAATGTGTGTTATTTCCCAGCAGAAGGGATCAGTGAGTCTCAGCCCTGGTGAGAGCCACACCACAGCCAAAGCATGGCTAAGGCTTGGCTCAGAGCCTGTGCTCCAGAGGAGAAGAGTGCGCTTTAGAGTTGATGTAAACAAATTAATTTAAGCACAAAGGGAAACTTTTCAAGCTGCTCACCAGAAGAAAATCCAACTCACCAGAACAAAATGTCCAACACTGTTTATTGCACGGTGCTTGAATTTTGTATCAATTAGCCATCATGTACAATGCTAACTTTATTTTCACATGTGGGAATTTCAATCTGGAGCCAAACCAGCTCTGAGGGAAGGCAGGACAGGGCACACCAATGCCTTTCCCATGAGGCTGCTCACAGACTGCTGCTGAAGAGCCCCTAATGGCAATGGAGCTATCCTGCCATTGCCAGAGGGTGTCACTACGGCACTGGGACAGAGCAACCAAACAAATAAAGCAAATAAACAAGAGATGTGGAGATACCTTTCAGAAATAAGCTCCATGTAACCTTCACATGTTCATCAGCTCACCCGTGGGCTTTTAGAACATGGTTCTGGAGTCTGGATACAACATCACTGAATTTTTTTTTTTTCCCGATATCTCTGCTGCTCAAATCTGATTTTAACACTAAGCCTTGGAAGGAAGAAAGGAACTACCTATAAGAATTGTTTGCAGAATCTCCATTGTTCCCACATAATTCCATCTTGTTTTCCATGAAAGCATCCTTTGAAAATGAACCTGTTCTAAAAGTACATATTTCACAGAAACAATGACTGTATTTGTGAGGTAGCTGTTTTCACAGCAAATTGCTGCAAAAGAAATCTGAATCTTCTCACACAATGACACATAGCTCAGGTAATTAAAAAGAGCCAAATTGAGCATGTTAAAGTGATCTTTAGTGCTTGGTTAAAATCCTAAACCAGAAGAGGAAGGAAGCCAAGGAGCCAGAGAGCACAGTAAATGAAAACACTCAGAAGGCTGAGAAAAATAACCCTGCAGGACAAGGAAGATTCCAAGATGTACCAAATTAGTAGGTTTATTGTCTTTGTAGTCTGGATGCTTATTCTAAATGCTTATTACTAGGAAATGGCAGGAGACATGGCCATGAGCCTGTATTAATGGGGTATATGATGGCCAAGAAACCTGACAGATGTTGAATGCCTGAGCAGCCCAACCAGGACGTGTGTGCAGGGCATCAGGACCTGCAGAGTGTTGGTGGCTGCTGCTCTGAATGTGGCTGTCAGTGGAGAGGGTGGAGTGACTGTGAAAAAGAGAGAATTAATCCCAGATTCCCCAATACCCTGCTGGAACAACTGAGCAGCTTCATTTCAATTATAGTTTGGTACCAGGGTAAACTGACTGATGCTGCTGAGGACAGTTTTGATTAGGAAGGGCTGCTCCTGCAAAGTGTTCCAGAGCTCTTGTCAACCTGTCAAGGAATCAAAGCTCGTGCTCTAATAATAGAACAATAATTTAATATTCTTGGAAATACATTCTAGTCAAAGCACAGGATTTAATAAATAAGAGAAGAAATATGACACATTTCATAGCATTAAGGAACAGTAGGTAAACTTGGACGAAACAAGTTCACTATTTTAAACCAGGTTTCTAAAAGCAAAGGAAAATCTGCATGGATGTTGTAACCACATTGCAGAAAGCAGCTCTATGAGGAACATGGGTCAACTGCAGTGATTAAACTGTCAGGACATGAAATCAGGGCACTGCTGCAATATTTTAATATAGCAAATCCAGTCTATCATGGTGAAGGTTCAGTTGGCTGTTCTGGGAATTATTAGGATGTCAAGAGGCCAAAGTCTATTTCTGGATACTGAAAAGTAATTCCCATTCACCTCATACAATAATGATGTGCCTCTGCTAGGGAAAAGAAGAGCAAGCAATCCAAAGGTAGCAGCAAAGTCTCCTTAAAAATCTTTTCAACTATGAATAACATAAGAAGAAATTAAATTCAGAATATGTGTAAATCTGTTGGTTTGCTTCTCTTGTTTTTCCCTGATTTTCATGACAAACAGATCTCTCAGACTGTCAGACATGAAAAATACAGAGATGTGGAAAACAGAGCTGGAATTTGGCTTAATGACAGCAGACTTGGTCTTTCATTGCAAATGCAGAGAGGGATGGCAGGAGGTCTGGCCTTTATGTGGACCTTATAATAAATATAAATATGTAACAGACTATCAAGTGTTGTCCTATTGATTAGAATGAAAGCTCTAGACTGAGCAGTTTATTCTGCTTACCTCAATTATCACATCTGGAAAATTATTCCATTTGTGTGTCAGCCTTTATTCTAGGACGTTCACTCACATGAGCAAAGAACTTTTGGGGTCATGGTGCAAATCTACTTTTTTCACATAGTTATATCCGTAATAGAATGAATTAAGCTTGATCCTGCAAACAGTGATGATAAATTGCCAATCTTTTAGTTATTCAGATGGTGCAGGATCGGGACTTAGGAGTGCAGGACACATGGAGATAGGTTAGATGTGATCAGCAAGAGTTTTTGGAAGAAGCTAAGCTGGGAAATACCGAAGAAAATGGCTTAGGAAGAAGCTTGAGGCAGTATGGCTGTTTGGGCCAGAAAACAGAGGGTTCAGTGCTGAGCACTGGAGTCCTGCTCTGGGCAGCAGAGCTCCTCTGGGCCCCTCTCCCTGGGTGCTTCACCCTCTCCATCACCAACCAGAGCAGCTCATGTGCTGTGCACAGCTTCCCTGCCACCATCCAACACCAGCTACAGAATCTCTCCCAAATCAAACCCCATCCTTTGTAGCTGAGCTGGAACAATAGCCTAGCAAGAGCCCCAGCGTGTGCCTGCTCCAGACATCCCAAAACCAGCTGGGCTCCAAGTTGTGAGAGCTTGGCTTTCAGGAGGGCCGATGTCATACAAGTGTTTTGTTAGCAAGAGATGGCTGCTGACTCTTCTTTAAGTGAAATCAATTTTCATGTCATCACGTTTTGCCATCTTTGAAAAAAAAAAAAACAACAAAAAAACAAGCCCTCACAATATTCTGGAGCACTTTAGAACATACTGTGAGGACCAGCAAGAGCAGAGAGCCAAGTTTGATCTGAAGGTTTCAAGCAATGGAAAAATCTGCCACATCCCAAGCTAATTTAAATTATGGATCAGTT
This sequence comes from Zonotrichia leucophrys gambelii, assembly GCF_028769735.1. NCBI lineage: Eukaryota > Metazoa > Chordata > Aves > Passeriformes > Passerellidae > Zonotrichia > Zonotrichia leucophrys. The sequence continues at coordinate 10,765,444 of NC_088184.1, forward strand.
CCCTGATTGCTCTAAAAAGAGAAACTAAACTTTTCCAGTCTGAATGTGCCCAACTTCAGCCACCAGCTTTTGGATCTCACATGGAACTAACATGTGTCTTTTAAAGAGGTTGTTGCTATCACTTACCTTTCCCTCCCACATATGATAAATTCACCTTCATTCTGCTTCAATTAACTAAATACAGTCTCCACATACAAAACTGGGAAGATGCTGAGTGCCTTAAAATAGCATCTGATGCTGTTTTTTGGATATGCACTATTATATTTTCGTTTTAGTGCACCACACAGAGAAGCACATTATACTTTTCTAATGCAAATTTCAGCTGTCAACAAACATGCCTTTGGATGATTTATATATCAGAACTTGAATAAATACAAAAAAAGACAACCTCCCTACAAAGAAAGTGATAGTTTGGGGGATTTTGTTTTGTTTTTTAGTTTCTGAAAGCAAAAAGCAAATTGAAAACCCAATTTCTTTTTCTGCTTAAAAAAAAAGTCAAAAAGAGAGAAAAGGAATCTGGTGGTGCCCAAGGGTTAAAGTATCCCATTTCGGGCAGTCTGAATATCTGAATTTAGCAGCTGACAGCGCATGGTGTGTCAGTCCCTTACAGCTGTTCCAGTTGATTCAAAGACCATCTTTGTTTCTCCAAATCTTAGCAACTGTTGCTTTTTTCCGAAGACAATGATAGACCAGCTGTTACCTCACAAGACGCCATGTACTTCAGGTCAAAGTCTTTAGTAAGGAACTTGTAAAACAAGAACTAAATCATTGTTTGGGTTTGTCAGGGCTTTTTTTTTTTCATTAAAAGAGAGTTAGCAGCCTAACAGTCAAATAACTTACACTTGGTATTCCCATTAAGTGCACCGGAACGACAGAGAAATTTCATCTGGTTGTTGAGTTGAATTCTCTCTTTCTATACAGAAGAAAAATCCCACTACTAAATCTTGCAGTATTATAGGATATTTTTTTGTTTGAAGGGCAGTTCCTGCCTTCCCAAACACGGGTGTTACTGAGCAGATGTCACCTCATCATGGAAACACACAGAATGCAAGGAGGGGATTTTCAAGAGAACCTTACAGGAGTTAAACATTCGCTTCCCACTATATATCAATCAGTGGGAGTATCCAGTTCCTTTAAGCTCTTTGAAGAGCCTGCTCTAAATGCATAACAAAGCAATGGAATCACAGAGCTGATCCTCCAGGAGCATCCCACCCCACTTGAAGGCTCTCAGAGCCCTGCAAGGCTGCAGAATCAGGCACCTCATGAAGTCAGCAGTAACTGGTGATGGGTTACCTGCAACCCTTCTGGGGGGGTGAAAGAAAGGAAACAGCATTTTAAAGAGCTTTGGTTGAAATAAACCCTCGTTCATTCCTGCACAAAGACAAATCACTGCTTCCAGCTGCTCTGATGCAAAGACAAAGACATGCTGAGAAGAGTGGACGTTCTTTTATTTAACCTTTGTGTTTAATTCTGGAAAGCCTTAGCATTGAGTAATGTATTTGCAGAGCCACTGCCAGCTAATTGTTGTGTAAAGAAGCACACAAAGGCACAGTCATGTGTACTGCAGTGGTAGAAAAATTTTACAAGCCCTGTTAAATTCAAGCAGTAGTCATAATTTTTCTGTTTTATATATAGAGAGATAAGTTTAGACTCAAGATTGTTTCACGAGCATGCATGAATACTATTTGCCTCAGGCTATTTTTTCTAGATCTAAAAAGGATTTATGTAAATAACTTCTCTGCTTTAACTCTGTTTTTCAGAATGGGTGACATGCTGCCCATATGTAAACCAGTGCTTTATGCAGAATTAAAAATAACCCCCATTAGGCATGGCGCCGCCAGTATTTGTGATGAAGAATATAAACTGTCTAACAAAACACTGGGGGTGAATCACAACCCCTAAAAAGCTACAAACTGACACTATTTGTTTCTAGAGATAAAAATATCCATAAATACCAAATGTGTGTGCTTTTAGTTTTGTTTAAGAGAGCAGCTTACCTACCAGGCCAAATCCTGACATCACAAAAAGTACATTCTGCTGATGCTGTCAGGCTGTTGTAAGGGGATTGGTACCAAAGCAGATACAATCTCTGGGTGACTGCTGAGAGCACAACTTTGCATAACTAATTTAAAGTCTGCTGCCTGCAGGCACCACAATGGTAATTAAAGACAATAATTCTTGGACAAATGAGATGGATGTACTGGAAAATAAAGGCAGTGCTAAATTCACAGCTAATCCTTCAATGGAGAATTGGATCATTTATTTTCCAGACTGCTGGGCAACTCTACCTGGTTTCATTTCCATCTCTGCTGCCAGATGATTCTTGTCTCCAAAATCTGTAATTTTTTCTAGTTTAAGTAGTATTCCTCATTGGCAAGCTCCAATTCAACAAGATTGAGTGTGCTTCCATTTAAACACATGAATAGTTCCTTTGACATCCACAGCCAGCCAATGGAACAGCTCACAGTTAAACAGAACACTTTTAAACACCATGAGAAATCAAGGCCATAAACAAGGCACAAAAGGCACAGAGAAAAAGCTGGATTGCAAGGCAGTTTACCTGGAAAATAGCTTGGTGTCACCCAAAGAAGAAAAGCTTTGTTTAGCATGCCTTGGTAAATCTGAGTTTCCTGGTTTTGGTTGTTTACAACTGGAATTCACAGGACAGGCCAATCATCCAGTACCAATGATGATCAGGAAAAATTCTCCCACACAGTGAGGAGATTTGCACCAGTTTCTTCAGTACCAGATCTGTTACACATGCATAATATGTTTGGAATATATATTCACACTTTCTCTGTCCCCAAGCCACGACTGTCTGCTGAATCTCCTGAAGTTCCAGCACAGCTGGGGCATTCACACCTTTACAAACCCTCATGGGATGTATCTGCACAACACTGGGATCATGCTGCATCTCCTCTCTCTTCTGCTACCCCAAAAAGGAGGGTGAAGGATGCCATCCAGCTCTGGTCACCAAAAGAATCCTAATATAACTCAAGAAACCCATGTTAGGGATCAGCAAAGCCCTTCATCCCCCGCTGCCATGCCTCACTGTGCAATTTCCCTCTCATATCTTATTCTTCCTTTTCATCTCTCATCTTCCCAGTGGTTTAGCTCAAGGTCTTGGGTATTCTTGGCAAAGCTTAACACACACATCTATTTCCATGCTTAGCCTTGTCCAGTGACTAGAATGGAAATTAGGGTGCAGTTTTGCCAGCAGTTTAGTTTGATTTGAGCCCCTGCTGCTGCCAAGAGGGGAGATCCTGCCCTGCCCACTCCATCCCTCCCCTTGCCAAAGCATTCTGCAGCCAGGCACAGGGGGACAGGAAGGACCTGCTCTGGCTGAAAATAACCCTGCAGGGCAGGATCCCTTTTCAGAGAGCTGCTCTGGCCCACCTGCCCATGAGAGCAGCAGGAACATGCAACCTAGGTCTGGCACTCACTGCTACTTCATCCTTTGGTACCAGCTCAGAATTCAGCTTAAATCAATGGTGGAACCACACCCTGAGTTTTCTGTCTAAGGTGGAATTTTTCTTGCACTGTTCTGCACGCTGTAGGCATATATGAAGCACAGACAGAAGCTAAATCTGTGTTTGTTTTTTGACAAAAGACTTAAGTTACAAGTGCAAGGCAAACACAGGATGTGTAATGAATATGTCATGGCTGTGGCATCCTGTTTCTAAAATATCTTGCTCCTGAATGGTGCAGTCTTAGGTTTCCTCCTAAGGAATGAGGCCTCCCTTGCATGAGGCTTTCCAGCTGGCCTGCAGCCAGTGCTTTAATAAAACATGGTATTATGCAGAAGTGAATAAAGCTGATGGCAATAATAATGTCCTTGAAATTCACTAATAACCAGAAGTTTCAAGATTTCAATATGAGATCCACAGGAGAACAACTAAAATTCACTTGTTAGCTATGGAAAGCCACTTTTCTCATGATAATTTATGCCTGTATTGAAAGAAACCCCAAGTCGTTAGTGACCCAGATGAAAAGTGTCTTTTCTGAATTTGACAATACCTTGCTGCAAAGAAGCGGTGAGCACTTCAAAAAACTTGAGGATGTAAAATGATTACAAATTGAAGAAATAGTCTGAGAAAATAGATATATTGAAAGTAAAGACACAACTGCTAAGAATATTAAGGGAGGGGTGACCAACAGCATAAATCCATGGTGAAGATTCATGGCCAAAGTATCACATTTGCATGAAAGGAACCACTGATTGCACTGGTCACATCCTAAATAGGACTCAAAAATATCCCATTGCTGTGAAAAATTTAAAAAAACAAGCAAAACATGGAGCAGCTAGGGAAAGGTGAGAACAACAAAAATGGTAAATAAGGTAAGGCTGAGGAACCTGGTCTGCAAAGTGCCGACATTCTTCTTGGTCCCAACAAGCACAGGTATTAAAAATGCTCTCTATCCTCCCACTTTTGCCTTTCAGGGAACACACAAGAGTAAACACAACACTTGTACTGCTGAAATAAATACAGAGTCTTCAAGTTCATTTCTTGGTACTTTTTTTGTGTCTTCAAAAGAGCTCAACATTTTAGTAAAAACATTAAATACTATTTTGTGCCTCTTACTTTCAAAGCTGTTGCACACCATTATACTGTTCAAAGAAACCAATTTATTAATAATGCAAGTAATAAAATACACCAAAATATTCTGAAAACTGTTGCAAGCCTTACAGCTGCCTGCACATTAGTAACAAATGCTTCCAAAAATTACATTAGCTAAACATTGATCCACTCTCTTCACTCCTTGATGAACAAGTTTGACACAGCATTTACACTCAAATATGGTGAACATTTAACCTTTCCACTTCTTTATGTGGTCAGGAGGCCACTGAGCTTCTGCACAGGGACTGACAGATATGGCTCATGGCTCAGCAGGGCAGCCTGGCACTGGGGACAGCCTGGAAGCAGGAGTTACACTCTGCTGCTCTCAGCCCTGCTCTGTAGCCGCGACATTTTATGAAAAATCCTGAGAAGCTGAGAGGCCTCAGAAACAAAATGTAAACAACGATTATCTTCTGCTGTGGAATGCAACAGGTGCATCTGTGATTGGTCTCATGTGGTTGTTGCTAATTAATGGCCAATCACAGTCCAGCTGTCTCGGACTCTGGTCAGTCACAAGATTTTATTATCATTCCATTCTACTTCCTTTCCTTTCAAGCCTTCTGATGAAATCCTTTCTTCAATCCTTTTATATAGTTTTAATATAATATATATAATATATATTACATATATATATATATCCTTCTTCTATTCTTTTAGTATAGTTTTAATATAATATATATAATATATATACTAAAATAATAAATCAGCCTTCTGAAACATGGAGCCAACATTCTCATTTCTTCCCTCGTCCTGGGACCCTGTGGACACCACCACACTGCTCTCTCCCCTACTGGTTATTTCAGTTCCAATTCCTTCTCCTCCTTGGCAATCATCAGCTTTGGGTCCAGCCTTCATTCCCACAGCAGCTCACCTCTGAACTTCCCCACTGCCCCTGTGCAGCAGAGACACAACATCCTGTCAATGAAATGATGAAAAGTGACTTTTTTATTTTTACCCACAGCAGAAAAATGAATAATTTCTTTCTCTTGTTTCCATTTACTACTCAACATCACGGCAGAGCCAAGTGGGTGTGAATGTATTCCAGCATTACGTGATGAACAATGAAAAATCTTCACTGCTACACTGCTGGGTTAGAAGAGATTAATCACAAGAGGTCAGAAAAAGGTCACTGAGGCTGGCCCCTTGTCACCAATTCTGACTTTATACACCATTTCACAACTGGGAGGATGTTAGAGGATGTTAATCTGCTGGATATCCAGGAGTGGGAGAGGAAACAGAGCGCTGCCAAGTTCTGGGTGTAATTCTATCTGTGCACAGGCAGGAATCCTCAGAGGCTGCAGAGGCAGAGCAGTGGCACAGCACTGGCCTCACCAGCCTCACCCACGTGCAAAACTCCCACACAGACTGGCCAAAGAAGGGGGGATGTTGGTGCAAACCCTGAATCATCTTCAGAGCAGGTCTGAAGCGTGAGATCGCCTCAGAGACAGAAGGGATAAGATCAGCAAGGAAAATCCCCTCAACACAAACCATATTATTCAAATAAAACAGCAGTGTCTCACAGCTAAAACCACATTCCCACTTCAGGTAGGGGGCATTTTGCCACTGGCTTTGGGAGAACCAGGACCTCACTCCGGAGTTTAACCAAGTGCCATGAGACAACAGTGGAGTGCCAGGTCACTGCACAGAGCTGCACTGCTCTCTGCAATGTGAGCAACTCCTGAACATCCTGGCAAAAGCTGCTGATAACCAGCTCTGCTGCTCTTGGTACTGTTGCAGTTACATTTCCCTTTCATTGCACTTTTCAGTATAATTTTACACCAGGGACTCTCTGTGTGTGTAGGACATGGATGGCAGCCCTGCCTGAAGCACGGCACAGGAAAAGATGTGCTCTAAAATAAGACTTGAAGAAAAGTATTTCCAACACCACTGCAAAAAAACCCCCTTGTTTACCTTAACTTCAGCATGATTTCTCATGCAACCAACCCCTCATATGGAATATATGACACAGAGATTGTATACTACACTCTGCCTTTATAAATAAGGGTTTAAGTTTCACAGCTGCCAAGCAGCAAGTGCAACACAAGTCAGAGCAGGCTAACACAAATATCCTTTTGAAGAAAGAAAAAATGCAAGAGTCATCCATTGTAAATAAGAAATTGCTAGTCCATTGTCATGGTTTGACCAGGAAGGAGTGGGAATTCTGGGAAGCTGTGGTCAAACCAATGAAGGTTTTGGGTTTCATACTGACACCTGGTGTAGCCAGTGGGGTTTGGACACACCTCCGAGAATACACAGGGGTTAAAAGCAAGGCACTGCCCTGGCACTTCCTCTTTTGGACATCGTCGGGCGAAGAGTTCAGATCTCTTCCCCCGCCCGGCCCGCTGCTGCTGGGTGGGGGAGGGGCCGCCATGCGGTAGGCCTGGGGCCTGGACAGAGGTGGGGGTTGAGGGGGCTTTCAAGGATGGAAGGGTGGCGGAGCCCCAAGAGACATCGAGACATCGGGCCAGCCCCCCCCCCCCCCCCCCCCCCCCCCCCCCCCCCGCTCCAGAGGTATGCAGTCCGGACCTCGAATTTGGTCACACAGCTGGGCAGCTAAGGGGAGAGGCAGAGAGAGCTCCCGCCGCCTGTAGCAGAGCACACGTGTGGTCATGTCGAAGAAAAGGACTTTAAAACTTTTACCCTCCCATGAATATTGCGGGCCTTGCAACATTTAATCTCCTCGAAGCTGAACAAGAGGGTGAATGATAGATTGAGATGAAGATGAAAATCGGACTTGGGTTGAGAGATTATCGTGGAGAAAATGGATGAGGCTGGGCCTGTCATTTGGATTCGCTCTATTTGGGTCGCTGGATATCGTGTGGGATGGAACAGCCTGGTTTCTGGTGAACTAATCTTGCCAGGAGGAAGGCCACTGCCTCAAAAGGAGAGTTCATTCGATGGGATCCCCCCACCCTCAAGGCTGAAAACTGGGGGGGCGGTTGTCGCAAAGCCTGAATTCTCTTTTGGTAGGGAATGGCTCTTGAAAGAGGACACTAAAGGAAATCCCTGCCATCGAACCTATTGAATAAACGGCAGTGTCAGGAAACACATCCACTTCAGTAGGGACTTTTTTTTTGCGGCCGGCGTCCCGGAGTTAGACCAAGGGCATCCGAGGTACAGTGGTTCCAGAGCATGGAACAGAGCAGCGACTCATTCCTCTTGAACTGCAGTTGAGATCGTAACAGTGTCGTGCCTGGACTAGTTGGTTATTTCTTGATTGTATTTTGGGAAATTTTAGCATGGGAGGAGGAAAAGGTGGTTTTTGTAAGGTTTTCTTTTTTCTTTTCCTGAATATATCTTCATATTTTTCTGATTTGAGAAAAGTATTAAGTGCTTCTTATATAAGTTGTGTACCTTTTTGCATGTTTCTCAGCACAACCTCTATCAGCAGACATTGTAGGCACTTCCTTTATGGGAGCATGGCTCTGTTTCCAGGCTCAAACCATGCACCATCCTCCCAATCGAACACCTCATTTAATACAAACTTTTAAGATAGAAAAAATGAAATATCTTATTGTAGAAAGCACAAACAAGCAATAAATTTACAAAAACTCACATCAGAATACAGTTAAAATACAAACCAGCTTTCAACCAATGCAGAGAAATAAAATTACCATTCCTTCCCTGAACACATATTGCATTAAGAGCCAGATGGAGTGATGGCAATGGTACCTGACTTCTTCTTGACTTCACATTTGCAAAATGCAACCAGACAAGGGAGAGCAAGGATCTCAGTTTACTTCTCATTCAAATCTGTCTGCAAGGCAGAATCAGTTCTTCTTGTCATCTTTTTTTTCCTGATGCAGCTCGGCTGCTGTCTATTCACGAGGCTCAGAGGAGCCTGCTGGACCATCCGGCTAGAGGAGGCATGGTCTGAACCTGAGCATGCTCCAGTGCACAGCCCAGCAGCTCCTGAATCTTCTGACAGCAGAGGTAGAATGCACCTGGCCAAGCCTTAGTTTGCAAAAGCAAAGACTCCACAATGCACCTGCAGCACACACAAGGGAGCCTGTGCAGGTCTCTTCTCACTCCTACCACAAATCCATGACAGGACAGAGGAAAATGGGACACAGGGAACAGATAGGAGAGACCATGATCATGATGTGCAATCAGCACAGCGTAAGAAAAAGCATTTGTCCTTCAGATCTTGTCTCTCACCCTATTTTGATAACAGATTACTGAAATATCCTTTTTTTCCAGCCCTAAAACCTATCCTTCAGTGCCTGGCACATCAGCATGCTGACAGCATAATCAGGATTTGCAGCAGTTCTGTACAGGGATTCTCCTCTGTGGGTGAAAAAGCTGCAAGAAATGTGCAAACTTCATCCTCTTCTAATTACTCCAGAAATCTGCATGTTAACAGGATATCATTAAGACTGCAAAGTAATTAAACTGTGTCAACATCTGCAAGAGGGAGCAAAATTTGCACTCTTGGAATGTGCTTTGAGTGCATTTGAGTAGCCCCACCAAGGGACTGTGCTGCTGATGTTCTGCCAGAACTGAAACCACCAGTGTAGAGAAAGTTTTGTCTTTTCTGACCATGGGAGCACAGAAAGTGGGGTTGGTGAGGAGCTCCTGCTCTCACTGAGCCTTATCTGCTGCCAGGCAGGGCTGATCTTGTCAATCCTGGCAGCCTAATCTGTCCTAATGGCCTCAAGTGGTGGAGGCTCCACAACCGACCCAAGCAATCAGAGACCTCCTCTTGGATCTGACTTGACTCTCTCCCACTGGAGAAAACAATTTTTAAAATTGATTTTCTTTACCCTCTGGCCCACAGAGCAGTTTATCACTCATATAGCATAATTCACATGCAACTATAAGCTATTATTGCATCCCTCTGCCCCAACTTTTATTCTGCAGGCCAAGCAATCCCATTCTGCCCTCAGAAGTGAGGTTATCTAGGTCTGGATCATTCCCAGCACTCCTCCATGAATTTCCTACAACTGCTTTTCCTTGAAGTGCAGTGCCCAAACTGGACACAGTGTTCCAGCTGAAATCTTTCCAACACTGGGACATCTTGCATGTTCTGTTTAGTTACCCCAGAAAAAAAAAAAAATTAGTATTTTCAAAAAAAAAAGAGGGTTTACATTAGTGACAGTTATTCAGACCATGAGGCACAATAAGTTCCACGTAGTTTTTCAAGGAACTACCAGAACTGTCTTATAGTCATAAAGGTGTTTTTCCTGCCTAAGGAATACTTCTCTGCACTTGGCTCAGTGTCAACCCATCCTGCTTTTACTAGAACATTCCTTCAAGCTGTCAGCATAATTCTGAATGCTATCCTTGTCTGCCAGTGCTTTAGCAGCCCTTCCCATCTTCATGTCAGCTAAAAATTCAACACTCATCGCCTGTCCCACTGAGGCCACTAATGACAATAATGGTGAAAAGCAGAACAGCCCCTTCAATGCACCTTTCCACTGGAATGCTGGACCAGTGATACCTGCTATTTGTACAATTCCATCAGTTTTGCACAGTAGTTTCACTAAAGACACACTTCTCTGGTTTTTTAATGAATCCATCATAAACATTAATGTAAAAATCATTACTGGAAGTTGAGCTGTTTGGCCTCCTTTGTGCCTCCCCCAGCTGTACAGCTTGCTATCAGCTCTGGAAAGACATTTTCAAGCCTTTTAAAGTCACATTGGCTTTTACTGAACTCCTTGGTCTCCTTCAGGTGCTTACACATAATTTGTTTGCTCCAGTTTTTCCAAGAACAAAACAATTTACCTGTCATTTCCTTTTATCTCTTTACAGACATTATGTTTTTTCTTTCCCCCTCATTCAGCACTTGACCTGTCTAGCCTGAGTTTCAGAAGTAATGACAAATGCTTCTGAGATTGCTTTAGCTAATTAAGTAATCTAGAATAAAGTTTATTAGGCCTATCTGTTCTGAAAACATTAAATATATCTGAATACACGCTAACCTCTTCTTGTCCTTTTTTACCTTGTGGTTTTACCCTCTGTCATAATACCATAAGCATGTTTGAGGGTGTGACTCAAATGCATCAGTGAGAGCAGTTCTGGACCCTGAGATGAAATTTAATCCAATTTAATCTAATTTAATTTAATCTTTTTTGTCCTCACACCAAGCTGTGAATTCCCTTGAGTCATAAAGCCCCTCATACCTCCGTTCATTGTCATCAAGATGAGCAAAGAGCACGTTCTTGGAGATGGCCTTGGCCAGAGCAGTCATGGTTTTATAGTCCTTTGGAATAACCTGTAGAGAAAAGAATGAGAGGTAATTACATGCCTGATTGTATCCACTCACAAATCATGAAATCTACAGAAAATTCCACTATTCCAGAAAATGGATGTGATTTCATTTCAGGCCCTGCGACAGGATTAGGCTATAATATAAAGCCACTAAGAAAGTAATAAATTACAGTTTTGATAATGTGTGGATAAGAAATTTTGTTCTCAAAATGACACTCAGAAAGGCAATATAAGATCAGAGATGACTGAGGAGAAGCATATCCATAAAATACTGTAATTAGGAGATATTGGCAGCTGTGTAATCTCCTTTCAAGTATCTTGGACTGAGGAAAATGTATTTTATGTTCCTCTTCCTTCCAACCCATATCAGAAGCAACCTACTTTTAAAACTGTGAAAATAGCAACATTTCTTTAGGAAAAAGGTAAAAAAATGTGTTGAATACATCATATTTTTCAGTACTGCCTGTGGTATAAGGAACCAAGCTCCTGATAGGCCCACTTGAGTCAAATCCTGTGCCTTGGCTTCATGGCAAACAAGCAGAATTTCCATTTGACAATGAAGAGGTCTTTATTTGTTAACTGGAGAGATGTCAAAAGTCCTGTTGTGCATGAATTTGCTTAAAATAAAAGCTGAAATTCAGGAGTATTTCCACTTTGGAAAGCTAGGCTTTCCATTTTGGTAACCATTTAGGTAAGATATCAGTAGATAATGTATCTCTCTATTTCTCCTATCAGTCAGAGACTCCAAGAGTAGGAGAGACACAAGGAATTTGTAACAAAATTATGACCTGTCAAAGATATCCATTGTCTTTGATAATGTGATTTTCCTTAATAGGTTCATTATAACAAGCTAGAATCAAGCATAGCAAAACTTTTAAGTGTTAAATGAACCTTACTGCAATCTGAAAATCAGAATCTGTTTGTCAGTCTCAATTACTGCACAGTAAAGGTCTGATAAGGGGCATTTAGCTCTCACATTTTCTTATGATAGAAGTCGTGTATCTGTCTGTTGCAAGTTACTACCTGTGCTGATGTGCAGGTATTTTCCTTCTTTCATCCTGGAAAGGCAGGAAATACTCATCCAACCCAAAGAAGGATGCCTCAAAGGGTAAAACTGATGTAGAACCAGTTCCCACAAAGAATTATCAAGATTTATTTCACAGGAAAATGCTGCACTGTGAAGATATAAAGTCAAACTGGCTTCAGACCTCTCTTGCATTGACTGCTGCAGAAATCAGATTACTCCAATCAAGTCAAACTGCATGTTTGTATCAGAGTGAAATCTGATCTAATTATCTAAAAGTTTAAATTTCTCAATGTCAAATTCAGCCAGTATCTTTTTCTTGGTTTTTACCCTATCAGAGGAACACTGGATTGAATTGCAGACCTGAACCCTTGCTCTATTATGAATACACCAGCTCAGCTTACTGCTGATGAGCCAAAGGGGTAAATAATCAGATCACCGAGACACTCAACTCCAGCCTTTCTGTCTGATGATGAAATAGCACTGAGTAGCTTTTCTCAGTGTAAATTTGCAGCAGTGAAGGCCACAAGGCTTTGTGGGTTTGTTGGGGCAGGGACACAGAAAACACAGGAGAGGCTCTCTAGGTGTGACCAGGCGTCTGAGCAGAGTCAAACGCTGCAAGAATCACTTGGCCATTTCTTACATCACTCTTCCACATAATCACTGGATGTTCTCTTCAAGCTGATCACCCTCTTTAGAGCTAGATTCCTGTTCTGTTAGTTGCTAGCTGGGTTGCCAGATGTGTTGACAAATATTGCTTTCTCTGGTTCAAGGATGAACTAACCCTCCACAGAGATCTTCCCCAGAAGGAAGCCATGCCATGTGCTTGCTCAAATCACAAAGCTAAATCTCTTTTGATTTTCTCTCCGGGGACATAACTCATTTCACTGCCTCTAGCACTACTCATGCTATAGCTCACCCCTTCAAGGGATCCTTCAAACTGGCTTATAACCCAGATGTGCTTCCATCCAACACCTGAATTCAAGCCAGCAGTTCCTCCTGACTACTATCTAAAATTCCATCTGTTTGCAATAGTCGAACACAACCTTTGCCTTGCTTTTTACTCTCTTAAATTTGTTCCATAATTTGTCCTTTCAGTGTCTCCTTTTATTTCTGTGTTCTAGAAATCACACATCCATGGGTTTCACCATGGAATTCCTTTGCTTATGGCAGAAGACGAAGCACTGACACAAATCCTCCCAGTGCTAGCTCTGTATTCCTTCCAGCATCTGTAGCTGTACAAGAAACTATCTCCTAAATTATTTTTATTTGGGATCAGTCAGTTCCTAGGAAATTAAAATCATAACAGGACTAGTCAAAGGACACAGAATATGATCTGTATTGCTGCTTCTGGTTCTTGCCTACTCATGCTACTGTCAGGGCTCACTGACATCACTGTTGAGAAATGAAGAAAACAAAGTTTACTTCAGGTTCCATTATAAACATAAAAGAATTGCTGAGGGGGGTGGGAAGGGATGTTTCCTTTGATTTTCAGAAGAGTCAGATGGAACCCATAATAAGCAGAAACAAATGGGATCTCTTCATGGAAGTTTTTTAGGGGGATATTGCAAAATGCACAGAAATAAAAGTGTTTTAAAGAGGCTTCTGAAGTATCACACAAGTTTTTTAACAGTGCAAGGCATTCATTAACAGCTTGACCACAGTGCTGTTTAAATTTGCAAATTACACTTGCAAACATTATTTAACTGCCACAAGAATACTCTTACACATTTGTTTTTAGGATAAATGGCTCTCCCAATTCCTTTTTTTCTTTGGGACAGAAATCCCCAGAGCAGCCAGTGAACTTGTATCATAAGCAGATGACAAAAGCACATCTGACTGCAAAGGCAAAAAGCATTCTGCCAAAAAAACAGTGACTGACAAAATGCATTCCCATAAAGAAAAAGCTCTTTGAGTTAAAGCTACTCCAGGCGTGCACAAAAGCACATTAGCAGCATCTGTCAACCTTATGAAATACATTTTCAGCCTGGCTCCCTAAACAAACATGACACATGCTATTGTAATGTCTCTCTTTCAATAATCTTTGAAAACTTTAGCCAGTGTCAAAAAAAAATGCAGAGTTATTAAGAGATATCAAAGATATAACATAGCTAGATATTTGAAAGATTTACCCAGTGTAAAAAGAAATGCAGAGTTATTAAGAGATATCAAAGATATAACATAGCTAGATATTTTTCTGAAAAAGGCAGTTAAAAAGAGAGAAGCCCAAAATAGAGCTCCTAGTGAAGAAATTATCTAATTTGGGATTGGCATTTCTTCAAAGACAATGGTCACACAAACTCACCCAAGTACGGTCAAGACACTTCCAAAATTCAGTGGGTTAGGTGGTACCTAATCAACAGGGGAAATATGTGCCTGAGTGGTCTAGGAAACCTAAATGACTTAGATTAAAGAAAACTTGAGGCAGGTCTGACTTTGGAAACAAAAAAACAAAATAAACAGGAAATGCAGCAGTAGAAAAGCTGTCCTGAATAATGAGATTTTCTGATCAAACTCAGACAATGCTGAAGCCAGTGACTATCAAGAAAATGGCTGTGAATTACTGACCCTGTTAGATGAGCAGCACATCTTAAAAAAGAAGGAACAGTGAATTCTGAAATCTCATTGATAGGGGAAATCCTCAGTCAAGGAGAGAAAAAGACCTTGAGTGTGAAGATGGTCAGGCTCTGCTTATGCCAGCATGGGGACACCACCCTCCAGGCTGGCCCGGGAGCCCAAATCAGGGACAGAACACGAGTCACTGTGATGCCTTGCACATGTGGGAGGCAGAGGGAGGGCGCAGGGTACCTTTCTGACATAGGACACAGCATCCTCCTCCGTGTACACCTCTGCACTGACGCCGCCGCGCCGGCGCCGCGCCTTCACCACCGGGTTGGGCGGCGGCGGGGAAACCTCGTCGTCGTGGGAATCCGACTGGGAGCTGGACTTCTGCCGGGCCAGGATCTGCTTGCATTCCTCCTGCAAGGAAAAAGGGACAGTGAAGCAGCTCTTACTCGTGGATACAGTCAATTTGACCTTCTTTTATAGATATCAGCAGCCCGTTCACGTCAGTGTTTGGGTGACAGTCAGTTTGCACTGCTGAACGAAAATTACAGATTTAATGAGAATGGCAGTAACCACAACCTGTGTACAGGCATTTCACCTGTTCAATTCTTTCTTACACATTGTGGCAACCAATATATATAAAGTGCAGGCATATCTTTGCATCTACTCCTGGTTGAGAAAGCAAAACTTCCATTGCTTACTCTCCAACTTCACAGCGTTATTTTCTCAGTTGGATTGTACACATCGTTGTCTTTAGTACAAACAATTTTTCAGAAGTCACACATTGATAAATTAGATTGGTTTCTTCATCTTGCTTTGTTTTGCAAGCTTGCTATCACCACAAACAACAAAGATGCTCCCTACTCCAGAATTTCTGCCATAAAACTGATTTACAATCAATGGGATTCTTTCCAAGCAAATAGGATCCAAGGTAGGCTCCAGAGGACTATGAGAGATGGTGGCTGGCCTAGCACCAGCTGGCCAATGGGGAGGTTATTCTCCAAATTTCATGCTTGTGGAACAGAGAATAAAATAGGAAAGGGAATCCCTGAAGAGAGAGTAACAAGAGTAGAGAACAGTACAGAAAACCTTCAAGAAAGGAGGTCAGAGTTGCAAGACTGTCAATTCATACACTGAATTTGACTTCCAAAGGATAGAGACAAACCAGATTACCCATAATTACAGTATTTTCCCAGAGCCCCATGTTCTACCCCTCAGCTTCCTCGGATCCAAGGGAAAGCAAAAAGGAGTAAAAATTCCCTTTGCATCATCCATGTCTGTCAGTCAGGAGCTGTCTGCTCAGACCCAGCCCTCCTCCTCAGCCCTGCCACTGCTCAGCCACAGCACACTCACTGCCCCTTGGGGCTGGCTCATCCCAATCTCCACTAAAGGCAGGGAGAACTGGAGATGGGGTGGACCATAAATTCTGTTCCCTGGTACAGGAACCAGAGGGCAGGAGCACTGCACTGTAAGGAGGCAAGCTGGCTGCTGCAGCAGTAGTTTCGTGTGCTGCCACCTCCTCTGTGCAGGCAAACCCCAGAGCCTGGCAGCCCCAGAGCCATGCTGAGGGATGTGCACACTCCAGGGTTTTTCAGATAACTCAGCTCAGCAGCACTGCAGGCTCCCCAAAAAGACAGCACAGCAATGCTCAGCTCCCTGCACACCCCATAAAGCAACTGATGGGATGAACTGCCAGGACCTGGCCTCTGTCCTACAGGAAATCTCCAGTGAGATTTTTCACTCAGAGCCAGGATGGGAGTGAGGAGGGAGGGAGATTCTGGGAGCACCAGCACGAGTGGCAGAGCCCCAGCATCACCAGCTGGTCCCACTGACAGAGGAAGTGACTGATGCACAGCTCATCAGGTATGGATGGCACCAGGAAAGGGCAGCACAGAAAACTGGCACAGGCTCACAACTTTAGAGCTTGCAAGAAAAAGGGATGATTAATATATGTTTTGCCATTGGTGTTTGCATCAAATCCATCATGCCACCTGTCTTTTCTGGTCTTATTCCAGTCAATTCCTGTGCCATCATTGACACTGCCCTTCTCATTAACCTCTGACTCCAGTCATTGATGCACTATTGCTACTTGAAATAAATAACTGAGCAGTATTTCCCATGCTGCATGTCTCAAAGCAACAAGTCACACATTCTTGTTTTGAAGAAGGCATTATTGAAATAGAGGGGACAAGATCAGATATAAAATGTAGAGGTCTGGCTAAAGATCTGACTTTTCAAGACCTTGATCTGCCTCAAAAAGTGCCAAGTTCTTTCTGAGATCAACTGGGGTTTGAATTTGGCTTACAACCCCAAAACTCCCAGTGCTGTAACTGAAAAACCAGAATTTCAGATGTATTAAATCCTTACTGAAACTTTTTAATTTTACATTCAAATAGCAGGACTAGAAATATAAAAAAAATGACTCAATTAGATTTTCCTATAATTTAAGAGCTGCAAATCCTACTTCAGCATTCTCATCACTTCTTCCTTACTCCCCTCTGTCTCTAGATTCCTAAACTACAATCAAGCAAAATAGTCCAAGTACAAAATGTGCTATATATTACAATTATATTTAATATCTAGTGTTTAAAAACAAAAGCTGTGACTGAAGAATTTCAAATAACATTTCTGACTGCCTATCCCTGATAGTGTTAATGGTCTCTGACTATATTAAATGAACACAACCAAATTCACCTTCTCCATGGGTTTAACTGAAAGGCAGTAAAGACCTTTCTGAAGAACAGCAGCTAAAATTTAACTAAAAGGCAAGTACAACAAGAGGGCAGTTGGGTAACCAATGGTGTGCAGCACTTACACAGTTCTTTTTATCCAGAGCATATTTACTCAGAGAGAAGAGTTGTAGTTTGCCACATTTGAATATAAAATACACTCTTCTCTCCTCAGTACACATTGCATAAAAGCCACTTCCAAGGAATTAATAAATAATATCTCCCCCACCCCAGCAGAGATTTATATACAAAAGGAAGCTCAGTGAGATAAAATTAATACTACAAAGCATGCTCTTAAACTCAAATACTTTTAGAAGCCAAGAAGATTTGAAAGGATTATAAAAGTGAGTTACGGTGTGATTCATTTTAAAAGGAAGTCTCTTCACTACAAACTCCTTCTGTACAAACAGCAGGCACTGGACTGGCTGGTTTTCCATAGCTGCAGGCTGGGAAGGATCCCCATTCCTGAACTACAGCCTGCCTTCTGCAAATAAAGCCTTTGCTCTGTCCTGGGCTGAGCTTTCAGAGAGATGTCTTCCACATATCCTGGGGTAAAGCTGCACAAATGCAGGCAATGTTTGGAAGGAGGAATGAGCTGTTCCAAGAGGAGCTCTCCAAACACCAATCCTCAGATGCAGCTTGATGTGAATCCTTGTGCAGAACTCAGCTCCAAGTAAACACCTCATCATCTTTTGTTGTCATGACAACAAGTGATATCTCTCTCCCTCTCTCTCTCTTTGGATGGCACTGATAATTCATAATCATACTGCCCAATTGTGTCCACCTCCAAATGAGAGAACACATGGAAGGCACAACAGTAAGGCAGTGGATCTGCCTTTGATTATTGCCTCACATTGAAAGAACCAATAAATACAATTGCAGGAACCAATTTACCTTTTGAATGTCCACTTTCAGCTACAAGAGGCTGAGGTATAAACCACAGGAATTCAGCATATTGCCCTCAGCATCTCCCCCAGATAATGCTTCCATAAACTTTTAATGAGTTTAAGCACTGCAAGTGAAGCAGCCACAATGCTGAGACAGTTTTCTAGGTTTACCTTTCCTTTCAGACCACTGCTTAAGAGCACACACACCTCCTGACCCAGAAGCTTTCTTCTCTATCAGCTGGAGCATTTCTGAACAGAAATTCCCTTCCTCTCCCAGGCTCTCCTTTCAGGCTTTGCCATTACCTGGAAACTCAGGTGAGCTGAGGGAAGGAAAGCACCTAAGGGTGCTCCAAATCAAAGGAAGGAAGGAAAGCACCAAGGGGGCTCCAGCCTTACAACAACATCCCAAAAAGACTTAAAAGCAAGTCAGACATTTGATATCAAAGCTCAGTACCTCTCCTCTGCTTCCTACAATGTATACACTGCATTCAAAAACCACACCACCAAGTACACTCTAAATGGTTGGGGTTTTTTTCCCCCTCAAGCACATTCATAAACTGTTCTGCCTGACAGACCTGGATTATTCACAGAAAATGTGCAGGAAGGTTCATGCACAGGTAACTAATCTCTCTTTGCACTGGAATTGACCCAGAGGAGATGCTCTCCGTGCCAGGAGGGTTTCTGACACCCCTCACGACTCCTTGGGCTGATGATTTACAGCAGCCAATAAAGGACAAAGGCAAAGCACTTCATTTTGCTGAAGCATGGGACTGCCTGATGCCATCATTAAAAGCAGGAAAAATCTGGGAGATCTTAATGTTCTTTCCAGTCTTATCTTTGCCAGGACAGACAATCTTTGTGATCAATTCAGCCTTGTTATTCACACAATCCCAATTATTGTTCCACTGCCTTCCCCCTGCTCCATTTTACTTTTCTTCTACAGCAATTCTAAGAAATATCTTTAAATACCCTCCCTACCATCCTGCCAAGGTATTTACCCCCTCCATAGTTATCCTCCGCTTTGATTACTATTCCTGCATCTTCCGTGGTCTCTCTCTGCATCTCTGCTCACTCCCAATTTCCAATCTAGGCAAAAATCTCCTGCCCAAAATCCACCTGCTCTGGTGACACTCCAGCTGCATGGCTGACCTCCCCCAGACCCTTTACTGCCATTGTTTCACCTTCTGCAGCTTGTTCACACTTCTTGTCTTCCCCCACCAGCGTCTTCAGCATCCCAACCCATCACCACCTCTTCCCTCCTTTCTTTGCCTCACAGCAAAGTGAGAGGTTATGTTACAAAACACAGACCCTATTTTTGATACTCGAAAGCTTATATAATCAAAGAGAATCATAGCCAACACTTCTGATTCTTAAAATCCAGCCAAATAACAATGTATGCACACATAGCTTGTGTAAGAGGAGACAAGCCCACATAAAAGTGGATTAAGGAACCTGATGAATGTAAAACAGGGCAGCTTGAGATGTGAAACAAAGAAGTCTTCCAGGCAGAATTTCTTCCATGTTCACTGCATTCTGGTTTTGTTAGGTTTTGGCTGTCAGAGTGGGAAAGCCACTCATACTTGTGGACACACAAAGTAAAGCTCATATGAGCATGAGTTTGCTTATAACTAATTTTATTTCTTATGGAAAAAACTTTTTTTCTCTTTCTGCTCTTATTCCCTTCATCCTCCACCCTTCCCTGCATGTAGGAAATTTGCCTGGGGATGGCTTTAAAAATTCACCTTGTTTTCCTTTACTTCTCCCAAGAAAACTGTCACCTATCACAACACTGCCTGGGGCTGGCTCTGGCAGTCCCAGAGGTCCCACCTGAGCTGCTTTTCCTCCAGCTCTTGCCAGTGCTGATCCCAGGGGAGAGGCAGGACAGAGGCTGCCCCAGCCTGCTCAGCCACACAGCCAGGGCAGCTGCTGCTCCCACTGCTGAGCTTCTATCAGCACCTCAGGTATGTTCCTGCATGCTTTACCAACATTTCTGACCACCACGGAGATACCACCCAACCGCTTGGCAAGCTTTGAACAATATTGTTATTAGGCTTTCTAAAACTACTTAGTTAATGCATTTTTTTCTATAGTTTTTTTTCTCTGTGTGATTTTGCTTCAAATCCGTAACCTCTCCCCAGTTTATCTGAAAGCAGTGAGTTATACTTTGCATAATTATAACCTGTACTGTTAAGAATTAGTTTGATCAGTTTAGACAGGTTCTGGTGGAAATTACTGATTGAAGGACTCTTTTTTGTGATAAAATACAAATACTGGGAGGGAATACTGTTGTAGAAGAAGAGCCTGGTGCTCCAGCTTTGATGCTCAGGTACCTTTGGTTGTGAAAGTCCCCGTGGTAAGTAAATAAAGAATATTTTGCTATCAGAAATAAATATTTTTGCATTTTGTTTTATCGCTCAGGGCCGGTCCCGGCACGCCTGGGTGCAGTTCCGCCCGGCACCGCCAGGGGGCGCCACGCGGGCAGCGCTGTTGGCCCGCGGGGTTCGAGCGCCAAATTTGGATTTTCCCAATTTTGCCCAAAATTCCCTTTCCTTCGCCACGGTGAGGATGCGGCACCAGCCTGCATCCCAAACAACCCTGCCGAGCCGCTGGCCGTGGTTTATTAGAGTAAAATATTGTTTCCTGCTCGTGCTGAGGGCGACAGAAGGGCCTGGAGAGAGCTCAGCTCCAGGAGGTACCAGCAAAGCCCGGCTCAGCCAGCACAGCCCTGCTCTAAAATACCCCACATTAAAATGGCTTCAGCAAAGCCATTTTAAACACATCCTGCGGTTTCCTGCTGCTGCCTCTTCTTTGGTGCCATTTTCTTCATTAGTTCTATTTTTTATTCCAATTTTTTGCTGTGGAACAGCTGAGCTTAGCCTGGCAAGACAACTCCACCTTTGATCACATAATCATGGCACTAAACAGCCTGACACTATGAAATTTTTGCAGTCTCAGTATGGCTAAAAATACAAAGCATTGCCTGTCATTTCTCAGTAATTGACTTTTTCACATAAAGTAAGAACCAGAGAAAAAATATGGGTTCCCTGGTTTTTTCTGCTATGCCTCCTTTAGTCCTCAAGTAAATAGGACTAAATTACAGCTGTTAAAATAATGCCACAGTTTCTTAGCTAACATCTATTCCCTCACTACAAAAAAACACCAACTACAATTCCTAAGGGAAAGACTTTCCTCACTCCATCCACCAAGATCTACACAGTCAGAGGGAAATGTAAAATAAATTGTTCAAAGGAAATATCACAGATTTTAAAATCTAAAGTCTCTAAACTGTTTTCAACTATTTTCTGTGCTCAAGGGCATGTTGTAGATTTTTACAAAGTAACTGTTAATGTGATCAGAGTAGATGTCATCTTGAAGTCCATAGGGTCACAGCACATAAAAGTGACTTGCAAATTTCAGAATTTAGAAACATAGGCTGATTCCCAGCAATTACTGGCAACTTAAGCAGGTCCTGCCAGTATTAAATGAACAGAAAAATGTGCACTAAAGTTTTCCCACAATTATTTTCAGAGTAATGGTTTTTGACATTGTACTTGATACAAATAAGGTGCAGTTGAAAGGCTTTGGGGGAGTGTTCTTTGTAACACTGGCACTCCTTCAGAATCAAACGTCAAACCTCAGTCTGCAGTACTTTATTCAGAAGTATTTATTGATGTTCTCCCTTTACAGCCCTCTCAGGCCATGTCCATGCTGTGAATAAAGAGTGGCCCAGGCTCAGAGCTGAGCCCACATCCCCTGGGCATTACCTCACTGCTGGCTCTGCTCTCAGTGCTGCAAACAGCAATTCCTGCCATGACAAACCTGCCCCTGGTGTGGGACACCTGGCAGTGACACCCGGGGCCGTGGGTGTGCTGGGGTCAGGGTTAGTCCCTGATCCATTCGCATTTAGCAGCAGGCTGAGGGCAAGGGACCCAACTCTGATGTCACCAGAAGGTGAGAAGCATTTATGATCCTCTCTGATCTTGCCTATAATAAATCTTACTTTTATGTGTTGATTTTATGAAATTGAGTTTAAAATCAGCAAAATTAAACATACTCTTTTTTTTCTATTCACTTCTGTGGTAGCTCCAGTACATTGATGAAGCTCTACTTGTTTTCCACAAGCTCATTTTTTAACCACTTGAAAAATAACCTACACTTCATCTCTAAACTTCCCACATGTGTTTGTGACAGATAAACTGTTCTTCTCCTGCTCTCTTCAGTGGAATGTGTTGTTTATCTCAATGAGTTTGGAAAATAACCCCACAATACCACACTTAGGTGGAAAAATGCATTACTTTGTTTAGAAAATCATTATTAAACCCAAATATTTTCACCTCTCTCCCTCCACAGGACCAAATTAAAGGAGCTAATAGTGAATGTGCCATGTCAGTATTGCACATTTACAAAAATCTAATGAACAATTGCTAAATTCACAATTCCATTAGGATTCTTTAAACTACCTGTATATGACAAGTGTATAAAAACAGGATAAAACTTATTGAAAGATTTTTCTATCTTTAGAAGTCTTCCTTTCAACTGCTCTCACACAACCAGCTAAGTCAAAATATTATTCTACAGCAGAAAATCCTTCACAGTGCAATTTATCCCAAGGAAGTCCTCTGAGATGTTTGGGCAACAAGGGAGTCAAACTGCTGTAGGAACAAGAATTACAGTGCTGGAAACCTCCAGAAGGAGCCTAAAGCCTGCAGGCTCAGCAGGCTCAGCCCCCAGGCTGCTCTGGAGAGGCAGTGCCAAGATTGTGTCCTCCCACAGCAAGCACAATATTCCCTGCATTTGATGCCTTGATGTGTCTAAATCATCTTCCATTTTGAGACAAGTGATATCCATCAGCTCCTGTGCTGGCATCCTGATTGATGTCCTACACAATCCTGGCATCTGCTGCTCTTTGGGAAATAATGGGAGATCACATGAGAGAAAATGGCATTTCTCAAGGGTAGGAGCTGCCCTCCTGTCTCAGGTGTCTGTGCTGTGTGAACACCAACAAATGATGATGACCAAACTCCCCTAGTAGAGCTCCTCAAGAAATCCCTCCAGCAATGGAGCATATCCCATAATACCACAGCATATTTTAATGGGTCTTCTTCAAAAATGGTGTTTATCCTTCTTTTCAAGAAGCCCAAAATTCCACATTATAATGGATAATAATTCACAACACAGTGATGAAATTCAACAATTTTGATTCTCTCAAAATGGGTCTTGGCTGTCAGAAGTTCAGAATATACAGAATTAAGAGACTGTTTCTTTTTCACAATAATCAAATACAATTACAAGCCACCTTGTACTTTCTCTGATGTCCCAGGCTGCCACCAAAATGCAATGTTTGATTTTTTTTTAAAACTACACAAATTTGGCATATACTCACCTATATAAAAATTAATCTGAAAAGCAGAAAGTGAGATGGATTAAATGTTTTACATCACTGGTGATATATCAGCCTTATGTATTATCCACTCCTGAAGGAAGAAACTACTGAGCCTTATCTCTCAATCCTACAACAACACTTGCTCACACAACTGTGCTCTCCCTGCAAAGACACCCCTGGGCTTTAGAGAGAATTTGTCTGGGAATGCTCTGAAATGTTTCCCCCTCTCTACACTGCTTCTGAAGGCACTCACAGTAAGTGAGGTCTCCCTTAATGCATCCCCTGCCAGAGGATCCTGGGACAGGCACTGTAGACAGGAGAGAGCAGTGAAGTTAAATAGCAAACAGTTCAAGGATTTTGAGAATTGCTGCCTCCCTGATTTTGGTCAGTTTTAGGGGAAGGGAAAACCCCACCACCTGACACTGGAATAAACATCATATTTTGCACCCACAGACAGGTTTTCCCAAGAGATGAAAGTTCAGGGTACCATGTCTCACAAGCAATTTGAGTAATTTTTAACAAATTCAATTTCCCAAGATATTATAATCTTGGTGTTATGCACAAAAATTTCTAAACTATAGTTAATGTTATAGTAGTCATCCACAAATGAAGGGTTGGGGCTTTTTCTCTTAACAGTTTACATTTTCACAGTTGTGTGATCATTTAAAAAAAGGAAAAAAAAAGTACCAAAACATTTGAAATCTTTAAACAATCTTTTTCATTTTATAAATGGAAACTGTCACCTGAAAATCACTGACCTTTTCTAATTTTTCAAAGTGTTCTCTGAGGAACTTCATGGGTCGGTCTGGCTTTGCTATACAGAGGTTTACAATGCATTCTTTTAGAATCTGTTGGATGTTGTGTTTCTGAACATAGAGTTCACATCCCTTCAGGCTCTCGTCTTCTTCCACATTGCAGGAAGCAGCAGCAGCCATCTTCAGGCTTGTAAACAGAAAACACGACCTAGGTAAGAAAATGGTGCAAGAAAGAGATAAGAGACAGATCCCAAATTCCTTGTCAGAGAGATCTGAAGAGCAAAGACATTTGAATATTGCCTGTTGCCTATTGAGGACCTATTCAATCTGAACGTTTTAATACTCTGGGGTTGTACATGGAAATGCTGAACTGTCATTTCTGTACCATCAACATCCCACCAAGTACCCAAACAGGATTTAAACTCCTAGATTGTGATCAATCTTTGAAAAAAACCACACAAACCGGTGAAATTAACCTACGAGGCAAGGAGTTTCAAAAGCACTCTTAAATGACGGCATGATGCCTTGCTTCGCTGTCCCCGTGGGGACTCACTCCTGTCACCAGAAGCCCAGCTTCTTGCTACAGAGATTTTCAGGCAATTTTAGCATCTCTCCCTTCCCCATTCACGGACCCTTAGCTGCCTTGGGAAAGCAGGGGGGGAGCGGGCAGAGCCTCCTGAAGTGAAGTGAATTCCCCAAAGAGAACTTTGGTGACCTGGGGGGAGAACAGCCCCAAACCCTCTTTATTTCCCCCAACGGGGTTATGACCGCTCCGTTACGAGCTCAGAACGCCGGGGCAGCTTTACCACCGGGTCTGTGGGTGCGGGGGCCGGCCGGGGCTGTGCGGGCTGTGCGGGGCAATGCGGGGCTGTGGGTGCGGGGGGCAATCCGGGGCAGTGCGGGGGAAGTGTCCCGGGCCCGGCCGGGCGGCACCGCGGCAGCGCATCCCCCGGGCCCGGCCGGGCGGATCTGCCGCCGCTGTCCCTGTCCCTGTCCGTGTCCCTGCCCCTGTCCCTGCCCCCATCCCTGCCCCCGTCCCTGTCCCTGCCCCGCCGCACGGGCCCGGTAAATACCTGGTGGCCGGAGCCGGCTGAGCGGCGGCGCCTCCGGTGTCCTGGCCGGCGCTGGAGGCGGGGGCAGCGGCTCCCCCTTGCCGGTATCCGCAGTGCAGCCGCCGCCGCCTGCGCTGCTGCCCGCCCGCCCGGGGCCGCGGGGCGCCGCGGGGACCCTGCTGCCGCTGCCGCACAAAGGCTCCGGCTCCGCCGCCGCCGCTCGCCCGCAGGAAGTGCGGCCGCCGTCACTCCCCGGCGGGCGCGGCCTCCACCGCCGCCTCCGCCGAGAGGCGGCACGGAGCCCTCCTGAAACGAGCGGCACGGAACCCTCCGCTCCGAACAGGGCGGCACGGAGCCCCCGCTCCGGGAGGCACCGAGCCCTCCGCTCCGAACCGGGATGCACCGACCCCGCTGCTTCGAACAGCTCCGCACCGACCACTCCGCTTCCGCCCGCACGGACCCCTCTGCTCCGATACGCTCCGGGCAGCTCCGACCCCTCCGCTTCGAAGCGCACCGCACGGACCCGCTGGGCACCGCACGGTCCCGCAGGGTACGGCAGGACCTGGCCCGGCTGCCAGCCCGAGGACAGGCTAAGGAGGACCAGCCTGGCCACCATGGACAATGGCCCGGCCGTTCAGAACAGGCCTGGCCACGAAGGACAGTCTGGATGTGTGAAGTGGCCACACCATGGCCATGAAGGATGGGCATGGCCATGAAGGACAGCAGCCTGGCTGTGACACATGGCCCGGCTTGGGCACAGAGGACAGGCTGGCCATGGAACCTGTCCTGACCATCATGGGTGATGAGCTGGCCATGCCGGACAGGCTGCCGTGCCAAGGCAGGTGCTGCCAGCCCTGCTGAGCACCCACAGCCTGGGAAAGGCTGGGAAAGGCTGGGAAGGGCTGGGAAGGGCAACTCACCAGCTCTGCCCAGGGGTTTTTAGAGCAAAGCCATCACAGGAGGCAGCACCTCTGTGGCAGGCCGTGAGGAGTGTGGTCCCAGCTGGCACTCAGCCATGGGCCAGCAGGTGCTGTCAGGAGTACTCCAGTGCACGCTTGTGTTCCTTCTGTTGCCAGGAAATTCACATCCATGGTTCCCAAAGAATAAAGGGTGAAACAGGACTCAAAAAATCACAGTCAAGCTAGGAGAAGCACAAGAATGGAATAGACTGCTGGTAAACACAGGGCTATTTTAAAATAATTTGAATTAGTTCTGTGGTTTATTGCATTTTGGATTCAGTGTGATCACTCAAGAAAAGGACCCTGAGAATCTTTTGGTTTGGTGTCTGTTCCTTGGAGTCACCAGAGGAGAACACAAAACATGAAGTTGTGTAAAGTATCCATAAGTTCAACATAAACACAAAGTACATACACATTAGCTAATACAAATAAATGTACATACACATTAGCTAATACAAATAAACACTAAAAAGCATACAACGCTGGTACAGAAACTGACAGCTTCCTGCCCGTGCTATTTGATGCTCCAGAGCAGGGACGGGGGGCATGGGTCAGGCCCTGTGCCCAGCCTGGCACACGTGTCGCCGGGCTGGCCCCCGATGCCCCGGGACCCAGCAGCTGGCCACGTCCTGCGGCTGCCGGGCCGGCTCCGCCCCGCTCCTGCCCGGGCCCGGGACGCCGCAGCGCTGCACCCGCCGGAGTCCCTGCGCCTGACCCTGCCCTGCCCCCGCCCTCGCTGTCACTGTCCCTCGCCTGTCTGTTTCCCGGGGCGTCCCGCAGCTCTGTCCTCCCCCGGCTCTATCTGTCCCCTCTCTGCCTGTTACCTGCCTGTCCCTGTCCTGTCCTGTCACTGTCCCTGTCTCCGTGTTCTGTTGTCCCGCTCTCCTGTGTTCCTGTCCCTACCCTTTCTCGCCCTCCCCTCTGTCCTCGTTCGTCCTGTTCTCCGTGTCCGTGTCCCTATCCTGTCTCGCACTGTCCTGTGCCTGTCCCCTCCCGTGCGTCCCTGTCCCTATCCCTGTCCCCGTCCCTCTTCCCTTGTCCCTCTCCCTGTCCCTGTCTTCCCTCCATCCCACTGTCCCTCTGTCCCATCGTCCCGTGTCCCTATTCCCTGTCCCTCTCTCAGTCCCTGTCCCTCAGTCCCTGTCCCTCTCTCTTCCCTCTGTCTGTCCCCGTCCCTCAGTCCCTGTCCCTCTCCCCGCGCGGTACCCCTGCACTGCCGGGCCCGGCCGTAAAGCAGCGCGCTCCCTCCGTCGCAAACGCCCCGCGCGTCCCTGGCGACGCGGCCGCCCCGGTGCCGGGATCATGGCGGCGGCGGCCGAGGCGGCGGCCGAGCTGTCTCAGGCTCTGTCCCGGCCCCTCAGCCTCCTCCAGCAGCCGGACTGCAGCCGGGCGGCGCGGCTGCGGGCTCTGGAGGACATCCGCACGCAGCTGCAGGGCCGGCCGGTGCCGGGCGCGGTGCTGCAGGAGGTGTTCGCGGCGCGGCTGCTGCGGCCGCTGTCGCGCTGCCTGGCGGGGGACGCGGCGGAGCGGTGCCGGGAGCTCGCCCTGCAGCTGCTCCGCCACGGGCTCAGCCAGGGCGAGCGGCCCTGCGAGGCGCTGCCCGTGCTGCTGCCGGCCCTGGCGCAGCGGCTGTGCCCGCCGCAGGGCGCGGAGCCCAGCGAGGAGCTGCGGCTCGGCCTGGTGCAGCTGCTGGGCCTGCTGCTGCAGCGCTGCGGCGCCTCCATGGCCCCCTACCTCGGCGACATCGCCCGCGTCCTCCAGGCCACCCTGCTCGACCACTACGCCGAGGTCAGGCGGGAGAGCTGCGCCTGTGCCGGGGCCTGCGCCAGGGCCATGCCAGGTGCGGCTGAGGGACGGGCAGCGCTGCGGGGATGTGATGGGGATGAGGAGGGAGCGGGGATGCAGGCAGGAGAGAGAGGAGGGGTCGCACACACCCTCACAGGTGTGCTCTGCAGGGTTTCGATGGTCTGTCTGATGGAGAAAAACCATGCCATGAGCTGTTAGGTGTGGGTAGTAGCAGCAGGAGGGGCTTGGGGAGGGTTTGTGGACAGCGTTCAGCTCTGATACTGTATAAAGTTATTGCTACATAAACACAGCAACATTAGTCAGGCTGCTGTTCATAGTGGTACAGAAATCATGTTGCTCCAGGTCTGTCACCCACTTAGAGAAAGAAATAGAATTACGGAACAGCATTAAGCCCCTCCCCAAATGCGTTAGTCCATCCAAAATCATCTCACACTGCTGGCCCCAACAACTGTTGGGTGTCATGGATATGTCCATGCTACACAGAATCAGAGTGGTTTGGGTTTGAAGGGACCTTAAAGATCAGCTAGTTCCAGCCCTCTACCATGGACAGGGATCCTGCCCACAGTGGGAGCTTACATGGTTGATGTTTCTGTCTTTCTGCCCTAACAGAGCACTTCCATCTGCAATCAGAGTCTCTGATAAAACCCCTGATGCAGACAATCTCCCACCAACACTACAGAGTTCGTGTTGATGTGATTCAGGCCACTGGAGCAGTGATACAGTTTGGGAATGGAAAGTCTGTGGATGATGTCCTGTCTCATCTGGCCCAGAGGTTATTTGATGAGATTCCCAAGGTGTGCTTCTTCTTTCTTCTTTTCCTGGCATTTATTTCAAATCTGTTTAAAACCCATCCCCATGGCGTGGGTTTCTTGGTGTTTCTCTCCCTGCTTCCCCCGTTTTCAGCTGTCTTGCATTCAGCTGAGATCTGTAAATACATCTATCGTGGTTTAATCCCAGATGGAATTGAGGACTACACAGCCCCTTGCTCACTCCCAACTCATGTCACCTCTCCTGGCATTGCTCCCTCAGCTGTTTGTGCAGCTCCTCACTAGCAGAGCTTGAGACACCCGAAAGTCCTTGATTTAGGGTAAATTCTGCTTAGCAGCAAGTAAACATCAGTGTGTTATCAGCATTTCTCTCACATTAAATCCAAAAAATAGCACCCTACCAGCTGCTGAGATGAGCTCTGTCCCAGCTGAAGCCAGGACAATGTCCCACCCAGCCTGTAATCTGTCCCAAAGCAGTGCTGGTGACTGCTGTCCAGTTCAGCAGGGTGGTGAGGATTTTGTTCTAATGGGTACCTTCAATTTTATCTTAAATTCTCTGTCACATCTCCCTGGCCCTTCATTCTCTGGCCTTTTCAGATGCTTAGCAAACATGGCATGGGTCCCTAAGATGCAACTGAAGCAGTAATTTTAAAATTAATCTTTCCTTTGTAGTGAACAGAGAAAATTTTCTTCTGGAGATGTGCTTGGAAAACCACAAATTCTAGAGAAATGTACGTTTCTTAAATTCTCAGGAAGGAATTAACCATGAAAATTCAGTTTTCTGAGTTAGGTCTGTGTCTCGTCTTCCTCTCAGAGCTGTGCTTTTGTGCAGCACTAAGCCAGGGAGAAAAATGAGAATGTGATTCCTTGTGTGTTCCTCAAAATGCTTCCTGCAAGTGAGGAAATGCTGGGTTCCTGTAATTTCTTCTGAGTGTATTGATGTGCTTCACCATGTCCTATATACAGCAAGCAAATATTGTTTTTATTATATTTCTGTTATTTTCCTGACACCTTTAACATAGTTTTTTTTGTCTCCCTGCAGGTACGGCATGCTGTAACAGCTGTCATTGGAGAATGGTTGTTGCACCTACGAGACAGATACTCATATTTTCACAAGCTGATCCCTCTGTTACTTGGCAGCTTTACTGATGAAATTCCTGAAAATACGTATGTGGAACATTTAGTCCTTTTTTCCCCCCTTAAATAGATGTCAAAGAAGTGTTACTAAGCTCACAGATTTTGTCCTCTTGTTTGGAGGACAAAACCCCCACTTCTGTTTGTTAGTTAGTTTGTTTGTTTTTCCTTAGACTGAAAATATTAGCATTATCTTCAGTAACTTTTGTTATACTGTCCTTTCATGCTACATTCAATTAAATGGGAGAGAGGCAAAAACAGGGGTGGACAGAGACAGAGAATTATCCCTTGGGAGAAGAGGGCTCTGTCCATTGAGTACAAAAGAAATACAAACTCTCAACTTAATGTGCCTAGGTTAAGTGGCAGGAATGCTTCTCATCCTTCCAGCTGAATTCAAGTAGTCAGTTTTTCCAGAGGTCTCATTTTAAAGTGTTTTTCTTTGGGGGTATAAAACTGTTATTTTATTTCTAGGAAACTGGCTTGCACCTACTGGGAAAAGATAGGCTTGCAATGGGAGAAGGAGAATGAAGAAGATTTGAAGGATAAGATGGATTTTAGTGTTTCACCATCGCATTATCCCAAAGGAGGTAAATGTTGTGCTGAAAGTGGTTTTTGCTTTGTGAATAATCTCCAAGAGCTGCAGTGCAGTACTGACAGCAGAGCAGGATGTGTAATATTCATTACAATATGTAATATTAATGTAGAGAGGTAGCACGTATAAAATATATATAAAATTATTTAAATTATTCAATTTAATTTTTTTAAGTGATTGCTCAATAACCTAATTTTTTTTTTTTTTGTTAATCCAAAAATTCATTTTGGAGAAAGTAAATGAGGCTGCCTATGCTGAAGAAAGGTAAAGCAGTGGTGCAGAAACAGCAGTAAGTTCTATATCAACCAGCAGCCAGGTGCACAGTGGGCACAGAAATGACTGGAAAGAAAGACAGGAGAAAAGAAGCCATGAGCTAAGTCCTTGAGTAATGAGTGCAGGTCACAGCATTAATGATCCATGTAATTGGTGCTAAGAAAAATTTGCAATGAAATTATTTCAGACTTCTCTGTGAGACACAGGGATGCTACCTAAAATCTGCCAGTGCACATGAAGAATGTGGGAACAGAGTAATTTCCTTTATTATACACAAAAGTCCCAAGATGTGCAGAATGGGTAGTTTACTTTTTAGTACCATATGATTTATAGGTGGCTTTCAAACACTGTGTTTGCAGTAGCTTGAAGCTTGTTTCCTGTCTTGGGTTCACAAAGTTAATGTTTAAAAATATGTATATGGGAGCTGGGGGAAGACAGAGTTTAACTGGCTCATTTATTGATTTCTATACTCATATTTAACTGAACAAAAACTCTTTTGGTGTGAAAGAACAGGTTCATGCTTGACTTGTGCCTACATGACAATCACATCACAGAATACCCAGCAGCAAAATCCTTTCCATGACAGTGGGTTCCGGAGCTCTTTCTTCTTTGAATTACACTTCTTTTTTTTTCTTTAAAGTTGTTTTACTCAGTAATGCTTCAATGAAAGGGGAAGCACTTCATAATGGTGACTGGTTTGACAGAACTGTTTAGCTTTGAAGGCAGGCAAGTTGATCTGTCATCCTTCCCAATCTTTTTTCTTTCCTCCTTATTTTCTGTATAATTTTACCTCAGGGGTTTGGAAATGCTAAAGAACTTCCACTAGTCATAGCAGAAACATATTTCTTCTCCTGGCAGTCAGGGAATCTTTTAACAGACACAAAGTGATGAAGTTGAGTGTCTAAGCTCCAGTCACTTATTTTGCAATGACCATGATATAGTGAAGGTCATAAAAGGTTTAATTTCATTGTCTTGGAACTGTGATTACCATTTGTACAGCTGATGGGGTTACCCTGGTTAGTTTTGTCAGGGTGTGTGTTGGGGTTTGTGTGTGTAAGCTGTTGTGGTGGGGCTTTTTAGAAAGTGACATCTACCAATTACTTCATAATTCAATGATATGTGATCTCCTAAATAATCTCCTTACCACAATAAATATGCTTTATGAATTTGGGCAACATTCCAGCTCCACATTAAATTGAATTTTCATGCATTTTTCTTGGTAGAATGATGCAGTTAAGGCTTGAATGTGACATATATGGGTGTATTTATATATATGTGCACATACTAAAGAATATTTTAAAGAAATGGCCTGATAATTTTGGACTTGAGTCTCAAGTTAATGGTGACTTTTAGGTATCATTTCTTGTTGTTTATCTTTACATCCAAATTGTATGTCTTATTAATACAATATACATGCTTGATGTGACAAATAGTAGAAAAGTCAGAGGAAAGGATGATTGGCTGCTTAATCCTACAGACACGGAACTTTATCAGAGACACTGATATACCTTATGTGGTGTCCTACCACAGCTTCTGTATGGATGATTGTTATTATCTGTGTCATTTCTCTTTGCTCTCCATGAACATTTTGTTGGTTTGTTTTATTGGGATGGGGGTTTGTGCTGGGATATTTTATTACTTTGTGGCCATTTCTTGTGACTTTAGTGGAATATTTTTTTCCCAACTGTGTGTCTGTAGTGCATTTTACTTAAGTAGCTTTGTCCAGCTGTCAGACTAATGGAGCTGCCCCAGGAGCCCTGCTTTGATCTCCCAGTGACAGATCCTGCAGGTCAGAGGGGAGCAGAGGGAGCCCTGGTGTCAGCAGGCACTGCACAGCCTGCACTGAGCCCCAGCACTCATTGCCTCAGGATACAGGTGCAGACAGTTTATAGCAGGGAAGTCTTTGACAGGAGTAGCTACAGGGATAAATGCCTGCATTTGAACATCTGAAATGAAGGAATTGCTGATAAAGAATGGGCCAAATTCTTCAAACAAAATTCTGCCTCGGGTTCAATAGGATGCCAGTCTGTATTTGCTGTCTCAAGTTGATTTCTTTATTTGACCTTTTGCTACTCATTGTCAGCTTTCATAATCCAGAATGTTTCCTTCATTGACAAAAGAAGCAGCAATTCATGTCCTGATGCTTGAATTTTATTTTTTTCCCCAGTTAGGTATTTCATAGGTATTTCTAAGCCTTTTGTATCCTCAGACCATTTACTTTAGTCAGCTTTCCTTTTAGCATTTGTAGTTACACAGGCCAGTGCAGGAAAATATCCTGAGACAGCTCAGTCATTTTCTTCCTGAGCATTTACAGAACTCTGTATCAGAAATAAAAAATGCACTCACACATTCAGTGTATTTTGACACCTCATAATGAATGATGTCTCTTTCCTAAAACAGCATGTGAGCATTGTGAGTGGCAATTATGAAATCTTGCTTATCAAAGAACAGCTTTTCAGATTTTGTTTGTATAAACATATACAGTGTTAAGAAAAGAAAATAGACTGTAGGAAAAAAATCTCTAAAGAAGTTTATTGCTGTTTTTTGGAAAGGGCTGTCACAGATTTAAAGTACAGAACAGGACATTTGTTAGATGTTTGTGATATTGGTAAAGTTGCTCTTCTGAATCTCAGTGATTTATAAATTACCTAACAACTAAATTTGATGATCACCAAGACAGTACAGTAGGCATTTGTTGGGAAAGGTAAGTTTGCTAGTTCTCCAGAAATCTGAGTCCTTTGTTGAGGCAAGGAATATATTTTGTAACACTTTTGAGTTCTTTTTGAAATCAAAAGACAAATCAAACCACAAAAACTCACTTTCCACAAAGTCATTATAAATTAAATTCAGTCTTAAGAAAAAAAATTATATCCCCCCAACTCCTGTATCACCATTTTAAATGTATTATTTCATTTCTGAAACATTGAAGAGGCACTTCAGTGAGCTGCTTCTCCTGGAAAAGCCTTAGCAAGGAGATTATATAATAGCTGTGATTTTTAAAACACTGTAAATTTGTTGGCCTGATCTATTACACAGCATCTGTACAAGCCATAGCTTGTGCCCTTTCTGCCTTCAATTTGCCAGATACACTTTTAACCTTTTCCTTTAGAGGGCACAATTGACATTGTCTGTTTTACTGCAGCTATGTCTTCTGTACTGTTTGTGCTTTCTACCTTCTTTCCTCCTCCAAATTATATTGAGCTCTTCATTTCCATGCAAAAGTCTTTCTTCTGTTTGTCTGTGTGTGTTTCAGCTTATTTTTCATGGGATTTGTGTTGCTATCAAAATTAAAATGGAATTATTAAGCTGTGTTTTCCAAAGTGGGTAAAGACACGGATTCATTTCAATTCTCTTTCTCTTCTCCTTCTGTAAATATTTTAAAACATAAATCTAAATCACCATCCAATAATAAATAGATAAATATTCAAAGAGCTGTGTGGAGTTTTAATTCTGCAGTATTTAATTCTGCAATATTTAATTCTGCAATATATATTGCAAGGAAATGCAACTTGCGCAGGTAAATTCCTCAGCAGCATTTGGAATATTTTGTTCTGTGCTGAAGCAGACACCCAGAGCTCTTACCTTGCAGCTTTTAAACTTTTCTGAGATTGTTAGCATGGGCTTTTCTTTTGATATTTCTTTTTGTGCTGTTTTTGTTTTTTCTAGAGACTCGACCAGGACTGGGTTGTCGGGAACTTGTGTCAAGAAACCTCTACAAAATTCTCCCAGGTCTCTGTCATGATATCACAGACTGGCTTGGAAGCACAAGAATCAAAGCATCCCAGCTCCTGTACACATTATTGCTGCATGCAGAGGATCACATCACCCAACACATGGAGCTGCTGCTGAGAACTTTGTACCAAGCATGCTCAGATGAAGAAAGTGAAGTGGTTAAAAATGTAAGTTTGATCTGCTAAAGTAGCTGTTGTACACTGAATAAAGACTTTATAGAAGGTTGACTTTACCTTAGGTCACTGGGAATTGCCCATGAGTGAAGGATCAGGCTCAGCTTTATATGGATGTTAAAAACATGTGCACATTATACCTTCCTAATCTTTTAAAATAAATTTATTCCTCTGTTACTGGTATGAAGACCAACAGTAAAGTTATTTAAATACTGTTTAGTTTGTATGCCAACCCCATGAAGCATTGATAATAATCTCTCTGAAAATTATAAGCAGTGGATTAAAGTGTAAAAGCCTTGGGGCAACAAATTCAATGTAAAAAAATGTGCAGGTCATGCCCTTTCAAGTTAATTCCACTTACCTCTCCCTACTCCATAATCCAACCATATATTGAGGAATGTTTATTCCATGTGATACCCATATTCAGTGTTTGAATCCTTGACTTAATGCTTGGAAAATGCAGGTTGAGGGGGGTTGTGAGGAATAATTAGTTTGATTTTTACTAAAAGTTGATTCTTTCAACACTTTGATCAACAAACCAGTAAAACAGATGCAGTTGAAGACATGAAATAATTTTAGCAAAAGAAAGACAGGTGGTACGAATGCTTTTACAATTTTAAGATAAAATCTTCTGTTCCTGTTTCTACTCAAGGAAGAGAACATATGTATAACAAAAATATATCTATGTAACTTACTCTAAAGTTACAAATTTTACTGCTTTGGGAAATTGGAAGAATGTGTTCTGCTTACTGGATGCAGATAGTCCAACCCTAAATCAGGCTTTTCTTTAGGTTCCTGCTCTCAGCTGGGCTGAAAGAAAACATAAAAAATTAGGACAATCAGGCCATGTAGCCCTGCTGTCCTGTCAAATTTCCTATCAAGTACTTATTGCTATAAGTCTAAATTCAAAATATGTGTTCAAGCAGCACATAGCTGTTCCTTGCCTTTTATTGGCTATAATTGTCTCTTTCTTGGAATTCCACCACTGCTCTTCTCACAGGTGCTTCCAGGGATTTAGTCCTGGTTGGGAGATGCTTTCAGTATTTAATTGTACTTTTCCTTGTGCCAAACATAAGAGTCAGCAAGTTCTGGTTTGGGATGCCTGTTATCTCATAGTGATGCAGCTTCCCAGGGTACTGAGATAACCTCCTCTAGTTTGTCACTGTAGGAACCCATTGCAGAGCAGCCACCAACTTGGAGAATGTCCATGTCTTTCTCCACTCTAGTATTACCAAATGAGA
Organism: Zonotrichia leucophrys gambelii; assembly: GCF_028769735.1. NCBI lineage: Eukaryota > Metazoa > Chordata > Aves > Passeriformes > Passerellidae > Zonotrichia > Zonotrichia leucophrys. The sequence goes on from NC_088184.1 coordinate 10,801,348, forward strand.
CCCTTTCAATTTTTTGCCCTATTAAAGTGAGTAAATGGATCAGTACAAATATATGAAATCATATTTTTTAACTCTTTAACTGTATTGTCCAGTTTTCAGAGCATTAAGAGTCTTTTTCCTTCTCTGTGGGAAATATGGAGGAGAATGGAGTTCACATCTACACAGAGGGTGTTACAACTCCTTTGAGTCCTATCTTAGTGAAAAGAAACAGCTCTATATAGTGCAGATTTAAACTGTGTAACTCATTACTGTGTGCTTCTATTGAGACTAAAATACCAGCATTATTCAAGTATTAATTAGGTAAAAAAAAAAAAAAAGTCATAGCTAAATCACTACACTATAAATGATAGAGAAAGCTTTCATCTTTGGGAAATGACCCAACCATGAAATCTGTAGGACTGGAAGAAGTGTTCCTGTTGCACAGGTAGTGCTGCAGTAGTTGATTGTTTCTTTATTCATGCACATGATTGTAAACATTGGGCATCAGTCAGGCAGTAAGCCCTGGTGTTGGTGTGGTGGTATTTCATGTGGAATACAACATCCTGATACATCTGCAAGGCAGGAATGGGATCAAAGGGTGTCCCTGTCATGGGGAATACACAGTAATTTAAACCTTTCAGTTAAAGAAGTAAGATGTAAAGCAGTGGGCACTTCCCCCATGGCTTCCACACTTAACCTGATCTGTAATGTCAGCTTCAAGGTATAGTACAATAACAAAAATTTCCTCCTTCCTTTTTTTTGTAGTTAGTTTTAAATCAGTTTTTAACAAACAGGGGTGATGCATTAAGGGCAAGCCTCAGAACAGCATTTGAGGGACAAAGTGCTAAACCACTAAATGTGCAACATCTGGTTACTCTGAATTGGAAACTTTATTACAGTGAAGTTGTAAACTTTGTTTCTGTGCACTGCTTTCTCCTGGAAGTTTGTGTGATGTGGGGAGGGCTGCTTGCAATGTCTTATTATGTGCTTACTGAACATGTCAAGAAAATCTCTTCATGCATCTAATCATTACTGAGCAAGTGGAAAAGGCCTACAAGGCAACTGCTGAAGCATTTAAAATAACAGCTGGAATCATAAAAAGAAAAAGGCCATGATACCTTGAACAGTCTTTGTGTTTTCAGGAAAATCCTCAAGTTATTCCCGTTCTTTTTTCAGAGTGTGAAAGCAGCAGAACTGATTGGAACGTTTGTCAGCCCTAAGGTGTCTTTGAAATTAATCACCCCAGCCTTTGAGCAGACCCCCAAAGCCTCCTGTGTGATGGTTCTGGCTGCAGTGATTCGAGGCAGCCCAAGAGAAATCTTACAGCCTCATGTGGCCCAGCTTGGCAACACACTGTCACAGGCTGGAGTCTGTCAGAGGGCTGAGGAGGTAAGGAAGGCTGAAAAACACACAGCAGGACACATGAGAAAACTGCTTTTGCACTTATTGTCCCTAAATGCTCCCATTTCTATCCCTCCCTTGCACACCTGTCTCAGGATACAGTTGTGGACATGTGTCTGATATAAAACAGGAGCTTCCCGTCCTTCCTGGCCATGTTGGGGTCTCCTGGGCAACTCTGCTGCTTTCAGAGACTTACCAACAGTCCATCCTCTCAGCAGATGTAGGTTCAGGTTTGAGAACTGCTCTAAAAGACTTTATATAGTGATAAGAAAATGAAGAGGCAAGGCAGGGAGACAAGCAGCTGTTTAGTAAGTACTGTACTAACAAAGGACTGCCCTGGCTGGTCCTGAGGCAGAGTTTAACCCATGGTTTGAAATTCCTTGTGTTCACAATCCAAACAAGATCATGCACTTCAATCCTCATCAGTAAAAATCACTGAAAATTTTTTATAGTACATTGTAATTGGTGTGTCAGTCTTCCCAATATTCCCTCTTAATGTTATCCAGTTTTTATTTTCCATTCTTATTTTCCATTTTAAAAGGCAGGTACCAGCACTTTATGTATATATTTAGGAGAATGTTTTGCAAACTTTTGGGTTTAGTTTCTTCTCTTTAAGTGAAAGTCTAGAAGGAAGACCTTTATCAATTAGAAATTTACTTCCAAGGTAATAGCTGAGCCCAAAGACCATTTTTATTTTAGCATTTGAAGAATATTCACCAATTGCTATATAAGGAGATGAGCAATTCTCTTAAACATGGAATGGATGTTTTTTAACCTGCAGGAATTTTTTTCCTTCCCATGTTCAAATGTAGAAATAGATCTGTTAGAGATGCACAAGAGGAATCCCTGTAGTTTTCCCCACAAATGAAATCCTGGCTTTCATTCCACCAGGAATTTGTTAGACCTCTGCTGTTAAGATGACCAAAAAAGGGCCAGTGCAGTGCCTTGAGGAGCTCTGACTTCATGTCAGATGTAGGCTTCCCTTAAAACAGTTATTCATGTGTGCAGACTGAATCTGCCCTAATTGTCTTTCTGAGCCAATGTAAGAAATACATTTCAAGTTCTTCCCTCATTAGGTTTCTTCTCTAATGGAATATGTACCAGTGGTGCAGGAATTAACCTTAATCTCCATGAAGCCTGTGATGATTAGGAGCTCATATAAGTGGAAGCACTATAACCTGATTGTTCAAATAACAATTCCCTGAGGTATAGCTGCAGAATTGCTGTGAGGTTTAGGCTTACCACTTCCATTTGGCATTGGCTCCAGGAGTCAGATCCCTCTGCAGCTGAAAGTTTGGCAGAATTGTTCCAGCCCTTAGTCTTGGAAAACAATCTCTATTTTAGCCAGTAAATGCTGCACAGACACTGTTTAGCTAAGGATTGACCATGTCCATGAGATTAATAACACTTATGGCTAACCTATTCCTAGACTTAATTTATTTTTTGGGAGTAAATTTGTAACAATGGCCCCTTCTGTTCCCTGACAGCTTCATGGATATCTAATGCACTTTATCATAGAAGTCATGGCAAACTAACTGACAACAGTATTGACTTGAACTGGTATCAGTTGGATCAAGATAACATGAGTGATATGGCATCAAATGAGATAAATTGGCTGAGATAAAAGCAAAGGCTCAGGGTTTTTTTGTTTATGTATTTAGCTGTCATTGTTCATCCAAGACAGTCAAACATGGAATTATATTTCAAAGAGTTGTAACAAATATGTTATTAATTAACAAATTGCACTTGAGAAAGAGAAAGTACTATCAGCAAGCACTCCAAAATGCTTTGATGTTTTTATTCACCATTCACCAGTGGAACCATTGTGTGATTAAGAGCAGAGTCATTTATTTTGTTAACAGGACAAGGTAAACACAAACAAACAGTGTGGGAGGAAGATTATATTGTATTCTGTAAAACATGGAATATAGGTAATTAGAAGAACTAACATGAAATTACCAATGTGTTAGCAATGTAAGGGATTATACAGTGCTCAGATTTAATTACTGTCATTTCCCATATCTCTCCTTTAAAGAAAACCTTATATTTGCTAAGAAAACATAATAAATTTGTGCTTTTATTAATAAATAGGTCTTTTATATGGAGCAGCTGCTTTATTGTGTGCAAGCATTGATTGAAGTGTGCCAGGAAGACTGCAAAGAAATTAGCTTGCAGCTAATGAAAGTTTTGGTGACTATAATGGCAACACCATCTTCTCAGGACCTTAAAGAAAAGGTAAACTATGAGCTGGTTGAATGTTTTGTTCTGTTCTTGTCTTTTCATATTGATAAGACACTTTGTGGAAACAGAGCCATAATTATTTGTGGGGAGTATTTGTGGCTAGTCTGAGATTGTGCATCTCTGACAGTACATGGTTAGTACCAGAATTAAATCTGGAGTTGGGTTTACAGTTTGGGACAGCAGAGCCTGGAGAATTATGTTTCTTCATAACTTTGATTAAAAGCTCCTAGAGTTAAAATACATTCTGGTTCCAGAAAAGGAATTCAGTTTTATTTTGTAATCAGAAGCATCTAGTATGGGTCTGTAGCTGCAGTTACAACTATAATTTTCTGTTTCTGTGTGTTTAGGTTAGGTTTCAGAATAGATGGCTTGAGGTGCATTACTGGAGCATGGGAATCTTGGACCTGGATGGGGGCGGCCATGGGCCTCATAGAGCCCTTTTTTTGGGTGGGTGTTAACCACCTGTCCACAGTTAGGTAAAGTTTCAGAACAAGAAGTGTCCAAGATTTTATGTTTGTACTGGATCCGGCAAAGCCTTGGGCATGCTGGTGGTGCTGGTTGAACTGTTGATGTTTACCTTTTAAACTGGGAATGTTTGGTTATATTCACAAAAAAACTGACATTTATTTTCTGGCTGTTAAAGAACAATTCACTTAGAGGTCAAGAGTACTACTGGCCTTAAAAATGTGATGTGATTTTTTCATCTTTAGCCAAATATCAGACTGATTTTACAGTAGTTGACCTTTTTACCTCCCCACAAGAAACAAAAGTTTGAATGTCACAGGAATGCTTTAAAATCAAGGACAGCTGTACATGCCCAGATAATAGATGAGCTTTTTGGCTCAGCATTATCTCACCCCCTTATTTTTCTCTTCCTCTTTCTTCCTGGAGCTAAATATCATATAAATCAGCGAGCCATCCTCATGCAGTACAATTATGTCCTATCCCAGTTGTCTTTTTTCAAACACACACCTTAAGTGCAGCGGCTATTCTGCTTCCTTTGCTCTTGCTCCCAGGCATGGTGTTCCAAAGGCCTGTGCAGGATCAGTATTTATGGCCCCAGCGCTGACAGGCTGCCTCCAAGGAGAGCTCAGAGAGCTCTTCAGGAAGAAATAAAGTGGAACAAAGCTTGAAACAAGTACTGAAAAGACTTTGCAGGTCAAAGAGGGTTGGGATGATGATTTGTCTTATGGGAGTGGGATTTGGAGGTTTTGTTTTTTTGCTTGAGGGGGGGGGTTTAAACAAAATTCATCCTTAGATGGATCTGGAATGTTTTGTGGTATCTTGCCTGTTTATCCCTGCAGTGGTCTATAAAGTCAGCAATGTCCAGTTAGAACCTTACAACTTCATACTCCTAAGAAGAAAGCAGTTTCATGGAGATAAATCCTGATTTTCATAAATGGAAAACTTAATCTCCTGAGATTATTAAAGGTTTAAGATGTTCCTGCAGTTCCAGATGATTTTTTAAGTTGACAGAACTTTGGATGAGAATCCTTTTTCTCATTAGCCTTTCTTTCAGCTAGACACATACAAAATCTGGCAGTGAGATTACATAATTGCTATATTTCAAAATTGTCAAAAAGACAAATATGGCTTGAATTTTATTTTTTTTCTCCAGTTACTGATTATTCCAAAACTTCAAAGTGAGCTTGGAGAAGGCAAGAAGTGCCTGTTAAAATAACTTTGGAACATGTAGAACAAAAGTATCACAGCTGCTGTACGAATATGAGGTTTTTGTTCAGAAAAGAAATCTGTATTCAGACTCAAAAAATATTGAGTATAACCACAAATTATTCAAAAAATTTGCATTATAGAACTTTAATTCATGCTTTATTGTAAGGGGACAGAAGACCACTGAGACAGTGGAGATCACAACTGCTGTGACCTGGTGGTGAACACTCAGGCCTGGCCTGATTTTTGGCTTTGTGGCCTGAATTTTGGCTTTGTGTCCTGATTTTTGGCTTTGTGTCCATCGTGTCTGTGGTTGCTGTGGGCTGAGGGAATGGACCAAGAGCACGAGCTGAGCCCAGCAGAGGCACAAGGAGCAGGGTGGGCCACAGCCCCAAAGGGACTGAATCTGTATCAGTTGGTGGAGTCTGATTTGAGCTTGTCAGGGATTTAACTGGTGACCTGAAAATAAGGTTTTGTTTCATTACCAGTGCCCTGTGCCATCCTGGCTCTTCTTTCAGCACACTGATTATTAGCAGGAAAATATTGTGTTATTAAACTTGTTAGCTTTCAAATAGAGGAAAGAAAAATCACCTTAATTTTTATTTAACTGTGAAACACTGCTTAATGAGAAAACATGCATCAGCCTGCTGGCATATTTAATTTATTCTCTCTTTTTTTGTTTTTAATTGCATTCTTGAAAGCACAAAATTTACTTTAAATCATATGTGAACAGTGTATTATTTTGTATCTCTTGTTCAATGGAAAACAATCTTGTGTGTTATGTGTTTTGATGGGACTAAAAATGAGGAATAGTTTCTGTCCTGACACATTCTGTTTAATGTTACAATTAATTTACAAGTAACTTATATGTAAAATATTCATTTATCTGAGTTGTTTTGGCTGTCTGGCAGAATGCTTCCATAAAGGAAAAATCTACTGTGCTTGAGGCAGGCAAACCTGCTTTAAGAGTAACCTTTGTCCTTAGCAAATCCTGATTTATTTATTTTCTTCTTCGAATTCTCATTTATTTTCTCCACATCTGGTACTTCCATAAAAACATCTTTGTCTGGCAAGTGATTAGTCTGGAAGAGTCTAAAGGTCCTAGACATGTTTGAGCTAACTTGTGTGGTTGAGTTCAGCTTAAAAATATTAAAAATATGAGTACAATTTGTAGTTCTACTGCAGCACTTGGAGTCAAGTGATGTCACTGCCAGCACTGCACTCCATCTTCCCCTGCTGGAACTGGCCCTGCTGGCAGCTCTTGCTATTCCTCAGCGAGGTTCCCAACAGGGCCTTGCTCCCCATTCCTGATTCACAGTCTGCTGAAATCACCAAGGCTACAGATCCTGCTTCCAGCATGCTTTTAATCTCCTCCTTGGAGAAGTTTTACACTTCTGGTAGGAGCCTTCAGGAACTGTAAAAGCAAATTTTCATTTGCTTTGAAACACTTCTGCTGCAAGTGATTAGGAGGATCTATAGGCATCCTTGCCAAGCATGCTCATGTCTGGAATTCATTTAGTAGTTCTTCTTACATGTTTCATTTGTACATGTTTTATTTGCATGTCTCATAGGATAGTCTTAGCTCTAAACATGAAGAAGGTATTTCTGATGTAACAGTGAGTTTTGGTACTTCTAGGCAACAGAAGTTGTGAATTTCAAGATGAGCTTGCCCAGCTACTACAAAGAGAGAAATCTTTCATTATTAAAACTGGGGGGAGAAAGGGAAGAGGGGAAATTCCATATTTTCTCTTACCTGCAATAGCAATACTTTCTGGAAGCTACCATGGCTTGGGATTGTGAGAAATTCCCCCGTCTTTATGTTTTAAAGCATTCTTAAATTAAGGAGAAAAATCACTACATCTTTAAAACCACTAAGAGCCTCTTTTATGATGTGGTTAGTTTTTGGATAGGTCTGCACACGGGTTAGAGACTCTCTCATTTTGCTGTTAGGTTCCTGTGTTCTTGATGATTTCATTTTGAAATCAGGACAAATGTTTCACTTCAAATAAAAGTTAATGGATGTAGTATAGACAGACATTAAATATCAGCCTTGATTGTTTAATAGAAGCTATGAAAATCTTCCCATGTCCCTTCTTTTCTTACAGAATGAGTTTTAAAAGTTTGGGGTTTTTTTTAATGGTTTCAGTTAAATATCCTGTCTCTGTTCTAACAGGTGGAGAAAACAATGTCTTCCTTAGCTGCAGTGCAGCAATTGGAAAGCTTTCATGGTCTCTACAAGCAGCACATAATTCAGCTGCTGGAGTGGCTTGCAGTGTCCTGTGAAGGGTGGAGCTGCTATTCCCCAGAAGTGTTGCAGTTTGAGGTCATCACAACCCATTCAGGTATGACTTATTTAGTTCTAAAAAAGATCCAGTCAGGATCTCCACAGCCTGCAGACAGCTTGTGTTTTGTAATGAACAGTGTAACATTCAGAACCTTCACAAGAACATGATGGAAAATAAAAGAAATGTTGAAGCAGCTCATATTCCCAGAGATTCCATGGCTGCAGGGAGAATGCTAAAAGCACTCAAGGAAAATGCACTTTCAGGTGAATGAAATAGGTGAGGATTAAGGGGAGACAAATTGATGTAGCTTGTGTCCAAAACTCCATCTTTTTATCCCATCTAATCACAAGTGTTTCAGAGGACAAACAGCTCCTCACTGAGGCTGTCCAGCACGTGGCTGTGCAAGGTGAGTGACACACTCTGGTGTACATCTCACACTCCTTCAGTCCTGCACAGTGAGCACTCCTCTGCCACAGCCCCCAGCTGGCATCTGCAGCAAGGGACATGGGGACAGGCAGTGCTTTCCACCTAGACACCCATTTTAGGATTATGAAAAGTCCTGTTTATTTGTTTTTTCCTTTCTGTTGGTTGTAACGGGGATGGGGACAGTCACTTCATGAAGTATCACTGTGGCTACTGCACAGGTATATTTAAAAGGAATGTATCCTCTGCATTTAATCTTTGAATCTCAAAAAACCCTCATCAAACCTATGTGAAACACCCACTTGTTGGTTTGTGCAGCATAAGTACTTTTTTTGGTTTTCATCTCTGGAAAGAACAAAAAGTTACTTCAGTGTGAGATTTGAGAGGCCAACTTTTCTGTATATTTGTGCTCCCATTTCCATGACTGAGGGACTTCTAGACAGTTGTCTCTGTTTTCCTTAATGCTAAATAAATCATCCAATGTCTGGGCAAACATTTTGGCTTGCACCCAGCACTGGTAATATGCTATTGTCTGTGTTTTCTGTCTGACACAGCAGCTCCTAGAGCTATTTTTTTTCTTTCTTTTTATTCCCACACATAATGTTGTTTTTAATCAATTTAATCAGCTTCACTTAATTCATATTTCGAGGTTTTTATGTTTTTCAGGAGCATATGCTTAAGCTGAATTTAGCAGTGTAGTTTATTTTGTTTATTTTCCATCTGTTGAATTTGCTGTTATCAGTTTGATATAGTAGTAGTATCTTGTGAATGTCTCAGAACTCACATGAAGCAATGTATCTTGAATAAATGCTGTGAAAATAAAGACCTATTTGTTGGCACAGACATTTAGCAAACTGCAGTTCAACACCCTGTATTGCTTCAGTCTAGACAGTGAAATTTGGGGTTTTTTCATTATTGTTTTAAACATTAAATTTCCAGATATTATTAAATGCTATTGAGCTTGTTTTGGAATCTTGAATACTTCAATCTGTCCATCCCATGTGTGAGGAATATTCTTGTCATCATGAATACCAGTGTTGTGTCTTCTCTGGAAGGATTTTCTGAGTTAGTGGAGTTGGATAGAATGTGGATCTTAAGGATGCAAAGCTGAAGAAGTTCCTAAAGGAAAGTAGTTTATTGCAAAAATAGAGCAAAAAGAGCATTCTACAGCAAAAAGTTTGCAGAATAAAGCATGCATACAGTCTTATGCAGTCTTCCTCCTTAAAAGCAGGCAGATGTTAGTCATTATCAAGGAGAAAGGCACAAATTTCCCTCAGTTGTGGGAAAAGAACTTCTTAAAATGTTGGGATAACAGCTTAGAGTTTTGTTTGTTTGTTTATTGTTTAAATTTTTCACAGGGTGTGAAAATATTGACAAACTAAAGAGTTAATTTAGAAGATATTTTTATTTCAAGTAGCTTCTAAAATACATCATATTTTGGATTGTCTTATAAGCTGAAAATAAGCATTATTTAAAGGAAGAAGGAATGCTGCTGCAGTAATTGTATTATCCAAGTTTTGAAGCTGATCCTTTCAAACAAGCCCTTTCCTGTGCCTCTGGGAGTCATGAACATTTCAAATGCTGCATGTGGAAAAACTTGAAAGAAGAAAGTGTAGCTAATGCTGCTGTGTCCAGAGGTGTGAGGGTCATGCCAGATCCAGTGTAGTTTTTCATTAAGTTTAGGAAAAGCAAAGCTTTGTGCATAGCCTCAGACTTGCAGAGTTACAAGGGAGCAGCATTAATCCTCCAGCCAAAGTGCCTCAGGTACTGATGGTCCCAGCAGCTCAGGGATGTCATGGATAGATCCATTCCAGAGTCATGAAATGATGGAATGGTTTGGGTTGGAAGGAGCTTTAAAGACCATGAAGTTTCAGCTCCCTGCCATGGGCAGGAGCACCTTTGCTATCCCAGGTTGCTCCGAGCTCCATCCAACCTGGCTTTGGACACTTCCAGGGATGGGGCAGCCACAGCTCCTGTGGGTAAATGTGGTACAGCCATGCCAGGCTGATTAAATGAGACATGGGGAACTGATCTTCAGGCTGCCCTGGCCTAAACTGGGGTACCTGAGCCCGTGGGGAGTCAGCCTGGGGATTTGTGCACCCCCAATATGGTGTCACATACAGCTGAGTGGGAGGCTAAGGACTGTTCTAACACCACTTGTATTAGGAATTTTAATGCACCCACATATGAAACATGTAAATAGAACTTACTAGTATTCTGAAAAAAGCCTTTGTGTTTGTTTGCTAGGTGCTGTCATAGGTGAAGCTCTGGATGACTTTGTTCTGGTTCTGAGGACGTGTCTGCAGCCAAACAGAGATCCCCAGATGAGGTTAAAGCTCTTCACTGTTTTATCCCAGTTGTTGCAGAAAGCAAGTGAGACCATCAATTCTCAGGGGTAAGTGCAGCTCTGATTTCACACAGCTATTTGAAAACTCCAGTGGCACTAAGAAAGAATGGCCTTGGGAGTTATTTAACCCCTATAACCATCTCCATGTGAGCGTGGCTGGAAGAAGAAAGATTTTCCCACCATTTCCTTCAGCCTATTTTTCTTGCTGTAATTTTTAATAATGATTAGGAGGCTAGAGTGCAGTAATTAAAAAAATATATATAAATAAATGGAAGTCTTGGCTTCCTCCACTGTAGTCTTCCTACCTGTGCCATTACTGGGAATTAAAAGGAATGCCATGCAGATCTGGATAGTTTTCAAAAAGAAAATGAAGAGCTGTGGTTGAAAAGAATACTTTTTGAAAGCTAAAAGGGGGATTCTTAGGAAAAGAATTGGGGAGGGGGGATGTTACTTGTTTAAATACTGTAAAAACTGTGGTCAGTTACTTGTTTAAATAATCAGGTAACTGAGTGATAGTTATAAGATTAATCTAGATATTCTACAATGCAGAAAAAAAGAAAAACACTTTGAAAACTGTTTGAAGTGTTCCAGGATCCGACTATTTGTTTTAAACCAGTTTGTATCTTTAACTGAGAATGCAAAGCCCTTGGAACCAAGAAACCCAACCCAGTGAGCTGCCAGCTTCATTAATATTCTCAGGAAAGGGAAATTATCAGTGTGCAAGAAACAGAAGAATGTTCCAAAGTAATTCAGTGAGTGTGGCCACACAGCACCCCAGCTCTGCAGCCAGCATGCTGGAAGTTGTTTTGCTCAGGGCAGTGTGAGTGAATGGCCTTTGTCAGATGAGATACACCCAGGGAGGGTCACAAACCTGTTTGGATCAGGGATGGTCCAGCCCAGCTCATAATGAGGCTTTGTGCTCTGACAGCAAAAGCAAAGCCATGAATTTTACCAGTAGGTTTATCTTCAAGACTCAGAAGCAGTGGAAGCAGCTAAATGCCTCTGAAGTTTTGATCGTGCTTACCATGGACACAGCAAATGTTTGCATGTAGGAGGTAACATGTGGAGTTTTTGTGTTTGAAGCATTGTTTGCAAAACATTTCTGGAGGTTTTGATTTGTAAATGCCAATTCAATTTTGTTTCAAATTATCTGGGTTTAGGATGTTACATTTTAAAAAAAGAAACAACAAAAGCATACACAGAAAACCCCAAGACATATAAGGCAAAGTGCAGCAGTGTCATAAAAGCAGAAAAGGAACCAATGCCAAACAAAAATGTATAAAAAATAATTAACATGGAATGAAAGTTTAAGTATGCAAGTTCATAAAACAAATTTTAATGGAAACCCAAGCTGTGCTTTGAAACTTCTGCATAAGAGCAGGGTATTAATGTCTCTGCACATCACATTTTAGTGCTCTTGTATCCAGCTGAGAATGAAGTATCAACTCTAAATACAAACAGCACAGACAGGGTATGTCCTTTCCTGGAAATTACTGACTTTTAGAATGAAGTTACACAGATTTACAGCAATAAGATCTGAAAATGGAAAGAAGGAGCATTTAATTGCATCAGCAACAGCAAAAATGAAATGTTAATGGTTATGAGAGATAGTGTTGGGGAGCAGTAGTAAGTTCCAGTTGCACTCTCACATTCACTGCTGTCAGTAATTTGTTTAGGTCCTTGAAATGGTTCTCAGAGTTTGGATAGGGAGGCTTTTGGTTATTATGCTAAACACAGTTGTGTGGTCACCTAATTGTGTTTGAGTCTGACACGACTGAGTGAGATAATTGCCAGATACTGTTTTACTGATTCTGTTTCAAGGCACTAGAACAAACATTCTCACAAATAGCACAGCACCATGGTTAACATAATGCTGATGGAATTTACCTTGGTGTTTTGACAGATTGTTTTCTCACTGCAGTTTAACAGAAAGTTTTATTAAAAACAGAAGCAGCTACTGATCAGATAGCACAGACAGCACAGAGCTGCTTTTGCTTTGGAGCTGAAAGGAGATTTGGAATGATGTTGATCATTAGTTTTATTTTTTTCCAACAACTTTTTAAACAGGAAATTATTAATGCTTAAAAATGTGCTTAAACTACCACATCTAAAGGGTTTTACAGATTTAGATGTGTCTAATGGGATGTCAGATTTCTTGTTATTCCTTAAGTGCCATCTGCTGACAAGAAGCAGCAGTGGATGGATCTCTGACTTCTTCAGAGCCCAAGGGCTCCCTTGCCAAGGGGAAGCAGCAACCTGGTGGATCTATTTCCACAATGTGCAGGTGTGTGTCAGCACATAGCTGAGGCCTGGCAGTGCAGCTGCTGGTGCTTTAGTCAGGTAATACCTGGACAACAGGGACTACCTGCAGCATGGACTCTATTTAAAGCACTCCCTGGTAATTGTTAGTTGTTAACATGGAGCTGTTATGTTCCTCCTGTGTCTTGGCACATCACTAAAGGGGCCACTCATTCACCCTGGCAGTGTGGGACTCTCAGAAAAGTCAACAAGAGCTTGTTCCCTTTGTATCAAGCAGCAGGGTGGGGATGTGCTGTTGGGCTCTCAGGGGCTGCACTTTGAACAGAGCTCAGAGGGACAGTCAGGGGGAGGTTCAGTCTGTTTGTGCACTGCCAGCTGCTCTCTAGGGCACAGTAGATAACCTGAGCCTCAGTTACCAGCCACAGCCAGCCACTAATGCAGCAAAACATTAATTAACTTGTAAGATCTGTAATTTTTTCCCCTCTTGATTTGAGATTGAGCTGTAGCTAAACAAGTGTGAGGGAATCCTGCCTGTTGTAATTGCTGACTCTCACAGCAACCTTTAGCATTATGACAACCCATTGAATGGAGGAGAAGGAAAAAGCATCAGCAAAAACATCACAGATTTATGTGTTTGTAATAAAAAACCTTAGTATGGGGACTGGCACCATCAGAAAATCTGACAGACCTCTCATCTTTGGGGGAGACAAGTTTCTGAGCCAAGAGAGAGCTGAAATATTCTGTGTAGGCTCCCAGCTGTATCAGTGTCATCAATAGCATTCATACTTTTCACATTATAAATACTTTTCCCTGGCCAGTCTCAAAGGGCCTCACAGATATTAATGAATCCTCACAGCACTGCACAGGGTGTTATCTCCACTGCACTCACAGGGAAGGTGAGACACAGAGAAGGTAAGAAGTTTACCAAGATAACACTGAGTCATGGTCATTGCCTGAAGTGGGAGTAAGTCTAGCCTCTCCTTTCTATGAATGTTAGGTATTTGTTTAAATATTATCTAGAAAAAATAAGTTGTGAAAAGCTTATCACATACATTACAATAACATTGCCTTAGAAGATGTTATTTATTTTTTTACAAAGTCCCTTTTTTCCCCTTTTCTGCCTATGTTTCTATGTTAGAAAATTCTCTTTTACATCCTGTCAGTCTCTTTATCACTTTCTCATGAACCTTTATTTTGCTTTCTTATTTTTGGCTTCAGGCTGTTCCCTAGCTACCTTGAGACTGTGATAAAAGACATCCTGGCTCCTAATCTGCAGTGGCATGCTGGAAGAACAGCAGCTGCCATCCGTGCTACAGCTGTATTGTGCCTTTGGGCTCTCATCCACTGTGAAATGCTTTCACCAAAAGAGGTAAATTCTCTCTTTCTCATCCTTTGAAATCTTAGGCAGGAAAACAAAATAAATGCAAGGGGGAAAAAAAGAATAAATCCTTAGGGTAAGTAATATTTTCAGAAGGACATACAGTCTTCATAATAAAATTCATTAATTGAAATTGAATGTTAATGACTGAAACAATCACTAGAGGAGGGATGATGACATCCTAATAAGAAATCTGAAGCCAGCAAAATGCTGAGGTGTAAAACTGAGTAGCATCAAATTTTGTAGATATTTTTTTCTAACAGTTAATTAATTCTATAGCCTGAGGTACTGACCATTGTGAACACAACAGTCTGGGTGTTGTTAACACAACAATCTGGGTGCTGGACATTACTGGACACACAGGCATAGCCTGTGCAGCAGCACTGGAGCCAGCCAGGATGAGCTGTGCTGTCACGTGGCAAAGACAAGTTGTCTGGTTGCCTTGGAGCCCACAGGTCCATTTAGAGAAAATAAAAAAACATCTAAAGATTCTGAGAAAGGACAGGAGGACTTGAAAAGGAACATGAAGAATATGAATAGAGACTGGAGGGCTGGCACTTGAAGAGTTGTTATCCATCCCTGAAAAAGCATTAATTGAATCTGGGGGTGTTTTTGAAGTTTCTTTGCTAACAAAATTAGCATTTGGAAATTATGCACTGGAAATATGTTAAATACAAGGTCATTTTAAAACATAAATTTAATTTAAATGTTATTAGATGTTCACAGTCTTTAGTGTCTTTATACCAGACCTTAATTGAACAAAGTGCTCACATATACAAAAACGTTGATATCAGAAGCTGCTGTTGTAGCTGAACATTTTTCTCTGAATCGGTGCCTTAATGCCTATTTCTCATTAATGGCTGATGTGAAACACTCGGAATTAATTCCAATTCCGAGCCTGCCAGGCCCACAGCCCTGAGCGTCCCGTTGGGCTGAGGGCGCCACCTGCTGCTCCCTGTGCGCAACGCTCGCTCCGAGCCGCCACTATTTGGTTTTTTTGGTTTTGTTTTTGTTTTTTTTAAAGGAGAATGAGGTTTAAAGCTTTTACAACCTTGAACATACATATGAATTACATAAAACTCATCTGTTTGTATACTGAGTGCTCATGAGCTGGGTGACTGACTGGTGGATTTTCATTTTCCAAGCTAACACAGGCAAAATTAGAGCTGTGTAACCTCAGGGATTTTCAGGGTAACATTTATAGCAAATTTTTTTACTAAGCAAACAAGTATCTTCCACAACTAATGGTAAGTGCTGTAACACTAAGCATATTTTTTAATGATTTTCCTATTAACTGTAGATCTTAAGAGTGAAAGATGAGCTGATGCCCCAAATTATTGCTTCCATGGATGAAGACTCTAAAATTACTCGACTGATGGCCTGTCGTATTGTTGATGTTTTTCTGAAAGTCTGTGGGAGGCAATTCGATGCAGATAAATTTAAGAACACTTACACAGGTATGTGTAAAGCTTTAGTAGACTTGGGGTGAGGGCATTGTTGGTTTGTTTGTGTGTTTTAATCAAGATTGCAATGTTAACTTTTGCTTTTTTACCCAAATGCCACAGTTGGCTCGACTTTTAAGGGTTTGGCAGAACTGAGCAGTATTCCCAACGTCATTATCCATCAGACCACTAGGTGGAACTTCACTCAATACTTTGGTTTGTGCAGGGCTTGCCAGCAGCTCATCTGCATTGCTTCAGAGTTTGGACTATGTGAAATAATGTGCTAAGTATAGTGAGAGCAGAACAGTACTGCAGTGTATAAATGGAAGTCACATTGTTCTCCGTGCTGTGTGTGAGAGCCAAGAGCAAACCATTTCAGTGTACCATAAATAGACCTGAATAGGTAGTGGGTTGGGTTTTTATCTAAAAAAAAAAAACCAAAGAAAACTAATCTAGAGTTTTGTATTGCCAATTAGAGCTAGGAGCTGTAATGCCTCTTAGGATGAAGTGCTAAACCATTATTCAGAAGTACAGACTATGCTTTGAGCCAGGTTTTATGTTCTTGTGCAGACAAATAAATTTGGCTTTCCCCAACTCAGCATCTTAGCAACTGATATTTTTTCTTACATGGCACACTAGAAATCTTTTTATTTTGGAGACATACATGATCAGATAATTCTCAAACTATATATGTCTCTGCATCTTGCATATTCACGTAGTCTGCAGTGCAGTAATTCACTGAAACAGTAATATTGAATTTAATAATTTAATTAATATTATTTAATAATTAATATAAAATTAATACAAATGCTGTTCTTTATTAAACTTATAGATACTTAAATTCTGTAGTTCTGTAATGCATAAATAGACATCTATAGTTCTTTGTTAGAGGGAGTGCTAGATAATGTTCAATTAATTAAATACTTCTGTATATGCCTTTTATAAATGTTTGGACAATAACATCCAAAATATAATATAATATAATATAATATAATATAATATAATATAATATAATATAATATAATATAATATAATATAATATAAACAATAACATTTATTATATAACATCCAATATTTAATATAATATAATTAATATAATAACATTTATTAATGTTTGGACAAATCATCCAATAACAATGAATGAGGATTTTTTAGGAGCAGTGTATACATGTATTTATGATGCTCACAATAGAAAAGTACATCAGATTTGTAACAATAATATGAATGTTGATAGAAAGCATTTGTTTTTTCAAATGCCAAAGCCAAGTGCAGTGTTGCCAGAGCATTTTGGTTCCTTTTCAGAGGTGTTGAAGCGTCTGGACGATGCCTCGTGCGAGGTGCGCCTGGCAGCTGCTCACACCTTGGCTAATTGGTTTAAGTGCTTAAAGGACAGTGATGTGAAATCCTCAATGGAAAATCATGTTGAGTTTCTGTACCAAGAGCTCTTGGTACATCTCGATGACCCAGATGAAAATCTCCAAAAAGCAGTCCTAGGTAAGAATTTCAGCCATGTATATTTTTAACAATGTTTTTTAAATCATAATTTTGAGTGTTCATGAAGCAGCACCTACAGGTAGAGGATAACCCTGCCAGGCTGGAGCTTTCCTTGGGGTTTCAGTGGATGAGCTCTGACCTTTTACCTGTGTGCAGAATGAATGCTTTGCCCAGTGTTCCCCAGGGAGGCAGCAGGGCAGCTGAACCTCCAGAGACTTTAGAGATGGTAAACAGGATATGGAGCACTGCAGGGTGTGACCATATCCCAGCTGCAGGAGGGGCTCTCTGGAATTTATTAGTGTAGTAGCCTCTGTTGATGAACATAAATATCAAAATACAGACCTCAGCAAATGGGGGAGGGAGGAATTGTGTTGTCATCACTGCACCACTTGTAGAACAATTTCCTGGTTTGTTTCAGGGAACTTGGGTAGAGAAACATGAAGCAGCTACTGATTTATAAAACATTATTTTTGTCTTACAGAAGTTTTAAAGGAAGGAAGCATTTTATATCCAGATCTGCTGGTGAGAGAAATTGAAGGGGTTGTACACAAGCATCAAACGCCAGTCTATTGTAATCAGCTGCTCCATCACATCCAGTCAGCCAAGGAATCAGCTTTATGAATCACTGCTGAGATTCTGTGTAGGAAACTGATGTGAAATCTGTATGACTTGGATTATTTTTGTATTTTTGTTTGCTTAAGACAGGCTGAGCTGGAAATACATTGTTTTTTCTTTGTAAATTTCCTGTTGGTTCATTTGAAAGTGAAACTAGCACAATTCAATGTTCTTTGCAGTTTGAACAGTTCTTTGTATTTTCTAGCAATAAAACAATGTTTTAATTCACTTTGCATTGGTTTTTCAGATACAGGGTTTAAAGAAGGGATGTTTTTTCAGGAATTTAATTTTTAGATTATTTGACAATGTAATAATTTAATGTCAGAGTTACTAATGTCATACAGCAAGGATTCAGTCTTTCAAAAAGCATTTCACACTGGATAAAATCACACTTCACAGTCAGGTATGTGGTGACCAGTTTTGTTAGGGAAAAAAACCAGCCAGACTTCTCTTTCATAATGCAGCAAAGAGTATAATGTTTTGAATATTCATATTTATGCTGATGTAATAGGGAAATAGGTAGCACTAAAAGAATATTTTTTATTTTTATTGTATTACATTTAATGAATGAGTAAAGCTGAATTTTTTAAAGAAGGTTTATACATGGAAAAATGTGCTGTTTTGTCATTTAGATTAACAGTATTTATATTTTTGTACTAAATACATGTCATTTGCAGTTTTTATGTTTACACCACTGTGCCTTGGAAAACAAGCAACATTTGTTTGCATATTGTTTTGAAATTAAATTCTGTGACTTTAGGTTAAAGTTTGGGGTTTTCTTCGGTAGCTTTGTAGTGTGTAAATTTTGGTGTCATCTTCTATTCTCAGCTGTGTAATAAAAAAAGGGAGCTCCTGGATGCTGTGTACACCATTGTGGGGTAGAGTGCTGGGGTTTTTTTACACACACAGATCATGGAAAATCAGGATTCTGATGTGGGTATTTTAAATTATCTGTATTAGAGACAGAAAGTGCTCTTTGGCTTCTAATTCCCAAGTGCCTTGGCTTTGTGTCAAGTCTAAAAACAGACTCAGTGGGGGTTGTTCATGCTCCTTATGCTGTAGGAAGTGCTCATGTTTGTTGTCCATCTGACCTAACTTTACCTTTTCAGGCCTGTGACATAGTTGTTAACCAAGCCATGATCTGTTTACGGCAATGTCTACTTGCCTTCCCAAAGAAACATTTGAGACAGATTACACACACAAGACAAGTTTTATTCCTAGCTTAAAGGCACAATCAAACTTCTGGCCACTTCTCCACAAAACACTGGCTTGCTTTGAAAATTCTCCAGAAAGGGACAATAACACTAATGATACAGAATAGTTGAGGAGTTTCTTATGGATCCAAAAGCTATTGTGCATTCCTGTAGAATAGGATACTCATTTTAGGCCCTTTGTACTGTCTTTGAAGTTCAGTTTTCTTTTAATGAAAAGCTGAAGTACAGCTGTTCCTGTACTGAGCAGCATTTTAATTGACTAAAAACTATTAACTATTTAACTCACTGTAAATGGAGGAGCAGCTAAAATTCCTACAAGGCAATATATATATAAAATATAAATTTATCATAAGGCAATGTGAGTGAAGTAAAAATCCCTGGAAAACATTAAATAGAGTGAAGAGGTTGAGTCTCCAGCTTTGGATATATTCAAAATCTGACTTGATACAGCCCTGAGAAACCTGTTCTGCCTGAGCCTGTTGTGCAGGAGTGGGACTACATACAGCAGCTCCAGGGGCCTCTTCCAGCCTGACTATTCTGTGGTTCCATGAAATTGTTTCCTTAGTCTAATCAATTATTAAAAAGCCAATTAAATTAGACTGGAAATAGACTATGCTAGCAGAGACCTTGTTCTCAAAATAGCCTTTCAAAGCACTGCAAAGCAGCAGGTTCCTGCAATACAACCTAAAGTTTCACTTCAGCAGTAAGAACCCAGTTCTTATGGTAAAGTTCCCTTGAAAGTCCCCTAATTAAATCCTACTTAATGATACTACTACAGGCATGATATTTTTAGCTTCTTATGTTGACAAAATGTAGATTCTTTACCACTGATTAACAACCTCATGATAGCTGCAGTAGAAATGTTGGTCAAGTGCTTTTAATTACTCTTGTGATCTAAAGCAGAGATGTTTGCAAACCCAACTTCAAATGTGGGATGAGAGAAGAGAACATTCCTGGTTGACATGGAATCTGGTCAAAGTTTTTCAAGATGTTCTAAAGCTGGCACACAAATAGTAAGAGCTGAAGTATTCATCAAGCTTGATATCTTCAGCAGGCTGGGAATTTTTTTTTTCTCCATATGTTGAACATTTTGTTATCTTTCAGAGCAGTCCGTTGTGGGATGCCTCACAAAGAAAAATCTCCACATTATCTAACAAACCAGCTTTTCCTTCAGAGCCAGGAGAGCTTGTTAAAATGAAAATTCTAATAGTCCTTCTAGAGACATGCTAAACACCAGCTTGATCTTGTGTGTGTGTGTGTGACAAACTGGGGATCTGCCACTACATCCTTTTATTAGGTCTTCTGGGTGTAGGACTTGACAATGTGCTAACCTTGCTTGTAATTTACTGTATTTCAACTTATATAACCCAAATTTTTTAAATCCCTTTACAAAAAATTTACTGTTATTGAGTCTCCTGTGGATGGTTTATGAGTCTGGATTCTGAAGTCATTTTCTTTGAGATTCAACTTTCATCTTCAATCTTTTACTGGATCAGTAGGAACTCAACTAAAATGTTTTGGGGTTTTTTTCCTGTTTGGCCAGATCAGCTCTTATATTTTCTAGATTTAGTTAATGCACATTACAGAATGTCACTGGCACTATATGCATTACGTCACTTTTAAGCTAAGGCAATTTTGGGGAGCAGAGCTGTTATCTCAAACTTTCAGGCACTTTAGATAAGCAGCCTTTAGCCCTGCCCTTCCTGTGACGAGCAGTTGGGCCTCTGTCTTCGTCCCTGTAAGCCAGAAGATCTGCTGTGCAGGATCCTGGGACTTGGATTCTCAGCAAAACAGAGGTTTTTAGGTAAGTGCATGCATTTGTCTAACTGAATATAGAATTTTTTATATATTTGTTAATTACCTTACATAGATTGAATTAATTAGACATTGAGAGGGCACTGACAAATGAGATAACTAAACTTTGAGACAGGGTCTACATCAGAGAGCATTTCAGGAGAGGCTGGTGGTTAGGTGTGCTCCAGATCCATCCACTTCTCCTCCATGTGAGTCCATCCAGGCAATGTGCAGATTTCCAGGAACTGTCTGGCAGATTGCAGACTCTCTGCAGGTGTCCAGCCCTGCAGGGTCATGTGAGCCCACAGGAAGGTGCCCTAAT
The DNA here is from genome assembly GCF_028769735.1 of Zonotrichia leucophrys gambelii. Taxonomy (NCBI): domain Eukaryota; kingdom Metazoa; phylum Chordata; class Aves; order Passeriformes; family Passerellidae; genus Zonotrichia; species Zonotrichia leucophrys. The sequence continues at coordinate 10,822,213 of NC_088184.1, forward strand.
GCACCTCCCTGCTTGTGTCAGCAGCCTGCTCCCAGACACTGACCTCCAGCTCCAACTGCAAAGTTATTATAGCTGTAATAACAGATCACAGCTCTAATCTAATCTAATCTCTACACAGAGAAATTTAGCTATTAAGGTATAATAAGTTAAAACCAAGAGAAACCAGAAAGAATTAGTATAGTCCATAGTACTGTTTTACTACATAAGACTATGATAAAACTATCCAGTTATACTACAGTATAACCATAGCAGGTATTTATGTCATTATGGTAGAAGTTATTTATTTATTTATTTATTTGTTTATTTATTTATTTATTTATTTATTTATTTATTATAAGTAAATTGTACTATAATAGTTCTATATAGGAAGGTTAGAGTTCTGATGGGCTATTGCACAGGTTTTGTCTTGCTGGGGGAAGCCCCTTGTCTGCACCACACAAGCATAGCAGAGCACTGCCCCAAAAATAAAGGAACATCTTGGCTTTGGAAAGCCAACTGGTGGCTTGAGAGCAGCCAAGCCTCTGTTTCATCTGCAGAATCTGTGTTAGGATCCCTGCAAGGGAAGGTGAGCAACTGTTTGCTAGAAGAGGAGATCAGAGCTGGTCCTGCTGGATACATCATGGACTGCTCTGTCTCAGCCCTCCATGTGAATCTCTAACCATGTTTTAAAAAGAGAGAAAGAAAAATAAAGGAAAAAAAATCTTCATTATTAGGCATCTGAAGGATCAACAAAAATTACAGTTAACAAGCTTGTGTCCATTTACTGGGATCAATCCCCCAGAGAAGCAGGAGCTGAGCTGAAGCAGCAGATGAGAGCTGTGAGGAGAGCGGCTGCTCTGCCCGCCTGCCTTGGGTGTAATCGGCTTTTCTTGTTAATGTCTGAAATCCCTGTAAGGCAGGACCATGGAGATCCAGGGACAAAACTGATCTGAAGTGCTCTGCACCCCCTTCACCTGATAACCCAACTGCTCTGGATGCTTTTGGCTGAGGGGTGTGGGAAAAGGGCCCTGCTGAGCTTAACCATACAGGGATGTAGCTGGTGAGAAACCTTTTCTTTAATGAACAGGAAATCAGATTTACAGATATCTCAGGTGATTTTCATACTGCTACATATGTATGATCATCTGCCCAGCCAAGGTCACCAGTCCCATCCTGTGCAGCAGCATGCCATGCCCAGTACCACCAGTCAGAAACACCTGGCTGCACTGGTTTCTGCCACATTTGGCAGAATGAGGATTTGCCCCTTTTGATAGCAAGGAGCAGAATGTGGAGCACGAGAGATTTGCTAGGTGTGACTGCAGGAGAGCACTGGGAATGGGAATCATAGTGGGAAGGGAGAAATAATGTGGGAAAAAGGGAAGGGAAGGGAAGGGAAGGGAAGGGAAGGGAAGGGAAGGGAAGGGAAGGGAAGGGAAGGGAAGGGAAGGGAAGGGAAGGGAAGGGAAGGGAAGGGAAGGGAAGGGAAGGGAAGGGAAGGGAAGGGAAGGGAAGGGAAGGGAAGGGAAGGGAAGGGAAGGGAAGGAAGGGAAGGGAAGGGAAGGGAAGGGAAGGGAAGGGAAGGGAAGGGAAGGGAAGGGAAGGGAAGGGAAGGGAAGGGAAAACTAGAGAAATATCATCCTTGGATTGGTTTGGCCCTGCATTGCAGTTTCCCCATACCTGGTATCAGTTAAGCTCTTTTTCTCTAAATTCTTAACTGCCCTCTACAATGTTAAAAATTGAACATTTTTAATATGGTCAAATTTTCTTCTTACTGACCATTTTTCTCTACACACTTCAACTTAGCTAATAAAATTTTCAGCCCGCTTTACATTCAGAATTTGTTTGAGGCTGAGAAATCTTGAAGGAATTTTTGTTTGCCTCAGAGCAGTTTCTTCTGAAATGTGGAAAAATTAACTCCCTGTACACAGCTTGTTTTAACAAAACCAGGACATTTGACCAAGTTCCCCTTAAATCCTGGAAACTCAAAACAAACTCTATTGCCTCTCATAGCTAAGGAGTAGAGGGAAAACTGAGCTTCAGCCATCATCCTCCATCCAGCCTCTTGGCCTGGCTGTGATGGAAAAACAACTGCTCAGGACAAGTCAGAGCAGCCTGGGAAGCTGGCAGTGCCCTGGGAGAATGACATGCCTTGTCCTGCCAGAGCTGAGCACTGCCTGCCCTGCCTGGGCTCCAGGGAACAGGGTGGGAATCACCCCTCAGAGGGCCTGGCCTCACACCACCAAGGAATTTCAAGGAGATTTAAACTGAGGTGATTTTCCTCTGAATATCTTAAGCCTTTAAATATTATCTACTCTTAAGACAGGAAAACAGGTGTGGAGTAAGTACAGAAAGAGAAGGAGTGGCAAGAAAACTGATTCTGCAAACTACTCATATATGCAGGGAGGAGGAGACTGGTGCAGGGCTGCACATCTGACCAAACCAGACACTGGCTTCCAAGTGTCACTGGGGTCAGCTCAGCTTTGGCTGCAGCATCCTAAAACTGTCACATAGCTGGAGCAAAGCACTTCTAAAAGAAACAGGAATTGCCCAAAATCAGTGCTACAACAATATCAGCTAATACCTTAAGTGAATGTGTTTATCTTGCATTTTCTGTTTCTTAAGGATTAGCTGCCTTCTCTCATTTTGTATCCAAACATTTGGATTATTTGATAATTACATATTTATTAGCCAGTCTTTCACAACAAGCTGAGTCATTTCTCTCACATACAAGTAAATAACAACTTATGGCCTGGTTAGCCTTTCCCAAGTGACAAATTCTTTATTCTATTCACTGACATTGCACCATCCCTGCCAGCTGGGCTCACAAGAGAACTGTGGAGACTGAAGGCTTTAAAAAAGTCACTCAGGCATAGGCTTTACACGGAATGTATTTGCATACGTTCCCCGAGTGTTTGAACAATGGGGCTTGTTTCTTTTCTGCCAAGAACCAGCCCCATTCCTGGAAGCGTTCAAGGCCAGGCTGGACAGGGCTTGGAGGAACCTGGTGTAGTGGGAGGTGTCCCTGCTCCGTGCAGGGGAGTTGGAACTAGATAGGCTTAAAGGTCAGCGACAAGCCGAAGCATTCTCTGATTTCTTTTCCGTGTGGCTGTCCGGAGGTATCTGTGGCCCGATGGTGACATTGGGTCGGGCACCACACGGAGCAGAGGCGCTTCAGTCCTACAGGGTGTGCTGTGCCAAAGTCTTAGCGGAGGAGGGAGAATCAAAGAGAAGGAAAATCCCAAAAAGGCCGGGTAGGAAGGAAACAGTGGAAACACTGGGAGGGAAAGTCAGTGAGAAAGCAACAGAGTGAAAATCTGAGTTAACTCCTCGCCTCTCCACTGCTCGCTCCAGAAACTCCCACAGCTCCATTTTGCGGAGGGGGGAGGCGAGGCAGGAGGCGGCCAGGCAGGAGGCGGCCGTGGCGGGGGCAGCGCCCGAGCGGGGTCTGAGGAGGAGAAGGAGGAGGAGGAGGTGGCAGAGGCGGAGCGGAGCCCCGCGCCCGTGTGTGAGGGGCCCGAGGAGGAGGAGCCCCGTGCCCGTGTGTGAGGGGCCCGAGGAGGAGGAGGAGCCCCGTGCCCGAGTGTGAGGGGCCCGAGGAGGAGGAGGAGCCCTGTGCCCGTGTGTGAGGGGCCGCGCGGGGCGGGCGCTGAGGGGGCGCTGCCGGCACGCGCCGCGCGGGCGGGGCGGGGGCTCCCGGCGGCCCCGGCAAAGCGGGCGGGGCCCGGGCAATCTCAGCCGCTGCCGCCGCTGCCGCCGGCACCAGGCTCTGCCTTTCCCTCGCTGCACCGGCACCAGGTAACCCCCGCCGCGGCTCTCCTCGTCGCGCAGGGCCGGGCCGCGCTCCCCCGGCCGCCCCCGGAGCGCGGGGCTGGAGGCGGCGCGGCTCAGCCCGCCCCGGCCGTTGCCAACCGCCCCCCGCCCGCGCTTACCCGTCCCCCGCCCGCCCCCGCCCCGGCCCGCCCGCCGCCGCTTCCCGCCGGGCCGGGGCCGCGTGTGTCGGCCGCCCGCCCGCGTGGGAGCCCCCGGAGCGCGGTGTCTCGGGTGTGCGGCCTCCCCCGAGCGGGGGATCGGTGTCCCTGGCTCGGGCAGCGGCGCTGGGCAGGCAGCGGGGCGTGAGGCGCCGCGGGCTGGAGTCGTGGGGCGGGCGCTGACCGCTGGGTAGCCCGTAGTTCTGTCGGTCGCCGCTGTTGGCTGGGAGGAGAGAGAAACATCAGCTACCACGGTCCCTCTGGGCCTGGCACCTGGAGGGTTTCCTTGTTAGAAGAAGCTCTAACCTGCAGCTTTCTGCCCTGATTGTGAAAGAGCTGATAGGTGCGCGGTGGTGCCGGCGCTCGCCGCGGCTGCCGAGCCTTGGTGCAAAGGTAACGTGCTGTGATGGGTGTCGTGCTCTGCTGGTACAGGTACACTGACCTGTCCTCGCTGTCCCCCGGCTGTCACCTCAGGGCAGCTGCTTCTGTCGGGAAAGTGTTGTTTAACAGACGGGTTTACTGTGGAAGAGTTTGGCATTGCTCGCCAAGTGAGCGACTCCTCATGTTTTTACAGCAAAATGTGCTATTTTAGTGCTGTGCTCCTTTTGAGGTGACAGTGCTGAGTTCCTCATGCCATGTTCACGTTTGGCTGCCCTTCCGTGACCGTAGGGGTAGAAGTGTCAGGAACACTGGAGACAGCACCTGTTTTCTGACAGTTCCAGTAAGTTTTAGATCTGCTGGGAAGAAAAAGTATCTGGTTTGCCTTATTTTGCGTTCCTTATTTTACGTTGCCTTATTTAACATTATACTATGTTAAAATAAAATACATTTTATAAATACATTGTTTATAATATATTATAGGGAAGGAAAATACTAGCCAGCAAATTCCGGGTCTCTGCGGCATTTGCAGCCCCCCCATATCACCATCTGGTTTTCAGTTTAACATTACGCAAAAAGGAAGTCCAATATTTGCTAATTTTTTTTTGATGTTTCTGTTTCATTTCTTTGCAACTGACTATTCCAGCCTAATGCTTCTGTTGACTTTCCCAGTGAATCTTAATGTCTAATTCTTGCTTTTACATATGGGGGTGAATTACTAGTCGCTGATTTTCATAGCAATGTTGTGGAAGTGAGTTGCAGGGAAGGTTTTATTGGCAAGTTTAGCAGGCTTTTTACATTGCTCTATTAGTAAATGTAGTGGTGTTTAGAGACCCTTAAATCTGCGGTGCTTGACTGCTTGTAATTCGGTGCTTATAAGGCGTGGACGTTTAGGCATTCAGGTGTCGCTTGTACAGAGTAAGAGGTGGGGGTTTAGTTTGATCGCTGATACCGGGGGTGTTTGATCGGGCAGGTGACGGGCGAGGTTAAACAAAACACGCCTTTTGTTGTGCGCCGGCGGGCTGGGGATCGGAGCTGCCGTCGGAGCCGCAGGGGTTAAGGCGGCGGGGTTGGCCGGGCCGCCGCCTCCAGTGAATTCAAACTCGGCGAGTGACGGGGGAGCGCGGGGGCCGGGCGGGCTTTGTTGGGGCCGGGAGCCATTTTGGGCTCGATGTCTCGGCGTGTGCCGCCCGCCGGGCAGCGCGCCCCGAGCCCGGCCCGGGCGGATGGCGGAGCGCGGCCGCAGGGCCCGGCCAGGCCCCGCTGCGAGCGGGCCGGGCTCTGAGCCGCTCTGCGGGGCCCTGCGTGTAAACAATGAACCGGCACGCTGCTGCTCTCACCGCGCCTGAGTGCGGGGCTGGGTTTTGTCAGCCCTCCCTTTAAAAAGCGTTTCGAGAGGTACACAGTGTGAACGTGCGGTGTTGTGATGTGCCTGGGTTTTGCACCTGTGTTTGGGGATCTGTGCCGTAATGCTCAATGGTAACGTCTGGTGTCAAATATCGGTTTTGTTACTTGTGGGGGTTTTTTGTTTGTTTGCTCTTGGGTTGCTCGTTTAAAGGAATAATAATATTTTGTGAATGTGTGTTTTAATAAAATGTTGATTAGCTTGGAGCTCTTTGCTCTTCAGCCTGTTTAAACCAGTGATTAACTTGCTATGGTGAAACATCCTTTGTGGAGTATATGTACTTTTGGTTCTTTAACCAAAAACAGTGATTTTATTGGTTATTCTGAATAATAGAATGAAATAACTGAAATTACAAGTAAAAAATGGGTTGCTCTCAGAAACTGATGGAGTTTGCATGTTCCAGTTTCATTGTTATTGATAGTTTGCCTAAATCTGTTTACATATGTGGCATCAAATGTGTTAAGTCATAGTGACTTAAACTTACTTGGCTTTAAAATGTGAGGATAGTAAAGGTTCTATTTGAAGCAGTGCTACCAATATCTAAGACTTTATTGTATCATTTTTTTTACCCCTTGTAACAAAAAAAAAATAAGACATGCTGTCTTGGCAATGTTCTCATTGTCTAACAGACTTTGGTGAACATTTCTACTCTGCCAGGGTCCCTTTTGTGAAATGACAATTAACCACTTCCTTTGTTACAAAGGTTTTCATGAGGAACTGCCTGGACAGTATGTTGGTAAAAGTCTGTGTACCCCAAAAGCCATCAGTGAGGGTTTGCTGTGTCCCTGCGAGGTGTTTGTAGTGCTCGGTCAGGGTTTGGTGCTGCTCCCCCTGCCTTGTGATGCTTCTGTGCAAAAAGGCCTCTCGTGGAGCATTTCATCATCTTTCCTGGAAGCCAGGAACCTGCTGCCATGGTGCTAGGACTTTGTTGAGGCTCCCTGATTGTGATAAGTGACTGTCAGATAAGCTTTTGTTTGAACTAGTGGTGCAGCCTTATGTCACTCAGAAGCTTCAAAGTCCTTAGGAGACAGCCAAGGGCTTGTGTGCAGGTAAATTCTGCTGCACTGATTGCAGGAGTTCCTGACGGTCACAATCTGTCTTCTCCCGCCCTTCTGCTGTGCTGATTTATTGTAGCACAGATTCAGTTTAATTGCAAGGGAGAGATTGTGCTTAGGATGACTGTTGTGTCTGCTTCCCAAAACAAGGCAAATAGTCCAGCTGTCCCCTCTGCAGGAACTTGGATGTTGGCTTGTAGGCTGAGGCATTCCAGTGGAACTGTGTGCTTCCCTGTAATTCACTGTCTTATCAAAGTGCTCTTATTACTGCGCTTTTATACAACTACAGGCTTGGTTCTTGCACTATACATACCTTAGTATTAGGAGCAGATGTTTGTGGGCTTCTACAAAAGGGAAAAAGGCAATTTTAGAGTTTGGGCCTGGTAATCTGCAACAAAGCTGAGACTAAAAGACTCCATGAAACTGAGTGCAGACAGATCTGGGGTACTAAAGCAGAAGTGTTCAAACTGGAACTAAGTACAGTGCTTACCTCTCAGGTTCTCTGCCTAGTTTTGCGAATAAAGATTTTCAAAATATTTTATTAGCATGTCTCTTTCTGTTCCAGTTGTGTATGAAAGTTTCATAAATCAGAAGATTATATGTGTAAGGTGGAGTGCTGTTAAACACAAGTGAACAAATTAGAGTGAGTCAATGTCCTACACCCACCCTGTGTCTGTTTTGTAATACAGATGTAGAATATTTCTAAATAAATTGGGTTGATCATTTGTTTTGAAGAGGTGGATAACTAAGATTAAGCTGTTGAAGTAAAAATCAGGCCTGAAAAAAATCCAGTTTCATAGTGAATTCTAGATGCCCAGTTTTGCAAATGGTGGTGGTCATCTCTGAAGATGACTTTCAAATTCTTAAGTCAGTTAAGCTTGTTTTGTTGCCATGAAAAATTGAGTAGAGATTTCTCCTCCTGAGTCAGAATTAATTTTAGAGCATCAGACAAGCAGTGAATCAAACCAAGCCCCTGAATCTTCCAGGAGTGATTTCTAAGTGTGGTGTTTAGATGGCAAACCTGATATCCTCACTGGGGAGCTGGGTGCTGTGAAACCCAGCTATTCATAGACCTGCGCCTCAGTACCTTGGAGGCTTTGCAGTTTGCACTGCCTTTGTCAAGCACATCTTTTATCTTAATAACTTAATGATACAATTAAAACCTTAGCAAATAAGAAATACTGTTTATATTCTAGCATGTGATTTATTCGGAAATCAAGTAGAGAGAGAACTGGTGGTGAAGGGGAAAAGAACAGGGCAGAAACTGAGCCAACGTGTTGTTTTTCAAACTCAGCCGTTGCCCTGCCCATATGGGCAGTGCAGACAGGGAGGAGCTGGGGAGCTGCTCAAAGCTCACTGGCATAGCTGAGCTTTCCATGTGGGAAAATATTGTTGGGTGTCAGAAGGATTAGCAACTGAGTTGCCAGTTAAAAAATAGTTTTTATGATGAAATGATGCGTGCTAAGCACGCGCATCAACCCCAGCGGAAACTGAACTAAGTTTTTCTACCTTGAGGGTTAAAAATCTTTATTGGCATGAACCAATTCAAGCAGATCAACGTTAATCATAGTTTTCAGCTTCAGTAGGCATATGTCTGAAAAACCTGTTTTGCTATTTTTTAATACAAGTGCTCTCTGATATTATCAGCATCCCTCATCTTGAAATTCACAATATTTCCATTCTGTTCCTGGTGAGCCATTGCTCTCTGGTCCCCATTTCCTATGTGCTAAATTGAGCTCCTGTTTGTTGATAAAGTAAGGCAGCAGTTGTTACATATTCCAACAGAATTTGCTGCTCACTCTAGCAAAAGAATGAGGCTGCTTTGCTAATACTTCCGCACTACTGATTTAAGCTTCCTGTAAACAAACAATAAATTTATATACAAGTTAGTAAAAACATTCTGGCTCTGGGGCAAATGAAGTGAGTGTAGAGGATCACTTAATGGAAATGTGTTTTCTGTAATACAAAAAAAAAAAAGTAAATAGCAGGAGACCTTATTTTTCATTAACTCCACTTTGCATGGGAGGTGCTTGGATTCAGGAAGCTACAATGCTTAGGCCCGGAAGTTTTATTATTTTTAAGTCTTCAGTAGTCATGGAAATACCCTTCTGCCTTACTGACCTCGGGATTTGGAGGCTGCAGGTAGACTGACTAAGAGCATTTTAATGTTACGTGCACAGATTGCTTTTGAGCTCCTTTGCCTGTACCTGCTTTTTGTCCCCATTTCTTATGCATATGTAGCTGTACAAAATAAAAACTCTTATTTCAGCATAGGAGAGTGCATCTCCAAAATGAGATGCTTGTTGATGTTATGATTATGAAAACTGGTTGGGGATATTTTTATCCTGGTTCAGATATGTCATCACAGATGTGTGGAATATCTTTCACTGCTGTTGAAACATGAGCCATAGATAATCTGCAAGTAGCCAGGATTCTGCCGTGCTAACCATGAAAATCCAGAATAGCCAGATCCCTGTTTGTTAACTACAAATCAGCTATATCCAAGAATCTTTTCTGCAAAATTAAAAATTTTATTTGACTAATAAAATTGAGGTGGGCTGAAGGGTTTTTGCCAATACTTTGAAAGTCAAAATTGTTCATAGTACCACAAGTAGTCACCCCTGCAGCTCTACAAGTTTGTTGATACGACAACATCAGTTTTTATTTTCTTCTGAAAGCTATAATACCTTTCAAAGACCCCATGGAAAGTTTTACAAATGTTACTTGGGTGGTTTTGATTTGTTAGTTTTGGCTTTGGGTTTGTTTTTTTGGAAGTGGATGGCACTCTGGAAAATGTGCCTAATTCCAACCTATGAGTCACTTTGCAGTTGGCTCTTTTGCTAGGGTGTGTGTTCAGTGGTTTTAATGACAGGAATAAATTATGTGAGATGAAGGATACTCCCTCACTGCTTAGGGGATGGTATTCAAAAGTGCTAGAGTAAAATGATTTGACTATATGTAAAAACTTTCTCAAGTTTCATCTGCATTATCCTTAGCTGGTGCACAGAGCAGCCTGTGCCTGGCTCAGAGGGCACTCAAAGCAAAACACATTTTGAGGAGATCTCTGAACCATGGCTGCCTGGTTCTTTAGATTTTTATACGTAGGTTCTTCAGGGGATACCAACATAACATGGTTCCTGTGGAAGTGTAATTTGGTTGTGATAAGAGTTTGGCTCATAACTGAGCCAGGGAACTTGGAAACAGCTGAAAGTAGGGTATCACAAAGAAGGTCCCAGCCAGAAATACCCTGAGCTTCCTGCTGTAATGGTAAGGGATACCTGGCACTAGCAGCAATACTACTCCACCACTGAGAGCTCCATGTTTCTGGTAATAGTTCTTTTATTCAATGCTTAATAACACAGGCTGAACAGTGCAAGGGCTCCTTGATTGACTTTATGCAACTTTAAGTCATTGCATTACTTTATTTTCACCTTTTACAGTATGATTTGAAAGTGTCACCATGGACTTTTCACGTCTACACACGTACACCCCTCCCCAATGTCTGCCAGAGAACACTGGCTATACATATGCACTCAGGTGAGAACCCTTTTCTTCTTGTAGCCAAACTGTCTGTTCTCAATGTTGCTCACTGGACACTTGAGCTTTCATGGTAAGTAGCTGACTTCTTTGAAGAAGTGGGCTTTTTCTAATCTGGTTTGAAATGCTGTGTCCTAACTGGAGGGAAGAAGTGTTGAACTGACAGGACAATGACTAAGACAATGACTCAATGTTTATTAGTTGCTATGAATAACTTGTGTCCGCCTAGTTACAACTGCTGCTGGATTTCTATAAATACAGAAGTCCTCAAAATTCTTCGATGTTTGGTGTCTTGTAACTTTGGTGTGTGCTTTCTTTTGTACTTGGGACCACTTTCACTTTAAACCACTGATTTTTGCTCACTCATTGCTGCTAGTGTGGGACTTGGCTGGAAGGAAAATATTGATTACTTCTTTTAGCAAAGCTGCTTGTTGGGTGAATGTAAAATCTGTGTTCTAATCAACTTGCTTTTCCTTGTATTTTTTTTGTATCTTCTAATGATCTTGTTTTTTTCTTGTATTTTTGTTTTGCTTAAATCACTTCAGTTTTCTAGAAACTAAGTGTAGTGTTTGGTAGTTTTTGTATTGTGTATTCAGAATCTAAGTGTTGTGATGCTATTTTGAGTTTTTTACTATTAATGTAGCAGATTGTTGCTGTTCTAATCTATTGAGCTTTTCCTGCTGTTGAGATGTATATCAGTGATCTGAGTTATTGGTTTAGCTAATTTTAAGTTTTAAAAAATGATTGTTTGTTAGGATGCAGTATGAGATTTGCTTTTGTGTTCCCTCTGTACGTCGTTATTATGCGTTATTATTAAAATCCATTATCGAGATAGGAGAATACTTGGCTACTTGCCAATAAAACAGAAGTTGGCAAAACTGTAGCATTAAGAGATTACTGAGTTAATTCTCTTCTTTTGTGTGCTCCAAAACAGTGCATTTACATTTTCTCTTGGGAATCATGGCTTCTTTTTTTTTTTTTTTTTTAGCTATAGCCTAATGTCAGTAGTGTTGCAAATGTAACATTTTAGTGTTGCAAATGTAACAATATTTTGTGTTGCATCAATTCAATTGCAATTTTGCCTGAATTTTACGAAAAACTATTGGTAAAATGTTGGTTATATACAAGTGGGTTTTCTAATTTCGAGAAAAGCATGCTGGGCAATGAAATGCCTTGTATCCAGCAGCAGTTTCACTTCTGTATTACTGAGTTTAGTTACCTTTGTTTGCAAATGTCCCTTAGAGATTGGCTGAAATATTGTAGCTCCTGACAGGTTAAACTCCTGTGGTATTCTTGTCCAAAATTCGCAACCAGTGAAACAGTGGGCAAGTAGAAAGGAAGATGCAGAATGATAAATCCTATGGGACATCTGGAGGATATTTAATTATGACTTTGGGGTTTATTTAGGGGACAACTGAGTGTTTGTCTTGCTGCATAAATGAAGAATGCTTTGCAAAACTGAGAAGTTGTGCAGGGGTTATATGCCTTGAAACTTTCCAGCTTGCCATTTCACTGTGTTAAACTGTTTCTATGGCATATCCATAGAAATGGATAGAGCTGGGTAAGATGAAGTTTCATAACAATTAATGAAGGCCAGTATAGTTAAACTAGGTTGAAATTAATTAATTGCAATTCTTCCTTGTGTAGAAAAGAAGAATTGGCAAGCTCTTTCTTTAGAATTGTGTGAAGCCCCAAATGTTAAAATAATGGGAGCAAACTACCTGGCACACTGATGGGACACTGCTTTCAGGGTGTCAGGAGAGTAAATCACAGTCTCTTGTGCAGACTCTTGCTGTGCCTCTGCTTGCTCTGTATGTGCAGAATGACATCTGTTATTGTAGCTCTTCCTCCTCTGGGTCAAACAATATTTGAAGATCTGAGGAAATTGCTAATCAGAAATATTTTCATGTTGAAATTTTTTCTTTCTTACCCCTCACCTGTGTTTGTTTTGCTTATATTCTAATCTGATTTATTCTGCCTTTGACAATTCAATTTTTACAGAATCTTTTCTTTAAAGAAATTGGCTTGGGATGTAGCCCTGCAGGAAGCAGTACAGTGAAGTTTGATACCACAAAGCTATTAATAGAGTTGGCTATGATTTATTAATAGAACTTATATTAATACTCACTGGAATCACTGTGTGTTCATAGCTGTAGTGCTTCTGCTTTGTGCTTCTACTCCTCCAGCCCAAATCAGAAAAGCATTTAACTGAGATACCTAAATAATCTTTATCCTCCTCCAAATGCAAGTCAAACTTGTGAATCTCACCCAGCTGTCAACATGCAATTTACACCCCACTCTTATGACTGATCTTTCTTTTTAGTCACCATCATCTTTTGAATTGTGTTGTCAGTTTGGGTGGCTTTAACACTTCTTCACAAATATGGGTTAAATCAATAAGAATTTGGTTTGATTTTCTGTGTCAGAGCATTCAACTGGGATGTAATTTTCTGCACAGTAATTGAATAAAATCCTTTGAGGTTTTTACGTATGTTCTGGATCTGACTGAAGAAATAACTAAACAATTCAAGGTAGTGTCCTTGGTCACTTAATGTAAGTAATGCCCCCTGGTTAGGAAGCCTGTGAATGTTTTTGTATTGCCTGTATGTCTGTCCATGTTAGGAGATGTCTGTTCAGTTGTAGTTCTCTGGGTGTATTGCATGTACCTGTTATCCTGGATAGCCAAGAACATCACTGCCCATTCCATTCCAAGGAGTATTTATAAATAAATGACACTTCAGGTCCTTCAGACAAGCTATAGGCATGCTAAAATTGGCAGACTTCATTCTCATTCTGCTTACTTGAAAAATAACCTGAAGTCTGGGACATTCTTACTCTGTAGAAGCTCATGTGAGGGAGTTATCAAGAAACTGGAAATGTAAGATTAGAGCCAGTCACCAGCTCTGCCAGCAGCCATGGGAGCTGTTTGCTGGGCAGGGAACCAGTCCTCCCTGTTAGCAGGGGTTACCCAGGAGTGTGGGCTGGTGCATCCCACCTTCAGGTGTTTCTTGGTTAGCTGCACATATTGCATAGCAGGACTTCAATGCACAGGTTCATTTCTGGCCCTTGAATGGAAGGTCTGTGGTTTTACTGTAGTCTTTCCTGTGGAAGAAACAAGGCTGCATTCCAAAGCATGGGAAGTGAAATGGCAAGTTAGGAGACTTCTAGGTACTGTCCTGCTGCCAGATAACTGATAATGTGAAAAGAATTATTGCCCTGCATAAGTGAGAGACAAGCCCCTTTTGTTAAAAAGATTCCATGGTGATTTGTTGGGGTTTTTTTAGATAGTAGAGCTCAACTTTTAACTATTTATTCAACCCACATTGATATAAACGCTCATTGAGATACTTGGTAACAGCAAGTGTTCATAAACAGAAACAAATTGAGGCTGGTCACAGCTGTCAGTTTGTTCTGTGTACTTTGTGTTCTTGTGAATTGAGTGTCTGTAAGAAACGTGGGGTGAAGACGAGGAAAGGCAAATGCATAGTGGCAAATGTAAATAGCAAAACTGAGTTCTGAAACAACTGTTTAGGGAGGGACTCAATAGAAAACTCTTGTGGCTCTGACCCTTTCAGAAAAACAGCAGAGGAGCCACATTTAACCCAATGCTCTCTTCATATCTGTCAGAGTATGAGTCATTTATATTTAGCATTTTTGAAAACTAAAAATTAAACTCTTTAGTCTACAATTGGTTGAGTACATGAGAAAACATGTTATTTCTTCTCTCTCTTCCAGCCAAATGAAAGGCAGGATTAACAAGCCTAATGTATTTAGTGTATATGCTGGGTTTGTTAAGTTGTGCTGAGGCTCTTTCCTGCCTTGCACAGGCTTGCACTGCTCGTGCCAGGGTTATCAGGGCAGAGCAGAGATCCAGCACACAGAGCCAAAGCCCTGCCACCAAATCTCTCTACTCTGGGCCATAGAAGCAGCTACTTTGGACAGACTCTGGTCTGATCTTTTGGGCTGAATGCCCAGCTGGTTTTGGAGCCATGAGATATTTCCCAGCAGTGTGTTGTCTGGGTTTTTTAACCAAAAGAAGTTGACATGCTCTGACAGCCCCATTTTACCTACTTTTCTTTGTATTGAGGAGTAATAAAGAAACTGATTTCAAAAGCACCACCTTGTCAGAATTACATCATTGCTGTAAGTGTAGTTTCAAGGCCTTCTGGTGCTAACTTAATTTCATGCTGAAGCAGTACAATACTTACCATATTATTGCTTTGTGATGTTATGAGATCTTTAATGATGGTGTGAGAAAACTATTTCCATTAAGTCGTTTTTACACAAGTACATTTTATAGTAGCTATTTGTATGCATTTTTAAAGGGAAAGCTTCCATTTCAAATACAGATTGCACAGCAGAATCTACTCATTCAGATCTAATTTGCTTGTTTGTTTTTGTTTGGGAGAAAGAGCTGCTGTCATAAACAGTCCTTTGCTTATCTCTTTTAAAAAATCAAACAAAGCCTCCAGGAGTACTGAAGTGCTGTTACATCTCTGTATCCCTGTGCCCAGGAAGGGACAGAGCCCTTATGGAAGCTGGCCCAGAGCACTCAGCATTTGGATGCTGTGGGTCACAGGGCTGAGCCTGTGTGCAGTGCCCTGTGCCAGCAGCCTCTGCTCGCTTACATAACTGAATGTTTCCTTTGCTTGGGAGTATGACAATTCTGCTTTAGGCTGAACTTCTGCTTTGGTAAATGTATTTCTTACAGACTCCTCAGCTTGATCTGTTTGTGTTTGCCTTGTGTTGCTGCTTTGTCTTTGCTGTAAGTTTTCATGGAGGCTCTGAGAGAATCACGTGCTGAAATGTGGAGTTCCTGGGGTAATGACATGAAGGCTATCTATGTGTAAACTTGCCGCTGTGGAGAAAAACAAATTGAAGTCGCTAAATATTTTTTTGTTAATTCTGAGTTTTAAGTATTTCTAATGGTTTGCATTAGATTAGGAAATACTTTTAAACCACTTTTTTAAAAGCAAGTAATGGTTGTAAAACTGAAATAGCTGAAGTAGGGAAGTCTTTAAGTATCTTAAACGGAGGAAGTTCCTACTTGTTGAGAGGTGGAAATTCAGGGTAATGTGGCATATGGATCTTCAGTTCTCAAAACAAGGACTTCGCAAACAGAAAATTGACAAAAATAAACTTAGACTGAAAATTAATCTTTGCCTTGCAACTTGGAGTGTGTCAATTTTAATTTGCTTCTAGGCATGGTGAAGAAACTGTGTCATGAATGGCTTCTACTCTCAAATTGGTCCCAAAAGAATGAGTGCTTGCTCTGGCTAAACTTCATTCGTGGTTTCCATGGTGGTTTTTTCTTTCTGTGATTTGCTTTCAGTTGTAGAACTGGTAATATGAATAGTCTAGGAGAACTTTGAATATCTGCATATATCTGGATTATTTGGGTATTATTTGGTATATCTTGTGGGGGTTGTACCATAGCCCCAAATAAACTGCATTTAATGGAAACTTGGACTAGCTTGAAAAACCTGTTTGTTACCAGGTTGAAAATTCTCCCAGTAACTTTGCTGTTCTTATTTTACTACAGTTCGAGTTATTCTTCATCTGCTTTGGATTTTGAGACTGAGAACAAAATAGATCCAGTGTTTGATTCACCCAGAATGTCACGGCGTAGTTTACGGTTGGCTGCTGGAGGATACAGTAAATCAGATGATGGACAGAGTGATTCCCTTCATGACAGCTCTTATGCTGGAAACATGTCCTTCAGGGATCAGTCTAAGTAAGCATTTTTACTCATCACTAGTAAATCCTGAGTCTTATTGTTGGAACACAATAATGCAGAAAGGTTGCCTACAGGTCTTTTTTTTTGTTCTTGGTGTTTGCTGCCATACTCTGAAATTTATGTTCAGTATGTGGTTTGCAATGACAAATTTTTACAAGCATCTTTGTCAAATTATAGGTGCTTGAAGGTGAGGACTTCCTTTTAAACCTTGTTTGCTCTGTTTAGTCACATCAGTGTTGAAATGACTGTTAATTCATTTATTAATAAAGTGAGAGAGTGACAGAAATGTCTTTAGTGCTGTGTCTCACTTGCCTTTGTTTCCTAGGGTGGCGAAGCAGCGCAGAAGTGTGAGCAAGCAGTCTGGCAGTGGAAGACATGTGCCAAGGAAAAATCTGTCCAGCTCATCTATTTTTAGCCAGAGCAGTTTCAATAGCCATGCCAGTGATACATCAATGATATCCACTGTATTGGATGAGTCTCTGATTCGGGAACAGACAGAAGTTGATCATTTCTGGGGTAGGCAATAATTGCTATTGCTTGTATCAAACTGTGCAAACTGTTTGGCTTGGTGTGTATAAATTTATGATCTTTGCATCACCTGTTGTCCACCCTATCCCCAAACATGTGAGCATTTGCACTTCATCTCTAGGGGTCTGCTTGCTAAGATGCCCACTGGAAATACATGGTCCAGTGTGTAAATTTGATTTACTGGCATGGTTAATGTCAAGACATTCACAGTCAAGTTACTATGCCAGCAAACATAAACACTTCTGTGATGCAATGCCATAATTATCTCCTGTCTGTGCTTTCTTCAAAATGTACACTGAGTTCTGTATTGAAAGAATGGTAAACATATAACTTGTTTTTGAAAAGTCAAAGGCAAAGCATTGTCTTACTTGTTTGTAGGCAGAAATGTGTTTCTTTTTAACATACCTCGAGATGAAAGTTTCAAATTAGTGGCATTTCAGAATTTCCCAAAAGGTTTTTTGTATTTGGCTGGCTGGTTTGGCTTTTTAACTATACCAGAATGTATTTTTCCTGGAACCTTTTCTCTTCCATGAAGATAAAATATGGGAGTTGTCTATATAAAGTATTGTCTACGTGAAGCATTGTGTACAACCAGCTCAGCAATTTGTTCTGTCTCCCAATTCAGACTCTTTGTTTCCAGTCAGAATACTTGTGACCTTCCCAGAGTCCTAGTGGGAAGAATTGTGTCCATCTTGGTAGAACCCATTCTAAATTTTAGATAACCTGGCTCTTAAAGCAGAATTTTAAATACAGTAGAATCAAAGTAGTTGATACTGCTAACAATGTTTCTGAAACATTGTTAGCAGTAATTAGCTGCTTTAACTTCTTGTGGGAACTAAGTCAAGGTGCAGTTGGCATTCATGTTGCTCTGCCTGCCCCTTCTGTGATGGGATGATTTTCACAACTATTACCCTACTACAGTAAGGTCTGGATAGGTGTTTCTCTGATGGGCTGCAAAATGTTAAATGCTAACCATAAACAGACTTTCTTTCAATTCAGGTCTTTCTTATATTTGGGACCAATTTCTTCTTTTTTTCCGTTTGCAGGCCTTGATGAAGAAGGTGACCCCAAAGGTAAGCAGACTTTGCCTTTCCTTGCCCACAGTTTGTGTGTGACAGGCCGGGTGCTGGCAGTGCTGCCATGGTGCTGTGCTGTGTTGCAGGCAGTGACACCACGGTGCTGCTGCAGGGCAATGGGGGCATTGCAGCCCCGGAGCTGCAGCCCACGCTGAACGGCTACACGTGCAGTGACTGCAGCATGCTGTCAGAGAGGAAGGAGGTCCTCACTGCCTACTCAGCTTCCCATGTGCCATCCTCCAGGATCTACACCAGGGACAGGAGCCAGAAACATGCATCTAGTAAGTTACTTTCTATTGTATTTCATTTCTACAGTGTCATTTAAGCATCTGTCTGACCCTGATGAACTTGCCAATAACCGAATTCTAGAGATCAGCTTTTATTTGAAATGCCTTTTTCTGTATCAGTTGAAATTTTATGTACTTGTCAGATTCTGATATATAGTAATCTGCTGATTTTCAGTGCTGCTGTAGAAATCAAACAATTACAAAATTCAAATGCCCTGGTATCTTAAGTTATAAAATTATTTGGCCAGCCAGCGCTGATTGTAAGTCTCCTAATCTGACATCAGATCTGTGTGGCTCTGCCTGTGAAATATTTGGTCATGGTTTCTAAGATACAAACTTCCTGTGCTTTTTGGTTTACAATTTTTTATCCCTCATGTGATTTGAACTTTCAAGGTTGAGCAGAATTGTTACTTTGCAGGGTTTGTTTTATCAAGGGAGTCTCTGAAAGGGCTTTCTACTTTCTGCTTCCTTTTTTCCTCCTCTTTTAACCTTGGAGCTTTTTATAGTGTTTCTAAAAGCTAAACCTCAACTACATGAAAAAATTGAACTCCAAAGGGAAAAACTGATTCCAAACAGTCACTCTAGAGACTACATTCCTAAAGCTTGAAAAGTTGAGTCTGTATAAATGAGATTCTGCCTTTCCAAGACAATCTCCATTCAGTGGATTGTTTTCCTCATTGTCTTGCCCATGTCTGCCTGCCTCTTGCACCTGGAGTTTCTTGATTACTTCTAGTCCTCAGTTACCACAGAGAATTTGTTTCCTTAATGACCTTGAATTAGAAAGGAGCCAGTTGTGGAATTTTGTGGGTTTGTTAAGTCTTGAATGAAGTTTGTTTTCAGTACAAGAAAAAGGAATTAGTCTGTTTGAGCTATATGATATGACTTCAAATACTTAAGTATTTCTTTTTAGTTAGTGTGTAGCACAGGGTGGAATTCTTTTGACTTGAACAGTCAACCACTTAAAGTGGCACTGCATGAAAACTCTTTCTGTACTTCTGAGTTTGCATTCACACAAGAGTTTTCCTCATCTTTGTACATTCCTCTGAACTTTAATCTAGGAGTTTGAGTCAAACTTTGAGGGTGTTTGGGTGGGGAAAGGCACACAGTAATGGCAGGGTTTTGGGATGTGACTGGGTCTAGAACAGTGGCAGTGGTGGATTTTGGCTTTGTTCCTGTGGCTCTGGGGGAGGGTGTGTCTCTAGCACTTCAGGCAGACCTCTGTAGGAACTTCCTCTGATGTAACAGCAGGAAAGATGGTGAGCAGTCCTTGCTCCTTCAAATCCAGAATAACCCTGTAGTGTCTCTTTGGAACTGTGACCCCAAAATCAAGAGCAGCAGTTCACATCAGTGAGGAATCCTGAGTTCCATAAGCAAGGAATTCATTGTTCTTTAGAGTTCTGCACTCTCACTAAGCAAAGCTGTTCTTGCTGAGGTTCCACATTTTGCCTTGAAGTCATTGTCCAGGGTGTGCAATTCTTACAAAAGCTTTCATGCAATATCTAATACACCCAGACTTTTCAAACCACACTTTCTGAAGTGTCATACTCTTGGCTAAAGGCTTTCCCTGCTTTGCCCTCACTCTTACACAAGCTAATGGTGACCAGAGAACAGAAGCACATATTTCTACGGATGAATAATTTGTATTCACACTGTTTTTTTCAATAGGAGGAACATATTTCTACATGAGTAAGATTCTACGATTGGTCAAAAATACTGCAGCATCTTTTGCATCACTATTAGTGCAACTCTTTCAAATGGTTTTGCTGAAGCTGAGTTATGAATATAAAGGTACCTTTTCAGTTGTCTTCCTTGGTCTGCAAACAAAGACAGAGTGTGTGTACTGGGTTTTTTTTCTTCTGGTCTTCATCTTTGGCACGATGGTGTTCTTCTTCTATGGTCTTTTGGCTGGCTCCTGTCTTTCTCAGTTTTTATTGCACTTGTGCTACACTTTTCATACCTTTCCTGTTTTGAAAGTATCAAGATTCCCTTATATGAGATCCTCATGTTGATTTCATTAGGAAGTGGTAGAGAGTAGTTTTTGAATTGAGAAACTTAAGTTGATTTTTAAAAACTGTGGTGATAGTATCAAATTCTAACTTTTCAATGTCTTTCATTCTCTCTTATCACCCTTAAACCTGCTGTGCACTTAAAGCTTGTTTAGATCTGTCTTGCAAAACTCAGACTGCTCTCATCACTCTGCACTACTTTAGAGCACATCTTGTTTTCCCTGAAAATATTCATTTCTTCTTTGGTCCTTTCTCTTCTATCATACCTGCTCTGCAAGTGTAGTTAAATTGCCATAGGCAGAAGGGAACTGATTTTTGCATGTGAGTAGAACTTTGCTCTCCTCCTCCTCTCTGCTCAGAGCCTTATAATTCCTAATGCTTTCTCTCTCCTTCTTGTAACAAGTTTGTTAAAATCAGCACAAATATGTAATGAATGACTGACCCATTTGATGGAATGTTGGGAGCAGGGCCGTACTTGATGAGGGGTTGTTGGTTGTTGTTTTTTTGGTTTTTTTTTATAAACTTTGCTATCTGAAAAGAAGCAGAAGGATTTTTTGGAACTGACACCCCCTGATATTTAAAGAAGGAACAAGATTATTACAGAGTCGGCTTCTTCCTCAATCATTTTCCAGGTTTCCTTAGAGTAATCTGACTTTAGTGAACCAAGCCAGTTTAGCTAAAATCTGTGTCTATGAAAGGCTTTGAATTTGATAATCAGAATCTGTGTGTGCTTTTTGGATGTGTTGCAGCTCACTCAGACTACTGTGGAAGCATGAATGTAAAGGAGTTCTACAGAGAAGATCGTCACCTTGGTGTGAATGAGGAGTCAATATGTAAGTGCAGAGATTGATGCAGTCTCAGTCCTGGGCTCTACACCAGGTGGTTGCTGTAGTAGTAGCAGCACACAGCCCCTGACACTGTGGGAGCTACAAAGTAAATGTTTGGTTTGCAACTTCAGTGTGGGAGGATGGTGATCCCCTGGTGCACTGTAGTATTTCCCCAGGAAGTTTCCTTCCCTGAAGTTTCCTTCCCTGAAACTTGCTTATGAAGTTTGCTTAGCAGGTTTTGGGTTGATAACTGATGATGTGAGATAAATTTGTTCAGGTTATTTTATAACAGATCTTGACTTCATCCTGGCGTTATCCCATTAATCAACTGTTACCACAACCAACAGGTGATGACTGTAAAGGGAAGAAACATCTTGAAATGTACACCACAGACCACATGCGGTCCTCATGGGCTAAAAGGGTAGCAAGGACCATTGGGCACACCTTTTCTTCTGCAGGTTGACTTGGATATTTTTGTTTGCTTTTATTTTGCATCGCAATCTCACAATGTTAATCACACGTTTTGTGTTTGGGCTTTTTTTCCTTTCTTCATCTATCAAAGTAGGGTAGAAATGTAAAGTGCCTAGACAACTAACTTCCTTAACACCTCTTCTGTCTGAATTCTTGCTCTGATTTTGGCTTTTGTACAAGCTTGGCAGGCTGCTTACCTGTTAGTGAAAACAAGGTGTAGGGTAATGTGCACCTCATATGTTAGAAGGAACAAGTCAGATTAATTTATTGCACTTTTGGGAGATCTGTATTCTTCCTAGGTTGAAAAGCTGACTTTAAATGAAAGCAAGGTATGAGATACTGTTATGCAGATTATTTGAATAAAGGGGTTTTAATATTTTATTTTTGTTCTAGTGATAGTCAATTTTTACAGGAATCTTGTATAGGGATAGAATCTACCCTGTGAGATGAGCGTTCCCTAGCTTGAATGACATCAAGGATCTGTTGAATGCTCTTTATTCAGCAAAGAAAGGAAAATGATTTGAGACACTTCAATCACCTAAATGATTTGCAAAACATTGGGTTGGTATATCTATAATCCCTCAGATTAACCCAGGCATACCTGCTAATCTAAGAATGTAGGTTTATTTTCTAAACATATATGGTGTAGTTTGTTCTGTAGAAAGATTGGTCCTAGTCTTGGACATAGTATTTGTTGGCCTCAGCAGGCTTTAAGTTACAGCATTTTATTTCAGTGCATTGGATGGGGAGGTTGGTGGTAGTTTTGTTCTCTTTAAGAGATACAGAACTATCCTACTGAACACTTAGCTTAATGTAAATTTACTGCTTGCAGCTTCTAAGTGGGAATACTTTCTATTGTTTATCAATATTTCTTAGACATCACTGGAATTTTGAAATTTTAATTGTTCTCACTTCTGCACAGTAACCCAGATAATGAACTTGATGTATAATTTTGAACAAATAAGATGCTTTTAAAGTAATGATGTGCTTAAAGCTTGTTTCTGTGGTAGTACTCTTGCTATTCTCTGCTACACTTTGCGTGGCATTGTTAGATAAACATGTTACAAAATGTAAACTTGGATTTTGGAAAAGTGATATTCTAACTGCACAGGTGGTGTTCAGCCTGTTTATCTCTATCCATGAGAATTCAGTTTCTAAACTCTCTTGGTTTTTCTTGACCTCATATTTACTAGTGGCTTGCTTTGCTTTAGAGTAGTGAAGAACCAATTTGAGATTACTGAAAGGTACAGTTTAAAATTCTGCAGAAGCTGTGATGGGCAGGGGCTGAGCCTGTTTCAGTGTACTGAAGGGAACCTGCAGCTGCTTTGTGTGTGTGACCACATGGGGTCCATTTGTTGTACCCAGGTTACTTTGTGCTTCACGGGCTGCGAGCAGCGGGAGCCGCGGGCTGGCTCGTGTCGCAGAAGGTGTTGTCTCTACTTTGGCTGGCCATTCTCTCTCCAGGTTACTGTTCCAATCTCTGTGTTTGTGTGTGTGTGTGCATTGCCTGCTCCTTTTGACAAATTTGGGGACTGCAGGGGCTTACACTGATTCAGCTGTGCTTGTGCGGTAGCTTTTGTGTCTTGAGATGCATGTGCTGCTTTATTGACCAAAATGTGCTTAATGAGAGGGTGTGTTCCTGTTCACAGGCATTACAGGAGACTAACCAGAGGGAATGTGTGTGAATATGGGGTGTCAAGAATAATGGGGTGTGTTTGGTTTGGCAGTCAATTGCTATATTGGTATTCCCCTTACCAAAAACTGCTGCTGCTAATCTGTGTGTTTCCTGGAGCATACTGAGGTCTCCAGTGTGTGATAAGTTGTGTTCAGACATTAATACTGAATTTTCAGTGAGGTAGCATTGCCATAACAAAAGAGCATTTCATCTCTTTGCATGGCTGTTGACCTTGTTGAGTAGCTGTTGTTACAATGCTGTCACACTTGTGGTATCTAGATGTCAGTAAGCTGCATGCATTGCCTTATTCATGCATTTCTCCACTCTGCAAAGCTTTGTTGGTCACAGCTGCATGTCCCTCTGCTTGGTTTCTTTGAACATGTGCTGCAGTAATTACATTTCACACTCCCTCCTTTTGTCTTCCAGGGAGGGCAGCTTCTGGCATGTTCAGGTTGCTTAGAACTGGGTGGTATCAACTTGTTACTCTGATGTCTTTGCTCAAGGTGTTTCTTGTACGAAGGTGTGTATCCTTTGAAGTAATTGTTTTGTGATCAAGTTATTTACTCAGTTATAATATAAATCAATTAATCATGGTAAATGTGTTCGTTCTTGTAAACTGTCCTCTCTTTCTCTAGATGCCTTCCAAAGAACTACAGGTGGTTACTGTTTCTTATCCCACTCCTGTTTCTGCTAGGTATGTCAATTGTTCACTTTTAATCCAAATCAGTGTGTGTACTACAGCTGCTCCAAAATAGCATTTTGAATTGATTTATGAAGAAGATGCAGAACTGCAAAAGAGCAAGTTTGTTTGTGAACAGGGCAGTAATTCAGGCTTCCCAGGGTACTGACAAGTCAGCAATGTCTCCCCTTGTCACAAAAGCAATATCCTTGGTTTAATTGCATAGAGCTCTTTAGAAAGAGTGGCTGAATAAGTAAATGCACTGAAGTCCTTTTTTCTTTACCTCCCTTCATAGGAGTAGCAATGAAAGTGTAGGCTGGATACTGATTCCTTTGTCAGCCTCCACAGAAGTGTGGTTAAGTTTTTACCAACTCATCCAAAGTCTTTCCTTTGCTCTAGACCCTGCTTTAGTTGCTTAAGATACAGCTGACTTTAGAGTGGTTAGTAGACAGTGTTCAGCCAGCTGTCAACTGAAATGAAACAAATTGAAGTATTTACCAGAAGTGCTGGGCCATTTCTGAAAAGCAGTTTCATGTCTTTGTGTCTTAAAAACTTGCAGCTATTTTGTGGAGATGAAGCTTCTTGGAAAATTACAGTGGAGATTCAAAGTCCTTTGTATAAGGGTGGACAAGGAAAGAATTTACCCTGTGCAGAAAATGCTGCTACTTCCCACTAAGATATTACCAAAATAAGTGTAATCTTGTGAAATGCTATTTTATTTCCATGGAAGTTTCTTCCAATTTTTATTAGCTCTTATGCAATGTGATATGTAGTAAGTGAATCATGCAACATATTTTCCATGGAGATAAAGAGCAGCATTTATTTATATATATTTATATAGCTTTTTGTTTCTGTTCTAGGTTGGTGGTTCTGGGGGCTTGATGGCTTCATTTCATTATTACCTCCATTGAACTGGACAAGAATTGGCACAATACAGAGAACAGATGATTCTGTTCATGTTCCTGAACCACAAGATGACTCTTTTCATTCTGTGCAACCTCCAATGGTAAGGGAGAACAGTCTAGGGAAGAACTTGCATATATTTAAAGTTCTCTTAACTTCCATGTCTTCAGTATTTTGCAGTAATTACTTGTTGCACAAGAGTAATGTAGATAAGTTGATTTTTATACATTAAAGCATTATCTTTATATTTTAGGATACCATAAATATCTTTGACTTTGGTCGTATAAGTGAGCTGGAAAAGCAAATGGCCTTCGTGTCTGACAGATGCCATGACCGAAACAAAGAGTACAGCAAAGTGATGAGCCTGCTCCAGAATCTTCAAGATCAGGTTGCCACAATGAGTGACAGAAGTGAAACCTTGAATTTAATAAAAAACGTCGTGAGTCAATATCTTAAAGATATGAAATTGGAGGAAAAGGTAAGACAGTTATTGATGTTTCCTGATACAGATTGTTCTTTTATATAAATGCAGATTGTGAGTGATTTGACTGGAGGATTCTTTTTCTGCTCTACAAATAACCAATAGGTAGTAAGGGCCAGGGAGTAGTTGTGGGCATTTGTTCCTCCTTTGTTACTGATGACAAAGGATTAATTCCAGACAGGTGGCCTAAAGTAGATTCCTACACTGCTGAAAAGCTGCTGGATTTATCCTGTTTCTATACAAATAAAGAAGACTATAGGAAGGGCTGGTGACAAAGCAGGGTTTTTGTGGTAAACTTCCCTGTATATAACCCCTACTGCTCACACTACCTGCAGGATAAATCACTTAATCATTCACAGAATGGAATGAAAAGTGCAATTTTCAGAAAATATCAATTATGGTATTTGTACTCCAAAACAAATACACCCTCTTTTTCTTCTATTTTTTAAGACTGATTTCCTGGCTTTACACAAAGAGCATGAGTTGCGCATCCAGACGCTGGAAGAACTTCTTAGAAAACTCTCAGCTGAATCCAAGGTATTGACAGTGAGCTTTGCTGACTTGTTCTAATTGTAACCTGTTGATAAAACATATTGATTTTTTTTTTTAAATTTGCTGTTCCAAACAGCAATTTCCTTTACTGTGGCTGTTACAGTTCCCCAAGTCTCATAACTTGTTTGTATTTTGGTTCCCTTTTCTTGGAGAGGGTTACATTCCAAAGTTGAAAAATTATTCCCTTGACCATTGAGGCAGGTTTGCACTGAAACCTTGTTATATAGAGGCACAAACATAATTGTGTGTGCAGTCCCATACAGGTGGTGCTAAAATTTCCTTTCATTTAACATTCTTTATCCTCCTTTCTTTCACTTGAATTTCTTTATATATGTTAAAACTGAACTTTTGTGTTTTTTAGGACATCCAGAAGGAGTTCGACCTGGCCAAATCAAAATCAGTGAGGTATAGGCACTTTTCAGATACATTTTGCTTTTTCACTCCTGATGCCAGCTGACAGTGATCCTTATCTTGTGTCAGTTAACTGACCCTGCAGGGTTGTACTGTCAGCAAGAGCACTTCTGTCTTGTACTGGATTTCAACTGTGGTGTCTCTTGGTTTTCTGTTTATTTGCTGAATTGCCATTTAAATTAAAATTAAATGTAAAATGGCTTTAGAATGATAGTTGAGATCTTTTTTCATAGCATTCACTGGACACTGATCTATACTGGTCATGTATGAGTTGCTGTTTGTAACTCAGCACTGCCTCTGGAGTTACTCTGGGCTGAGTGAGGTAGCCTGAGACTCACTCTGACCAGTGGCAAACTCACAAAAGGTTTGACTGGTTTGCCAGAAGCCCTTAAATTCCCCCAGATCTGTATATGTTTGAGTTATTAACTTGTCAGCCTGAAAATCTGAAGTCATGACTGCTGGATTTTTCCATTACTTCAAAATACTTTGCTTTGAATATAATAATTCTAAGGATGCCTTAAGTAACAGTGTGTTACAAGTGCAAGTTCACTGTGTGTGGTGAACAATTGAACTAGAAGAGCACTTTGTATTAGACAAGTATATTCTCACACCTTGGAAGTTGATGGAATGATTCCAACTACTCTTTCCTAATAATTGACTCCTTGTTTTTGTCAGAGATGATGATCAATACAGTCTGCTTATGTCCAAAATTAAAAAGCTAGAAGTGGAGCTGGCTTCTATGAAATCAGAGCTGTTATCTGGGGAAAGTGTGAAGACGAGTTGTGAGAAAATGGATGTCATTCATGAAAAAGTAGGTTCTGCAACTTCTCTGTCCCAGTAAAATTTGATGTTGGTTTTGGTCACTAATTTTCTTGAAACACAGTGCAATCAGTAACATGGGGGTAGTATTATTCTTAAATAATGACAGTGTTGTATGTAGGGTTACTGTGAATTTTTCCATTAGTGCATAACACTTTACTAGGGAGGGGGTTATTGCTTGTGTTCTACAATGGCAGGGGTTTACTTGGAAGCTATGACATAGTAGCAGTTCTCTGCACAGTATTTGTTGATGTATTTTGCTAATCCATGGAAATAGGGAAAAGAAACTCATGGAAAATCAAATTAAGTTTGTTATCTGAGAGTTATTTCTAAAAAATCCTGCCTAAGTTCTTTTGAAGCCTTTTAAATGTCTGACTGGAATGTAGCCCACAAAATACAGCAATACTGAAATGGGATTATCAACTTTTACCTAAATAATGACTTGTGATAATGGTCTAACTATGTACCTGTTGTATATTTTATATATATTTATAAAAACTAATAATTGTAATTATTAATGGCTTCTACTAGGTAGATGCTCAGGTCAAGGAATCTGTCAAGCTATTGCTTTTTGGTGATCAACAAGAAGACTTGCCTGAATCACTTCTCCAGTGGCTTACCTCCAATTTTGTGAGCAAAAGTGATCTACAGACTGTGCTGCGGGATCTGGAGTTGCAGATCCTCAGAAATATTACTCTCCATATGTCTGTAACAAACCAAAAAGTAACATCTGAAGTAGTTACAAATGCTGTGACTAATGCAGGGATTTCTGGAATCACAGAAGCGGTGAGTGAGTTTTAATGCCTCAAAAATTCAACTAAAACAGGAAAGAGTTCTTTCATGGGCATTTTGTGGAGCATGACTGTCAACATAAATGTTAATGATTTTAGGAGATGTCAGGAACATCAGCTGAAATGAGAACTGCAGAAAATGTTTTATCGAGTGGATTATTGCAGCATTGATTGTTGCCTGTTGTCAACACTTGTGGTTTTTTAACGTGTGCTATCTTGAAAATTGAATTCCCTAGAAACAAGTACACCAGAGAAATGCAGCTCAGGGTCTTGGGAAGAAGGAATGCAGATTTAAAAAAAAACAAACAACAAACCAGCAGTCAAGATGCAGTATGAACTTGTATTTTAAGACAGACAACCGTCCATTAAAAGTGGCCTCTGTCTTGGCAGAGGCTTTCAAGGACTTGTGATGAAGTGCAGCATCTCAAAAAGATGCTTGCAACTTCACAGATAGGTAAAGATCAGTTATTTTATTGCTTGATCTTATTAAAATATTTTTCCTTCCATTCTGTTGTATGTGTACACCTCTAGCAAGCACAGATTATTGTAAACAATGCACTGAAACTCTACTCTCAAGACAAGACTGGGATGGTGGATTTTGCCTTGGAATCTGGAGGTAAATAGTAGAGGAAACACCATTTTACTACTCATGCTCTTAGTAGTATTTACTAGAAATATTACAATGAAGAGTAAAGCTTAGTAGGGCATTTTTGTGTGTTGCCTGATGATCAGATCATTACAATCTGTGATGGTGTTTACAGGCCTGTGCATCAGCCTAGGTGTGCATGGACATGGATAGAATAATTCTCAATATATCTAAAACTGGATAGGAAAGAAATGAAAAACCTTTAACCTATTCTTAAAATAACATTGTATGTGATAGAAGCATTGCATCCACAGAAAGTTATTAGATCTTAACTATATCTTTATCTGGTATTCATTAAGCTTTATATAAATCTGTGTTAATTGCTCATTCCTTCTTGAAGAGTTCTATTTCTGCTAACCTGCTCTGTCTTTTTTGAGGTGGCAGCATTCTGAGTACTCGCTGTTCTGAAACCTATGAGACCAAGACAGCATTAATCAGCCTCTTTGGCATTCCTCTGTGGTACTACTCTCAGTCTCCCAGAGTGGTGATTCAGGTAATGAAAGGCCAAGGAAACAAATGCAGCAATGTTATTTTGTGTGGAGTGGTTTGGGTGGCTCTTTGGGTGCTGGGTGTATCTCTGTAATGGGACACAGGTACTTGGAGCTGTTTCTAAGAGTGGGATTCTTCTGTCAGTCTCTGGGCACAGCTTAAGTCCTAGTCTAGCAAAACTGAGAGTCACAGGAAGCTTGGGTGCTGCACTGGGCTTGTGCAGAGTGGGAGGGCTCCTGCAGAGAACTCATCTCAAGGCAGGTCTTCCAAACACCCCGGTAGCTCAGGTGGGTGTGCTGCCTTCCTGAAGGTTCCACCAAGGAGATTCTTTCTGCACCTTACTGTTTAAGACTGTCCCTAAGAACTCAGAATTCATTGCAACTCTTTATTGCAATAAACTAGAAAACATTGCAACATTGTTTTTGTTGTTGTGTCCCATGTTGTTCTCTCCACCTTCCTTGTGTGCAGCCGGACATGTACCCAGGGAACTGCTGGGCTTTCAAAGGATCCCAGGGCTACCTTGTGGTGAGACTTTCCATGAAGATCTATCCAACTGCCTTTACATTGGAACACATACCAAAAACTCTTTCACCAACAGGAAATATCACCAGTGCTCCTAGGAATTTTGCAGTATATGTAAGTCTGTCTCTGATTTTGAGTTGATGTTTGAACACAGAATATTTTTGTTACATACCTTGGAGGAGAGTAACTTGAGCAAGGACAGCTAAGATGATAAACTGTTTCACTCATTGCTCTTAAAAATTGCTTTTATTTGTGAGCTTTGAGATTATGAATAACAAGTGTTGCAACTAATTTTGGGTGAGCTATTTACTCTTGCTCTATACAGTAGTAAACACTCCTGGAGGGAGATGATGTTTTTTTATTTGATCTAGTTTTTTCATACATTTCGTTTCATCCTCTTTCCCATTCTTCCTCTCTCCACCCACTATCCCTCCCATTTTGTCTCTGCAGCTTAACTGTGTTGTGCCTTAAATAATTTTTTTAGTTCATTTTCCCCAGCACCACAGTTGTGTAGGCAGGATTTCAGAACAGAACAGACCACAGGGTGTATCAGAGAGCAGTTATGATATCTGGGAACTTCTTGTCATTTTTCTAAATGCTTAAACTGTCACCTATAAGCATCTGAATCTTGACTTCAACCTTGATGTTCTCTCACTGTTTGTCCTGAACAGTTTATATTGTACACTGTGATAAGGGTTTAGCCATGAAAATTAAAGGGTTTGACCATGAAAACATGTAAACAGCACAGCTATTTATAGGGCAGGAAACTGGAATACACAGCTGTGCTTGAACTTTAAATTCATGGAAAACATTCTGATCCTGGCTTAATAAACCTTCAGGTGCTGTTCCTTGATACTCTGTGTAGGCATGCTTCTAGTTTGGGTTTGATTGGAAATTCCATTGATTTGATGGAAGTAAAAATTCTTCTGCTGCTGTTACAGGGTCTGGATGATGAATATCAGGAAGAAGGCAAGCTTCTAGGAGAGTATGTCTATGATCAAGATGGAGAACCACTGCAGATGTTTCCAGTGATGGTGAGTCTGGATTATAAGATGTAAAGTGTCAGGAGAAAGGTACTTTTATTTTCTACACTTGTGTGCAATGAGCAGTGAAGGGAAAAGGCCTTGTTCTCATGTGAACACTGTGGAAGATGAGGTTTGTGCCTCAAACCCATGGCCTGAATAGATGAGAGGGGAGGAAGATTTGTTATGTGGACACAGATGGGGGAAAGTTGCCAAACATGGGGAGAGTCTGTTCCGTGCTGCTTCAGACTCACAAGTAATTGTAAGGCAAGGGAGGTTCTCAAAGGAACAGAAAATTCTCAAGGCATAGCTTAGGTCCCTGCAATTAACAACAGTCATTAATAACTAAGAAAGCTTCAGTTGCAGATGTTTATCCCAGAGCCCTGACACTGATTTGTGTGTTTGCTTTTTCCTCCTCCAGGAGAAAAATGAAGATGCATTCCAAATAGTGGAGCTGAGGATTTTCTCTAACTGGGGCCATGTGGAGTACACCTGCCTGTATCGGTTCAGAGTGCACGGGAAACCTGCCCAGTAATGCACACTACAGCTGGGGGTGGCTGCTTTGTACATTTTGTTCCTGATCTGTATATACTGGGAAGCCTACAACACTGGAATCTGTAAAGGACGAGGATGCAAGATGCACACTGCAGAACTGTTGATCCTCTGATAAAGGCAGAAGACTGTCAGCAGAAATGTATAAACCCCAATTTTAATTTACTCTAAGGCTCAGCTTGTAATTGCCAGTTTGCTTCATATTTCTGTGTCCATGCTGAGAGAAATAATGCATGCAAACAGCTCTGGTTCATAAAGCCCAGCTGACAAACAGGTGACACACGTTTTATTACAAATGAATGTATAGGTTTTTTAAAAAGAATAAACCACACTTTCTGCAACTAGGAATCTGTTCTTTTTTAATCCAGGACTCAACTGCATACTTTTGCTAGCTTGGCACCATAAGCCAAAAACTGTGGTACATTTTGAACACTGACTGTGGCTAAAGGTGTCCTTCAGTTGACAGTTGGTTGTAACCTTTTTGGTGGATCCAAAAGGGCTTCTTTGCTACATGTTGAATACAATAAATACTACTGTCAGGGAAAGCTAACACAACCAAAACCAGTTTCAACACCAGCGACTGAGAATGCTTTACTGTAATTTGTGGCCGTGAATTGCTCTAAAAGTCAGGGATAACTTCAGTTGCTTAAAGTTATTTTAAGGGTTTTTACCATGGCAACTTGGCCAGTTTGTTCTTTTTTTAGTGTCAATCCCACATCGACCTTGATGTACTGACTGACGGGCTCGGAGCTGATAAGCCTGCTGAATTGCTCAGTAAACACTGCTGTACAGCAGCTGCACTACCTTACTTTGTCCAAAGTGGGACAAGATTTCCTTAGACTGGTTGATTGTTATTCTCCTTTTGTACTGTGAGAATTCAGTGTGTGGAAAACAAGCCTGAAGCAATTCTCGCTGTGTCACAGTTACCAGAGGGACTCGAGCTCAGCGCTGCTGGTGCAAACACGGGCATTCCTGATCCTCCCCAAAGCCTTAGTCGGGTACCAGAGGAGTAGAGTTGCTCTTGGAAACAACATTTTCACATAGAAAAGGTGAAACTGCTTGTTGCCCCCCTTAGCCTTGCTGCTTTGAAGATCCTTTTTGGAAAAATTCCTGAAATTCACTCGTTTGCAGAATTTTTATCTTGCTGTTCCTAGTGCATTTTGTAGTTACACAGAACTGTTACACATGGACCTGCTGACTGGTTTTCTGAATTGAGTTATGTATGTTGCACAACAGTCCTCGAATGTTTGAAATACAAAAAGTCTCCATGTGAAGAACTGTTTTTCACTCGACCTAGAGACAGAACCTATGGCCTACGCAGAGGAGTAGATGACACATGTACAGGTGTTTTCATATTATAGGTTACATATTTAAAATTAGAATTATCCTGTATAAATTGAAATTAGGTAGCTGGGGGGGAATATTTTGAATAACACTAACTTATTTTTAAAAAAGCAAGATAGGACTTTGTGCAATGTATTTTTGTAAATGCTTTTCAAAATGTCTGTTATTCTTTGCTGCCTCCAAACTGACAAGATGCTATTGAGATGTTTAAATAAAAAGTTTTAATTTTTGAAAGTGCATGTAATACTTGAAACAAGAAATAAAGCCTCTTTTCTGTTTTTTTTTTTTTTTTTTAATCAGGTGCTTAAATAAGTGAGGAAAGATTCCAATGCAATGTGATTCCAATGCTCCGAGCTGGGGCAGGGTTGGGGGGTTTCACTGAGGTTTTTACAAGGGGCAGGGGCACAAAGCTGGGAGGGGCAGGACCAGGAGCAACGTGTGGCTGGTGGGGCCTGGGGAAAAAGCACATTTTGGGTGGGTTCTAGATCCTTTCCAGCTGTGTGGAGGATGCGGGGTTGCTTTAACTCCTGTGCCCTCAGCCTTGCCTGATCCCTGCGCCGCAGCACTCCTCAGCCAGGTTCATTGCCCGCGCTCCATCCGCCGTTCCTTGATTTTTATTAAGGTTATCCTGCGGTTTCCTCCGCTATCGTGGTTCCAGGCCCGGCCGTGCCCGCCTCGCGTTCCGGGCTTCCCCTCACGCCGTTCTCAGCCGCCGTTACCGCTCGGGACGCCGCGCGCAGCCGCGCGGGCTGAGCCTCGCGGGCCGCCGTCCGAGCGGGCGGAAGCCGGGCAGCGGGGCGCCGGCGCTGCGTGCGCATGCGCTTGGCTCCCGCCTCCCCTCCCCGTCCTCCGCGCTGATGGCGGCGGCGATCATGGCGGCGGAGCAGGAAGCCGCGAAAGGCGGCGGCGGCAGGAACCGCGGCGGCGTGCAGCGCGTGGAGGGCAAGCTGCGCGCCAGCGTCGAGAAGGGTGACTACTACGAGGCGCACCAGATGTACCGGACGCTGTTCTTCAGGTAGGGCCGCGCCGGGCCCGCCGCGCCGCCCCTCCCCCGCCCGGCCTTCCAGAGCCTTCCCACGCACTCTGCTCCGCTGCCGCCCGCCGCGCCCACGGCCGCTCCCCATTGGCTGCGGTGCCTGTCCATCTCCGCGCCCCGCTCTCTGATTGGCCCGCGGGGGGGCGGGGTGGGGTGGGCGCGCGGCGCCGGCCCAAGCGGGGCCCGGGCCGGGCCGGGCCGGGGAGCGGCGACTCCAGGCTTGGCTTGGCCCGGCCCGGTTCGGCCGCGTCACCGCCCTCGGCCCCGCCGGCTCCGTCCGCGGCTCGGGGCGGCGGGGCAGCCGCTGCTTGCCGGCCTTTGGAGGCCAACCCCGGCCCGGTCCGCGCCCCGCCGGCCCGGGCACTGTCCGGTGAGGCGCCGGGGCTGTTGCGTCACGCTGCCCGCAGGTCACGGGCAGAGCGGAGTCTCGGCCCCCGTCCCCCAACGCCGCTCGGTGGCCCCGCGTTCCGGCCAGGCCGAGTGAGGCCCCCCGGCCAGCGGGATGGGCCGGGGGTGTCTCCCCGGGTGTCCCCTGGCGCTCCGGTCCGGGCTCGCTCCGTGCCCCGGGCCCGCCCTGGAGCTGCGGTCCTCTGCCGCTCCGTGTGAGTGTCAGCGGCTGCCGTGAGGGTTGCGGGGTTTGGAGGTTGGTTGTTGCTCAGCAGGGACACGGGGTTACTTTGTTTCACGGCACGGTAACCCTGGAGCCGTGCTCGGAAAGGGGCAGCTCTCAGGGTGGCCAGAATCGCCTGCTCGGAGGAGCTTTTTGGAATAAATTCCACTTGGTGTAGTGTTTGTGTACATGACAGTGACTAAGTAGAACAGGGCTTTTATTCAGAAGTGCTACTACTGCCTCTTTTGTCATAAGGACATTGTTTTTATTGCAAAGCATTTTTAGGCTTCATTTTTCAGGTCTGCTGCACCTTGCAGGGGTCACCCTTTCCTCATCAGACTTTAACATGGAGACCCTTGCCTGCAGGAGCACAGAAGAAGGTGTTTGTTCTAGGGGCTTCCTCAGCTGCCCCCAGTTTTGTTTACTTGTGGTTCTGCTGGGAGAGGACAGAACGGAAATTGATTCACAGAATCAATTAGGCTGGAAAAGACCTCTGATGTCATCAGGTCCAACTTTTGGCTTTCATCAGCTGGACAGTGGCACTGAGTGCCACATCTGGTTCAGTCCCCTCAGCTCCCTCAGCTGTTGTCATCAGACTCAATCTCCTGATCCTTCCCCAGCTCCACTGCCCTTCTCTCGACACATTCCAACCTCTCAGTGTTTTTCTTGAAGTGAGAGGTCCACCCTCCCTGTCCTGTGTCCCCTTTTCTCAGCCCTCGCGTGTGTTAGGATGAGAACAGGCCTATGAGTAAGCACAGAAAAATAGAATTCATGGAAGAAAGTGGGGAGGAAAGTCCTTGGTGCATAATCCTGCTCCCAGCATACATCAGCCAGCCTGCCCTGCCCTGCCCTGTGTCCCAGCACCATCACATTAAATCAGTTTGTTCTTCCATAACCCCTCTGATGGGATCAGCCAGGCACCACCCAGGCCTTAAGACTTAAATTGTATTTGAGAATAAATCTAAATTTAAGACAAAGCCTGGCCTATTTTATAGTAGGGATTATGTGATGTGGTGTCTGCAGTGGTGTGAGAAGTCTTGGCTCAGGAGGTCACTTCTCCAATCTTCTGGATATATTAACTCACATACTGAAGCCTCCCTGAATTAATTTGGAATCAAAGATCCTGCCTTTTCCATTTTAAATACAAGTGAAAGGATGTGTTCAGTTAATTGAAAGGGTGACATTTGCATGGCTGGGTAGTCTTGTCAGTCCTCTGTAAAATGTGATAAAAATCAGCATTTTTATTTATAGACACATTAATACTGATTGGGGTGACCTGAACTCTGGAACTGTGATTGGGTTAGCCAGTGCTTATTCCCTTTAAACACACAGGCCTGTAAAACATTTGTCTCATCTGTCAGAGGGTGAACTTGAAATCCTGACTCAGTTTCATGCACTGAGCTGTATTTTAGGGTGGAGGAGGGGAAGAAGTGGAGGAGGAAAGATTACCATAAGCCTGCCTCCTGCAGAGTTATTATCCCTCTGTGATCCACAGAGCAGGTGGGAAACTGCTGTTCCTGCCTAACCCTGAGCTCCCCCAGCCACACCTGAGCTGGTGCTGTTTGCTGCTCCCCAGGCTGGGCTGAGATCTTCTCTCTTCATCATTTGGTAACTGGGTCACTCCTCAAAGTGTAATATCCTTGTTCCATCCATCTCTATTTCACTGACACTTGTAGGTCATTTTTCTGGTGTAAATAATGTGTTCCAGGATTTCTCTTGTTTTAAATACCATTTAGAGCGATGTCATCAATATTTATTTTTATTAGACAAGTTTTCTGATAAAAGTTCTTTGAAAAACCCCAACTCTTTGTATTTTATATAGTAAAATTGTTTTCAGCAGCTTGTAGTATTGTCTGTAATAATTCTCAGATTAGGAGCTTCCACATAGCATTGTGAGTCTACTGGAAGTAGAACTTGTGGAAGTGGATCCATGCTGAGTCCAACTCCCAGGAGCAAACCTGGATGGGAGCCCAACTATAAAAACATTGGAGCTGTGGATTCATTTGACTCACATTTACCATGGTGATTGAGTTGTTGAGAATTATTCCAAAACTACCATTGTGCCTTCCATTATTTCAGCTCTGTTTTGGATAAAAGACCTTGGTGTTTCTCAGAGTTGATGGGCAGGATGGAAGGAGTGTTTCCTCTCTTGTCTGTTGTCTGTGTGATGTTACCAGTAGGGGACACGTGTGACAGGAATCTGGGGCACAGCACCAGAGGTTTGGGATGCTCTGGTTGTCCCTTTGGTTGCTGTGACCCCATGGCCACGCTGTCCTGCTGTCCCACCAACCCCTCTGTTACCCCACGGGCACTCCTGGGCTTTGGGGCAGCCTGAGGGGCCCTCCAGGGGCAGAGGGGCTGCCCTGAGCCCCAGGAACAGAAAGGGGTGACAGGGGCACAGCCCAGCCAGTGTGTCACAGGGGACAGACCAAAGTGCAGGTGCCAGACCAGCAGATTAGAGCTGTCACCTCTGTGATATGAACAAATCAGCTACTGAGAGCACAGGCTTTTTGAGTAGCAGTTGAGAGAAATGGAGTTTGGAAACTCTGCCACACCTAAACTGCTTTTATGGGAAATGCTGTGTTTATCAGCTGGGACCCTCCAAGAGCTGCAGTGCTGGCAGTGATGATGTGCAGGAGGCTGCAGGCACAGCTCTGTGGTAAGAGGTCCTGAGGTAACCACTGGGAGCAAATTCTATATTTAATTCCTTATTTCTTCATTAACTCTTAAGTGAGAAAGGTGGAAGGTGTGGTTTGAAGCATTATATTTTGGTTTTTTTTGAAGTGTTGCATGTTGAATCTTGCTGGCTGTGCTTGTCTTGCTCTCAAACCCATGAGGGATGAGCTCCTTTGGTTCACAGAGGGCCAGGACAGGCTGATGTCCCCTGGCAGAGTTGTTGTGGTCAGAGAGACTCAGAGAGACTTGGACCAGTGGAAAGGTCAGTGAGCTCTCCAGGAGATATTCCAAAAGTTGTTTCACTGGGATGGCTTTGGTAGAGGCTCAGAACATTTTGCTCAGTTGAAGTCTTGGGCTCATTCCCTTTTCTTGTTCCAGTCCCAAACATATTTGTAGCTCTCTCCATTTTCATTCTTATCTTCTTTGTATCATTCCATCAGGTCTAAAGTAGAAAATTGCAACTTGCAGTTCAAGCTACATCATTATTGAAACTAACCTGATTTCAAAACAAATCTCTTGTTGTCATAATTTTAAATTTTAGCCAACTTTTAATCCTTTAAATATAAGTAACTTTAAGCATACTCAGCTTACTTAGTGGTAATTTTTATCATGGCTTTGCTATTTTTTCAGGTATATGTCACAAGGAAAACATGCAGAAGCAAGAGAACTAATGTATTCAGGGGCTTTACTGTTCTTCAGTCATAACCAGGTAAGTCACTGCTTTTGTGTGTGTGGCTTGAGGGCAGGGAATTGTTACTCCCAAGATTTTGAGAAATGAATGGTGAGTTCCCAGTAGTAAATATTTGGGGTAATTGGTTTGTAATCTTTTGTTTTATCTCTTTGTTGAGCCTTTCTCCACAAAGAATGGTTATGCCAAGCTGGAACATGCAGCAGTAGTGTTTGGGAGCATCCAAACAATGCCTGTGTTCTGCTTTCCTGGAGGCTTCTCTTTGATGCCATCAAATCACTATAATTTCTTTATCAGGAAGGCTGAGACTTGATACTGTGCCTTAGCTGTTGATAAAAGCATTAAACCTGCTGCTGCCAAAATTCTGCTTGATGTTTCTTTTTGTGCCCTGATACATTCATCACTGCCAGTATGTGTCTGTTTTGTAGCAAAACAGTGCTGCTGATCTGTCCATGCTGGTGTTGGAGTCTTTGGAGAAGTCAGATGCAAAAGTAGCAGAAGACCTTTTAGGTAAGCTGACCTCTGCTCTTGGTGGCATTTAGTTGGGCTTTCCCTTCACAGTGATTTGTTAATGGTCTTGAAAGTTGCAATCCTTTTTGGATGCCTTCCCAACATTGCTAAGGGTTATCTTCCACATAGGAATGGTCTGGGGGAAACTTTGTTGGAGAACTGTGGCTTCCTGATGACTCTGTGGGCATG
This sequence comes from Zonotrichia leucophrys gambelii, assembly GCF_028769735.1. NCBI lineage: Eukaryota > Metazoa > Chordata > Aves > Passeriformes > Passerellidae > Zonotrichia > Zonotrichia leucophrys. The sequence continues at coordinate 10,860,062 of NC_088184.1, forward strand.
CTTGGAACCAACACTGCTGCCTGTCCCTAAGGATGGATCTTAAAACTGCATTAGAAGCAGCAGATCATCTGATTTTTCTTAATGCTAAACATTTTTCAATCTTGTTGCTTCTAGAAAATTTGGCTAAATTGTTTAGTTTAATGGATCCAAATTCTCCTGAAAGAGTGGCTTTCGTATCCAGAGCACTAAAATGGTCCAGTGGGGGATCAGGAAAACTTGGACATCCAAAACTACACCAGTTACTAGCTATTACCCTGTGGAAAGGTAAGAAAAATCAACTGGCTTTTCTGTGTTTTCCTTTGAAAATGTTGAAAGCAAGGTGTTATAAGAGATCTGCTTTGGGAATAATCTAAAGAAGCTGAGATGGAAATGATTGATTGATTGATTGATTGATTGATTGTGTTCTGATATTAGCTGATTTTTGCATTAATGTCTTCTTAATGTTACAGGAAAAAAATGGGTCTATAGCTCTATATTAGTGCAAAATCCAAAACACAACTGCAGAGAGGTTCTCTTTAAAAGGCAGGTTGATCCTTTAGACATTGAGGTAATTTCATTGTGTCATTAGGAGGAAAATTGCTGGGGAGCAAAGATGTTCTGTTGGCAAGTATTTTTGTTTTTAAATCCTGGATAAACATGACAAAGATTGAAAAACATCACCTGGCATCCAAAACAGTCTTTGGACTGTAATGAAGTACTTTTTGAGAAGTTGGCCAACAGGGTTATTTCAAAATGAATGCTGTTGCCTTTGATTTATGAGCCATTTTATCACTTGTAAGAAAAACACAAAATGCTCTAAATAATTATTATACTTGTGGATGATAGCCAGTATTTACAGTCTTGTGTTCAAAACATAGCAAAGGTGATTGAGAACAGTTGAATACATGCCATTTTTTCTGTGGTTTCTCATGGATAGCTGTGCAAGATGATTGTTTATTTTACATTTTTCAGTAGCTGCCAGTGATGACAGTGGTTTCATGTAACAGCCCTGACCCAATAATGGTCAATGCTGCAGCCTCTCTGTGTGCCATAGGCAATTCCCCAGCTGCCCTCCTGGGATTTGTGTTAGCCTGGTGGCTGCTCCAATCAGGATAAGAAACAGTTGCATTCTGAAACTATAAGTCCCCATTTTGTAGCTCACTGTTCTCTTGAAGAGCAAGATGCCTACATTTTCTTATTCTGTAGCTTTTTGAGTTTCATCACAAAAGGCTCAGATTTTTAAAACAATGCTTTCAAATTCAAAATATTAGCAGCTATATCCAGTTTTGTCACTGCTGTGATTTTACACAATCATTTGCTTCAGGTTCTAACAAATCTTTGCCATTTCTTACACCATTTTTCCTGCATAATTGCTGTTCTGTTCAGCATATGAAAGTGATTTTAGTTTTGGTAGCAAGAGTGGGCTAAGCTAAAAATAGGGAATAAAAAAAGGATGCTGAAGCTGCTGTTGGATTTCTTGGTGCACTTGGTCTAATATGAAATTTCTTGATTCCTGTCCCAGACATTGGTGATAGCACATGAAGTGTCAGCATTCACTTAGACAAAATGACACAACCAAAGTTCAGATCAGCAGTAGCTGTAATTGAGTAAACTGCATTTAATAGCAGTTGTTCAAATGTACTTAGAGTAAAATTTATTATTATCTCCCTTCATAAATTATCTGTACCTTAGACTTTTTACCAGCTATCTTCTTATAGACCACGCCTGTAACTCTTGTTCTTCTACCAGCTAATAAATTACAAGCCTAATAAATTTATTTTTATGTTCATGTACGCTGAACTGATCTCTTAAAAGCCTTTTCCTTTTTCTTTTTCTAGAGCAAAACTATAGTGAATCTCGGTATCACTTCTTGCACTCGACAGATGGTGAGGGCTGTGCAAACATGCTGGTGGAATACTCCTCGTCCCGCGGCTACCGCAGTGAGGTGGACATGTTTGTAGCTCAGGCAGTACTACAGTAGGTGTTCAACTCCTTCTGAAGCACTCTGCTGACATGACACTGTGTGTGGGACCAATCTAATTTAACCACACAGAAAGTGTGAAACTGGCCAGAGCAACAGGAGAAAGCTGTCTGAAAATCGATGTGTTAAATTTGTCAGACTGGGGAGAAAAAAAGTAAAATAATGTATTAAGGTCAAGTCCTGAAATTATATTAATTGCCTGAACCCTGAAAGCACAACTCTTAGCGTTATTAACACCACTTTATGTCTAGTTAGGGCTTATCTATATGTTCTTACAAATACTGGACTCAAGCAGGCCTGTGTTTAGCACAGAACTTGCTCTCACTCAGGCCCTAAGAGCCAATTTGTCATGGTCAGCCTGCTCTGTGAGCAGCAGCCTGATGGTTCTTGCCTTGACAAAGTTGCTGCTGGCTCTCATTTTTGGCATTTACTTTGTAGGAGGTGGGAATGCGAGCTATTGTGTGCTTTTGCAGAGCTCATGTAGAATGAAGGTTGACAAAGCCAATTTTACAGTGTTCAATCAGCTGATGGCTTTCTTCAGGCAGGGAAGGCAGCTCATGGAGGAGTCTGAGGAGGAGGTGGAGACAGGACTGTGTGGCAGGGAGTCAGGGAGAGAGTAGGTGTTGGGGGAGAGGGAGGAGGTGAGAGCAAGTTTGTCTCTCTTTTGGCAGCAGTGAGCTGTCATGTCAGATTTGTCCTGCTTTCCATAGCTGGTTGCTATAGATTGCTGTGATTTTGAGCAATAGCAAATCCTTTATGGAAATCCAATATGTGCAGAACTCAAACAATTTTATTGGGAGAAATTCTGTGAAGAAGTTAGAAGATTATTTTTTCAGTGTTTATACAGTACTTCTACTGCATCATTTACTGGTTTATGTGTCAAATACTGTGTTAAATCCTCTTGCATGGTCGTTTATTCTCTAATGAAAATAATGGCAGTTCCTTGCTGTCAGTGAGGCAAAACAGCCCCAAGCCCTTGCACATGTGAGGGTGCAGAATTAGAGGCCAGCCTGCCATCAAAAATGACATGGCTTGTGGCAGCCTTCCTAGTGCCTGCTGACAGCATCTGTCCCAGATAAAGGCCTGTCAGGCCAATGGGACTTGCAGGGATTGCCAGTTAAATTAACTGGACCTGAACAATGATTTGATCTGTTTGAGGGATCGATCTGTTGGGGACAATGGTTTGGGAGCTCAAAGTGCAGCTTTATTATGAGATTTTTAGGCATGTATGTCAAGCTATTAGTGGTCCTGATGCCACATTATGTTGAGGTGGAATAAAATGACAGAGTCAACAAATACTGACAGATACATACTAAAAGGAGATGTGTTTGGGGATGAATGGGTCTTTAATTCAGTTTTTAACTCAGCATAGTAAATCCTGGACCAGTAGATGCAATATCAGTTTCATGTGAATTACAGGGTAGCCAGTCTTTCCACATTTTGCAAATTGATGCTCTCTTTTAGTAACTATCCTGTACAATCTGCTTAGATCCTGGTTGAACTAATTCTATAAATATTTAATGTCTGTTTTCCCTCCCAACCTGCCTATTGCACAGTGTGTTCTAGTAGTGATTTTCCCCTTCCTCAGCTAAAGGCCAAACCATCCCCAAAGATGTCCATCTCTAACAGTTTTGTTTTGCCATCAGTTCAAGCCTGACATGGCCTCTATGCACAAGTGATTTTGGTTCCCTTTCTGTGTGGTGAAACCATTTCTCTACCCTTTGTTTTTAACTTGCCCCATTCTCTTTCCTTTTTCAGATTTCTCTGCTTAAAAAATAAGACCAGCGCCTCAGTTGTTTTTACGACATACACACAGAAACATCCTTCGATAGAGAAGGGTCCACCCTTTGTGCAACCACTGCTAAACTTCATCTGGTTTCTCTTGTTGGCAGTTGATGGGTACAGTCTGATTTCTGTCATGTCCTTCTTGGTTTCCTTTTCAGTTGTTAACTGAAATTACATTTTTGGTTGTTTCCTTTCTAGAGGGAAACTAACAGTATTTACAGTATTGTGTGAACAGTATCAACCTTCACTGAAAAGAGACCCCATGTATAATGAGGTGAGTTAGTCATAAACAGGATTTAGCTCACTCAAGGAGTGAAATAATGGCTGATTGTCTCCAGCTTTGTAGAGAAGAGCTGGTGACTTACCTTGCCTGGCTGACTTCTGTCCATAGTAAATGAAATAATTGCCTTTTTTCACCTTGTGTCCCTGCAGTACCTAGATAGAATAGGACAGCTTTTCTTCGGAGTTCCGCCCAAGCAGACCTCGTCCTACGGGGGATTGCTAGGTAAGCTCTGCTTGGAGCTGCCTCCAGCCTTTGATCAGTGACCTGGATAAAACACCTGTGTTGGAAACACATAATCTGTTCTAAGCAATTTATAATTCTTTTCATAGCCTGTAGGAACAGCCCCTGCTCTAGAAGACAAAATGAATGGGTTGCATGTGAAAGTGATTTGTGGGAGTTTGTAGACTTTTCGTCACTGAGAAGGGGAGAAGCACTAAAAAGACTCTTATGGTTAATTTCTGACATTATGGTATAGATAGCTTCCTAATGTAAAGAAGCATCTTACTGGTGTTAAAGCTTAATTTCCTCAGAGTTTAGTGACTGATTTTTCTTCAACTAAGTATGGGGCTTTGGTAGAGATCTAATCAGTACTGATACAACATGAATGTGTCCAAAGAGGAAGTTCTGAAATTAATACTGCCCTTCTACAAGGACTGAAATGGAATAGAGAAATTCAGCCCTCATTTCCTGGCTCTTGAATGAAATTAGCATAAAATTAATGTTTTCCCTGAGAACTAAGCTTCTTTGTAAAGTGACTTGAAGTTTTACCTGCAAACATCAATTCACTGATACCCAAAGCCTGATGAAAAACATGAACATCATGTTTTTACCATCTGTAATTTGCTTTTCAGCAATTCAGGCATCTTTAAATTGATGCCTCTGAGTTTCAACAATTTTTTTACAGCATGATGCAGACTGTGACTGTTTTCTGAGAGGTGGAGGTGTTTTTTTCCACTGCTGGAGGTGTGTTTTTCCTCTTTTAGTTGGGTTTTTCTCCCCTTTGAGGGCACAACTGTAGCACATAAATATGTGACTTTGGGTTTTTCAAGTGTATTCTTAGAGAAGGAACAGTATCAGTGAACAGCTAAGAGTATACAGCTTCCCAAATCAATATTCATAATGGAAACCAGTGTGGGATTACTAATGTCTTGGTGAGACTCTTCTACTTCAAAACTCTTGGGGTTTTTTTGTTACAGAAATCTGTACTGCAGCAGGATGGAATATATTAATTAAAAGTTTTTGAGATGAGAATGTAAAACTAGTGATTTTGACTGTCCTGTATTTTTATTCTAGGAAATCTTTTAAACAGTCTGATGGGAACTGGGGAAGATGATGACACAGAAGATGGTCAGGAAGACAGCAGTCCTATCGAGCTCGACTGAATGTTGTTGTCATTGGGTGCCGTGTAAATCTGATGATTCGATGACTCCAAAGACACTTTTGGAATTTGAATCCTGCAGTTGTTTCTTGGCTCCTAAAAGGGCTCCTCTGGTCTTTTAGAAATGGTTGCTGAAATGTTTATACTGTCGGTCTATATTATTTATGTAAAAAAAAAAAGAAAGAAACCAACAAAAAGTAGCCAAACGAACCAATATCGGAGCGGTTGTTAGTGGGTGTCCGATGCAGCGGCTGGGACTGGTTAAACATAGTCTGCGGTTTCTGATGCAGTATTCCCTTTTGCACAGTCTTTAATAAAGCATAAACATGGGGCTTGTCCTTCACGGCCTACCCAATACCATCTGTGTTCTGAGAAAGCCTCCTTGCCCTCTGCCCTCTTCCAAGGAAGATCTCGAAAGGCAGGGGGAGCAGTTGAATAATTGATTTGCGAGGCTGGTGCCAAAAGTACTGCGAGACGAGCCGAGCTGCATAATTTGAGGTGCACATCCAAGAGACATTGATACAAGAACTTGCTTCCACTGCCATGAGTAACATGCACACCCTTCATACTGCCTGCCCCTCTCCCCAAGGCCAGGCTCTGGCGGAGCCCACGCGTGTGATTAGCCGATACTTCCTGAAAAGCACAAGGTTGAATAGCTCTTGAGTAAAAGCCCATCAGTGGAACGCAGGTAATTGGCTTCCAGCTGGATCTCTCTTGCCTAGGTATAAAAATTTGGCATCTAAAATACATCCTGTGGCTTGTGGCTGTACTTTGGAAGAGATTTTGCCAGTGTAAGTTCCCAGCTGTACGTGCAGGCGGCAGCGTTGCTGTGGGCAGGGTACGTGCTTGAACTGGGTGGCAAGAAAGGGATACTGCAGAGCTTCTGGTTCTTTATGATATATTTATTTTTCTTGGGTGATTGATTCATTTAACACTTTCTGTTAAAAAAAGAATAAATCAATAAATAATGGAGTAACTTCACCCCCAGCAGTAGGCATAGCCATTCTCCATCTCCTCTGTATTGCAGCACAGTCTGGTACAGGGAACAGGTGAAAGGGTGGGGAAACGCTTTATTTTTTCACGATGAAAATAAAAAGGCTTAGATTAATAAACAGCAATCATGCATGGGGGAGGGATTAATACAAATTTATTGACTGTATGAAAAAAAAAAAAGGCATTGACAGGAAGACTTTGTGTTAATTGTGAAGTCTCAAATAAACACTTTATACCAGGATGTGCGATACTGCTGCTTTCTAAGAGTTTCCCAAGCAGAGATTTATATTCCTTGCTGTTTTTTTCACTCTGCATTTCACTGTGGGTCATCCAGCCCTCGGTGCTTCACTTCACCTCTGTGAAGGTGTGATTCTCTTGGGGTATTGGAATATCTGGAGCAGATGGGGCTTGCTTTGCCTTGCAGCAGGTTAAGGGAAGAGCTCCCTCTCCAGGCTGGTGCTGTAGACATTTAATAAATAATCTGGGCTATCAGCAGAGGTTTAGAACCACAGCTTTCATTGCTTTTGGCCGCCAGGAATGCCTCTAAGGCAGTGTGAGGTGTACACAGCATCTAGCACGTATTCCCTGCTGTGTCCTGTTATGTGACCCAATGTGAGGTTTCTGCCTCAGCTCTGTCTGCAGCCTCCAGCAGCCCCCACTGTGAGCTCTGTGTGTGCCCTGACCCCAAACCCCCACCCTGACAGCAGGGCAGCGCTCCAGAGCTGGGGCACCAACAGGTGGATATACTAAATGTATATTCAATAATTACAACAGTATATACAGAACTTATGTGTGTATAAAATATATACCTAGGAATTTAAAATACATGTATACACACACACACATATACTTTTTGTATAGATAAAACAGCTTTTTGTATAGATAATAATTATATACTTGTATTACATATAATTTATAATATTATTCTTAATTATACGTGCACACAAAACAATTTTTATAGCTACCTATAAACACAAAAAAGGAGCCCAGTCTGTCCTCTCCCTGCTTCTGCTGTGCCTGGGTTGGTAAGTATGTGTGAATGACAGTGTGTGGATAACATACACTTATAAATACTTTAAATATAAGTTAAATGTATAATTATAGTTAGGCATACACATGTGCATGCAGATATACACCCTAAATTTATAAGTATATTTATAAATTATATGTATATAAAGCATGCACATGTGTATGTAATATATCATCACATATTTTAGAAAACAAAGTATAAAAATGTCTATACATAAACAGGTGTGTGAAATACATTTAGCTTATATATTTGTAATATATGTAATATGTCTGACTGCTACATCTGTACATGAATGTGTGCATATGAACACCTCATACATTATATATTATACTTTATCCACTATGCAGTTGTCTGAATAGCCAACAATCCCTTCATAAAGTTTATTTCTCTATTCCTCAGAACCAGCTATCCCTTGTGTACGTGTGCACAAATAAAGAACTATTACAGAGAAAATACACAGAATATGCACTATAACACACACACATACACAAATAATAGCTAAAACAATACACATGTTTTGAGGGTGTCCCACAGCCCTGGGGCCCTGCCAGCACTGGCCCCTCCTTGTTTCCATTTGCTGCTTTTTAACCCCACCTCCCTGCCCTGCCCCAGCACCACACAGCCACGGCTCTGACATAATAATAATTTATTGGTTGGAATGACATTTAGTAGCACAGTTGTCTTACCAGTGACAGAACGAATGCACACAGCCGATGGGATGCTCTCAGATACACAACCACCCGAGGAAACGCGTCGGACAGGTCCGTGGCTGGGGCTGGGCCCCCGGGGCACGCTGGAAATCTCATTTTGGGCTAAAACTCCAGCACCTGGTGTGCAGGTCCCAGCCCGCCCGCCCTAATTGCAGGAATTACAGTGCTCAACACCGCTGAAACGTCACTTCAAGCAGCTTTTTTTTTTTTTTGCATTTTTTTTTTTTTGGGCAGGAGAAGAAAAATCAACCAAAAAAATTGGATTATTGGGGGAAAAAGTGCAACCACCAAGTCTGGAGAAGGGTTGTGCCTGCTGGGAGTGAGCTGGGACAGGCTTTGATGGTGCCCAGCAGCAAAACTGCAGATAATGCTCAATCCCCCAGCTCCATCCCAGGATCCCCAAATGGGGCAAAGCCCCCAGACCATGGAACAGGGATGACCCAGGGAGCCAAACACAGGCCTGGCCCCAAAGCTCTGCTCCCCCAGCATCACCTCGTGGGTTGGTGTCTCCCTTGCAGCCCCCTCCTCCCTGCCCTTTGTTAACAGGCAGATGATGCCCATTTCCTCTATTTCTAAATCCTACTTGCCTCTCTCTGGCTACAGCATCACCTCCAGTCCCCAGGGGGATAATTCATTTATCATTTACCCCAGCACCATGGCAGGCTCAGCTGCTTTGCACAGCACCTTTCCTGTGTTTCCAGGCTGCCTCCCATCCCACAGGGATGTCACCCTTGGGGACCTGCAGCCCCCTGGAAAGGACTGGCAGCCATCTGGAAGTGTGGGGATGCTCAGCTCCAGCACCAGGGACCTGAGCATGGGGAAGAGTCCCAGCTGCCCCTGGGATGTGCCACCAACAGTCTCTGCCATCCTGGTGAAGCGGGTGTGGGGTGATGGGGTGGCAGGGCCACCTGTCCCACCCCACAGAGCAGCCACAGAGCTGAAATTCAAGTTGGATCAGGATCTTCTCCGACGTTCCACCGCCGCCCTTCCGACATGATCACGTGAATGATGAGGGGAAAGGGAAGTATTATTATTGTTATTATTATTACTGTTATTATGAATTATTTTTAACATTTCAAATAAAACCACGTCGTGTTGTAAACAGAAGCTCACTCCTCAGGTCTGCCCAGCCAGTCCCAGCTAAGGTTTATGTTTGAAATGGGCTTCCACTGAAAGGAAAAAACAGAGAAAATAAAGTTAGAGCAAGGCAGGCACTGGCAGGTGGTGGCACAAGCGCACCCTGACAGGGGTCCTTGGCTTATGGCTATAGGCTACCCCTATAGCCATACAACAGCATGGACATCACACTAGAAGCAATGAAGAGGGAAGGATACCATCCTCCTCCTCCTCCAGGGTGAGCCCCTCTCTGCCCAAACAGCCTTTGCATCCCCTGGGCAGTGAAGAGCTGCCTCACAGGAGGGAGCGACGTCCTGACCCCCCGTCCCCTCCAGCCACCCCATCCTCCAGCCCAGGGCACCCAGCCCTCCCCAGGAACACACCTGCATATTCCTGAGGCAGCATTGGCCGGCTGATAACCTTCTGGAAGGTGTTGATCCACTCCAGCTGGTCGTCCTCTGTCTCGCAGGCGAAGAGGAATTTCCGATCCGGGGTGACGATGGTGATCCCGTGCTGCCAGTGGTTCCCCTGCGTGGATGGTGGGAGCCCTTCCAGCACCTTGTAGCTGTTCTCCTTGCTCCCAATAAAAACCTCCCCTCTAGCAAAGGCATCCTAGGAGACAGCAGAGCAGGGGTGAGGGTGAAGGGAGCTCTGCATGCCAGGCACCAGGACAGCTGCAGCAGCCACAAACCCATCAGCCAAACCCCAACAGCACCACCCACAGCCCTGCTCCTCACCCAGGGGCACCCACAATGCAGCACCAACACCAGGGAGCCAAGATCCAGATACAGAATATCTGATGGAGGGGGCTTTTAAAGTGGTTTAGGTATTTACAGGGTTACTGCCCACCAGGCAGAGCCACCAAGCATTGACAATGTTGTGCCCTCTTGGCTCTCCCACCAGCCTGCATTTTGCTGCAGATCATTACTGTAATTATTACTGGTATTACTTTTATTAGTAGTAGTAGTAATATTGCAGGTAATTCCCCCCAGGCAGCCCAGGCACCCTCATCTTACCAGGGGATCTTTGAAATACATGAGCCGTCGATCATCCATGGTGAACCATCGCTTCTTGAACCCCTCTGTTTGCTGGGGAACCAGAAAATGCCAGATCACACACAAACAGCACAGCTTCTGTCTAACCACACATGGCCCAGGAGTGTCAAAGCACCTGGAGCAGCCTGATGGGCTGGGGGAGCTGAAAGCAGATCAATTCTGGGCCACCAGAGTCACCACAGCCAGGGGCTGGGCCAGCTTTACCAGGAAGGGACATTGAGTTTATGATCTAGATTTGGAATTTTTTTAATGTTTGCTCCCAGGTGAGGAAAGCGCATTAAATACATTCACAAAGTTATGGCTTTGCCTCTCTGGCAAAGGTTGGTTTGTCCCACCAGCAACCCCTTCCTGGGGCCATACAGAGCAAGACTTAAGTTTGGAGGGGCTGAAAAATGCTTCAGATCCTACCTTTGGCCCTGTTTTCTCCATGTATCCTTCCTTCAGGTAGTTTCTAGAAAGCTTTGGCACCAGCTGGAGCAAGCAAAGAGGACAGAAAAGAGCAGGGTCAGATGGAGGGGGTCCCTGGGTGTTCTGGGGGGTCACTGGAAGGAAAACCCACCCTGAGCTGCCTCCAGCCCTGAGCCCACCCCACAGCTCTGCCCCACAGCTCCAGCCCTGCTCCTCCCCAGTGCTCAGAAGAGGAGGCTACAACACAAAACACCTTGGAGCAGCTGCCCAGCACAGCCAGCAGCCCCAGGAGCATCTCCCACACTCCCCAGGGCGCAGGGACAGAGCCACCCTGCAGAACCACCACTGCACCCCTCCCAGATAATTGGCAGAAGGCAGGAAATGCAATTAGATTTCAAAATCTAGGAGGAGCAGGGAGTAATCAACAAGCACCAGCACAGTGATGCTACAGCCCAGCAGCAGCACACAGCCCTGGCTGGCAGCACATCAGAGCAGCCTCTGGAATTGCATTAGCTCAGGGTAACACAATTAGCAGCTCCAGCCCCCGGAAAACACAGGCATTTATAAACCAGGCATTTATAAACCAGGCTGCACTGACCTGCAGAGAGCTCAGGACACTGACATCCTTCAGCCCTCACCTTCCCTGCCTTCCAGCCTCTGTTTTGGCTTTTGTTATTACAGCCACAGTCTTTGAGCCAGGTGCTCAGGGCTCCTGCAGGGGTGGCAGTGCTGGAGCTGCTCCCACAGCCCCTCTCATCCCTCCACAACCATCTCACCAGCAATTACAGATCACTCCGAAGGATGGAGCACTCCCCAAGCCTTCCAGCTTGTTAACAGGATGCTAAAAATGAGCAAGAATGGGAAAAAATAGCCCCACCCAGCCAATGGTGCAGGAACACTCACATCAGAGTCACTGGCTCCAGGGAATGCCACTTGTAGGTAATGGAAGCGTGCTGCCCGGATGGCGTTGAACCAATCCACGATTTCCTGTTAATGAGGGAAAAAAGCAGAGTGAGGAGGGCAGCCTGCACACAAAATAACCTGATCCTGCTGGGGTTTGTCTCTCCCGTCACTCTGGCTCCAGTGACAGAGCTCAGTGTAGCAGGAATCCTAAAAAACACAGAACACAGCGAACAGGTGAAGGATGTGGAACACCCAGCTGCTGTTCCAGGTGTGCACAGAGCTCTGCAGCTTCCAGTCAGCACCGAGGGAGGATTTAAACATCTCCGAACTGGCAAAACCAGTCCCAAAAGAGCATTTGAAACATTGAGCTGACCCTCTAAACCCAGCTGGGCTGGTGCAACCTGCCCACCCAGCCCTGTCCCCTCCAGCAGGACACCTGGGCAGCACCTGCATCCCACCCAAATTCCAGCTACAAACTTCAATGTTTTGATAAAAGAGTGGCTTAACATCTCTTTATCTTTGTATCCCAGTCTATCAGCTGTGTCTGTTAGTCCTTTAGCCACAGTGATGCTGAAGTCCAAGAAGCTCTGGCACTTCTCCCTTTCCTTGGCAAAAAAAAATCTCTCTCCACTTTTTTAACAACTAAGAATTATTACAATAATAATTGTTAATTGTTAATTATTACAATTAATAACTTAAACAGTTATTACAAAATAATTGTTCTATAATTTCCTTATTTTTAAACTCATGTATTCATTTATCTCTGGTAAGACCAAACAGCCTGTGCTGTATATCTCTGAAGGTTTTGCTGAGAAATGCCACATTAATTTGAAGTGTTCCACACTTAAACGGAGCTTTCAGACTGTGGTCTGAGACTGAGGGACCAGGGCAGGTTTGGTGGAAGGGAATCAGGAGCTGCCCTGCCTGGGATCTGAGCACAGGGACAGGGATGCTGAGCTGCCTTGCTGTCATTAATGCATGTGAAGCTTCACACATCAGATCAGGGACATGCTCAATGAGCCAGACCTAATCCCAAAATAAACACTGCCCAACCCTCTCAGGTGAGGTCGCTGTAGGGTAGGAAAGACCACATCAAAGGAGACGTTTGCCTTCTCTAAGAGTTAATTTTTTTATGCTTTAGAAATGATCTGGGTAAGGAGGAAAGGCTAACATGAAATTTTAAAATCTCAGTTTTAAGGAGCTGAATTGGGGGTTTCTCAAAAATGGTCTAATGTGGCAAATAGACATTCCAAAAATTAAAAATCTTTGCTTTGGTTTGTTAAGCTACTTCAAGGTGAGAGAAAAAAAAAATCCCAAAACATAATAGGACATAGACAAATAGTGTTTTGGAAAACTCTGACCTACTTGTCTGAGGTTTTACTCACTTATCACTTGCTTTCCTACCCTAAGCAGCTAAGGACACCCCAGATAGCACCACAAAGAGGATCACTGAGAATTCACTCCTGAAGTTCATGATGACCAAACCAGGCTGGAGCTAATGAACAACAAGCTGTGATGTTAAAATTTTGAAATCTTCTACAGCCACCAATTGGGTGGTTATACAGATATTTGTTTATTTACCTGTGGGTCTTCTCTGTGATCATGATGTGAGGTAGGGTTTCACCCTGCAGAAAAGCAGAAGCTGAAACCCTCACTGACTTCCAGCAGTGAATTGCTTTCTGGAATATTGATAATCCATTGACACAAATGAGGTTTGACCAAATTCTTTCCTGTGAGGGTGGGGAGGCCCTGGCACAGGTTTTCCCAGAGCAGTTGAGGCTGCCCCAACCCTGGCAGTGTCCAAGGCCAGGCTGGACGGGGCTTGGAGCAGCCTGGGATTGTGAAAGGTGTCCTGCCCATGGTAAGGGTGGAAGGAGATGAGCTTTAAGGTCCTTTCCCACCCAAACCATTCTGTGACTCTACGAAATGTAAGAAGGAGCCTAAATGAGGCTCCCCCACCTCAGAGCAGGGAGAGGCAGCCCCTCTGGGGTCCAGGAGGACACACTGGGGCTGCTGGGGGAGCCCAAGAGGGAGCCAAGGGCAGCAGGAGAGCACAGGGGCGTCCCAGGGCAGCCTCCAGCCCCAAAGGGCAGCAGTTTACCCCAGCAGTTTACCCCAGGGAGTTCATCTTCATGCAGCCCTTGTGCAGCCAAGGAGACAGACCTAATTCAGGGAAGTTGGAAAGAATTGAGCAGGGTCATGATCAGATTTCATCAGAGCACATCCTGCCCTGCGTGGGACCAGAGGCAGCTCCTTCCAGCAGCCCCCAGCTGAAACCTCAGCAGCCAAACCCAAACCCCAGAGTCCTGAGTGTGCCCTCACAGCATGGCTGTGCAAACCACCAAAGCCCAGCAAACCTCAGACTCTGACACAACAGTGAGATGCAATTTTGCCACTGAAGAGCTGCTGCTCATTAGTCTGGCTCAAACTGCAGCAGGAGGTACCTGAGAGCAGCTCCAGTGACATGGGCTGGGCTAAAGAAGCATCTGCTGAAAAGCACTTGGATCATCCCAGACCCATGGGTCCTCTCCTTCACACCTCCCTTCAGAAACACCTGAACAAGGGGATTTACTTCAACACAAACATGAATATCTGCATTTTATGAAGCATGAGACAGGCAGAACCCCAACAGTTCCCTGCTTCCCCTACTTTCCAGCTTGCTCCCCTTTTGCAAGTCTTTGGGCTGAGTCCCCTCATCTTCCAATGCTCCATCCACCCTTTCTCCATCTCTGGGCACCAAGGAGCCTGCCTTGAAAAATCCTCTACTCCAAGGGGCAAGAAATCTCCAATTCCTCCCATTTGCATCTGTTTACTTAGAACAGTTTGTCACTCTCTGTGCTTGGAAGAACAGGACAAACACTCAAAGCTGGCTGTGCATCTTGCAGCCCTTCCACCCTCCAAGACATCCCAGCTTGGCTGGAGCCTGGTGTGCCACAGGCTGGCTCCCAAACCTCCTCATTACCTCCAGGGCCTCACCTTGCCATCTTCATGATAGACAAAGATGTTCCTTGTGCTATTGTCCTTCAAGTAAGTGATCTGCAGCCCGTGTGGGTTCCCAATTTTGGCAGGCTGGAAAGTGGCGTTTAGGTGCTCGATCTTCATAATTGCTTTGGGTTCTTTTGCCTGGAAAACACAGTTGGGTGAGCAAACACCTGAGAAGTGGCTTTCAAACCAAAAAACAGTTCACTTGGTCAGAAAAAAGGCCTATTTGAGGGCATTAGCTAAAAGCACCTGAATGCCAGCCCACAAAACTCCCTGGTGATGAGAGATCCGAGACTCTGCTCAGGTGTCAATGCCAGTCTGGAAAAATGCTCTGTCCTTCTGCAAAATCCAGCAGGGATACAAAAAGAGACAGCTAACTAACAGGCCAGGGTGCTTTGTGACTCTCCAGCACCCACAGATAGCTCATCCTTGTCCCAAAAGATGGAGGATTACCCCCTTTGCCAACAACAGACCGGCTGGGAAGCACCATGTCCACGTCCATGTCCCCCCCTGCCCTATCCTGTCAGGTGAGCCACTGGCTGCTGACTCTGCCTGACACTGGAACAGAAAACCAGGGAGCTTTCCCTCTGGACTGCATGCCATGGCATGCAAAGGAGGATTCAGATGGCGACACCTTCATCACAAGATTTCATCAATATGAAACCCATGTTCTTTGGATGATGCAGAGCCAGAGCTGAGAGAAACTCCTTTGCTGGTGGTTTGAGAAAAGCCCTATGGACTTTAAAGGGCAACAGAGCAGTAATGTGAGAATGGGCCTGGGGGACATCTCTCCATGATTGTGGTGGATGAACAAGGGCAAGCCCCACTAAAGGGAGGGTGAGCTGAGCCTGGTGCTCCTGTCCTGGAGCAGCTGGGGATCAGCGCTCATGGAAATTGTAAAATAATCTGGTGCCCTGGGAATTATATGTTCCAGGATGCTCTCACAGCTGCAATCCCATCTGTACACAGCAACCCCAGGTACTCACATCGTTTTTGTTGAAGTACTTCAGAGCACCTTCCCTCTCTGATAACACGAATTTTCGGCTCAAGAATTGCCCATTGTCGCGTCCTCTCTTCCACAGAAATCCTTCTCTGTACCCTGCAGCAGAAAGGAGTCACTGAGAGCCAGGGATAAAGAGCTGTACTTGAAAAGAGAATTGGGATAAAGAAAAGAACTGAGCCTTCAGAACTCAGCAAAGCAAGTGTGGGGCTGTTGTGATGAGGAACAGCCCTTCTCCTCCAGACCTGCCCTTCTCCCTCTGCCCTCATTCTCTGCCAGCAGCTTCTGCTTCAGACATCTCCCCTCTGACACCAAGGAGAGGCTCCCTGTGCATTATTGCAGCTCAGTGCTGGGGTGAGCCAAACACAGGGTTGGTGAAGGATGCTGCAGGTATTCCTGATTGCACCTGCTTCCCTCAACAACACAGAATTTTTAGCATTTAAGGGATGGAGAATAAAATTACTCTGTGTGTCACCAAAGATGATCTCAAATCATTGCTAACCCTGGCAGGTGGGCACCATCATGGTTGTATATGAAGAGAGGGAGGCCCAGAGAGGTTTGCTGAGCTGCCCTGGACAAGGCTGTGAGCCAGGATCAAAACCCAGCTCTCCCTGCCCTGTCACATTGGACATTTCACTATTTTGATGTTCTCTTTCCAACTTGTTGTGTCAAAACACAGAACCCAAATTCACTTCAAGGAAGAATTACAAAAACCCAGCAAAACCAAGTGTTCTCCCATTCTGTGGCTCACATGTTGTCTCCTCCCAGCCCAATCCCTCCAGCTGCTCTGACAAAGCCAGCTGCTGATTTCAGTGTACTTTGGTACTGATTTTTTCCTGCTTCTTTTCTTTTTCTTTTTTCTTCCCTCCAGGGCTGCATCCTCAGGAGCTGCTCCTCTGCTCTGCCCAAACCTGCACCCTGTCAGCACCCATCAGTGCAAACCACCGTGAGCAGCCCTTGCACCCAGCATGAACCCACACAGGCTCCCCGGGCGAGCTGTGTGTCAGCAAGATGAGTCCTCAAAGCCCTGATCCACATGGCTGTGAAAGCAGCCAGAGAAGGTGCTGAGAAACAAAACAAAACTGCAGAGGCACAACAGGGAACAGATCTCACACTGGAGGGCATTGGAGACAGAAAATTGTCGCTATAGGACACCAAAAAACACAAGCTCACACCGCTGTTCTCAAGGTGAAGGAAAAGGGAAGTTTATTTTCTGACTCTAACATTTATAGTTTTCCAAAAGTGACAGTGCCACCTCTCCAATGACACTGGACAAACCAACAGTCCATTTCTCCTCTTCTATAAAGGAATGCAAAACAATGAGTGATTTACAGAAAGCGTGCGAGAAAGTTTACTACAAGAATATCAACATCAGAAGGCTTGGAAAATCTTAAAAAAACAGGGTGACATAAAATAAACCCTATCTCCCTTGTCTGATGTGCTGCACTACCTCAGCAACAGCTTTGTATTTTAGAGGCACCTGGTGGTGAGACCTTGGCACAGGGTGCCCAGAGAAGCTGTGGCTGCTTCCCTGAAAGGGTCCAAGGCCAGGCTGGATGGGGCTTGGAGCAATCTGGGATAGTGGAAGGTGTCCCTGCCTATGACAGGGTGAAATTAGATAATCTTTAAGGTCTCTCCCAACCCAACCCATTCTGATTCTACGGCAGCTGCTCTGCTTAGGTGGAAGCTGAATGACCACAAGCCCTACAACAGCTCCTGACTGCTGTGTTGGAGCACACAGCACCGTGTCACCAACACGCTTGTTCCTCTCCTGAGGCACAGAACGAGGGCTGCAGCCTCCTGCCACCACCCCATGGATCACCAGCACCCAACCTCGAGTGCAGAAAGCACTGCTGGGCAGGACTGATAAAGAAACACCACTAACATTGCTAACATTGCTAGCACTGCTGCTGCCACGTTTCCTGCATCACTTCTGCCACCTGCCAAGGTGCAAAATCAACCACTTTGTTCTGCAGGCTGCTCTGGCACCAACCTGTGACTCCTGCAAGAGCCCCACCAAGTGTCAGTCAGCCAGCAAATGGCACAGGACACAGCCACACAGCCCAGGTGGGCATTTCTCACTGGTACATGTCCTCCAAGGTAAACTGAGGAACTGCCACCTCCACACCCACCTCATCCCCACAGCTACAACTCTGGGGCAAGGAAAACAGGGGCACCAGGCTGGCTGACTGAAAAGGAGACAGTGCATGGTCCTGTGCCAGCTGAGGTGGGCTGGGGGCTGCAGCTCCTTCAGGCACACAAAGCTGGCAGCACCCCCTGGGTACTCCAGTGTAGCCAGCCCTCCCTGCCTGAGGGGCTGCAGAGGAAGCCAGGGAGGGGATTTTGCACAAAGAACATTGCTGTAGCCACCATCTCTCCATCTGACTTCCACCAGCATTGGGTTCAAGTTCCCCATTTTAAAGAAGAGGGATATTGCTACTTCCCCACCTCAGGAGGCTCTTACAGAGCTGAGTTAATGATGGGGGTTTGGTCTCTGAGAGTGTGGATTACAGGAAGCACCCAAAATTATTTGTTCTATCCTTTGCTCTCAGAGAAGAAAAATCCCTCCTGCAAGGAGGACAATCAGATCCACTGGCTTGCAAAAACCAACGGGCATGGACTTCTCCTTCTGCCATCCTAAGCAAGGCATTCAAAACTGGGAATTAAAACCATGTCTGATCTTTGGTTTCTTGGGCTCCTTATTTCACAGTTTCACCTGGAAAGAGGCAACACAACTGCTTGTTTCCATGATGCTTCTAGGGCTGTGGTAGCACCAGGTCTGATCCCAGGCTTTCAGAAGAAACCTGAATGTATCCAACACACACAAATGCACCACTGTGTTGTTTCTTGCCTTCTTATGTCACTGCAAGACAAAGCATGGGGGGCTGAATAAGAGGAAAAAAAATGCACTTGCGCATGTAATCCAAGAGAATCACATTTTCCTGGAGTTCAGGCAGGGCATCTCCTCCTACAGAAGGCATTTTCCTTCCTCTCAGCAGTTGAAGTGCATTGACCCCGATTCAGAGCTTGGAGAAGATTCAAATCCAGCTCCCTCCCTGTGCTGCTAAAATTGCAGGGTGTGCATGGCCGCTCCTGTGAGTGCCAGGGCTGAGCACTCAGCCTCATTAGCACGGGGAGGTGTTAATTAGGGCAGGGCAGGGGACAGGCCCTCACTGGACACGTGTGCCCACCTTTCCTGAGAGGTTAAGGAGCTGCATCATTATCTGGAGCAGCTGAGTGTGGAGTCCCTGACACCACCCATCACCTCTGGCCCCGTGTCACAGCCTCCTTTTTGAACAAAGAGTCTGAAGGACATTCCTCTGAAATGAACCCTGCTGCCCACAGTGAGAGGGCTGGATGGAGAAGGTGGCATATTCTGTATTTTCCTTACAGAATGGACTTTGAATAGGGTTGCAAAAACAACTGTGCACCTCTTGTTTAGCCATGCCAGTGTAAATGGTTTGACTGCTCTAGGTTTTAACATTTCTTCCTGCAGCACTCAGCCACCATCAAAGCAAGACATTTCAATGAATTCAACTTGCATACTTTGAGAATTTGCATTCCAATAAAAGTCATAAACCAAGGAATATGAAGTTTGCTCATGGAATGAAAACATCACTCTTTGCCCCAATCCCCCAGATGCAAGCAGGGTCCAGGTCCTCAAATCCCTCAGAGCTTTCACCCTGCTCCCCTGCACAGCACCAGCAGATTGCTCTTTTTGCCTGATTTTTTTTTGCCTGTTTGAGGAGCTCAGAAGTTCCCTGCAATAATCCATCTCTGGATAATGCATTTCCTGCAGGTCCCACAGTGAGCAGTGCAGGCACAGCCATGCTGGAGGTGTCTCAGCATCCCCATGGCAGGAGGCACCTGATGCTGAGATGGAAATCCTTCCCCTCCTGCACTGGCCAGGTCAGGAGGCACCAGGAGCTGCTGCTGCCCGTGCACAGTTCAGTTCTTTGGAAATTACAGCCTCAGCAAGCAGAAAATGAGGCTCAGTGATGCTGCAGCCCCCAGGAGCCCTGAGAGGTCAGTGCTTGGTGCTCCTAAGGCAGGGTGGGTGACGGCTGAGAAGGGAATGATCTCCCTCCATCTCCCTCAAGACAACTTTTCCTCCCCATTTAGGACACCACATCCTCCTCCAGCCAGGCCAAAGAGCCCAGGAGCTCCCAAGTGCAGCACCCTGACACCCACACCATTTTCTGGTGCATACACGTGTTAGAGGCACATTTCCCAGCTCCTGATCAATCAGCCCTCTCCTAATGAGCACTTAGCATCCAAATTACCTTTCCAAAAGGCCATTTCGCAGAGAAGGGTTTCATGTTGTCATCCAGTCTGCCTCTGCTGCCTTCCAGGAGCTCATAAAACAATTATTGTCCCACTGCATTGTCACTTCAGCTATGGATGCAAGCAGCTGATGAGATTGATTGCTTCCACAATACCCAATTAACCCACTCACTCTGCCAACGATTGACTTAATCAAAGGCAATTAGTGCTTGAATGGCTAGAGCAGACAGAAAGCCAGGATTTAGTGGATGATTCAGATAACGTTGTGCAGACATCTCCTTGGCTTTCTGAGGGAAAACATCCTCACCAGTGCTCAGCTCAGGGCTGGAAGGAGATGAAACCTCAGGTCGGTGGTGTGAGGTGGCACAGAAAGGGATTAGGAACACACACTTCTCTTTACTGATAAAAGGAGAACTTGCAGTGGCTGATGTTCCCTTTTTCCTACTTTTTCTGCTCATGCAGGGCCCAGAGCACCAAGCAGTTGACCAGACCTCAGTGACCAGCAGGTCCTGAAATGGTAACTTGCCTCTGATAGTCAGATCCAGTCCTCTGAGCAAAGCCAACACTGTTTTACAAAACCACCTTCAATATTGATTTCTTCCGCAGCATCTTCTCCCATAATGTAAAAAAACCACCCCAAAAGACTCATTGTGGAGGCAGGACCACATCTCTGTAGAAAGGCAGGTGTCAGTGTCCTCAGGGACTTTCTCCTCCAGACAAATCACCCCAAACTGGCCCAGCAGAGACCAGACAAAGCCTCACCATGGGAAGGTCAAGAACAACCCACGACACCTAAAGCACAGCACAGAGATCATTTTAGATCATGTGAGGAACAACTCCAAGGCTGAAGCCAAGCATGGAAAACCAATTCTCCAGATCACTACAAGAAGATATTGTCACCTTGATTTTGTAATGGAAGGAGGTGCTCCCCAGCTGCTGGGATCAGTGTGGAAAATGGAGCCAAATGCACCATTTCTGTGGAAGGATCATGGGGCTGAGCTCAATTACACATTGTGGTCCTGAGGCTGACAGAAAGGACAGCTCTGTGTCCCCACACAGGCATGGGGCATTGAAATGCAAGGTCCATCCCCAGGCTTCCAGCCCCACTTAATCGTGAGCACACTTGCACTGGTGGCTCACAGCTGAAAATCCAAACTGCTCCTCAGCAAAGCCCCAATAATAAAGCTGAAATCCATTAAGCCTGTGATGTTTGCCACTATTTAAATCAGATTAAAATTGTACATGACACCACTAAGCCGAACAGTCAGAAAACACTCCTGTCAAGCCTGATACTTCTCCATGTAATCCAGACCCCCCTTCTTTGAGCGGGTTGTCAGCTAAAAGGAGCCACAATAAGAGATCATGCACCTAATCCAGCTTCCTAAGCTGTTTTTAACTGGTTCCTTTAATCACATGTTAGATTCCCCACGGAGCAGCTCTCAGGTGACAAAGGCATCAGCACAGCCATTCATCCTCTGGGAGGGACCTCAGGTGGGATCACAGAGACCTCAGGTGGGATCTCAGGTGGGATCACAGAGATTTCAGGATCTCAGATGGGATCACCCTGCCCCTGGTGCCACTGAGAGCAGCAGGACCAGGACACACAGGAGCCTCTGCAGAGCTTGGGAAGCCATCAGTGCAGTAAAAAATGGGAAATCAGGGCAGCAAGGGGTGGCAGCCACTAGGCAAGCAACTGCAGGGTGAGATGGTGCAAAGGACACTCATCAGAGAGAAAATCTGCTTTTGTGGAGCGATATTGATCCCCCAGCGAGCGCTCACCTCCTCTGAAAACGCTGCGTGGGAACCAGTATGAGGAGAAAACACAAATTATGCAATTCTCAAGTCTTCACCTGACTGCTGCAGGCATTTCAGGTTTAATTCAGAAGACAGCCACATCCTCCCTTTTATCAGTTTATCTTATAATTGACCATCGATACAGTACAACTTCCGCGCTAACCTAATTATTGAGCAAGTGTTTACATATTAAAGATAAGGCCACAGCTGCCTGCTGCAAGCACAATTTGATTGTATCTGCTGGGAGATGTTACAACCCCCTGCTACAGAAAATGTCTTTACTGGAAGCCTTGCGCTTACACTGCTGAGAATTGAATGTGGAATCTAATTTTACTTGGAAATCAAATGCTTCCTCTTCCAGTGGCATCCCTGCAACACCCACCTGGGAGCTGCTGCTGCTTGGAGGAAAAAAATCCTGTTCCAGGTAAATAACCTTCAGGTTTTGCTCTTTTGAAGCCAGTCTTTCATAATAGAAGGTGGGAGGCTCCCAGTGTGATGTTCAGCCTGTTTGGCAGCAGTGAGTGCACTCAAAGCCTGAACCAGCTGCAAAGCCAGGGTTAAAGGCAGGCATGTGGCACTAACTCACAATAATCCTGCAGCAGCTCACCTCAGGAGCTCAATCCTGAGAGCCAAACCACTCCCAAACCAGAGGGCAAGGATTCTCTGTGGGTGAGACATAAACACTCCAAAAAATCGTCACTGCAGACACTGAGTTACTGCTCAGATGTCCCCCAGCCTTCCCTCCCCATGGAGGAGCTCCGCCACCATCCCACACCACCATCCCCAGGGATGCCCACACAGAGCTGGTCCTGCCTCTGCAGGACAAGGGAGATCCCACCTGCAGCCCCACATGCAGAAAGCCACGAGGTGAGACTGAAAAAGGACAAGGAACCCAGACACCAACAGGGATTCACCAACCTGAAGCTGCTCAAATGCCTCCAGAGCACCAGGAGCCACCTGCAGGTCTGGATTTCACACAGGCATCCTCAAACCACACCTAGGGATCAGGCTAAAACAGCCTCTGAGCCTGAAGAGCTTTTGGTGGATCTGTTCCCCACACCAATAAATAAAAGCTCAGCTGCTCACACAGATCAGTCCAAGCAAGGATGAGATGAATTTAAACCCCCAGCAGGGCTGGAGAGGAGTCAGCAGAGAAGTTCACCACAGACTTTAGATGAGTGTAGGACTCTGTGTTCTGGGGCATCCTGGAAAAAAGCATTCCCCCACACAGGAATAAAGCACGTCCACACAGTCACAAATCATGGAAAGCCATTCTCACACCTGGCACTCCTCTTTCTCTCCTTTGAACAGAAATCCAAATGGCTTCGAGCAGATCTGCTGCAGTGCTGCTCTTGGCTCCTGAATGTCTTTTATTGAGTGTTCAATGCGTTTACAGTGAAAACTTCACACAGGAAAGGAAAATTTTTTAATGTAGGACTCATTTCTGCCCTGGCTGCTGGTGTTCCAGCTGTCCCAGAAATCAGCTGGTACACGATGCTCTGGCAGCTGTGCTGTCAGGGAAGGAGCATTTGGCAGCACAGCCACAACCTCCAGGTTGCACAAGGACATTTGCACACCTTGATTTTTCCAGAACTATCACCTCCTATTCCCCGGAGCAGCATAATCCCACTTAATGAACTGCTAGAATTATATAAATCAAAGCTAAATTCTGTCCCAATAAATCACCGACCAAAATTCCCACTGACTTAGCCAGGCTAAAATTTTCTTCCACCCTCTGCCATGCATGAAAGCTTGAAATTCACTCCCTGCTGAGCAGCCTCGTTGTCTTTTAGGTATTTTGGGATATGCTGTTTGTTACTGCCATGCCTGTGTCCCTCAGGGGCTGCCCTGGTTATCAGGCTGGAGGTGGCTGTTCTGGCTGCACCTCAGCAGCAGCAGCATTTGTAAAACCAGTAAACCAGTCCCGTTTAGCTGGGGAGGCACCTCCCTGCCCCATTTCAGTGTAAGAAGTGGGGTGTGGACAATTCCTCCACTGCAGCACCAGGGATTTCAAGGTGAAAACTCAGGTGAGTTCACTACAGGGGGAAAATGCAGGTGGGTGTGGGCAAGGAAGAAGCATCAGCAAATGCTCTGGTTCAGAGCTGAGGCTGATCTAACTCAGCTGCATCTCTGGCAAACTCCAGAAAAAGACATGACCTCACCCTGGAGAATGTTCTTTATCTGGTGAGAGGCAGAAACTGCCCAGCCCTGCCCAGGTCTCCGGAGTGAAACAGATCTTTCTGTAGCAGAAATCGAATTAAGCTACCATGAGTTGCCATGAAAACAGCCTTTCCCATGCTCTTTGTTATCCTATTGCTTCCTGGCCGCTCCCTTCTCATTAGTGGAAGAAAGATGCCCCAGCTTTTGGTCCTGTGTCATTACCCAGGGAATGTGAAATGTGCATATATAAAATCACTGAGAAACACCTGGAGCACCAAGAACTACCCTCATAAAGCGCAGAAAATACAAAGGGATGGTTCTCCTAGTCTTTCCTTAAATGTTTATCATCCAAGACATGGAGAACAAAGCCCTGTACCTCCCTTCAGCTGTCTCCAGTTGGTTTAGGTCCATTTATTGACTGCAAAAACTCAAGGTTACAGGAACAGGCAGCCTGAGCAATATCAAAATACACTAATTCAAGCTGGTTGACCTCAAACAGGGAAAGCTCAAGGACAGGATTGAGTCATGATAATTATATTGGGGTGTTTCACACATTTATGGATCTCATAGTCTGTCCTCTCCAGCTGGACTGGCTCTCCTGGGAACCCCTCAGGGCATCCCCAGGGAGCACCAGAGCCCAGCCCAAAACAAAGGCAGCACATTTGGCCTGGAGGGGCTCAGAGCACCTCACCACCAGAAACTGCTCTAGTTCAGCACATTCAACCAACCACAAATTCAATGCTTTTGATTTGAGCTGATAAATGTAAATATTTCTGTTGCAGGATGACACAAAATGAAACAACATTTCTTAGGTTTGCTTTTTTGAGTGGGAAAAAAAAAAACCCTAACAAAAAATTTTTGCACAAAACAATTAGATGAAGAACAAAAAAAAAAAAAACCAAAAAAATAACCCCCAACTATTTAAAATTTCATGGGACAGCCCTTGTACCTTTCAGCAAGGCTCACACTCACCCTGCTCTGCCTCCCCTGCCTTGAGCATCGCTGCTGCCTCTCTTGCAGGAGAGCTGCTGCTCCTTGGCTAATTATGGAGGCTTGGATCAGAGCTGTGCTGAAGGCAGCCTGACAGAACCAGCTGTTAAAATTACAGCTGGATCCTAAACTAGCTGTGAGCATCCAGCTTTAGCTCGCAGTGGTGCTCCCTCCTCCCAGGGCTGGCTGCTCCTCCTCCCCTAAGTTCAGACCCACAGGTTCTCACCTGCAATTTTTGGCTGCCTAAATGCTTTTCTGCTTTAGGGGAGTTGAAGACATCAGAGCTTTTCTCTTTGCTAGATGTTTTTCTTCCTACAGCAGCTATCTGTAAGATCCATCACCGCCCCATCACTTTGTCACTGCAATGTTCATGGATTTCCTGGAAAGCATAACAGCAGTCGCTGGCCTCTTGCCATAGCTCAGAGAGACAGAAAAAAAATAAAAATGCACCAAATTTAACTCTAAAAGACAAGCTTTTGCATGTGGAGCCCTCTCCTTTGCCTTTTGGTGGCGACTCTGTATCCTTATCAAGGCTGGGAGGTGGTGCAGCATCTTCCCCTGATTCCCACAGAGCCCCAGGAGGCGGCAGTGCTCCTTCAGAGGGGCTGCACCAGCTCTGAATCAGCACCGAAAGGCACTGAAAGGCTCCTCCAGCTCCTGCTCATATGATGCCAGTGCTGTGGAAATGTCAGCACTTCAGGAATGGGAGTGAGTCCCTGCCACAGCCCTGCTCCCCTTGCATGAGAAAATATAATGGTGAGACAAACCAGGCTGTCATCTCCCCCTGCATCCTCCTCCTGAGTTCAGTTTGTTAAACAGCCCTTGGATGTGCCCTGTCTGTACTGCAGCAAAGCCCTCTTTGGTGTTTACACCATTTGTGTTGTGAATTTGCTGTCAGGGAGCAAGGCTGGGACCCACCCCAGGCAGGAGAGCCCTCCCCAATCCCCTGGGGATGCTGCAGTGGTGCTGCCAGCCTGGCTGAGCTTAGATCTGCTCCTGGTCACCTGAGTGGGTTTTTCCAAATGGATCCATTTCCCTCCAAGGCAGTTTGGTTCAATGTTTGTTCACTCACTGTGGGAGGTTTTGCTGAGCTCTGGGTGAGGCTGCAGAGAGCAGAAGTGCCCTGCAGAGCATCTGCCCCCATCCACCTGCCGTGGCACACCAGGGCAGAAGAAGAAGAAGCAATCATTTGTTTTAAAGCAATGACTACAATTCCCTCAAAGCCCCAAGGAGAGGATGGGGAGAGGTTTCTTGGAGCAAGTCCTGACATGGAGTTGTGTGATGTTAAATGCATAAAGGATTACACTGGGAGGACATGGAAAGGAGACTGAGCATCAGCACTGGGGTCCCCTCTGCTTCAGCTGAACACACTGCTCTGCAAACCTTCCTCCTTCAACCATTTCAATCTTTCTCCAGAGCCTTTCATCCTAAACTCTTCCTCCTTATTAGACAAAAGGTTTTTGGGGAAAAAAAAAAAACACCAAAAACACTGGGGTCCTGCCCTGCTCCTGGGGCTGCCAAGGTCACACCTGACACACCCCAGGTGCTGCACAGGTGAGGGGGGAGCAGGGGGGCTCAGACCCATCCATAGAGGCTCAGACCACCCTGAGGGGCTCAGACCCACCCAGGGGGGCCCAGACCTACCTAGAGGGGCTCAGACCCACCCTGAGGGGCTCAGACCCACCATGGGGGGCTCCACCTCCCTGAGGGGCTGTGGGAAGGGGCAGCAGCTCCCCAGGCCTGGCTCCCAGCGTGACTCACATCCCAGCCAGGCTGATGTCAGGGCTGGAGAACAGTGGCTGCTCTGTGGCTGGGCAGCAGCAGGAGGAGTTTCTGTGCCAGGCAAGGTTGCTCCCTGGAGGGATGCTCGTGCTTTAACCCACTCCTGACAGCAGCACAGCAGCCTGCAGTGACCTTGGGCTGGCCTGGGAGAGCTGCAGGGTCTGCAGTTCCCACCAGGCACTCCCAGCCCAGCCCTCTGATGGAAACCTCTGCACAGGGGCTGCTTTGGGGGGCATCTGTCCAGCACTCAGAGCAAAACAACAACCAAAATGCTCTTGGGCATCCTTGAAATGCTAAAATGTTCCTTTAAAAAGCCAACAGTGGAGGCTGCATCCTTTCTGGAGAGGACCAGAGCCCTGCAGCCCCTTAGCCTGACATCCTGCATCCCTCCCTGCCTGCTCCCCACTGCTCCTGTGACCACAAGGAGAAGCACCAGCAGAACCTGCCCAGCCCCAAGCTCACAGCAGGCTGCAGAACCCAGCCAAGAAAATAAATTCCCTGATGCAATCCCTGCCTGGCTGTGATGCCAAATCACTGCATCCCCTGGGGCACTGAGACTGGGCAGGGGTCCATGCCAGAGGTGCAGCATCCCTGAGCCCTGTGCTGCTCATTCAGCCCAAATCAGCCTGCCCAGAGCTCAGCCCTCCTCCAGCTGCCCTGAGTGCCCCTGCCCAGCCCAGGAGCTGCTCCTGGTGCCAGCTGGGAGGAGGGAAATGCAGCCAGGCCTTGGGACCCTGCAGCCAGGGCAGCACTCGGGGCAGAGATTTGTGACAGGGTTCTGCTGAAATCCAGAGAGAGCCAAACCTGGAGCTTTGGTTCAGCCAAATACTGGGATCAACTGCTGGGAATTTACTGGAAATGGGGATTTAACAGCAGGCAGCACTGATGCAATCCCAGCACACCAAGATGCACTGCAGGGAACTGGTGCCATGCTTCCCTGCCACAAAATATCTCCCCCTCCATGCCCACACCTCTGCTTTGCAAAAGCCAACATGAATTCTCCACAAAATATCAGATTTTTGCTGTTTTTTAACCATGCTGCTATTACTTTTTTATTTCCATCTCTAGGACTATGAGGAATCTTCTTAGAGGGATTGGAAAGAGAGGCTAAGACAGCACAAAAAAGCATCCCACAGCGAGGGATGCTCCACAGATCCTGTGACAGCCACATCTTCCTGATGCCCTGAGCCACAAAAACAAGAGCTTCCCATCAGTGAGGGGCAGAGCAGAAAATGATGGAACTCCTCTCAAAGCCCTGCTCTAATGCTTGAGCCTTTCAAGCATCAGAAGAGAATTTAATCCATTTTATAACTAGCATCAGATAACAGTGACATTAAAAAGCAGTCAGAGCCAAGCAGCAACTTCTTTTGGAGGTTATTAAGTAGAAATAAATTAACTTATTTCTCTATATTGAAAATTCCTCTCTACAGACTAAGATCAAGGCTGGCTAAAGCTTTTGACAGCTGTTTGCCCATCAGCCACATCTGCATTGAGGTTAAATAGAGATTTACACTCACAGAAACTTCTGAAAATCTCAGACCTTTGGATCAAGATGCAGCCAGTATTTTCAAAAGTTCAACTCAAAATGTTAGAAGAGCCAATTATAATTAGGCTTTTTCTACATTTCTATATATGGTGTAAATCAGGAGGCAAGTCACTGGCATTGCAGGGAACATGCCAGCAAAAAAGCAGAATGAGGGGAAAATAAACTCTTTATTTGCACAATAGCATTCACTTTAAAGACACCTAACACAGCCAGGGCTTTCAGGAATTTTCAATTTATAAATTCACAGCATTATGTGGCACTAAAGCTTTTACTGTGGTGTTCAGAGTCCAACGTGAGCTGGTGTTTATACAGTGACATTTCAAACCTCACTGCCCTCAGCAGAAATACCTCCAGGGCCAGGGCTCAGATTTGGGTACAGGAACATCAACATCAAACTGCTCTGCAGAGATTCCAGCACTGCCCCAAACACAGGGTTTGGGTACAGGGACACCAACATCACAATCCCTCCAGAGATTCCAGCACTGCCCCAAACTCCAAGCAGACAGTGAGGATTAGAAACTGATTTTGTTTAGCAGAGCACTCATGGCCCATTTACAAACCGAGCTGCCATTGCAACATCAGTGACATGAGCTGGTGGATCTGCTCCAGTCTTGGACATCTGGACACCCAGACAGACACCCTGACACTCGGACACTCGGACATTCAGACACCTGGACACTGGCAGGGGCTGCCCTGGGCTGGTGCTGCAGCCCCAAACAAAGGGCAGGTGGAGCTGCAGCTTCTCTCCCACCCCAAAGGCTATTTTTAGCACAAGGAGATGATGTAAGCTCATCAGAACTGGGGGAAGGGAGAAAAGGTTTAAGAAAAAGGAAAACCAAATGATGCTGAAGTATTTCTGTGCCTTGTCAGGTCAGAGAGGAGGCACAGCCCTGCCCTGCACCATGGCCAGGGACATTTGCCATGGCAGCACAGCATGGAAATGATGGAGGATTTCTCTACACACCAACCCCAAACCAGGCAATGGCACCCAGCCCCTGGAGGGCACTGGGATGCTCCTGCACACCCCAGGGCACCCAGGCAGGTGGGTGACCTTGCTCTGCACCTCTGTGCTCCCTTACAGCACACAGTTTCTGCACAAAGCCTGGTGAGATGCTGCTGATAACCCTCACATGGCTGCTCTTATTTCGTGGTTTCTCTTGCTGCTCCTGTGAGCTGTTTCCTAAGGAACCAAGGCTGCTGTGAGCATTGCTCATCCATCTCTCCCCCTCTGGCTTCTCAGCATCTTGGATAATTTCAGCCAGATGTGGCTCCTGTAGTTGCTGAACACTCCTCTCTTTCTAGCTTATAAAGCAACGGGGTAATTTAAAAAATCATCCTCATCCCCAGAACCAGCCTTGTGGTGGGGCATTGCCTCTTTCTGTGAGGAGCTGGCCTCTCCTGCTCCCACCTTTCCCCCAGCAATGCCCCCATCCTGCTCTGTGTTTGTGCAGGGCTCAGCTCAGCATCACCCTGACCAGGCTCACCTGGAAAAGCCAGCAGAGCTGCCCTGGAGCTGGTGGGAATATAAAGAGGAACATCAGCCAAGGATGTGGGCTGCACCAGGGGAAAAAACAACAGTGAACTAAACCTTCCTGCTGGTCTGCATGAGACAAGCTGAGATGGCAGCTGGCTGCCATCCTGACCACACACATGAGTTGGCTCAAACCCTCCCCAGTGCTAAAAGCAGCTCCTGGTTTAGCTGACAACTCCTCAGCAACAGGGGTTTGGTTTAACTCTCTTATTCAAGATGCAGGTCCAGTTGTCAGCAAATAAAGGATGCTACAGGAAGGACTTACAGCACTGCTCCCCACTTGCAAGGAGCTGGTTCCACACATCAGCTCTCACCCTTATCAGGTCACTTCCAGAGGGCTGATGCTCTGACCATGAGCAGGTCCAGTGGGATGGAGCAGTGTTCCGCATAAAGACTTCCAGACAGCATAAACCAGCACAAGAAATAGGAAAAAAACCCCAAAAACACAACCCACCTTTGTCTCTCTTGCACCTCTCATGGGAGCCCAAATCTGGGAACACTCTGCCACAACCCTCACACTGCTACAGTGCCCTGAATGGGGAATTTGTTATTTCTTTAAACCTTCTCACCAGCACCCTTTTCTCTCCTGGTCCTTCCCTGCAGCACACGAGGTGCAGCAAGCCCAGGACAGTGATTCCCTGGCACAGGTAAGGCTGTGTATGTGACAGCACCTGGTGAGAACACAAACACCCTCTGGGGCAGCCACAGCTCCACCCCAGCCCTGTGCAGCACTAAAACCTGCACACTGCACAGGAGGTGCCCTGCTCCCCTGAGCCTGCAGCCCTCTCCACTGTCACCCTCTTGCAAGCACCTCCAGATCAGAAGACCCTGCTTGTCCCCATCCATCCATCCATCCATCCATCCATCCATCCATCCATCCATCCATCCATCCATCCATCCATCCATCCATCCATCCATCCATCCATCCATCCATCCATCCATCCATCCATCCATCCATCTCCATCCATCCATCCATCCTCCCACCCCTCCTGTCCCCAGCCCAGCTCCACCCTGGGTTTCACTGCAGTTTATTTGTTTGCAGAGCAAAGGGAGGGGATGGTTCTCCTGTGGCTTCACACCCTCCTGCAGCAGCAGCTCCTGACACACCCTGAGTGTTCATGGCTCAGCAAAGGCCACCAGCAGCCCTCCCTCAGGCTGATGCTTCATGTCTTTGCTCAGTGCTTTGGGCTGTCTGATGTGCAGAAAACCCCGTGTCCTCTGAGGCTGCCATTAGCAGTGGTTGGCTCCCTGGGTGCTGCTCAGCCCTGTAATTTCCTTCTGAGGTTGTGAAAAAACCCAGAGCAGAGCTGGTGTGGCTCTGACACCCACAGCTCCTCACTAGCTGGAGGAAATGGGGTAAGAGACAGCAGAGGATCAGCTCTGTCAGTTAAAATAATTGGATGAGAACTGCAACACTGCTCACTGTTTTGTCTGATGAAGCCCAAAATAAACTGCATTACATCACTGCAGGTCACACTGAGCTAATAAGGGTCTGTTCTCACACTGGGGAAGGACATTTTTGTGTCCCTTGTGTTTTCTCCAGTGCTTTGCAGTCAGAGCTCCTTCCAACTGTGTGAGTGCAGGGGAAAATTAATTCAAACTGCTGCCCAAATTATGCAAGAGCCTCATGGAATGGAAAGTGCACATTAACAGATTTTACTATTTTAGGGTGTTCTTTTATGTCTCATAATTTATTTTGCCATCATATTTGCAGACAAATAGGAAACAACACAGAAGCCAAGTAATCCTAAGGGTGCTGACAGAAGATGGAACAAGCAAACAGGCACCTCCAGAGAAATGCTACCTGGATAAACCCCAGCTCACCTGAATACTGACAACATGATCCAGCCCATAGCACTACAAATACAGGAATACAATCCAACAGAGCCTAAAGCATCACTGGCTTTGCTAATATATCCAAAGTATGCCTGTATGTCCCAGCTTCCTCAGCAGCTCCAGTGGAAGCTCACAGGCCACCTCAGGTTGCAGTAGCACCCCATTATTTTACTTTGCAACCCAAACAGGTCATCACACCCATCTGTGGAACTACCAGTCAAATAATCCCAAAGTTGGAAGTCCTCCAACTTCCATCCCAAAGGACAGGGTTTAAACCTTCAGCTGGTGCAAATCTGGATTCCTAAAACACTTCCATGGGACCTGTGGCAATTTTTATCAGCTGAGGAGCCCCAGCTTCCCAAGAGCAATGAATGAAAGCAGTCAAAGTTCAAAGGGCAAACAATTCCCTTCTGTTCTCAGCCACGTTCCCATTCTCTCATCTGTAGCCTGAGATGCATCAGAGCAGCTGCACCTTGGCCAGTTTATATCATCACAGTGCTCCAGCCCCACAAATACTGCTCCCTTTTGCTTCCTCCTCCTCTCTCTTGGTTAAAATAAATCCCTTTGATTAAGGGAAATCAGGAGCACCCAACTGAACTAAATTTCAGCAGTTCCTCTTGGAAACATTTCCATAACTGCCATCTATCAACAGCAGTGGAAAACAACCAAGCTTTTTAAAACTGATCAAAACATTTTTAAAATTTACCAAACCCTGCAATTGCCTTGAGATACAGATCCAGACTTTGATGGCAATTACAACTGGCCCCTGTTTCCAGGAGAATTCAGCACCCATGCCCCATTAAACTCCTTTAGGAGGGACAATTAGCTGAGGACCGACAGTAATTTTGCCAGTTCATTTACCAGAAGGGATAAAGCCAACCTGAACCATGTTAATGTGAGAATCTCAAGACTGGCATCATTCTGTGCTGTTGTACAAGAAATGTACTGCTAGAGAAAGGGATGTGGCCACGGTGTTAATTAGGATTGCTGGGGTGTAAATAATGTTTTGTTTCATGAAGTCTAGCCAGGGCAAACAAATTATTTAGCTCATACTACAGCTGAATGAAGAGCTCAAATGTATAAGAGGATGTCTCTGGGAATCAATAGTGGATCACTGAAACATTTAATCACAGTTTTACTGATCTCACTGCACCATCTGAGCTCTGCAGTCAATGGTGCTGATATTCTCATTAACAACAGAACCATCAGTCTGAAACACTAACGGGGCAGAGCAGCTGAAAGGGCTTGTGCTCCAAGGCTTCCTAGGGAGCAAGGAACTCTAAATCTCCCTTTTAGGAGTTTCCACTGTGATCTCCTGTCAGAACCCAGGGCATCCCTCTGGCTGCCCTGGCCAGGGGCTCAGAGACCTTGGCACAGAGTCAAAGACACCTCAGGCTTTGATTTTAACCCATGGAAACAATTACCAGCTTTATATGAGGATTCAAGCCATGAGAGTTTAAGTAGAATGATAGTTAGTTTGTCACAAGATAGAAAAATAGAATTTTAGGGTTTTTAGAATGGGGGTTCAGAAGTCAAGATGGAGGGATTTGGGTGTGCCTTGTCCTTTTTCCTTCTCCTTCTTAGCCTCCATCTTCTGGGTGCTGGTGGCACTTTTGGATTGGTTTAGAGTAGAAACACACTGTCTAACATAGGTGATAGGTATTGGAAAATTATTGTAAATAAAGTACATGCAGTTTTTAGTATAAAAAGATAACAACACCCTGAAGGTGGTCAGTGCGCCACAGACCGACTTGCTGGACAGAGCTCAGCAGGTCAGAAAAACAATGTTACAGATAAAAGAGAATAAACAACCTTGAAAACCACAGCTGAGCAATCCTGACTCCTTGTTCGATCTCAGGGCTGGGAAAAATGAGAATTTCTGACACCTTGGGGTCACCTTGAGCACAGAAACCCCGAGAATCTCCCACCAAGGGTGAGCGGCTGTGACTGCACATCCCCATAGGGGAGATCCCATCTGGGCACTGAACCAGCACCCAGGGATCCACAGCCAGGCTCCAGAGCTGGTTTCAGTGCTCAGCACTGCCCACACTGGGGATTTCTGCACATGGGAAGTGTCTTTGTTTCCCAGTTCTGATCCTGCTACCTGGCATCACTCTGCATCCCCTGAGGCAGAGGTTTCCCAGCAGTTTGGGAGAAATGCAAGACCCTTTGGGGCAGCTGCTGCCTTTGCATCCCACGCTCCTGTGATTCATCCCCCTCCCCAGAAGCTGAATTTTGCTGCATCCTCCTCTGTGAGGATGCTTCCCTGCACTCCCTCAGCCCTGACCTGCACATCTGACACTCCTGTCCCCAGGCTCACTGCTCCTGAGTCTGGCAGCAGAAATGCTGTGAGAGCTCCTGCCTGGCATCTACAGGCTCCAGACAGTCTCTCCCCAAAGGATATTCTGAAAGACACTGAATTTCTGACCAGGGGTTCCATCAGGCTGCCTGGAAAAGGATGTTGCTCAAAACTGTTCCAATATAGCATTTTTCTTATTTTTCATGCAATTATTGAACAAACATCAGAATGCAAAATAGCCCCTGGGAATGGAAAATGGAATTAAATCTTCCAGCAAACATGAGAAAATGGATACTGACATTTCTATTAGCAACAAAATGTTTCATGCTTAGAAACTGGTAACCTGACACTGCTCCAGGGAATTCAGGAGGGTGAGGAAAAATGGTCTGAGACAGCATGAGGAAGGAACAGAGATAGAGGAACACCCCAGTGAGACACAACTGGGTGTGGGGTGGGCAGGAGGACACCCTGGTGCTGGTGGCACCGTGGTTTGCTCACAGACAGTTCAGACCAGTGGAAAAGCATTTTTTGGCACAGGGTGAAGGACAGGGGGCAGCCACACCTGGGGGTTCTGATGGTGCAGCAGAAGGGAGTGTTTGGTGTGTGCATCCCCAGCTTTGTTTTGTTGTAACATCAACCTGGTCCCCCTAAGGAGGAGCCACCTGGCCAAAGCTCCCCTTGGAATTTACTGTCCAGGACAACCAACAAATGACATCCCAGGCCATCTGTGTGGCTCCTGTGCTGGGTTTTGGAGATAGTGCCATTCTCAGAGACACTTCACAACCTAAAATCACTCACACACCCCTTACACGATGCCCATCAGCCTGCATCCCTTCCCCTCCTCCTCCCAGAGCCCTGCTCACTGAAAATGGCTCACCCTCTTCTCCTCTATTCTGTATTTAATGGCTTTTGAACTTCAAAGAGAGGTGAGAAAACCCCATCACTTCACCGTGCAGTTAAATATTATGCAGCCACATTACTGAAGAACACCTACAAAATACACTGCTAAAATAAACTCCCTTTTGAATTCTTCTTATAATATCTCTCAGAGAGCTCAGAACACACTGGCCTTCTTCCCACACAGCACTGAAGCACCTACTTCACTTTAACCAGGTACACACTCTTCTCACAGTCAAAAGGACTCATCATGTGCTTAAAATTATTCATTTTCCTCAAGCACTTGGTTGAATCCCAGCTTTTATATCCAGAAGTTGCACGATAGAAATTGGAAACATCATTCTTGGGTGGGTATTATACATACATTGGCAGATACATTCAAAAATTATCTAAGAAATCAAACTATTGCTAATAGAACACATCCGACTCCAGCAAAATCTAAAATAAAAATGTACTCTCAATGAATATGGATACTCCCCACACACTGTGTGCCTCATGTACACAACACAGCAGAGCTGAAATGCTCAAAACATAAATTGAGAATATATGAGATCAGAATTTAATTGTGGTTTTCATAACACCAAACTGCTGGAGCTACCTGCATATTATTAGTCTTGAAAAGCATCATGAAAATAATATTTTAACCTTTAATCTGTAGCATGGTCTTTGCTAATAAAATTATCCCAAAGCCATCCAAGCACATAGCTGGTGTCAACTACTTAATATGCAGAATAAATTAAATGCCACTTACATATAGCAAAGAAATACCCAGCTAATTTCATGCACTTTCATGCTGGTGCAGCCACACAACAAACACAGCGGAGCTCTGTGCCTCCTCTTCAAATCCTGCTCTTCTGCAAGAAAATCACCCAAACCACTGCTCTGCTACCCCAGCCCCTGCAAGGCCACTGTCACCTGCTGAAAGAGCTCTGAAATGAGCTCTGAAACAAACACAACACCATTTGTCTCCAGCTTTCAATCCAGATTCACACCCCTGCTCCAGGAACAAACCCACTGGTGCTGCTCCTGGGGAACAGCCCATGGAAATCAACAGAAAGTCTCTTGGTAACTGATTTGTTTCCATCAAGTATTCAAATTTCCAATATTCCAAATAAAATACAGGGAATGCCCGGAGGTGTCCCCCTAGTTTTTTAAGTCTTTCTAAGCCTTCTGATGTTTACATTCTTGTAACGAACCTTCTCACACACTCTATGTAAATAACTCATTGTTTTGCATTCTTTTCTGGAGGAGGAGAAATTTGATGGACTGTTGGCCTGTCCAGTGTCATTGGAGAGGTGGCACTGTCACCCTCCAATCCACTGTCACTTTTGGAAATCCACAAATGCTGGAGTCAGAAATTTAAAAACTCTCTTTTACCTTGAAACAGCAGCATGTCCACGTTGTGTTATTTCATGTCCTATAGTGACAAGGAGGGATCTTGTGCACAAGACCATATTTACTTCTACTCAATGAGATGTGGGCAATAATCAACATAAAGAACACATAAACAGAGAGGAAGAACATGGAAGGTGCTGGACATCAGAAAACTTGTCAGCCAAAAATGTCTCTCACTACCTGCAGAATAAGGCTCCTGCTTCTCACTGTGGATGAACTCTTTTCGTTCATATTTGGCTCTAATCCACTGCTCCCGCAGTAATCTGGAAAAAAAATACAGAGAAAAGGAAACATGGTCCAAGATACACTAAGAAAGAAGTCAGAACTATTAATTCTTCAATGAAAGCACAAGTGTGATTTAAAAGTCTTCCAAAAATTGCATTGTACAGTCTGGAGTCAAGGGTTTCTTCTGCTTAGAGCTGGACAACAATAAATCATTTCCTTGTACATCCAATTTTATTGGAAACTTATTTTTTAAAAATGTACAGATTTAGCAGAAGAGCCTATCCCCACCCACCCAATCAGCCTCTGTAAAAAATCCCCTCAGTATATGAACCATTTTAGACCTAATTTTCTCAGGCCACATACTTCAGTGAACAGGGTGAGTAAATGAAAAATCCCAACCACATACAAAAGAGAGATTATTGCCCTGAAGATATCAATACAGAAGCAGAAGGTGCTGAAAACCCATCTGGCCAAGCTCTTCCCAACTCACAGCCCATACTGCAGAGTTTAAGAAAGCAGTCTATGATGCATGGCAGCAAATATGATTAAAATGTCCTTTACTTTTAATCCTGAAATAATACAGATGATTTATACACCAAGACCTCAAATTCAAAAAAGGAAAAAAATACCCCAAAGATTACAATTTTTTTTTTTGCTATTTTATTTCAGCAGGAGTGTTTGAACCAATGAAGTAACTTTGATCTGGAATATGCTGGAAGTTGCTTCAAACCATTTTTAACTGAACTTATTTCTTAATTGCCCTAGAACCCTAAATAGCCCAGATCACACTCAGAAATAAAGGCATGTGTTATCCCAGCTTCACAGCAGACATTTTGGAGCTGCCTACACTGAAGACAGCAAAAGATCCCCCAGCACTGAGTGTGTTGTGTAAAACCATCACATTTCAACACATCAACTTCTCTGCCAATGAAAACGATTCATATGCTTAATCACCTTTTCTTTTTTGCTGATTATGCAAACCAAATGGTGTCTTTTCAGCAGCCACATCCCAGAAATGCTCAAAGAACATAAACACACCAACATTGCTTATGAAAATTCATCTGCAGGTACGGCAAACACATTCAATAAATCTGCAAGACACCATCCAATGAGAACTGAGGCTGTGATTGGTTTCCTGGCAATAAAGGAGGAAATAATTGCATAGATTTTGTTCCCCCCATTGTGTCAGCTCCTCGGTTGGGGCACCAGGCTTCTCCCCAAGGTTTGGGGAGCACCACAGCTTCCCTGCCCCAAAATCAGCTGTGAGCTCCTGCTGTAATACAAACAAAAACTGGTTTTGTTTGTACCAAATCTGCCTCTGCCCTTCTGCTGCTGTTTCCATGGTTGATCTTTAGCTGTCACACATCTGCCAAGTTTGACTGTGAGCTCTGAACACCCATTTCTCATTTCATGCTGCCGTCCTGTGCTCTGCTCTGGGTGCATCCCATCCTCAGGAGGTTCAGGGGCACTTTGTACAATCACAGAAAGCTTGGAAGGGACTTTAAA
This sequence comes from Zonotrichia leucophrys gambelii, assembly GCF_028769735.1. Classification (NCBI taxonomy): domain Eukaryota; kingdom Metazoa; phylum Chordata; class Aves; order Passeriformes; family Passerellidae; genus Zonotrichia; species Zonotrichia leucophrys. Next base: position 10,897,910 of record NC_088184.1, read on the forward strand.
ACCATATAATTCCAACTCCTCTGCTATGGGGTTGCTCAAACCCCATCCAGCACCCAAGGGTCCAGCAGGATGCCTTTTCTGGATCTGACATCCACAAACATCCACCCAAATGCCTGCTCTATAATGCTGTCACTGATCAGCAGAGCTACCAAAACTTAATCATAAAACAAACACAAATACTTGAATTGACTATTCTTCTTGCAATTTTTCCCTGGCCAGCTGCTGTGGACAGCTTGTTACCACTGAAGCCAAACTTGGACCTTTTCAGCAAGATGATGAGGGATGGAATGGGGAGGAAGAAAATTCACACCACCCTCAGCTCCGCTGACGTCAGTGGCTTCAGCAGGAGCTGCAGCTGCTCTGAGCTCTGGAACTGTGAGAGTTCAGCCTTCCAGCATGGGGCTTTAAACACAGCAAAAATTGAGAATTCATGGGCAGCAGTGGGAAATACTCCTGCTGCAGGATGCAGGCTGTGCAGCAGACATCCTGCAGGGCTCATCCCTGAAGGAAAACACTCCTGCTGCAGGGTGCAGGCTGTGCAGGGCCCATCCCTGGGGATAAACTCTCCTGCTGCAGGATGCAGCTGTGCAGCAGACACCCACCCTGCAGGGCTCATCCCTGGGGGAGCAGCACTTCCCTGTCTGCCCAGAGCTCTGCTCACAGCATTGCTGCAGTGGCCCCAGAGCTCTTGTGCAAGAGGGCACCCCCGGGGCAGCCAGCAGGCACCACACCCCAAGGGGAGCCCTGAGAAGCTGCAAAATGTTCTCCCTCAACATCTGGCCCTGAGCAGGAGTGGCTGCAACTCCTTAATTTCCCAAAGCCCATGGGAATCCAGCTGTGCCACCTTCCCAGCAGCTTCCTGGCACTTCACACACACTCTTCCCCTTCCCTTATCATCACAACCCCAGGCTCTTTCAGCAATAATTTCCCAAAAGCCAGAACACACCACAGAGCAGCCCACAGTTTGGACAACCCAGTGCAAGGCCACCAGCTGCAGCTTCTGCTCCAGGGGTTATTTACAGAAAGCAGAACAACTCCAGTAAAAGAAACCAAAACAAAAACCCAGCTAGGACAGTGAGGAGTTCACCATCTCCCTTCGCTGCAAGAGAGAAGCTGAGCAGGGATCTCACCACATTCACTCTCTTTTGGACTAGATGCAATCCTGCCATAAAAAGCTGCTGGTGCTAAAAGCCAGCTTCACCAGCACAGCTGTGATGAATTCACACAGGAGCAGCAATGTGCCCTGGGATCTGCAGGAGCTGAGAGCAATTGCAGGGCAGAAGATCCTCAAACCATGCAGGGATTGCATGGAAACAGCCACCACTTTCAGGAGGCTGCTGACCTCATCTTAATTTAAATATATCTTCAGAATATCCATTCTTCAGAATATATCTTCAGAATAGCTTCAGAAATATCTGTTTTAATTGAAATGCACTTTTCCAGGCATGAATATGTGTGTATGCAACCCAGGGCAGACACCATACACCCAACAGAGGAGCCTCTATCCAAATCCATCTTTAACTCCAAAAGGATTCTGTGACCAGAAATTACTGCAGTAACAGCCCCCTGGTATTTTACTGCATTTCTGGTGATGGGATCATGCAGCAAATCAGCAAATATATTATTTGTGTTTGTTAAAAAAAAAATGTAAGTGCATCATTCCCAAACTGTGGAGATGCATCAGCTTTCAGGATCAACTCCAAAAGCTTTAACAGCCCACCTAAAGTCTGTCAGGCTGCTGGTTACAGGGAACTTGTCATTTTTTGGCAATTAGAACAGAAAATTCATTGTACTCATCAAAACCCCACCAACAAAACAAAACGCTAAGGAAACCCACAATTCAGAATAAGGGAAAATTCATCCCCCAGATGGGAAAGGACTGAGTTTGACTGAGGGGCAGCAGGTCCAGAGGCTGACAAAGCCCTGCCCACACCATTGCAGGCACTTGTTTGCTTTCCTGACCACCCACACAAGCACCAGGGCCCTGCCCAGGGGCAGCAAGGAAGGTTCCAGAAGAAGCCACTGGAGCAGTTTGATCTTGGTCCCACCTACTCAAAGCTCACAGCAAAAAGCAGCAGAGGAAAAGGTGCTGAAGCAGTTTAATATCAAACTGTGGCTGCATGGCTGCCGTGTGCTGTGTGGAGGAGGTGCTGGCCAGCCAGATTCAGTTTCTCCAGTTTATTTTTTCCCCAAGAGTGATTTTATCTCAGCTGGGCTGGCTGGTGCTCTCCAGAGCACACCCACAGATGCTGCACATCGAAGCTGTGGCTTTTCTGGAGACACATGACAGATTAAAAACCCCAGCCAGAGGTGAAAGTGGCCCAAAAGACCAAACACCCCCCACTACCCCTGCCCAACTGCATCCTTGTGAGGCACCATCAAGTCCAAGAAAGACAAAAGAAGTGAATGTCAAACAGAAACACCATTTCCAGAAGCCGCATTTGCAGCTTCTGGAATTTGTCAGAGGATTTTCCAGCAAAATCCAGCATGCTTTCCACAGGCAGCCTGGTGGATGCAGCCATGCCAGGTTTCTGTCAAACAACTGCTCTAATGAAATTTCAAGTCAGAATCCAAATTCTTTGCTCAGGCTGCAAGGAGAGCCACTGCAGCAGAGACTAAAAGCCTGTCTAGCTTCACACTCCTTTCCTATCTACAAAGTTCTTGCTGTGAGGACTTGCTTTAAAGAGCTTTGTGGAGGGATGAGACAGCTGGGGGCTCCTTCAGGCTCAGCTCATCCTGCAGAGCCTGAGCATTGATGTGCATCCCCTGCCAAGAGCAGCACCCCACGGCAAGGGGAGAGCACAAACACAGGGGTTTGGCTCTCAAGGCATAAAACCCCTGCATTGTGGGTTTGGAGAAATTAAAACTGATTCTGAGCATGCAAAATCACAACATTCTCTGTTAAAATGCTAACTGGTTCCTTTTTTGGTTGCATTGCTTTACATGCACTGTCCAGCACACCACAACACTATTTTTCAGAATGGTTCAACACCAATTAAAACCATGTAGGAAACAGGCTCTGTCAGTACCACCTTAACCTTGTAGCAATTTCCTTTGGAAATTAAGGGAATCAATATGAATTAACAGGTTTACAAGCTAACAGCAAAGAGAAAATGAACAAGGAGAGTAAATCCCATGGCTGGTCAGGATTGAAGGACTGGGCAGATCTCAGTATTTGGGTGACTCGAAGAATTCCTGAGGCTGAGTGCCCAATTTGAGCCACCAAGGAGGCTCCACCATTGGGAATGAACTGATGAGCAGCCCCTCCCAGTGACAACACTGCAGCACCTCAAATTTTACACCCAGGACATCACCCAAGGCACTTCTGAAAGCTGGGAATGTAAAATCTGAAAACCCTAAATAAAAAAACTAAAAAAAAAAAAAAAAAAACCACCTAAAAACCTAGTTATTAATAAAATAACTAGGAGCCTGAGCAAATCTCAATTTTACCCCTGTGGACATTATGCAGTGAAGTTTTTATAGCTATAAAGTGTTTATTCTCTATGAAGCACTGGCAAAAGGAGGTGACAGAGGAAGGGGTGAGGAGTTTGCAGCCCAGGCATGGCAGAGGAGGGGCCCTGCTGACCTTCCCACACCACACCAAGGTGATGGGCTTGGTAGCTCCTCCACCAAATGTACTAAACTTCAAATGATTAAAAAATAAATAAAAAACCCAGAGATCTCCCAGGCAATTTTCCCTCTGCACATCTCAATCAATACAAAAAGGCACTTGAGCAATAACTGTTGCTCTGAGGATGAGGGCATGGATGGTGTGTGCCTCTCTCTGATGTCTCACAACCAGCACAGCCCATCCACCTCACCCTGCCTCATTTCCTGTGCTCACAGGACACTGAACTGCTCTGCATGAGGAGCAGATGCAGCTCCCACTGACCCAAGCACAGAGGGGAGCACAGCAAAGCTCTGCAGCTCCTCAATGCCACAGGATGAGGCTCTGCATGCCCAAATCAAGCAACAGAAAACCATGGTAAGTATTGGGCAAGGACAGGGATGTACTTCCAGCTCTGCAAAATCCCAGTAAGAGGTTATCTCACTTTCTCCTATCAGTTTTCAGCCAATAAAACACTGAACAAAGCCTTTTTCCTTTGCCTTTACTCAAGAGTGAGTACCTGCTGCTGAGGGGTGACTCAATCCCAGCCATGTGCTTGCAATGTGTCTGCCCCACAAAAATCTGCTTCACAGCTCTCCATCTGCTGCTGTGGTGCACCAAGCTGGGCCATGACCCCTTGTGACCATCCAGAGAGAGATTTTGTGGTTTAAATTCCACACCCAAAGCTCTTTGGGCCAACCTTGTGATGGTGTGGGAACATCCCAGAGTCTGTGACTCATCTCAGTGTCAGGGACTGCCCAGAGGAACAGGAGCTGCTCTGGTCACTGTCCCTGGGACATGGGTCAGTGCTGGCAGGCAGAGATGAGAGAAAGGAAAGGGGATTTTTTGTTTGTTTGGGGTTTTTTTGGCTTGTTTGTTTGTTTGTTTTGTGGGGTAATTTTTTCACCTATGAACTTTCCCTGGGCAATTCCAGAGCACCCCTCCAACTTCTCAAACCTGTGCCAAGTGTCATGAAGAGCCAGGAAGCTACAATGGGGTTTTTGAAGGATACAGAAGCCAAATGCAGCAGGCAAACACCATGAATTCCCCAAAGTGCCAACCACAGCACTGCAGGCAAGAAGAAAAAAGGACAAGCTGGCACTACAGCACTACTTCCCCCCAAACTTCACAATTCCTCATGCAGGCAAGGCAGAGGGATTCCAGAAACAGCATTATAAAATTAACAAGCTTCCAATGAACAAAGAGCTGCCCAGGCACTGCAGCTGCTGGAATGAGAGGCACCAAAAGCTCTCAGTGCTGCAGAACATGGTTGGAATCACTGCCAGTGCAGGATGGAGGTGTCACCCATGGTGATGCTTCCCAGGGCTGCAGGCTGGGAACAGCTCATGCTCTTGCAGTGGCTGGACTGCAGCGAGGCGGGGAAAAGCTAAATTTACATCCCTGGAGAAATCAGCACTCCCCTGCACTTGTTCAGCATGATCCTGAGAGGAACAGAGAGCCCAGAGCTAGAGAAAGAGAAATACAACTGGGCACAGCATCCTTGAGACAGGTGTGCTGTGTCCACAGTGCTGGGCCTGCAGCAGTGTCAGGGGATTCTCTGCTCCTCTCAGAGGTCACATCCATCCCACTGCTGTCATGGCAGGGACCCAGCAGTGCTGGCCCAGAGAACCAGAGCACAGCTCCAGGCTGAGCACAGGAACCAGGCCATGCAGGCTGGGAATTGTCCCAGTAAGAAGCTGGGACCAGAAAAGGGTCAGAAATTGGTGTTCCAGCTGCTCCCGGGAAGACTGGCCTTGCCTCATCCTCCCAATGAATCAGTAAATAACCAAGAACAACAAATCCTTTCAATCCCCTGCTCCTCACAGGTTCCCAGCCCAGCATGATGCTGCTCCATCAGCCATGGACCCCAGAAGGGTCCCTGTGAGCTCAGAGAGCCCTGTTTGGGTCCCTGTGAGCTCACACAGCCCTGGCAGGGTCCCTGTGAGCTCACACAGCCCTGGCAGGGTCACAGGGAGCTCAGACAGCCCCATCAGGGTCCCTGTGAGCTCACAGAGCCCGGGCTGGAGCTGAGCCAGTGCCTGGCAGAGCTCCCCAGAGTGACACAGCTCTGCAGGATGGAGGGAGGGAACAGCAGAGCAGCAGGGCTGGGCTGCACTGCCCAAGCAGGGCACAGCACCAGGCACAGACCCTGCTGCCAGCCCTCAGCAGCAGCAATGGGGATGCTCCTGCTCTGCAGGCTGCTCCAGCAGCTCCTGCTGCCTCTCCCTGTGCAAGGAGGGCCAGGTGTGAATGGTCAGGGATCTGCCCTGCTCCTCCTCCAGCACGAGCTCTGCACCCCTCAGGCAGGGATGGGCCATGGAAAGAACCAGGACTGTGCTCCTGGGCAAGCTGGGCACCATCAGAGAGGAGCATCTGACTGGATTAACTGAGACTTGGGAGCAAACAAAATCAAAATCCCTCAGAATTGTATCTCCTACTAATCTTGCTTCTCCAACCCCAACATGACAAGCACACACAAGTCCCAAAATGGCATTTTGGCCCCAGCCAAACTGCTGGGGCTCTGGAGCTCAGAACACTGCATAAATGGATGCTGTTTTCTTGTCAGGCCAGGCAGCTCCACTCACACAAAAATAAAAACATCTTGATACACAGCAGGGTTGGACCCTAAAAGCCAAATTCAGTCCATCCCCTTTACCCTGGATGGCAGAGCACGTTCTGCTGCTCAGCTCCTTGCTCCCAGCTCACCAGGGAGGTTATTTCACACAGCCTTTCAGCTGCCTCCAAGGAGGAGATTATTTCTCATCTAGGTGGAAAAACACCCAACTGAAACCCCCATCCAGTATTTCTGCATTACAAACAACCCAGCATCTCACCCAGCAGATCAGCAAGTTCTGCCTTGCTGCAGAAGCGGGGTTTGAAAAGGCAGAGGAAATCAATGGGTAGAAATTGGCATCCTTGCAGCTCTAGAAACTTGGAAGAGCCTGGGGAACAGACAAACTATTGACTCCCCTGCATCATTTCACTGTACTTATTAAATAGGATCCCACACCTAGCATAAACTCTACCATATGTGTGCAGAAGGAAAAACATTTTCAGGATTTTTATAAATGAAACCTCAATTGTGGCAAAAAAAAAAAAAATCTTATGCTAAAACTAAAGTATTGCAGAGGCTGCAGCTGCACAAACAAATAAATGTTGTTTACCAGCAGAGGTATTTACTTACTGGCAGTCAAGATACGTTGGTTTATAATAAAACGGTGGCATTTTAGATTCATATTTTGCTTTTGCTACATTGTTTCCATTCGAGGCCATAAACTGTAAAAAGAGAAAAAAACAGGAAGAATTAAGAAAATTCTAACAGTATTTTCTTTTATTTTCTTACTTCTACAAAGCAATAAAATTATTGGGATGGGGACCTGTTCTCTTACTGAGAGGTTCGCCCAGGACTGTGCACAGAAGGGCTGCTGCAAATAAATATTGGTTATTATTGCAAATAAATATTGGTTGTTATTGCAAATAAATATTGGTTGTTATTGCTAGGGGTCCTACAGATTAAAATGATGCTGAGGACATGTCCCAGCCCCACCTGCATGATCCCCACAGGAGCAGGAGGCAGCACACAGTGGCATTTTCCCCTCAGGCTTGGGAATCAGATGGATCCCAGGAATCCAAATGGGAATTAGGTAACCAGGGGGAAAAACTTCCCACTGGCTTTTAGTCTCCATGTGCTACAGCCCCAGCAGGGTGATTGCCTCTGACAACACATCCTGAGCCTCAGATCGCATCACTTGTGCCAAAAGGATGAGTTTGTTTTTGCAAAGTCATTGCAGCTACCTCAGGAAGGAATTTGAAGTGACAGACAAATAAATAAACAAACAAATAAATATATAAAAGTTCTATCTCCCTTGACAGCCCTCCTTTCCAATAAATAAATCTATAATGTTTTTATCTCCTCTGACAGCCCACCTTTTCTTCTGATACACAAATGGCTGGTTGAGAACTCAGCAAAGAAAACTACTTATTTCCTTATTCATACATTTTGTTTATTGAAATTCATTTTATAAGTGTAAAAACCCCATTCTTTTCCAGGCAGCCATGCTAAATACATTTTGTTTTGTGTCAAATGCCAAGCATACAAACACAACAAGCAGCAAAGCTTTTTTTTTATTATTACTGTCATGGTTTTGAATTTCTCACATTTATATATTTAATCTATTCCCCAAAAAATACCAGGGAAGGAAAAGCCCATGGAACACTAAGGCCTGTTGTGATGAAACACACAATTCCATGAGGTGCAGCTTTCAGAAAAACCTCAACTCTACACACAGAAGACAGAAATCAGTGACTGGTAGAGTCCTTCATGCCTTTGAAGACACCAGCAGTCAGAGCTGAAAGGTTTCCTGGGTGTCTTTAGCAGCACCACAGAAATCCAGGCCGGTATGGGGCATAAATAGAGAGAATTTATACTGTGAGGGTTTGGTTTTGCAAGCTGTGAATTTAAGAGGAACAAAGCCAGAGACAGCTGAGCTGGGCAGGGGTGGTGGACTAGGCAGACAGGTCTAGTCTGTGAGAAACACTGAGAAGAAGAAAGGAACAAGAGAAGACAATTCATTGCAAGAAACAAGAGAACATATTAAAAATTAGTATATTTTACACGCCATTTCTCTGACATCTTTAAAGGGGTGAGGAAATCCTTCATGATACGGGTGTTGTACTTCAACCAGCACCAAACCTCACTCCCACATTCCCTACCTAGACCTGCTTTGTGACATCCCGTTTCTTGTGGCATTTTTAGGAGGGGAAGAGCCCAAAGGCCTGGCAGGGACCCTGGCAGAACTCTGGCAGGGCAGGGGCAGCACCTACCTCCACCTGGGCATCGTCCCACTCATCCAGGCGCACTGACTTCACCTTGCTGACCTGCGGGATGCTGCGGTGGATGCCCGAGCAGCTCAGGCAGATGAAGATGCCCAGGCTGTGGGATGCCCAGTCTGGGTCTGCAAGCAAAAAGGAAAGAGGGAATTGCACTTTACTGAGTTTTTGGATTCAGGGCAGCAGGAGGGAGGCAGAGACAGGGCATGGCAGGGGGGTCAGGAGCTCAGGGCATGGCAGGGGTGTCAGGAGTCACCAGGTCTGATGTCCCCCAGTCTAAAGGCATCAGGTAAATAGACAAGGAAAATAAATGTTTCTATTGATAGGAATACAAATTAAACTAACGATTACCAGATTGCAATCCCCAATGCAGCTGTTATTCCCCAAACCCCAATACACAGACAGCTGCATGTGCCCAAGACCTCCATAGCTCACTCCATGCTCACATGAAGAGAAGAGGGGAATATCCTTCTCTCATGAGGAAATTCCATCTGAACACTGCATGGAACAGAAACCACATCAGCTCAGGGAAGCCGCTGTGCTGGTCCCTTTTTATTTATTTATTACATGTGCTCCACACTGGGATTTTCCTCCCACAGCAGCCCAGCCCTCCATGCCAGGAGGTTTCCAGCCCTTGCCTCACTGGATAAATGTGGTACCAGTGGTAGCTCTGTACTTTCTCTGAGCAAAACCACGCAGTGTTTACAGCCCCGGGCTGACATCTCACACAAAGCACTGTAAACAGAATCCCTTGCCTCCAAATTCCTCCCTGGAGCAGGGACACAGAGGGACAGGAGGAGGGCAGGGGCAGGAGCAGGGCACATCCAGCAGTGTCCCTGGCACTGCCTTGCCAATGCAGCCAATACAGGGATCTTTGTTTGAATCCAAGGCAAATGTCAGTGCCTGCAGCCTCAGCTGTGCCCCAGCAGCACGAGTTTCCCTGCAGGTCACCCAGGCAGGCACCAAATCCTCCATCCTGCCCAGAGCCACAGGGCTGGCAGCCCCTCAGCCACCCCATGGCACCAGGCTGGAGAGGGGTAAGGGCAGGTCTCTGACAGCCCCTCACCATCCTTTTATCCCCCCCTGAACCCTCACTGCCCGTAGCACAGCAATTATTTATAAAAGGCAAGGGGATGTGCTTCCTCCTTATCCATATTTAATGCTCTGGTTGTGCCAGTGCAGGGAGCAGGCTGGCATGGGGCAGCTCAGCTCTGAGGGGGAAACAAGGGCTGCCACAAGCCCTGCCCTGCCTCAGGGACAGCCACAGCTCTGCCCTGCCTCAGGGACGGCCACAGCTCTGCCCTGCCTGCAGGGACAGCCACCAGGGACAGCCACCAGGGCCCCCAGCACACCCTGGGGAAGAACAGTTCAGTCCCCCAGAGCTGGCTCTGCTCAGATGCAAACCCCAGTGCAGAATGAGGATTCTCATCAGACACAGCTGGGTGCCCACATGGGAGAGGGGAGCAAATTCCCAGGCTGGCACAAGTCAGACACAAATATGGGTTTTTTCTTTTTCACAGGGTCTCCTATCCTCACCAGAGACCCCAATGATTACAACTCAAGCCTGGCAAGTACAAACCACTCAGGTTGATCTAAGGGCCTGGTGCTGCCCACCCTGCTGCTCCCACAGCTTCACACCCCATCCCACATCATGCCCCCACTCATTCCAACCCCAAGGATTGTGGCCAGTTATTGGGCTGGCAGCAAGAACCAAGAGTTTTTCATGCTCAGGCACTTTCTGCGCTCTAACTCATCATATTGTCCTCTCTCATCTCCAAACACGTTTGTAATCAAAGCCTGGGGCCCTCCAAACTTCCTGCCACAAAAACACCCCAAGGTTCAGCACTGCTGAGGGTCCCAAGGGAAGCACCAGGCAGGAGGAGAGTTCAAAGACCTCAGGTACAAACTTAGCCCCATCCAAAAAACTGCTGGGTAGTGACAACCCCCAGCACAAACTGATCTGCCAGGGCAAGCCTCTCTGAAACATCACCCTTACCACAATTTGAGATTTCTCATGGCTCTTGTGTCGCAGACATCTTTTATGAAAAATCCTTTTCTTAGGATTTTTCCTCCTGAGAAGCTGACAGGCCTCAAGAACAAAATGTAAACAATGATTATCTGCTGCTGTGGAATGCAACAGGTGCATCTGTGATTGGCCCATGTTGGATGTTTGTAATTAATGGTCAATCACAGCCCAGCTGGCTCAGACACACAGCCTGAGCCACAAACCTTTGTTATCATTCTTTGCTATTCTATTCTTAGCTAGCCTTCTGATGAAACCTTTTCTTCTATTCTTTTAGTATAGTTTTAATGTAATATATATCATACAATAATAAATCAAGCCTTCTGAAACATGGAGCTAGATCCTCATCTCCTCCCCAATCCAAGAACCCCTGTGAACACCATCACACTCTTGCTCTCCTGGCTGAGGACATCCAACAGAGAGCAAGGCAGCCCAAACCTTCCCAGGCTGCAGCTGGAAGCCAACAGGAATTTCTCAGCATCCTCTGAACAGCCCAAAGGGCTGCAGAGCCCTGCCCTGTGACCTCCCCGTGGCCCAGCCCTGCCACAGAGGGTGGAGGATTGCCCAGCTCCTGGGGGGCTCTGCCAAGGCTGCTTCCCCTTCTGCCCCACTGCCTGCCCTCGTGACACCATTTCCAGAGAAAGCAGGGAAATCCAGCCTCACCCACGCGTCTGAGGGGCTGTGACACACCCAGGCAGGGCCAGCACTGCAGGGATGCTCCTGCAGAGCCTTTTTGGGGCTCTCAGGGGCTGCTCTGCTCCCCAAACACATCACGGGCCCTCCCTCTGCTCTCCAGCACAAATTCTCAGCTCAGGGACAGGGACAACACCAGTGATCCCCAGCCTTGGCTTATCACAGACCCCAACCCTCCCAACGACTGCACCAGAGATAAGGTAACATCTTCTCAAACATGAAAATAAATTTTCACACAAAACACTGAATTTTGGGGCAGCCAAAAAAACCCCACCATTAATTTAGTGAGCCACTGACCCCAGGCTGCATGGAAGTGGAGCCCTCCACAGACAGGTGAAATCCCCCTTGCTGCTGGACACTTCAACAGCTGGAACACCTTCTCCATGCTGGACATTACTGAGAGCTCAGTGATTTTATTATTCTGTCTGGGCATGAGCCAAAAAAGTGCAATGAAATGGCAATATGTCATAATCTGGGCTTTTTGGGCATTGCTCAAAAAAGATGGTTTTTTTCCTAAAGCCTCCAGAATTTTGAGCAAACAGCAGTGAAGCCTAATGAAAACCCTCCACATGCCCAAGTTCCACACAAATTACTTTATTCCATTATTTCAAGCCAAAAGGAGTAAAAATGAACGAGGAACAACGGGAACATTAAAGCAAATATTCTGCTGTAAGTGCAGAAAGGCTCTGATCCTGAATGACCAACTCCAGCCCTAAAAGGCTTTCACTGCCCAGTGTGGTAGAGATTCCTGGTAACTCATAAACAGATCATAATGCCTTTCAAAATTAAGACATGAGTCAGCTTCATTTTAAAAATTAAAGAAACAAACAAAGCTAAACTAAGCTCAGGAGAAGGGCACTGGGCTGGTATTATCCCATCTCATTCATCTGAAAGCAAAGGCACAGCCAGAAATTAGAGAAGCACCCAAAACAAAACTAAACTATTCGGTGTGCTTTAAATTCAGCTAAATTCAGAAATTAACTTGTCCACCCAGCCCTTTTTACCACCAGAAGCCTCAGGAAAAACCAGCACAGTGAACCATGAACACTGCAGCTTGAACCCAGCATTCCTGAACTTAGGGAAGAAGAAAAAAATCAAGGATAGGCACAGAAAATATTATGGAAGAAAAAACAGCAAAAGACACAGGACAACTTATAGAAATCAAAGAGATTGGAAGCTGGATAGTAATGGATTTAAAAAAAAAATTAAAAAATCAGTGCTTCCTGTATCCAGAATATAAACATGGGGTTCCAGTTTGAAAATCCCTAGAGGCCATCAATCCAAAATCCCATGAAGCAGAGCAGCAACAGGCTCAAGGTAGACAAGAGCAACAAACTCAGAGTCTCAAAATTTGGATGCTCCTGCTCCACCTTTTGCCTTAAACCACATTTATCACTAGTTATAGCAGAATATGATGACCAAGGCAGACATCTGAGGCCAATGCACAGCAACACATCCCCAGCACACAAAGGATGCCCTGACCCTGCTGCATCCCTGCCACTGCAGCTGGTGGGAGCTGGTCCTTGCTTGGGATGCAGATCCAGTGGATCTTCCTGAACCCTCTCCTGTTTGAGGTGGCAAAGAGACCTCTCCAGAAAAACAAAGCATCTTTTACCCTGCACTGGAAATGGAACTCATTGATACAGGGCAGAACCACAGGGATTTTAGAGCAATCCACACAAGCACAAAGCCTTTCCTGCCTGCTGCTCATTTCCTCCCTGCCCACCCAGAGAACCTCGTGTTCAGCACCAGAGTTCTGGGTTATTTACCCTGGGGAAGGATCAGGAGGCTGACAAACAGACCCTGGTCATGCATGCTGAAAAATAACAATAAAAGAGTTAACACTGAAGTCAAACCACCTCCCACCAACTCTCCTCTCTAAGTAGGAAAATTTTTCAGTGAAGGCACTGAACTTGCCAAGGTCTTTTAATTCAGCTGGCAGGTCCCAGCAGCCCCCCCTCACTGTGTGCAGCCCACGACTGTGCTGCAGCCCAGGCACCAGGACTGGACAAAAAACACCATCACATTAAACCTCCTTTGTTGCAAAAAGCCTTTTTTACCCTGCAGAAAGTGGCATTGAGCTAAACACAACTGCTGGGGGATTTTTAATTTTCTTTTTTTTTCCTTCTTACCCTCTCTGCTTACAGCTGGGGAGGAGGGATGGCCGATTCCCAGGGACAAAAAAATAAAAAAAATAAAAAAAACCAAAACCAAACCAAACCAAACTCCAAAAAACTAAACAAAAAAAAAAAAACCACAAAAAAAAAGGAAAAAAAGTGAAAAAAGGGGAAAGAAAAAGGAAAAAAAAAGAAAAAAAAAGGAAAAAATTCAGTTTTTAAGTGAGAGGACAATGGAGGTGCAGGAACAAGTTTCCACTTTGAGCTGGATGATGAAAATCCCGTTTCACACCATTGGAGCAGCAGAATCTGGAACAGCTTTCCAGTGGGAGGCAGTGGGGGCCAGGGAGGGAAGAGCTGCAGGCAGAGCCCATCAGCCCCCGAGGGGATGGGCAGCACCCGGGGCTCTGCCACCTTCCCCACCTGGGCTTTCAGGAAGCAGGACGGAGGGAGGAGAGGCTGAGATAAATCAGTGCCCTCCTCAATCCTCAGCAAATCAAGCAGCGCTCAGGCGTTTCCCTGTAATCACCGCCCTCATTGCTGACATCCAGCGAGTGGAAAAGCTTCACCTGCCGTAGGACTGAGGAGGAAAAGGTGTTTACAACCACCTCAGCCTTCCAGAGGCACTGTCACACCAGATCTGCTCGGCTCTGCAGCACCAAGCTCCAATTCCAGACTCCCCTCCATCTGCTCTTCCTCCATCCTTCACCCCCTCGGGGCCTCAGGCACGGAGGGCAGTGTCAGCCAGGATCCATGGCCCAGTAATCCATCCCAAATAAGAAAGATAAAATGATAACAAGCCACGTAAACTGCTGCTGGAGGGTTTAAACTGCAGGATTGCTTTGATGGGATTTCCATTTCTGTCTTCAGAGCCTCTCTGTCCTCCTACAATGTAAAATAATTCTCACTCCATGGAAACACGAGCCTAAGTCATAGAAAAATAAAGAGAGAAATACTCAAGGTCTTGTCATGCCCTGAGATAACCATCCGTCTTATGATGTGAGGAAAGATTGCCTGAGACAAAGAATCATTTAGAAAAAGGAAAGGCTGAACTGCCACATTAGTCTAGAAGAAAAAAAGATTATTCTAATGCACAGAGAGCCATTACACACCACCAATTCAGTAACAGTGCTCAGTTTGCACTTAAGGCTGCATTTACCATGCTGTCTTCACTGAGAGAGCACAGCTTTAAACCCACAAAAAACACAACACCCAGGACACAGAAGTGTGTAACGACAGAGGACCCAAAGCCCCATTTAATGACTTTTATTAGTGGCTCCTACCCCAGAATTCAGTCCCCAAGATGTAACCAAGGCAGCCTCATTATGCATTACAGATCGATGACATTTTCTGCAACCGAAGTATCTTTTATTCAAAACAGCCTTCCTTTGCAATTTAAGGTTTTATAAAAATGCAATTAATAAAAACCTTAAAAAAAAATTCCAAACACAAAAGACCTGCTGGTGAAAAATGTAATCTCTCAGTTATTTTACACCCTGATTTTCACTTTCTACTTTAGCATCCTTTCTGCATTCCCAGCTGCCATGGCCAGACTGTTCTCTCCACCTCAGCCATCCTTCAAAATCTGTTTGAAACCCCTGGTTTCACACAGGAGATTTTTTATTTGCCAGATATACACCCAGATCTGACCTTCCTGAGCACCATCTTCAACCCCCATTTGCACCCAGGTGCAAGTGGGCACATCCTTGAAGGAATCACACCTTGAACAGGGCAGCCTTACAGGGCTTGGCCACTTCACCAACCCTCAGCCAGGATTGAGTGGCAAATTCTGGCAAAGCAGCAGGCTGTGCCCAGATGTCCCCAAGGAGATGGGCTGGTCCTGCAGGGATGGAGTTATTTACCCAGCCCAGGAGGAAATCCTGCCCTGATGCGCCATGTCTGTGCCTGGCTCTGCCTTTTGTGTGGTCACAGCTTAGCCCAGCCATGCCAGGCTGAGAGCACCAGGGCTTTGTGACAGGACACAGAACACCTGGGACAAGCTGTGGCTTCAGGGCTCTGGCTACTGAGCCTCTCCCAAATGCCAAAGCAGTAACAAAAGAAAATAACCCTCTTTGACAGCAGGGAAGGGAAAAAACAAACAAACTTTCACTGGCTGGCTGATTTCACGAACAAATATTTCCAAAAGAAAAAGAAAACCCAGCTGGCTTCCAAATACACAAATTAAAGTGACTAACAGAATTTTCTTTCCCCTGTTACATTTCCAACCCATCCTATTCTTTGTTAGGAGCATCCCTGAGCTAAATGGCTCCCTCTTATCATGGATCCTGTACTAACAGAGTATTCAGGGAAAGGCACTCACCCACCTGAGAAACAGCAATAACAAACCCTGATCCTGGGCATCCCCCAGCTGTACCAGATCAGCCCTGTGGTGATACTCACATGTGGGAAAGCACAGCTCTGCCCTGCTTCCCTCATTTCTGTTCATTCCACACCCTGCTTCTTCCTTCCTTCTCATTTCATTTTCCCTGCTTTGGTACCTTTCCAGTGTCAGCTGCCACCTTTATCTTTTTGTGCACCCCACTTCTCAGCAAAGACCATTCTTGCACCCCTTTCTGGATATTTATCCTGCCTCTGCTGCATTACCTCATCCCCAGAAGGAGCTGGCCTGCCACACCTGCCCAGCCTGAATAGCTGAATTCAGGCTGAATATTTCCTACACTACCTACAGACACAAGTTATTATCTCGTGTTAAGCAGCCCAGGGCATCTCGAGTTTCCTGTCCCTCCCAGGCAGAGGAGCACATTACAGCACCATGAATAGCTCTCCTCTGCCAAAGAACCTGAAGCAAAGCAGTCACTACAGAAATTGGGTTGATGAACAGGGAGGTGGCCCTAAGGAAGCAATGCCACGAGGGTTCAGAAGAGGCTGAGTGATGTTAATATAGCACATCTTGACTTACAAAACACACTGGCCCAAATTCTCCTCTCTGACTTTCACATTCACTAAGACATCTCTGTATGCAAATCTCACCAAAACCCAAGTACGGTTCTGTTGTTTTACAAACCGTTTTGGTGCCTTTAACAACAACCTCCTTACCCTGATATGAGCTATTTTATCGACCTACAGCTCCATCTCCACCCTGGTGATGCCGAGAAACTTCCCATTTTGCCTGGGGGCTTTATGTTCTACACCCACTGGGTGAAGGAGAATCACCCTGCTGATCTGAAAACGGCTCGGGTTTGCAAAGTTTTCTTAAGGAAGGAACAATTTAGGCAGACACCTCCTCGGGGAGCCCAGGCTGCGCTCAGCAAGGCTCCTCGGAGGTGGCTGGTACCGGCAGACAGCAGCAGATGGGTGGGAGCAGGCGGCGCTGCAAAGCCGCTCACGCTGTGCCCAAAGTTCTTTGTCCTTTCCAGCTGGGAACCGGAGGACACAACGCATCTGAAAGTGAACTGCAGTGTCCTGGGATGCAGATCAGGGATGTAAAACCGCTGGGAATGGTTTGAGGTGGATAGCGGTATGCAATAGATCTTGACATACTAAAGAAATCAATAGCTGGGAAAATAGGGCTCAGCTGAAGTGTTGGGTTTTCCTTTAACCTATAGAATGACAGACGCTTGGAAGGACATCCTTTCTATACCCCTCCTCAGAGCCATCCTGCTCAAGCTAATATAAATTTAGGTTATTCTGTATGGTGATTATTTTCTTTTTAAAAACAGGAAAGTTACTTGCTCTGCAATTTTTCTAAGGTTGTTCTCAAAGACAGAACCCACCACCCCACGCAGACTCTGCTCAGCAACAGCACCACGGCCCGACCCTAAAAAATTCACCATCCAAAAGGCGAAGAAGACATTCCCAGCCCAGATTTTCTCCCCTCGGCACACGCAGACGTGTACAGCCATTGCACCCCGCTCCCTGCGCGGCGCAGGCACCCATCGATGGCAGCTGGGCAAAGGTTGCTGGGCAGGATGTCCGCAGCGCTGCCTCCGGTTGTCCCCGGGTGTTTGCTCGCTGCCAGGGCAGGAGCGGCAGAGGGGACACGGGGGACACGGTGCAGACAGGGCAGAGCCCGCACCGCCCGGTTCCCGGCCCCGGCAGCGCTGCATTCCGCGGGGACCCGCGGGGATGACATCAGCGCTCACGGCCGCCCGAGGAGCCGGGCTGGGCCGGGGGAACTGGGGAACCTCAGCGGGGCCGGTGCGCGGGGAGCGCAGCGCATCCCTCCAGCAGCCCCGGAGCATCCCCCGCGCTGCATCCCCCGCGTGGGGACGGGGTCGGGCACACCCTCGGCGGGGCTCCGGAGACGGCACAGCCCCGCGCCCCGTCGCTGCCGTGCCGAGCCGTGCGGTACCGCGCTGTGCGGTACCGTGCCATGCTATGCTGTGCTGTGCCGTGCCGTACCGTGCGGTGCGGGCAGGTGCAGCCGCCGCCCGCGCCCCCCGCCTCCCCTGCCCTTACCCGGGGCGGCGCAGTCAGCGCACGCCGCGTTCCCCGGCCGCTGGAGCAGCTCCACCAGCGCCTTCCTGCTCCTCTCCTTCGCCATGGGGGCGGCTCGGCGGGGCTGCGCCGGCTCCGCCGCGCTACGGCAGCCTCATGGCGCGGGCGGGGGGCGCTGGCGAGGCGGGCGGCGCCCGGGCGGCTCCATCGGCCCCGCTCGCCCCGCGCACGCCGAGCGCGCCTCCGGCCGCCGGGACGCGCCGCGCCGGGGCGGTGCTGCCCTGCCCTGCCCTGCCTGCCCGGCCCGGCCCCGGTGCTGCCCTGCCCGCCGCTGCCGGAGCCGCCCGGGGCCGCCGGTTCCGCTCGCAGCGGGCGCTGCCGCCTCCCCGCGCCGCTCGCCCGCGACCTCCAGCGGCAGCGCCGCACCGGGGCGGCCCCGACCCCCGAGGGGTACCCGGCCTTCGGGGCATCCCGTCCCACCGGCACGCAGGGGTGCCTGTCCTGGTCTAACTCCTGCCCGCGGAGGGGATGCTGCCGCCGGTTGTTGTATTGCACTAATAACCGCTGGGAGCCGAGGGTCCTCACCTGTGCGAGGTGGCAGCGACGCCAGCTCTCCCTGGCCAGGGCGTTGCCACAGAGGCAGGTTCATGAGCAGCACGTTTGAGATACCCCTCTAACACCAGCAGATTTTGGCAGGTTCATGAGCAGCTCTTTTGGGATGCCCCTCTAACATCAGCAGCTTTTGGGGGTACTTGTGAAGTCTCATCAGTAGCTCCACACACTCCAAAACTCTCCTCCTTCCCTGCTGTCCTTGCACATCACCACCTGCTTCCATGCCTGTGTCTGGGCAGGAGTGTCCTCCAATGTCTTCCCACGTTTTTCACACCTCCATGGTGTTAGGGAAGTATCAGGGGGGAAAACACCCCTGTGCCACCATGGCTGTCCATCTCATGCCATCTATGGGGCAAGGCTCGTTGTTCTGCCAGCCAAAGACTAAACAGTCACTCAGGGGCAGGATGTGGGAGGCTTTTGGCCAAGGAAGGGCTCAGGGCTGTCTCCTTATCTAACCCCTGCTGAAACCTTCTCACGTATGGGTCACCTGTGATGCTGCAATGTCCTGTCTGTGGTTCACAAGTCTCTGCTTACAAAAAAAATCTTGGTTTTGCAAAGCAAGTCCTCATTTAAGTCATCCAACTCTGTTTCCTCCAAGAAAGCAGAGCCCTCTGCAAGCTCAGCCCGTGCCATTCATGCTGCCCATGAGATTCAGGGTGTGCACGAGCAGGAGGAGGCTGCCAGTCCTGGAAAACTTCCACAGCCAAATAAGCATCTTGATCCTGGGGAGAAAATAGCCCCTTAAATACAGGCAGAGTCATGGCCTGGTACATTTACAATGCTCCCTTTGCCTGGAATAATTTTCCTAAATGACCTTTGCATCTGCGCTGCCAGAGAGGTGACTGCATCCAGGTTTATTTCTGTTTTAAACTGATGCTGGACTGTTCCTTGCTGACTCAACCCAGTGTCACACATCGTGCTGGGCTTGCTGGATTTACACACACAGCTTGATAACGTCTGGAAACTCACTCCCATCCTAACCAAAAGCAAAATCCTCCTCACAGACCTTTTGTGGGGAAACTGAGCTGCTGCACCCAGAGCCTCACCTTCTTCAGCCTCTAACACTTACCTGGAGCACTGAGTTGTCACAGCCTCAGAGGGAAACCAGCTCAGCTGAGCACCTTAACCCTCCACACCTGTGCTGTGCTCAAACTTGACAGTGGAAATGCTACAGGATCAGAGCTTTACCTAAGCCCAAGTTAGGCCAGGTTTTCACTTTGGCTTTTGCAGAAGAAGCATTTGCTGAATGTTTCATGCAATAGCCAAGATGCTGCACATCATCCATGGACTCACTGTGGGCCAGGGTTTGGAGCAGGGAGGGGTTTGGTTTGAAAGTCTCTGTTTAGCTTTCCATTAAGACTTATTGATTCTCTTAATTTTTTGTTCCCCTGGTTGCTAGGCAATTCCTGTCTCTCCTCCGAGTGCTGGAAGCCAGGGCTGCAGACAGAAATTTATATCTTGTAATAAAATCAAATAAAACAGAGCCTGCTGTCAATGATGAGAGGGGAGAGTTTCATAAAGGACAGGCAGAGCAGGGGAGCAGGGCCAGCAAGGGTCGATCAGCAGCATCCTCAGCATTTAAATCTCATCGCAATTACTCCAGACTCCACATGGGGAAACAAACAGCCCCTGTGGGTGGAGGGAATGTGGAGAAAAGTTGGAACTAAATAGCCAGAAATTAAGATAAACTTTTGTTCAATGGGAATCAAAGACTTGAGCCGACCTCACACGTACAGGGGTGTCTCTGTGAATTTACTCCTGGTTTATCCAAGGCTGAGGTTGGGTATTGTCCCAGTGTGGGCTGGCACAGTGTTGATCCAGGCAGGCACTGAGGTTCTCCTGATGGACACTGGCTCCTGAGGAGTGTGATTCCTGGATAAAGCAGGGGCTGCATCTGAGTTTATTTCTCACATGGAATAAAGAACAAAGGTTGCCCCTGCAGGGCTGGTGGAGGCTGATGGCATCACTGCTCAGGCTTGTCCATGGCAGGCTGTTCCCTCCTCTGAGCTCTGCCCCACACTTTTCCTGAGGGTTGCACCTTTCAGGGAATGCCTAAATGAATTTGCTCCTTATTGTAAAAGCAGGGTAACTTCGATGATGGAGAGAAATTATGCATTTCACTCTATTGATATTAGAAGGCTAATTAATTGCTTTATTGTACTATATTATTCTATATTATATTACATTTAAATTGAAATTGTACAAGTACTTAATTTAACTTAACTGTACAGAATTTCACGACTGTCCACTGACAGTCCTGACACACACATATGGATTCAATTGGTTAATGAATCAAAACACACTAGAATTTAATTACTTTTTTTTTTTAGGTAAATAATTTTTACAATGTATTCTACTTGTTCTGAAACACAGGAGCGGTAAGTGAGATAAGAATTGCTTTTTCTTTCTCTGTGGTTCAGAGAATGTGAATCTCAGAAATAATTTTGGGAAGTTGTGCTCTGCTTTTCTCTGTGAATAGAAATGTGGCCACAGCTCCTATTTCTTGCAAAATCTCTGACCAAACTCTCTGGAGAAGGGTTGTTGCTGTCAATACATCTCCCTCATTCAGATGCTTCCTGTCTCTCCACTGCTAAGTGACTTGGAGGTCTGGCAGAAATTCACATCCATATGCATGTAAGTAGCTCCATATTTATGTGTAAGATGTGTTTGTTTGTAAACACACACACTTTTAACTCTGCCTTTTCCAAGTCACAAGGTTGTTGCCTTAGAAACGGACGGCATTAATGCCTTCTCTGAGGTGCTAAGCACAGTGGCAGCAAGGGCAGCCATGGAAATGCCAGATACTGAGGTCAGGCCAAAGAACACCCAGAAATTCCTAGAAACCTTTCCATCATCTCTGTGCTGACGCCCTGAAAATGCACAGACATAACCGTGCCTTCTCCTTGCCCTTCCACACTGTTCCTCTCACCCTTTTGTTAACCTGCCTTTTGTTAGCAGGAGCTGTTCACTCTGGGGTTAGTTAATTCCCCAGCCCTGAAATGGATAAATCAATGTCACCACCATGCAAGGGAGAGGGTGTTAAACACAAGCCTTGCTGTGACCCAGGAGCTCATTCCCAGCACAAGGTGGGGAGGCATTACAGATTCCTGCGTGAACAGCAAACCTGAACAGAAATATCAATAATTCATGCCACAGCAACTGCATTCCAGCAAAGCTCTGGAGGAGCAGGCACCAGGCAGGATTCCATGGGCTTCCTCAGCAGCACAGGGGAGGCAGCTCTGGCTGCTGGAGGTTTGTGTGAGCGAGCTGCAGCGCTGGCACCCACACCTAGGTTACACCAGCACCAGCTCATTTCCGTTGCAGTATTGGTTTCCTGTTCAAAAGAAAAAGAGAAAAAGGAAGAAACCAATCCTAGAGGTTTTTCTTTTAAAAAAGGAAAGAGTTTTCTGGGTTATCCAGTTAAATCAAGAGTGGGTATAGCTGGGAGGGAGGAATATCACAGAGCAGGGCAGTTTAAAAACTCTTGAACCAAAAATGCAATATTGATGCCAACTTTCTCTTATTTTGAGCAAATTGCTGTATGGAGCCTGTGAGATTTTTTGGAAAAGCACACCCGCAGCATCTGTGTAGTTAGGATGTGTGGATTGAGTTGAAGAGGATAATGCAGGAGAAAATGATGTGAGGGTGGAAAAAGAGCTGTGATGTCCTGTGTCTGCAGAGCTCTCTGCACCTGCAGCAGCCCTCAAAGAAGACAAAGTGTTGTGCAGCTCTGAAAGTGTCTCATGCAGAGTGATCTGCAGATCAGGGTTTCCTTCCATTTGCATAGCAGTTAATTCTATTGCAGTGTCACCAGTGTGAAAAAAGGGGAATCCTTTTCTCCCATGATTGAACAGTCATGCAGCTACCACCATGCAAACCAGACCACAGAGATCCTTTGTAGGGAAGCAGAACTGGGGACAGTGAGGACAAGGGGGGAGGTTCACACCAAAATCTCCTTTTATAGATTTCTGCAACACCCCAGAGCTGATCACTGCTCTCTCACAGCCATGCTGCCACAAAACTTCTCCAACCAGCAGCCTGTCATGTGCTCAGGACACTCTTTCAGTTTCTTTTCCTCCTGCCTCTGGCCAGCAATGGGCTGGTTTGGGGTCAGTACATGATTGCAGGGGTTGCTCAGACAGCGTGGCTGGGAGCCAGAATATGTCTGAGAGAGAGAGGGGGTAATTGATGGCTTGAGATGTTGGATATTTGTATGTCTGTTCCACGGCACCTGGGGAAATCTCAGTGTAAGAGAAACAGCTCTGCAACAGCCCTGCTGTTGCACCAAACCCATTTCCTATGATGTAAAATATGACATGGAGGGGGCAGCTGAGGGAATTGGCTCCATGGCAGCAGCTGGAGATATGCTGATTTCCATTGCCCAATGACAGGCTCTTTTCTGTGCACAGAGGAGATGAAATTAGTCCAAGGAAGTCAAGAGTTCACCTCTGTCTGTGGCAGATCACTGCTTTTAGCATTACTCCTGATTTATCCTCATTGAGAGACTGAGGCCTGTGGAATCTCTGTCTGGAGAAGCCAACCTGTGTGTGATGACACTCATACATCAGGGGCTCAGCTCCTCCAAAAGAAAGTCAAAGTGATTGTTCAGAGTGGGACATCATCAGTTCAGCCTGAGTCAGAGCCACAGCAGGACAGGCTCAGTGTGCAAACAGCAGGGCAGCACTTATTGTGGAGATTGCTTTGCTCTATTCCAACAATTTAATCTCTTCCTGGCTCACATGGCTCATCCTTCCAGGAACAGCTTGGAGACATCCAAGCAGGGACTGAGCTGTGTGATGTCACCTTGCAGGGTGCAGGGTGGAGACTGAAGTGACCAAACCCACCTGCTGAGGCTGAAGGTGACATCCCAACCCTCCCACCAGCTCTGGGACCAGGGGCTGCTCTGCCAGGACACAGAGCACAGGGGGTGATGGTGCTACAGCCAGGACCACAGGGCAGGGGGACAAGGCCAGCCCTTCACTTCTGGTCTGGAAGTCTCTGCAGCAGAGCCTGAGTTCCTCAGAAGAAAAAAGAAAAACCATTTTAAAAGGCCATAGAAGAAGTGAGAAAACAGAACAGTTATTGTCCCCAGTGGTCATTCTCGTGTCACAGACTGCTGCTGCAGCTCAGGCAGCTGAGAGCACATCCCCTTCTGTAGCACTGCTGAGCTGAGATTTGAATAAAGCTGCAGATGGAAACAAAACTGTGGTTTTTCTCTAGAAAGAGATTTAAAATGATGGCCTAAGAGAGCTGCCAAACAGCTGGAGATGGTAATTGAGCCTCCCCCCGATTAACTTTGTCCACACAAAGTTGAGGGCCATGTCCTACCATTCCTCTGGCTGCTGATGGGATTGTTTGGATGTCACTGTATGCCTCCTAAAAGCTCCCACAACGTTGAGATACAGAGCATGCTGCTCATTTATCTGTTTATTTCAGTATACTTTGCCAAAGAAAAATCAGCAAAGAATTAATTAACAGCAATTATTTCTAGCAACAACAGAGCAGCCCTGCTCCAAAAGCCATGAAAACATCATCATGAGACCCCTGTGGCCAAAAAGCCTTTCTAAACAGGTGCAAAAATAAACAGTTTTATAGCAGGGTATAAAAAGAGCCCAAGCCAGGCTGGGGAATGGCAGGAGAGCAGCCATTCAATGGCTGAGCTGGAGCAGTCACCCAGGTGACTTTTGTGAAGGAGCTTTAATAAACAAACCAGAGCAGAAGCAGCAACCTGAGTGAAAGAGCCAGCATGACCAGGTTATTGCTGCCACAGAGGGTTTACTGCACCCATCACCCTGTGCTGTCAGTGCTGCTGAGGTGATTTACTGTCCCAGGCAGTGCAGCCCATTAGAGCTGTGATCTAAAGCACAGCCAGCTCCAGTTTCAATGATAAACATCACCCCCCTGCCTATTACTTGCTAAAATAAGCTGAAATAAAGCCATCAATGCAGACATCTCTGTGCCCAAATGAGCCCTCCTAGCTGGCACCAGCACACCTGCAAGTCTCCTGCCATGCCTGCTAAAAGGATGGAGGTAGATGTTCCAGACTCGCTCTCATTTTTCACTTACCTGGTTCATTTTCAGCAGCCAGTGAGCTCAGCATCTCTGTTTGACCAGAACTTGCACCTCCTGCCAGCACAGCCCTGCAGTGACCCAGTTCTGTAATATCTCTGTGCTGCCCATGCCCAGCCTGAGCCTCTCCCCTCACACAAGGGGAGAGATGTTCCCCTCCAGATGAGTCCTGGTTGCTGGCAGTGCACAGTCCCTCTTTTCCACCAGACTCTGCAGCACAGTTTGCGGTTGGGGGAAACAAAACTAAACCCCACAGCCCAGCCACTGCAGCACCCCAGGGATGTCTGAGCACACAGAGTGGTCACTCCTCTGTCTGCCACACAGATCCTGCTCTGGGATTAGACATGGACACCCTACACCTCCACCTCTGGATCAGACAGGAATTGGAAAGCACAGAGAAGATTTGTGCTGCCTTAGCAACCACTCTGAGCATGCACATGGACATGGGAGATGTGCCAAACAACAGCACAGCCCAGAGCCTGTGCTCTGTATGGGCTGGGTGAGGACAAGGCTAAAGACAACCTGCTTAACCCAGGGGTTTAATGCAGCACAACTGAACTGCCAGCCCCACACTAAAGAGCAAAAGCCAAGGGAGGCAACCTCAGCCCCCAGCAAGGAGCCAGCCTCATTACACCCCTGGGATTTCCTGCTTGGTCCTTGCTCATGGACCATGGAGACTCATTTATCAGAGGGGGTTTGTTCCTGCCTGGTTCAGCACCCTGAGTCACCAGCAGTTTTCTCAGCACTGATCTGATCTGCAGCTTCCCTGCAATCCTGAGTGGCAGAGGGAATATTTTTTCCCCATCTGGGTCTGCCTGCCCACAACCTGACATCCTCAGTGGGGTGAAATTCCTTTCCACCCACCCAGCCCTGCTGCCTGGGGCTGTCAGAGCAGCCCAGAGGAGAAGAGCCCTGGCTAGATTGGCAGCAGATGGCTGCAGCACACAGCATCACATCACACCCTCAGGGCCATCCTGGTGTCCCAGATTCAGCAGTGCCATCATTCTCCTGCCTTGCCCACCAAGGAGAGGTGCTTCCAAAGCCAGCTGAAAAGCAGAGCATGGTTTAATAGCAGAGAAATGTAAATTGAGAGACACTACAGGGCCTGACTCCCCTCCCATGCTGCTGCCTTCCCATGGGCTGCCCTTGCTCAGCAGCTCTGCAGGATCAGAACTGGGTGTGTGAGCAGGTTCTTGCTGAGCAGGGCTTGCTAGCAGTAACAAATCTAGAAATCCTCCAGAAATCAGAGCTGTTATCTCCCAGCTCTGAAATAGGCAAGGTTACTGAAATAGGCAAAGGACTCAGCTGCCCAAAGGGGCTGCAAAAGCACCCCCACCACCTGCTTTTGAAAGTCATCAAGGTGAAGTGAAAAGCCTGGGGCATTCTGTCTCCTTGCTTTCTCCACCCCCTTGCTCTTTCTTTGCCAGCTGCTTTCCAGCACTGCTCCCATCTGAGTTTACTATAAGGGCCTGGACAGAAAAGCATCCACAATACCAGGTGGTTTGTGGTGTTGCTCATTGCAGGACACGTGGCCTGATGGACCCACCATCCCTCCCACAGCAGTGGGAACCTCACTCACTCTGAGTGGGAAGGGCTGCTTGTGCAGGATCCCATTGCAGGTGGGGAAATTTGGGACAACAAGGGCTGGATTGAGCCCACCAGATCTGACCAGCTGAGCTGTTTTACCTCACAGAGAACCATGGCTTTGTTGGGATTCATGGTGAATGCCAGATTGTCATTCAGCCAAGCCCAGCAGGAGTCAGCAAGCATAGGATTGATGCACCTGCTAATGCAAATCCCAAAATCTCCTGGATAATGAGAGAGAGCACAAGCATCAGAACCTCTAGGGAGAGCCATAAAAACCTGTCCCTGTGTCGTCATCAGTTCCAGGAAACAAAAAATGGATCTAGGTCTATCAAGTCCCCTGCACACACTCATTGGACTTCTAGGTGACTTTCTATGAAGCTCCTATTTTGAGCAGTGATCAATTATGCATTTCAAGCCATATGGCATCTTCATTCCAGAAGGAAGGCATTTTGTCTTGAAATCTGTAAGCTAGAAAATCTGCTGCATCCTGACAAAAATGCAACATTGCCAGTTAGTCACAGAAGCAGATCATTAAGAAAATTAAAAACAGGATAAGTTTAATCAGATGTCCAGTTTTCATTGAAATACCCTTGAAAACGATATCTACCCTTGTATGTGCACTTCCAGTCTTTTTTAAAATTCATCTGAGTCAGAGCTTTGATTTTTGTGAGTAACCTGATATAATATACAACATTCCCAATTTAGCAGAAGGATCTCTTCCAGCATGGATCTCCTCCAGGCACAAAAGCACTGAAGTCCTCTGGATAGATGTGCTACCAGATATGACAGCAGTCCTGCACACTAGCAGAAGTATCATTCCCATCCCAGGAATTATGGATGAGAAATGTAGAAAAATACTGCTCTCCAGTGGAGCCAGAACATCCAAGGCACTTCTGAGAGCAGCAACAAGTGATGCTCCTGACATTTTTTATATGGCAGCAGGCTGTTCCTTCTCCCATAGTCTCCTACAACCCAGGTTTCATTCCAGATGATCAGTAAAATGGTGTTGCCTCTCAGTTCTCTGCTTGGAGACAACAATAAGGTGAAATTTAAGAGTTGTTTTAACTCATTGCCCCTCACCTGGTTCAGCAAAGGCAGCAAGAAGTAAAAGCTGTTTTGATTGCTGCCCCAAGGGAAAATAATCACCAGCAACACTGTGTTCTCCCAAGGAAAGCAAGCTGGTGAGCACTGACACAAGTGTAACACACAGCCACGGAGCTCCTCGGGCCTGAAGCCAGCAGGACAGACTGGAGAATGCTCTGGGGAAGGAGCAAGGTGAAGGTCAGCAGGCACACCCAGTGCTCTGAGTGCTCACAGCCCCAAACATTCACCCACAGGTGCTGTGACACCCCTGCTATGCCAGGTATGTCCTTGCAGGGGCAGAGGCAGCAGCAATCCCTCCCCAGCACTGAGGCACAGCCTCACTGTGCTCCTACAAAGGACTTTGGACCGTGGCCCATTTCCAGAGCAAGCACAGGAGGCTCTCTTTGTGCAGGCTTTTCAGTGAAAGCACGCCCAGAGCTCTGGGAATGTTTATTAAACACTTTCTTCCTGGTTCTGCAGGTCACTGTAGCTGTTTGGAGAGATACACCCAGAGCTCAAGGTTTCCCAGGAAGAGGTAAGGATGGTTAACTTGCAGCAATGTTCTCTCTGTAAATAACTGCTGGGATCAAGGTTAAGCTCTTTGTGCTTGAGTGGATTTTAATCGGAGCAAAGAATGTGTGGGCAAAGCTCTGCTGATGCAGAGCCCTCCAGGGATCCCTGGGACAGCTCCCAAGCAGCTGGGCGCCTCATTAGGGTGTGAATGAGCCTTTGCTGCAGAAAAGCCACAGAAAAGACAATTGCACCTCCCAGGCTTATTGATTTCTGTTGCGATGGTAACAGCTCACAGGGATCCTCACTCCAACACAGCCACCACTCCTCCTGCTCCGGGCTATCCCTTGCACACCTGTGCAATTACACCCGGGCTGGCGGGCTGTACTCAGTCCCAGCTGATTCCCGATGCTCTGCCCCTCTCCAGGTCGCAGGAGCTGACAGCAGGTGGAGCTTCACGGCACGGGCAGCACCTGGCAGGCTCCTCACAGCAAGACTGATGCACTCCCAGCAGCTCATGAGCTCAAACAGCTCCACCTAGAAATCAGTGCCCCTGACAAACTGCCTCCCCTGGAGCACATACACCTCAGCCCAGTGTTTCCAGAATACACATTTTACAGAATACACATTTTTCCCAGTGTGGTGACAAGCTCCTGGAGAGGTTCCTCCTCGGCCTGGGCACAGGAAAGCTGGCTATGAACCTACTGCCTTCATTTGGTTTATACCCCACTGTCAGTTTAAAGGAGTACAAACCTGGATACCACCAGCAATGCTAAAATAAAGAGGTTTCAAGTAGAAAGATTTAATTAATGATTTGTATGTTGGCAGGAATTAATTGAAGAACATTCTGGGAACTCTCCCAGATGACTCCAGTGCAGGGAAAACTTTGACCCCAGGCCTGGCACTAATGGCTTTTTTCCCACCACTTCTCAGCTGCATCACATCTCAATGCCTGATGTCCCCCAGCAGCTCTGAGCTTCCTTTAAAGCTCCACTGAACGTGTCCTTTTGTGCAGGCAGGGACAGAGGTGGCCCTGCCCATTCCCTGAATTTCCAGCTATCCACTCCCAGCTCCCCTGTCCTGGCACGAGGGGACAGCAGCTGACTCACTGCTGGGTGAGACATGTCCATGGACCTGGACAGGATGAGATCTCTGGGCTGGTGAAAGGTTTACTTTTCAAACCTCTCACCCCACAGTCTTGTGAGGGTGGCAATCACTCAGCACCTCAAAAACCTTGTAACAACCCAGAGGACAGGGCTGGCATCAATGTCCCAGGGAAACACAGATGGAACTGGTGAAGGAACTGCTTGGCCAAAACAGCAGAGCAGAGTAACAGCCAAAAAATGAAACTACCACTGGTAACAGCCCAGATTATTCCCCCACCACTGCTGGCTTCTTTCAGACCTACCAGGAATTCATTTTGCCTTATAATATTCAGGGAGCACAGAAGCATGAAATTTGATTTCTTTCTCCTGAAGATGCTGGAGATTATTTTAATTCTAACTTGGTATCACTGAAAGAAAGCTCTTATTCAGTGGTTTAATATAATGTCTTTTAGTATCTGTTGCAGCAATACAATCTCTGCTTTCTTTCCTATAAATGTACTAATCTCACCAAAAGATATAATTTGAAGAGTAGAATGAAGTGGAATAAAAATATGCAGCAGCAGGCAAATGTCCTTTTCAAACAGGAACCTGCTCTGAGCTATGTGCACTCTGTTCCATCAGATTACACAGAGCAACAATTCAAATCTCAGCCCCAGTGATCAGTATGGAGAGCAGAAAATGTTCCTTCAGCCTTCCCTGGAATTTGGTATGAGCAGATGCACAGGAGAGAGGCAGAAGCAAAAGCAGCCAGCAGGGGAGGTGAGATCTATCAGAGAGGGGCCACCAGATAAAGAGGGAAAAATTACAGAACTGCCTTGGCAGAGAGAGCCAGGTACACAGAGAAATGATTCACTGGGTTAAAAACAAAACCAAAAGCATAACAGGGCAGAACACACAGTGGGAAACACATCCAGAAGATTTACACATTTATTGCCTGCTTGAAACACATTTCTAGGGGCTAAGAGGCCAAATTATTTCTGCTTGAACTCAACATTAATTAAGAAAGACTTCAGCTGCATTAGAACATGCAGGAGAAATACCACTGTTCCCAGTTAAATGATGAAAAATTTAGGTGAATAAAAGCAGAATCAGTCCCTGAATGGGGTCTGAAACTAGAAACACTCTCCCAACAATGATGAAAGATTAAATGACTGAAAAAAACACTGCCTCAAGTACCCCCACAGGACCCCAGAGTGTTCCACAGCAGGGTGAGACCACCCAAGGGATGGGGACTAATGCCAGTATTTAATAAAAATCGATTTTAAAGTACAACAGCTTTATTTCCACCTGGCAAGTACTGCAGTGAGCATATCAGTATTGCCCAGAAGATTAATCAGTAGTTCAAGAGCTACACAATAAAGGATTGTTTGGTTTGGGTTTTTGTCTCCTTAAAACAAGACTTCACTGTTCTTACAGAGACAGGGAGAACACTTTGGCTGTAACTGTTTTGCCTCTAGAGAAATTAAAACAAAGAAGTTAAGAAATACTTGGGCAAAGCAGACAAAGGCAGTACTTTTGCTCATTTAAAGAAAAATCTTATTTTAGGACAATTAAACTTTGGAAGAAAAGGTTCTTTCAGGAAACACTTCCTATTGCAATATGAACAAAATGTACAATATGTACTACATTCAGAGTTATGCTTTCCCTTCATGAGAGACAAAGTTGTCTGTCTTCATCATGACTTCTTAGCTTTTTCTTCTGATTTCTCATTTATCAGGTCTTTAAATCCCAATTTTTCCAGTGGTTCATTAGCCATAAGTTGCCTAAGTAAAAAAGAAGAAAACAACAAAACACATTTTAGAGAACACAGCCTCTCTCTTGGTTAGACAACAGCAGCATTTTTTCTTTCATTACTATTATTTACCCTAAACAGATCTAAGAGATCTATACAGAGTGCCTGCTGTTTGACAAGACCTCAGAAAATTCAGTTTAAGGAAAGCAGCACTCAGCAATTATTTTTCCTCCTTATAGTGGTTTTCCAATTAAATGTGTTGTTTCCCCATTTTAGGTACTGAGTAAGAGTTTCTAAGAAAAAGACCTGACCCCTGGTTATTTTTAATTAACACATTGCATAAGAGCTTCCTAAAATTCTACCAATGCCATTTACACTTTCAAGTGAGTCTGGTTTAGAACAGCCTTTGTGGTGCCATTAGACTGGACTGTAGTGATTTTCACACTAGTTTTTGATCTGCAATGTACTTTCCCTAGATACAGAGAAATTTCTGCATTTTTCAAAGTTCCCTGACTCACTCTTGTACAGGAAGGATTGCAAAGCGATGCCTGAATGGAAACATCCCTGGAAAACCAATCACCAATTCTTTCTTCACTTGAACTGACTACAAAAACTTTTAACTTACCTGCTTTAAACATATTTCTAAGGGGCTAACAGGCCAAATTATTTCCACTTGAACTCAGCATTAATTAAGACTCAATTGCATTAATATATACAAGAAAAATACCACTGCTTTGATAATTCTTTGTTAAGTTACAGCACGTGTAGGCATCTTGAACACAGTCAGCTCTTATTGAGCAGGCCAGGCAGAGGGTGAGCAAAGTTAAAAGCTTAACTTGTAATCACAGCTGAAAACAAAACAAACAAAAAAAAAAGCTTCACACTGGCCACTGTGCAGGGTGGAAGCTGCCTGGGTCTGGAGTTGGGCTGTTGGCTCAGCAAGGAAGTAAATGATCAGTAATCATTTACTGTGATCAGTGATTCGGTGACAGATGAAGAGGCAGTTAGACATGCCACTTAACAAAACTTTCTTTTACTAGCACACGGGCATGGCTGTGAAGATTTTGAAGGATTATGTTGTATGAACTTATCTGATCATTCTGCTTCTATTCATAAACAGCTACAAAACCTAAGGGATTAGCTGACCAAATTACAATCTTGGCTAGACTGATGGTTGGAGTTTTGCACCTTGGCTAAAAGAACTCTGTAAAACAGGGTGGCTCATTCTAATAGTAATAATTGTAGTTTTGTAGTAATAATTGTAAAGTGTAGTTTTTGTAATAATTGTCATTGGAGAAGGTTATGCGACCTTCTCCAGATGAGCTCACAGGAGTTACTGTGGTGTTTAAATGCTGGCTCATTGATGAGTCCCTGAGCTGTGGCCACAAAATCTGCTCACCTGAAGGTGGTTCTGCCTTGGGCTGCTAGAAAGACAAAGATGTGAGAATCCCCCAGTCCTGTGTGGGATCCTCACCTGCAGGCGGTAGTGTATACTTCAGTGTGCAAAAAATGATGAGTAAGACAGTGTATAATATCTTAGCTGCTCGCTGTTATCCCTCTGCACCGGACAACACGGAAACCACAGAGCAGGTCCCACGGAGCATCTGTGCCCTTCATGGCCAAACACCCTGCCTGGCCCGGGCTGCCCTCCTTCCCTCCCTCCCCGCTGTCCCCGCGGCCGTGCCGGGGCACTCGCCTGTCCATGCGGCACTCCAGGTACGCCATGGCGCTCTGCCGGCACGCCGCGCTCTCGTAGCCGCTCTGCCGGAGACACTCCATGAACCGCTCCTTGAAGGCGCTGCACTCCCCTGCAACACACACAGTGAAGGTAACACAGACAGACAGACACACACAGCGAGGGTAACAGACACACACACTGCACTCCCCTGGAACACACACTCAGCGAGGGTAACACACACAGACCTGTAACACACACACACACACACAAACATAGTGAAGGTAACACACACACACACACACACACACACACACAGAGCGAAGGCCCTGTACTCCCCTGTAACACACGCACAGACACACACACACATACATAGACGCTGCACTCCCCTGTAACACACACACACAGTGAGGGCCGCGCTTCCGCGGCGCCCGGGCCCCGCGGGGCAGGCCCGGCGCTAGGCCGCGCTACCGCACCGAAGTGATCCAGCGGGAACGCGCCCTTGTCCGGCGGCCGCGGCGTGAAGCTCTTGCTGCTGAAGTTCATGGCGGTGGACATGGCGGTGCTGCCGGGGGTGGGGACGCGGCGGGCCCGGTCCCTGCGGTCACTCTGTGGTCGCTCAGCGGTCACTCCCGGTCACTCGGCACTCTGTCTCCGCTCGTTCCTGCCGCCTGGGGGAGCTGCGCGCCGAGCGCATCGAGCGCGGTCACGTGATCGTTGCCGCCCGCAGCGGGCGGGGCCGGGCCGCCATGGACACGGCGTGGGTGTTGCTATGGAAACCAAAACGCTGTGTTTGTTGCCATGGAGACGGCGGCGGCCGCCATGTTGGGCCGGGCCCGGAGCGAGAGCGCCTCTGCCGTCCCTGAGGCCCGGGCTGCCACAGCCTCTGCGAAATGAACCGATGATCAATGAACCCCGTGCCACCGTCCTCATTCCCCTCTGAACGCTCCCAGTGCAACTCCCCTCTGAATGCAACGCAGTTCTGGGCTGTCCTGCAGTGATTTGGGGGTCCCTGTGGGTCCCTCCCGGCTCAGGATGCTCTGGGATTCCCTGAGTCCCTCATTCGTTCCTGTGAATGGCTGCTGTGATGGTCGGGGGCTGCCGGCCCGTGGAGGGGCCCAGACAAACGCCCTGTCCTTGGCATTTGTGCATTGGGACATGGAGGAGGAAAGAGCCAAATCTGGAGCCTGCTATCTGAAAATCCCTTCATGCAGGATCCAGCCTTGTCCAATCTTTCCCTTTTCTGTGCAGGGCTGAGGCCAGGCTCCTTCCTTTCTGCCCCACGAATAAATTCCTCACCTGTCACTGCCGAGCCCTGGGTCCTGACCCCAAAGCCCATTTTCTGGGCCCAGCTGTGGCTGGGGTGTGATCCCAGGGCCCTGGGGATGGCTCTGGCAGGAAGGCAGGGTGAACTTCCACAGAAACCCAGCAGGGTTTTGGATGGGCTGTCCCCATTCTGTTGAACCATCAGCCGCCCATGTGGTTCCTCATCTCTCATCAATCCTCCTGGTTTAAGTTGTGCACAAACCCTAGGGACAGCACTGAGTTATTTTTATTTTATTCTATTATTCCTACAAGCACGTGGGTTCACATCGTGTGGCATTAATGGTGGGGAACAGCAGTAAAACCAAGAGGGTGCTGGCAGAAGCTGGAGAAATGGTGAACTTCCAGATCCTCAAGATGTACAATAAAGGAAAAAAAAACCTTTTGCCTGCAGGTTTGCAGCACAAACTGCAGATTCACAGTCTCCTTCTGAAAGGAGGATGAGAAATAGCTTTAATTTAACTCACCAAGTGTTAACCGTGGATTACACTGACATTTTTTCTTCTTTGCCCATAGCTGCAATGGGTTTAAGACAGTATTTTATCTTTCTTAAGTTGATTTTCTTTTAATTAAATGACTGAGCTAAGCAGGAAGAATTCAAAGCTGGGGAAAAAAAAGAAATGAAATAGCTTCAATTTTTAAGGACAGCCATTATGGAAATATTAACTGCAGCTCCATTTAAAGTGTCTTTTGTTTATGCTTTGATTGCTTTCTTATTACAGTATTGAAATTGTAAATGGAAAATTACACCATGTTCTATTACATAAGCAACTGGTTTGCACAGCTTGAAATATAAGGTTTTATTATTAGGTTTTCAGGGCTATGAACAATAGATGGGTTTTATTATACAGTAAATAGCACTTTTCCACTTGACTTCGTTATAACACTTAATGGTAAAAGGGAAATACTCCTCTTTCATAAATAAATGCAGCAAACAGTCTCCCAGATTTCAGACAGCTGAGCAGCAGGGAAGTAACTTTGGTTTATCTGAACACATTTAATTCATGTGCCAAGGCACTTGATTTTAGCAAACTGCCCAAATTACATTCCTTCCTTTCTGTCACAGTGGCCAACTTGCTGATTTCCCATGTGATGAAGGAAGAAGTCAAGGGAAAAAGATATGCAGAGACCCCACAGTGGAATTATTCCCAGGCAAGCAGCACCAACCTTTCCAGCGCTGTTTAACACCTTTACCTCAGTAAGGTTGTAGAGGACACCCAGTTGGTGTCAGTGTGGATAGTGGGAAAATTCACTTCCCCAGCATTGCCACAGGCTGCCCAGGGCACTGGTGGAGCCCCCATCCCTGGAGGCATTTGAAAGCCATGTAGATGTGGCACTTGGGGACATGACTTTAGTGGGGGAACAGTTGAGCTCAATGATCTTAAAGGTCTTTTCCAACCTAAATCATTCTGTGATTCTCTGCAAAGGCTACATCAACTTGGTATATTTTATTATATTCATTGTATTTTATTTTTTTAAAATCTATTTGTTAACTCAGGGTTTTTCTTTGGAGTCTTAAATGTTGTAATTACTTCAATTCAGGTCAGGTATAGTAGCTGGTGTTTGTTATGATTACTTAATGTTTTTATTGCAAATGCCAGTTGTACCTTCTAGAATTTCCTTTAAAGGTACAGGTTCTCATACAATCTAATACACATGCTTCAGCAACTCAGGATAAATTTTTCCCAAGGAGATCAAATAAAATCCCTATTAGATAATCATTGTGAAGAAAAAAACCTCATTTGTGGATTAAACCTACCAGTTCCAAAAGAACTCAACAAAAACAGAGCCACAAACAGAGAATGAAATGTTTTTCACATATTATCTTTCAAAGGAGCAAGAGACTTTGCATCAGGGAAATCTGAAATAGCTGCTTCAGCAAAAGGGTGCTCATTGTACAAGAGATATTAGATAATTTGTGGTGTTTCACAGTACCTCTAGCATGGAGTCCTGAGCCCTTGCCGAAAATTGAAATCCTTGAATTAGAAGATTTCCCAAACTAGGGAAAATCTTGGCTCTTCCCCTTTCAAGTTACACAGCTTGATAGACTAAAAAAGAAATAAAAATCCTTTGCTTGAATCAGACCTTTCATCATTAATATGGACTGAAATAACATTTAAAACTGTTCTTTTCCAGTGTTTCAGGTAGTGCTGAAAACTCACTCCACTGGTGGTGTTTATCCATCAGCTGGACAAACATCTCCTCAGAAGGAGTTATTACACACTCACCATTACTTTGTGGAAGCACCAAATTGAGTAACACTTCAGAGAAGAACCTTTATTCATTTTACAGGCAGGGAAAAGTCCATGACTTCCATTATTTTCTCTCTCTCACCACGCTGCCTCTCCTAAGAGCCTGCAGACTCAAATTATCAGGTACTTAATTGGAAAATAATTTATTGACAAGCCATGAAAGGCTCGGAGTAAAGCACTAGGGGATTTCATAGCTTGACTTGGGATAGCTGTAGGAAATTAATGAGCTGAACAAGACCAAGCACATTCAGATGCTGGAATTTGTGCCCTTGAGACTGCTGTTCCCAGGCCAGGAGAGAACACACCTCAGAGAAACATCCTTCCAGGATCACTCATTGCTGCCTCACCTCCGCCAGCTCTTACATAAGGCTCTTGCTCCATCACTGCCACAGGCTGTTGTAAACCATTTTTCTCCCTTTCAATTCAGGTTCCTAGACAAGCAAAAATGCAGAATATTGCCAGAATAGTCTGGGGAATGGGGATTTCTGTTGTAGATGATTAATGAAATATTATTGTTTTGCACTTACAGGGAAATCGTAGTTTCATGCCAATAAGGTCAGGGCCTTAATAAGTTATGTGCTCCATAAAGATGTACAGAGTGATAGCTCATTTTCTGTTATTACTGAGCCAAAGCCTCATCAGTTTAGAGAGGAATGTTGTAGAAATGGCAACACTGCACTGAGAGGTGAAACAAACCTTCATCTTAAATTGCTGGTTGCAATTCTGGTCCATCTAAATCCACATCTCCACCCGCACCAAGAGAGGGGCCCAAAAGGAAGATGTGGGACCCTGCTTCTGTAGTTATCAGCTAATCACCCTTCATGATATGCCTCAAATTTCTCTTGGATTAACTCAATTTCTGCAATATGTTGTTGAGAGAGACAGAAGCCAGAGACCCAGAACAGAAAATCCTTGCAGCTGTGTAGAGGCATTGGATTTATCAGCTGTATTTTGAAAATCATCTATTTATAACCCAACCTACTCAATACTCATCTCCCAGGTCAGGCTGCCTTGACTTGTTGGTGTAAATGTAGATCTGGAAGATCATGGTTCTAGCTAAGTTGTAAGGGATTTTACTGCAAACATTTTTGTAGATATGAAAATCTATTAAAAAGTACATTACCAGCATCAAAGCCAAGGATCTCCCATGTGTTTTCTCACTGGGTGAGACTCATGAAGGAATAGCATCTATTCAGTCCAAGAAGGAGGCTTTTAAAAACAACAAAGTTCCCAAGAATGGTAAATGCTTAACGTTTGGAAAATGTTAGTATTTAAATAAATAAATGTTAGTATATAAAATAAAGTGGGAAACACTCTCACCTTAGGCTCTGCACAGGGACAATGCACTAATCTCATGCACAGATTTTTTTAATTTTCTTCTCCACTGACCTGACTCATCACATATAATCTTTCAACTCAGAACATGGAAAAAAAAAAAAAAAAACAACCCAGGAACCTCTTTTTTAAAAAAATTGCCATGAAATAAAGATTTTAAAAATATTTTTTCAGGAGTCTTTCTTCCCAGAGTAGATTTGCAGCCCACGCTGGTTTGACAGATGAATGAAAAGAAATTAAAGAATCATTTGTATAAAAATGAGCAAAGTGAACACTTGAGAACACCACCCTGTAGTGATCCTGTAGAAACACAGATTTGCAGGGTTGGGAAGAAGTGGGTGTAATCCAATAAAACAATGCAATAATGATGAAAAATTGAAAGAGGTCAGAGTCGGAAAGCTTTTGATTTCTTTTTGCACTGGCATTTGTCAAGGCAAGCAAAATCCATTAGCGAGGAGCAGCCTGAGTTTTAACACATCTGGGTCTTTAAAAATGTTAATGTTTAATAGGGTGTGCTCAGGCTTTAAATGTCCCTGATAACAATGCATGGGCTGATAGGCATCTCTGGGGGCTGTAAAGCAGTGGCAGAGCCTTGCAAGGCACACCGGCACTTGGTGCTCACTCTGCTGGTTTATGATGTTATCAGCAGTCATTGACTGAATTATGGCCTTATAACAACCCTTTCCCTGCATTATCCTACAGTTACTGTAGCTCTGTTCACCTGTGTGCCATGAGGAGGTGATGTGACCTTCTCCAGATGAGTTACTGTGGTGTTAAGGGCAGGCTCATTGTCCAGGAGGAACTGATGGGTCCCCTGGGCTGTGCCCACAAACTCTGCTCACCCGAAGGGAGTTCTGCCCTGGGCTGCTAGAAAGACAAAGACGTGAGCTGGGAGCAATGTTTCCCCCATTCCTGTGTGGGATCCTGTGGCTGCAGGCTGTGCTCAGGATTGCACCCTGGAAGTGAGGGATGTGAGGACGGAGTGGGGCTGAGGGCATCACATTGGCTCTATTCTAAAACTGCAAAGATTCCCTCCCTCTGGAGAGCTCATCCCTCATTTCTCCATGGCTTCAGTGCATCAGGCTGCAAGTCCATGTGCTCACTGCTTGAGAAAGGGCCTCACTCCATATTGTCACCACAGATTGAAGGCTTAGGGAAGGTGATTTTCCTTGCTCTGGCAGCAGCCAGCTCTGCTCCAACAGAGCTCTGTGTAAAAAGGAACAGATTTCCTCCTTTGGTACCCAACTGGCCCCATGCAGGGCTTTTTCCTCCCTCTTACTGCATATTATAAAGTCTCAGGAGTCCCAGTAGTCACACCATTTGCTCAGAGAAGAATCTGGCAGAACAGGATATTCTTGGAAATGTCTGGGAGAGGAGGGTGCAGGCCAAGACCTCTCAGCTGTGCAGCAAATCCTGAGATGGATGTGACCATCCAGTGCCCTCCTCTCTTTGCCCACCCTGCCTGCACAGGAAAGTTCTCCTTGTGAAAAACTGCTCTCCTGATAAACAAGCCTTGGAGAGCAGGCAGCTTTTTCATGTCAATCTAGTTAGAGTTTATTGATTCCCCTTGCCTTTGGCTAATGTACTTTTATTATTATTAATAAATA
The DNA here is from genome assembly GCF_028769735.1 of Zonotrichia leucophrys gambelii. Lineage (NCBI taxonomy): Eukaryota > Metazoa > Chordata > Aves > Passeriformes > Passerellidae > Zonotrichia > Zonotrichia leucophrys. Next base: position 10,936,469 of record NC_088184.1, read on the forward strand.
ATCATCATTTTCCCATCAGTGTAGCCTGCACCCGGGAGCCTTGGAGAATTCTAGCAAAAGAATTATTAAACTAAAGATTTCTAAAGGGTTCAACAGCAGCACAGCCCAGTAATCTGCCAGAATCTGCAACTGGGGAGTAAAATATCCCCACTGGAAAATATGGGACAGAGCATCAAATCAGCTCCTTCCCTTAGAGCCACCATTTCTACAAGGCGCTTCCTATTCTTGGTCACTTCTGCTTTGTTGTCATCCCCAAGGATGCAGAGGGTGGGGGTGGCTCTTGGAGCTGTCACCTGGGCACGTGGGCTCTTGCTTGGGCTTGGGACATGACTCAGTCCCTGCAGGGCCAGAACTGCTGCCATGTGCTCCTCCTGCCTGGCACCTCCATCTTCTGCCTGGCCAGCTGCAGCCTGATCCTGGCTCCTCCCAGGTTAGCAGGATTCAGGATCTCTTTCCCAATCTAGGCAGGATTGCCTGCAGGGGACAGTTTCTCCTAGAGGATGGCATGCAGCTGTTCATAAACAGAGGGAGTCATCACCAGCTGCTGAGGCAGGCTTGGCCATCCAGGCACTCTGTGCACTAAACTGCCAAATAGTGACTGATATTTTGGGTTTGCTGGTAGGGGATTCTTGGGACAAAGACGGTAACAATGCTAGCAATAAAAAACACTGATTTGCTCAAGGAGGTGATTTTAGTGGGGTGGCAGGAAAGCAAAAAGAATCAGAGCTCTCACCTGTAAATAGATCTGCTCCTGTCATCAATCCTGAATTAGCACATCTTCATCCCACCATTCCAGCTTGTCCATGGTCAGTCTTGTCCTCCCCAAGGGCTTGCTTACCCTGGGCTGTGCATTGTTGTGGGCTTTCCCTCCTGTGCCCTGCTTCCTCCATTGCATCACTGGGGTCCAGCTGAGTCCTGTGACCTGGCACAGAGTCCAGCATGGCTCCTGTCCTTGAGTTCTGACCCTGAAATCACATAGAGAACAACATGCCCACAACACAGATATTCACTGGAAAACAAACACCTCGTCCCGGTGTTGTAGGTGAAATAAGAGCTCCAGATTATGGTAATCCATGGTTCAGAATAAAAGAGGGTGTTTCATCTAGCAGGAAAATGAAGTACATCTGATCTGAGTGGATGTAAACAAGTCTGCAGAGCCCTTTTCTCTGTGTAAAGCCACTTCCCCAGAAGGTGTGTTCAGGCAATGACAGAAGGGCTATAAAGGGACCCCGAGATGCTCCTACCCTCAGCTGCCTTTGGACATGGCTGTGCAGAGTCTCCTGCAGTACCTGGGCTCCTGCTCGCTGCTCTGTTTGGCAGCAGGGCTCTTTGCTCTCCTTTACTTTCTCTCCAGCTCCAAGAAGTCAGTTTGCAATTTGCCCCCTGGGCCACGACCTCTTCCTGTGATCGGGAACCTGAACGTGGTGGACCTGAAAAAGCCATTCCAGTCGCTGACAGAGGTAGGGGCTGAGCCAGCAGGCAGAGGGAAATATGCAATTCCTGCAATGAGAAATGCAGCTGGGGAAACAGAGATGTGGTTGTGTTTGCTTTGTGTGGAGGGCAGCAATGAGATATGTGGCACACAGGCAGAACAACTTTACCTTCAGAGGTGCACACACACACACACACACACACACACACACACACACACTTGTATTTATATATATGAATATAACACACACACTCCTTTCTTTATACACACTTAAGTGTAGACCTCCCACTCCTCACAATCTACTCCAAATTGTTGGTGTTTTGAGCCCTTCAAAGGCTGCAGGTAAAAGACTTGTGCTGGGCCAGGTTGCTGCCATCAAGAGATGTCTCACTGCCACCAGACCTCTAGGAAGGAATGGGTGGATGGAAGGGATGAAGCAAGAAAAGGCATCATCCTCACAGCAGAGGGACAAACTTTTTTCCAAAACTAATTACATCTCTGCAATGCTCAGCAGAACTCTGCCTCCCCAGCCCTCCCCCTGCACACACTGCTCAGGATGGTTGAGGACTCAATGCATGGATTTTATATTCTAGCTAATTAAATTGCTTTTTCTTACACAGCTCCATGGATACTTATATTTCTGAGAGAGAGAGAGAGAAAAAAAAAACATTTAAATATTAAAAAGCCAAGGGCAATGTTTGTTTTAGAAAGTGTCTGCTGTGTTCCCTCGGGGACCTGGGGACAACTCAGTGGGAATTCAGATTTTATCTGGTTGCTGTAGAGACACTTGAGGTGCTGTGAGGGACCTGTCACATGCCCTGTGTGTGTGCTGCTTGCTGGACACTATGGTGGGGGAAAGCTGGTCCCCAGAGAACTCCTTCAGCCCCTTGAGCATCTGCAGTGGGAGGGCAGACACTGCAATCCTCCTGTTAGCTGTGGAAGGAAGGGCATCCTGTGTTTCCAAAGCACAGAATTCCTACAGCAGGCACACAGTGCTCATCTTCCCTGATTTATGGGGCAGAGGGTTGTGCACAGATCAGTTCTGATGGGCTTCTGGTCCTGAGCTCCTGGGTATGTTTGAGGATGTCAGTATGAAACTATTTATGAACTATTTTTGGCAGTACTGGGGGATTTTATGATACAAATATCACGTGGCAGCACCAGACTAATTTCCCATAATCTACCAAGGAGCTTTATTTGGGCTTTCAGGCCTGCCACATCCAATACTTGTGCTGCTGAGCAAAACCAGAGGGGCTGCCAAGAAGCACTAATGCAAGGAGATGGCCAAAGGAAGGCTCAGAGCAGCTGTGATTCCCTGCCCCTGGCTCTGCCACTCGCTCTGTGAGCTGCCAGGGATGGAAGAACCAGTGCTAATGTTATCTCCCAAGCCGTCAAACCACTGCTTGATGAAAACAAATTCAATTTGTCTGGTGTAATAACAGGAGCTGCTTCTAATCTGAAATTCAATTTGTGGAATCTATCTAATGCATAGAAAATGGTAAGCCAGGCACATCAGAAACAAGAAGACATTTGGAGGGGATGGCTTGCAGTGTGTTCAAACGAAGCCTAAAATACCAAGTGAATGATTAGCTTGTCAAAGCCACCTTTCAGGGTAACAGATGATTCATTTTTAATTTGCTATAAATGCCTAACACTCCTGTGACATTATCTACCAGAATATGCTTCCTAGTCAGATCCAAGTTTCTGGTGGCCAGCAAGTAATTCCATAATGACTGCAACACTACCCACCTTGCCATAATTAGAGACAAGTGCTGTCCTGAAAGAAAGAGTTATTGTCTGGCTTTGTTTCTGCAGGGTTTGTGGCTTCAGCCTCAAAGGTGTGTGCACGCCTGCTTGCCTCAGGTCACCAGCACTACAACAAACAGGCCTGCCTGCAGCAGCATTCTCTAGCCAGCCTCCCAAGGTGGTATTGCTGGTCTGCTACTGCAGAACACCACAGGAATGCAGTGGCACTTTACTGACTCCCCTGATTGGGGCAGTGATAGCAGACACCTTGTTGTGCAAACAGGGTGCAAGCAGAGATGCTGGCAATCGATAGCTGCTGCTCACTGCTTGAATTACAGCAGCACCTGGAGACATCAGGCAGGGCTGGGAGGCTCCTTTTGGTCTAGAAACCACCTAGAGTGGCCAGTAGTTGTGTTTGAGTCCAGATCGGGTTTTGAATGAACATATTTACTCACCTTGACAGCTCTCCAAGATCTATGGCAGTGTCTTCACGGTGCATTTTGGACCCAGGAAGGTCGTGGTACTGGCTGGATACGAAACCATCAAGGATGCCCTTTTAAATCATGCTGAAGAGTTTGGAGAGAGGGCAGAAATACCCATATTTAGAAAAATGACACAAGGAAATGGTAACTGACCTTTTGCTTGGATAAGTTTTGTCTCTGTTCATTACAGCCTCTCAGCTGAGAGCACTGTCCTCTTACAGATCACTTTTTGTGATCTTAGGAGGCACCAGTGTGTAAGAAAATTTATGAACCACAGGTGCCATAAGGATGTTACACATTTATTTTAGGCATAGCATTCAGCCATGGAGAGATGTGGAAAACTATGAGAAGATTTACCTTGTCCACACTGAGAGACTTTGGAATGGGAAAGAGAACCCTTGAGACCCGAATCCTGGAGGAAGTAAATTCCCTTATCAAATATTTTGAATCCTATCATGGTGAGTGTCAAATCTTTCATCCAGAGACAGAGAACAGGTCTAGCAGAACAATAAAGATTAATGAAAGTTTAACTCTGAGCAAATGGTATCTCGTGGTTAAAGTTCAGCATAAAGTGCATTAGGTTATTGAACCAAGGCCTTAAAACACTGAAACAAAATTCCCTGCTATGAATTCTGGGTGGGGAATGAGTTTTCTTTGGGAGCTCAGGACTACATTTCCATAGGAAACCAGACTGAAATGAGCATAGTCATTTTGTCATTTGTTTTCATTGCTTGAAATACAGGGAAACCATTTGATACAAAAATGATACTCAACAATGCTGTATCCAATGTCATCTGCTCCATATTGTTTGGAGAGAGGTTTGAATATGATGATCCAGTATTTCTAACTTTGCTGAAGCTGATAAATCAAAATACTAAGCTGTTGGGCTCCCCTATGGTGCAGGTAAGAGTTTAATTTTACAGTTTTTGGGGAATATCCAGTTTCAGCATTTGTTCTTCTGGCTTCCCACATATTTCTTCTAGAGAACAAGAACATTATCAGCCAGTCAGCCTGTACAGAACACATCTGTGGTTCTGTATCTGCAATGCACAGATTACCAGATTCCTGCACTTTGTCAAACTTATTAGTAAAAAAAACATTTTAAAAAATCCAAATTTCACTAAACAACTTTACCCTCTTTGAAGAGCAGAAGCACAATCCCAAACCTGCCTCCTTGAATTACGGAAGGAACATTCTATTTCTGCAGGAATCCAGAGTTCCTTGGACTGTAGAAGGGGGGAATTACAGCCTCAAATGTCAGGGCATAGGACAAGGGACCAGCAGTGTGATTTGAGATACCAGTATGTGTTCAAAAATGCCAATTAACAGTAAAACTTGTCTTGCAGTTATATAACTTCTACCCATCCCTTGGATTTCTGTCTGGAGCTTCCAAGACTGTGCTACAAAACATCCTTGAATTGAATGCTTTTCTCCAGAAGCTCTTCCAGGAGCACAAAGAGGAGCTTAATGAAAATGACTTAACAGGCTTTGTCGATGCCTTCCTGGTGAAGCAAAAACAGGTACTTTAAAGCTGGGTCCCAGTGCCTTTCTATTCCCTTCTCTTAGCTCTGACTTGACATCCCACGAAGGCGAAATAAGTTCCCACTCAGCACACATAAGGAGGAGATCATCCCAAACCTTCCTGCAAGAATGGTACCGGGATAAACTGTGTTGCAGTAAATAAATTCCAATTCATTGGAATTTTTTCTAATATCTAGACTTGGGGATTACACATATTCTTGGGACCAGACAAATTCCACACAGCATAGGTCCTAATGCTAAAAGACTAAATATTCAGTTTTCCAGCACATATAAAGTCACAGAAGGCTAAAATGCAGATAAAAATGGTGGCAACACAGTCACACATGGGTATTATTTGCTGCATTATCCCCATGTTTTGAAGGAGTTAAGGAAACCACACACTGCATTCAGCAATGGAAACCTGATGTTTTCAACCCTGGACCTCTTTGCTGCTGGGACTGAGACCACATCCACAACTGTGCGCTGGGGGCTGCTGCTGATGATGAAATACCCAGAAATTCAGAGTAAGGAGGACACATCTCTTGTTAAGGCTTTGGTTGTAGAAGGGAGCGGAACTCAGTGCTGCCTAGAGTAATTATTCTCAGTGCTCTGAGAGAGACAGCAAACGTTGACTTTACAAAGGAATTTTATTCAGCTGGATTGCAATAAACCAGCCCAGCCAAGTGGGAGAGGCTGAGGGGCAGCCTACAGACACAGTAAAGCTCCTGGTAATTCACCTGCAGGCTATGGGCTTACGTCACTCAAGGTCTCCTCAGGAGCTGATTCTGATCTGGTTTCTGTTGGAGGTTATGGGGTAACAAAGGTGTGTAATGAGAGTCAGGCATGAGATGGACTGTCGTGAGTCCATTCAAGCTGCCTTAGCCCCACAACAAACCTGAAGGAACCCCACCATGCTCTGACTTACCCACTTCTGCCCTTCCCAGATATTTACAGCTTTCCCGTTTCCTCATTTCTGCCAAACTGGTAGCCATTTCAGTTACAAGATGAGATTGTTATCAGCTTCTTAATCTTTTCCTCCTTCCAAGGAAAGATTCAGGAAGAAATGAACCATGTCATTGAACCAGGAGAGCTGCCTAAGTTGGAGGACAGGAAAAAAATGCCTTACACAGAAGCAGTAATACACGAAATACAAAGGTTTGCCAATATTGTCCCCATGGGCGTATCCCGATCGACTCCCAGAAATGTGAATTTCCGAGGCTACGTGATTCCTAAGGTGAGCTCTGAGGCTGCCAGCTTGGGCTGCACAGATTCCTCACAGCTTTCTTTAAAGCAGATGAAGAAACACATAAATAACTAAAGACACAGTGATGCATGGTTTAGTCTGTGCTGTGACCCTTTGTCTTAGATCCAGGATAATTACTGTAAACATACAATGGATTGTGGTCTGGTACAGTTGTTTGAATCATGATTAACCAGAGATTTAATTAAATCACACTAGTTTGAATCTTTTTATGTCAAATGTGGGACCTCTACCCCAGCACCTTTGTTGAAAGATCTGACTCTGTAAGAAAGGAATGTTTTGTGGTCCAAAAATTAAAACAGCAGTTACTGAAAACAGACAGAGCCACGATGGGGCAGAGAATCATTCCCCAGTTCTATTTGTCATGTCTTATTTGCCCCTTCACATTAGGAAAAAGAACACAGTCTGTCTCATGTAAGGGAGTGATCTCCTGTTCCATGAGTTTCTTTGATCCCTTTCAGGGTACTGAGATTATTCCACTGCTGACCTCTGCTCTGAATGACGAGTTACACTGGAAAACCCCGCATCAGTTCAACCCTTCCCATTTCCTTGATGCCAATGGGAACTTCATTAGGAGAGAAGCATTTATTCCATTCTCCATAGGTAAGAGGGGTGTGGGTGCAAGGCTAATGGCAGTTCCCCCTGATTTCAGGAAAAGTATGAAAGCCAGGGACACAGAATAGAGGGTAAAGGATTTCTGGTCATTTCTCCTATCCACCATTGCTGTAGGTAACCACCTCTTCTTTGGGAGAGATGGGAGACATGGATTTACTCACAGTCACTGAACAATTTCATACATCTACAGACTTGTGTGTAGTTTGAGACCAAATCAGTAGCACTCTAATATACACAGAGAAGAAAGGGAAAATTTCCTACCTCAGCAGCCTGCTCTTCAGACTGTACCTCCTGCTTAGAAGGTCTCAGACATCAACACTAACAGTTACAGTGCTGACCATTAACTTCTCCCTGGTTGTTTTCAGGGAGAAGGGCTTGCCTTGGTGAAGGACTGGCCAGGATGGAGCTGTTCCTCTTCTTTTCGGGCTTGCTCCGCAGATTTGTTTTCCAGCCTCCTCCAGGAGTGGAGAAGTCAGACCTGGATCTCACTGCTGATGTTGGCTTCACCTTGACTCCCATGCCTCACCTGGTCTGTGCTGTGCCCTGTGAATGATCAAACAGCACAGCATTAGAGTAGTGAACACTTCAAGCTTTAAAGCAAATCTAGCTACAGTGGGGAAAAGCTGTCCCTGAGCTTTAGGGGAAGGAAACACCAGGCACTGTTATTTTATGTTTTCTCATTCATGATGTCCTCTCCAACAGCTCTTGCAATTCTGTATAATGCAAAGCCTTCAGACAGCTCTGAGTTCTGTTCTCAGAAACTGTGATTCATTCCTGGAACAGCACATCAGAGATGCTGTTCTCAGGGCAGTTTGAAAGAGTGAAATGCCTTCAGACCTCCTCTGTAGATGTAACCCATCAGAGCTCTCCCCTGGCAGCCTCTCTCTAGGGGGATTTCTCAGCCCAAAGTCCAAGCCCTATAGCAAAGCTGATTATAAGTGGCCCAGCTGGAGACAAGAGACACTCAAAGGATCTGGAAATCTCCTCAGGATGGTTGTTCAGCTGAGCCTCAGACTGAGCTTCCATTGTGCCACACAACCTGCCTTATCTTTATTACAGAGTCCCAGACACAAGGGTGTAACACAGGCTGATGCCAAGACCCAGGCACAGGACAGTTATCAGAAAACATCTAAGTGCTTTGGGAAATGGGTTCTTTCCACCTCACACCAGGCACTTCATGCTGAACAGCCCATTTATGATGGGGCCAATTGAGCAGCTTTCTGCTTCTGCAGAAATACCTAAGAAAGGCATTTCTACCACTCCCTCACCTCTCCTGGCTTCATGCTGGCTCTGGCACTTGTCCAATCCCTTATTAGGCCATCTTGGATCCCTAAGCTGGCAGAAAATGAGCAGCCATGGCAAGGGAAGAGTTTCTGAATCAGCTGAAGCGATACCAGCCTGCGGCAGGGCAGTGGAGCTGGGGCTGGGCAGGGACTGCCACGCTCGCAGAGAGCTGGGAGAGGCTCAGCCCCTGCTCCCTGCTCCACCTGCACCTCAGGGGCTGTACTCGCTCTGCAGATCTTCTCTACTCTTCACAGAGAGAAAGGATCCTTCAGGGGATGAATCAGCTGCCATAAGGTTGTCATTTCTCACCTCTGCACTGACTGCAGGGTGAACTATCATCCACAGACTCTTAATTCCAAACTTCAGTCTCAATTACCAGGGTATTGTGATGAATAGGTCCATTTGACTGAAAATGGGGCATAAAACTGAAATTACTGTTTAAAGCTGGGCTGTGTGCAAATGGAAGGAAAGAAAGGAGAAAGAATCTGAAGGGATGACAAAGTATGGTGGCCTCTGGCCAAGACACTGACTCTCCTCACTAGCTTCAGTTCACACAACTAAAGGCAGCTCTCTCCCAGTGATTCTGCACCTTCCACTTGTGCTTGGTCAGGGCTGTACCACAGACCCAGCTCCAGCTCCTGGGCTCAGCTCAGGGAGTGCTCTGTGACAAGGAAGCCTCTGCTGCTGTGCTTGCCTGCGTTTGTTTTGCTGTTGCTCTGTTTGCAGTCCAACTACTGCAAGCCTGACCTTATCACCTACTTAATCATTAAATATTTTGTTCTGTTGCTGTTGATCTATCTGGTGTGACAGTATGCAGTTGATTTCAGGTCAAACTGATAAAGCCGGGCTGCACCACCTTCAATACCCCTCCACGAGAGAGGTGAGCACAGGGATCCGTGGGCAGCCTGCAGCCAGGACATGTTCAGCAGCACAAAGAGTGACAATACTGACAGCCACAAACACCTCAAAGGAAATATTCCATGGATTCCATGGATTTCTAAAAAAAAATTCCATGGATTTCTAACTCCAGAAAATCCCAATTGCTGTGTGAGGCAGGACATGGCTCTGCAAAACTCTCTGCTGTGGCCCCTTTCAGTGGTTCCTGTGTCTCCTGCCCTTGCTTACAAGGAACCTATCTCAGTAAAAGCCAGCAGGAATTATCCAAGGCTGCACTGCTAGTGAAGAATGGGACTGGCAGGGGAGGTGCAGAGATTGTGGGGCATTTCAGTTAAAGGATGCAGGGCTGGTGTTTTAGTGGCCCAGGCTGGCTGACTGGCCGTGGTGGGGTTGCCTTTAGGTGGCCAATACCCAACATTCCACATCCTCACCAGTACCACCAGTTACAAGCAGTGGCAGAATGCCACACAGGCATGAGGGATGGAGAACAACTGGGCCAGGAGCACCTTGAGGGGCCTGGCTGCCCCAGGAATGCACCCAGAGCAGTGTCAGTGCCTGGCAGGTGCTTTGTGCTCGGCTCTGTGTGCTCAGGCAGGGCAGCACGTAGCAGCTCAGCTCTGGAGTGAAACACAAAACACGTACCAGACACATCAGTGAGACAGGAATTTCTTGTCATCGCAAGACTTTTACTTCCCTTTGTCATTTTAATGCATTGCACTCAGAGCCTGCCTTGGAAAACAACCACAATACACTCCCCCTGGCTTTTCAGAGATAATTTAAGTCTCTTTCTGAAAGGCCTTTTTATGAGTTCAGAGGCTCCCAGGGCAAGGTGAAATACCAGGAGAGCAGCAGCAACACGTTACTTTTGCCCTGCAGGGTGCTGCTGGTCCAAGAAAACCCTGCAGGAACAAACATTTTGCCCAGGCACAGAGCATGTGTCATTGCAAGTCCTCATGGCAGTGCCCACGTTGTGCATCCTGTGCCAGCCATGTTCCTTCCTGCCTGTCTTTACAGCCCCTCTGCCTCTTAGCTCATGGAGCAGGCAGGGCTGAGTCATCCTAGGCATGCTCTGGGGGAAAACGTTGCCTCCAGCCCATTTCTTGGAAGCTAATAAAAAAATAAATCTCAGAAATGTTGCGACACACTTGCTGCTCCTGCTTCTGGGTGGCTGTTGTGCTGCAACATCTCCTCACCACACAGGCAGCTCTGGTGAGTGCCCAGCAGCTGTTTGCTCCAGGACCCTGCTGACCATGCCCCACTCTGGATCACATCCACTTCCTTCCCTGCCTGCTTTGCATTTACAAGGCTAAGGACCCATATTTGCCGAATAATGGCCTTTATATGATCTAACCTTTGGACAAATGTACCTTTAGCCTTGTGTTTCCTCATCATGTAAGACAGCTCTTTCTTCCCTGAGTGATTGTATTCCTTTGGCTGGTTATGCCAAACTTCCTCCTGAAAACCACTGTGCAACAACTAGGTAACCTCAATTATTTTCTAAGCAAGGCTTAAGCCTTAATAAGGGATGCAAGCTTCAGGTGTTTAGTATCTTTGACTAAAAATCATTTCATTCTCCTGTCTTGTTCCCCTTCTGGAGCCTGCCAGGTCAGCTGGCTTCATTAATTTCGTTAACTTCTTCCCTCTATCCCCTAGAAGCTGCTCTCACAAAATGAAGTCCTCCCAGAAGTTTCAAATCTAATTTTGTCTTGCCATTGCACTCATGAATCCACTCATGATCACTTGATCCAAGCTAATTTTCTGTGGCTAGCTATTACATGTCTTCCACCTCAGACACAAAGTCTGAAATCACATCCCTCCCGGGCAGTTCAGAGCTGACTTTATGAAGAAGTTTATGGGCTACAACCCCCCAGGGATAGCTGGGCTTTACCATTATTAACAACCTTTGATCTCCACTTGACATCAAGACAGCCAAAGTCTCCTGTAAAACTACTGATATTTTTCTCTAGTAACATGGAGATCTCAAATCCTACCTAAGCCTGAATCTGGAGGTTCTAATAGGATTCCAAGAGCCTTTTTATTTCCCTGTGTCAGCAGAGTGCTTGGAGGGTCATAGTACTGCTAATGAAGGACCTTGAGGTCTCAGGGAGGAGGAGGTTATAGAGGAATGCCAAGCACCTTTTCCCATGTATATGTTCTTGCACACACATGCATGGGTTTGTAATTTGAAACTCTCTTTACTTCTGGACAGGCTTTGCAAACTGCTTAGACCACATTCTCTGAGGTGTTTAAAGAGGGTGGAGTATGCAGTATTTATTTAGGTACTCTACAAACCTTAATAAGAATTGAGTGCTTGTAGCAATTGCAGAGAGCAAACAGAGAGCCAGCTGGCAGAAACTGAACAGTGCCACTGCATTTTTATTGCTTCTAACCCCAAAAACCAGATTATTACTAAAAAAAAAATGTCTTTTTTAATTTCATTTCTCTCTGATCCTGCATTACTTTGTCTGCTGTGTGCAGCAGTATTATTAGCTGTAGTCTATTTTTCAACTGGCTATAAAAATTCAGCTTTTAAATTACCTCCTGGTCCAACTCCTCTTCCGATCATTGGTAACCTGCACTTGGTGGATCTTAGAAGGCAAGATAAATCACTAATGAAGGTAGGACAAAAAAAAACCCTAACCCAGACCCTCATAGATTTTAAAGTTGCCTGGGATGTATCAGTGAGAATTTTTTGTCTTTTTTAATTCAAAATAATTGTAAAGGTGTGAAAATTGCTTTATGATATCTTTCTGGGCTTCTTCTAGTCAATGTCTGTGTTGGTGCAATGTAATTTAGGAGCAATCAACCATTAAAAAAAGACCTCTGGGTAATATGGGATTTCTTCATGTAATTGTGGTGATGTACATGAAGTCTATAATGCTTGTGGGATTTGAAATATTAATTTGACAGGTTGGACACCCAGAAATCTTTTAAAGCATTAGAATATAACTAACATAAATTAAATTGCTTCCCTCTCCTATGCCCCGGAGATCTGGCAAAGAGGAATTCCACAATGCAGTGACCCCAAAACTGCCGCGGAGAGGCCAAATCCAGACTCTGCACTGCAAAATCCCTTTCCCTCTGGATGAATGGGACATGCATTAAAGTCTAGATGGCAGTGCAAGGGAGAGATGGGAAAGCTGTGCTGAGGAACAGCACAATGAGCTGTGAGCTCTTCCAGTAACCTGTAATTAAGAAAACTTACCCCGCTGTTTGCAGGATGAGGCTGCTGCCGGGCATTCCCGCCTGGCTTTAGGAGATGGTTCCTTTGGGGATGGCTCCCTTTGGGGATGGTTTCCTCAGGGATGGCTCTCTTCAGGGATGGCTCCTTTGGGGCTGGCTCCCTTGGGAATGGTTCCCTCGTGGATGGCTCCTCTGGGGATGCTTCTCTTGGGGCAGGCTCCCTTGGGGATGGTTCCTTTGGAGATGGCTCCCTTAGGGACGGCTCCCTCAGGGATGGTTCTCTCAGGGATGGCTCCCTTGGAGCTGGCTCCCTTGGGGATGGCTCCCTAGGGGTGATTCCCTTAGGCTGGTTTCCTCGGGGACGGCTCCTTCAGGGATGGCTCCCTTGGGGATGGTTCCTTGGGGCTGACCCACGCTGGGGTCACGGAGAGAGTGAGCAAACAGGCAGGGGGGTTCACAGCCGGGTGTCCACGGCTCCTGTGACACCCATGCTCAGCAAACAAGGGCTGTGCTGCCACGGGGCGAGGCCCCAGCACCTGGAGCTGTTATGGGCAATGTCAGGGTTGGGGTCAGTTTACCCAGCAGGGCTGGGCAGACGCTGCTGCAGCCTCTGAACGGCGCTTTGGAAATACCTCCGCGTGCTTATGTCCCTTACTGGGCTGTGCTTGGTATTGCCTGTGTTTGCCTTGGCTTTGGGATCTCTCCAGAGGGGTTATCCCTCCATCTCACCCCACAGAGAGCAAAGAATGGTGTTTGCATGAAGCCGCTGGCACTGACTGGGGTTTGTTGGGTGGGCAATGAAGGGTGCCCCCATTGTCCTGTGAAAGAGACACTGCTCCTCTCATAGCAGGATGCAGGAGTGCCTTAGTACATCAAGAGCATCAGACCAAAGCTTTCCTCTGTGACAGCATCATTATTTGCACTGAATAATCTTCTCTTGTTTGGTCTTTCTCCAGTTTGCCAACTTTAGCTGCCATTTGAGGTCGAGTCTTCAGAAGGGTTTTTTTTTTTGTCTTTCGTTTCTTTTCTCCTTAACAGCAAAACCAGATTAGTGATGCACTGATGGGGGTGGGGGCTCTTTCATGGCAAGAAGCCTGAATTCCATACAGATGCCAACAAGGAATCTGTACAAAATGCCTCATGTTTGACCATGATGAGCTCTGGCTCACAGGTGCCTTTCTGCAGGTGGTGGCTCTGCAGGACACCAGGATGAAAAATGTCCTCTCAGACAGCACGAGGTGCTGCTCCATGCACTCTCCCTCCCTTCCTGACCATCACAGCTCGCCTCTTTTTTTCAGCTTGCAGAAAAATACGGCCCCATCTTCACCCTGCACTTTGGGTTCCAGAAAGTTGTGGTGCTGACCGGGTACGAAGTTGTGCGAGAGGCGCTTGTGAACTACACAGAGGAGTTTGTAGACAGACCATCCATCCCAATATTTGACCAAATTCAGAACAAAAATGGTACTAGAGCAATGAGGGGGGGGTGGAAGGGACAATGCTGTTGCTTAGTGCCCATGATGATGATGATGATGAGGCACAGCCCAACTGTGCATCCCTGGAGCCCAGCTTTTAAACATCCCCTTCTGAAGCCAAGTGACATCAAACATTTGGCTTTCCCTGCACGCAGTGGCTCCTGGCTTTCCATCATTTCTGCTGATGCACTTGCAGCCCGTCCATATCCAAAGAGTTGAGGGGTGGGAGGAGTGGGATTTTGAAGGCACTGTGGTAACTCCGGGGTTAATCTCTGTGCGATGTTGGTGTGAGCAGCTCGCTGTCACCACTGGTTTATGAACCCTCCTCACATTTCCAGGAGACTTTGGACTACCTGGCTTGGCTGCAGGGAGCTGTCGGGTTTTTCCTTTCTCCCACTGCCTTTGTCCTGTCAGTTCCCACACCTTTGCCTCCCCACAAACGTCCTCAGGTTGTCCAGCCTGAAACAGCTTCAGAAGCACGAGGCTGAGGCTGGAAATTCAGCCCTACAAACAATCCCATAGTTTTTCCACCCCTGACTATTTCAGAAGACTTCTTGCTTTGTCCATCCTCTGCTTCATGTAAGGCTTTAGCTGGGAGAACAAAAGGCAGCTTTATATGTTGGTCACAGGCTGAAGTTGGGATTAGAACTAGAAATTAAATTACCCAGCCATAATATCAATAGATTAATTTATTACTACATAAATAAAAGGAATCAATGAGGAAAAAGGTATTTTTTAGAGCTGATTTACATGTAAAACATCCCTGTGGGAGAATATCAGTATTGCACTGTAAGTCCTTTCACATTAACCTTCTCAGCCCAAGTCTGAGGCACTTAGAGGTACCCAGAGATGAAAACTATCATTGTTGTTAAGCAGCAATGGTCACAAATTTTCCCATTAAACATTTTTTCTTCAGAAAGTGCCAATTTGTTGACTGTGAAGATGGTCTCAGAAAAGGAATGATCCAGATGAAATTGCATAAATTAAAGAAAAATTAAAAATTGAAGTTTAGAAATTTGCTCTGACATTTTTAGAGCAAAAAGTTTTGCTATCCAAAATTAAAATTATACTGCTTTAAAACAGAAAAGCAAACCATATTTAAAAGCCTCACAGCCACGATGAAGATATGAAATCCATTCAGCTTTTCAACTGACCACAATCTGAGATAGTTTTTGGAATATTGACCCGACTTTTTCTTTACAGCACTCTGACAGGATGAAATACCCATCCCTGCTTGGAGGTGCTAGAGATCATCGTGGCATGAGCTCAGAAACCTCCACAAAAATGTCAGTATTTTCAACACTGCTGAAAATACAGCACTGCTGGGAATCTCCATAAAACACTTTAGGGTTGAGGAGACTGAATTATCCCATCCCACACAGTTAAATTACCTTTATGACTAAAATAGGATGAAGGGAGAAGCTTCAGACACACAAGGTGCTTGAGGCCCTAGAGTTGCAACCAGCAGGGTCACAAATGTCCCGTGACAAACTCAAACCAACATTTTCCCCCAGCTCTGCAGCCAACCCATACTGGTCTGAAAGCCACACCTGCCCATCTGCCACTCAGGAGAGGACTGGGGTAACTGGGCTGGGAGGGAGTTTGCTTTTCCCAAGCTGCAGCTCAGTGAGGATGGAGCTGAGAGGATACAGGGATGAGGCACACAGAAAGGGGAGACCTTCAGTCCCTAAATCCGTGTGAAAACAGGCAGCAGAAACACCTGGGGAGCTCCGTGCTCACCCAGTGCCCTGTTTGGTTTGATGTGGGGGCTCCTCTGTGCCTGAGCCCAGCACATTTCTCACGGGCTGCCCAGGTCTGTTCTTCTCCATCGGGGAGCTGTGGAGGACAACGCGCAGGTTCACCGTGTCCAGCATGCGCAACCTCGGCATGGGCAAGCAAATGATAGAGGGCAGAATCTTTGAGGAGCTCCACTTCCTCATTGAGATGATCAAATCCTTCAAAGGTGAGCTGGGGACCGTCCTGGGGCTCGGGTGTGTCACAGCTGCTCCACATCTCACAGCTTCCCCACCCTGCTCCTGCTGCAGGGGAACCTTTCAGCCTGCCCTCCTTCAACTGCGCGCCCATCAACATCACCTTCATCATGCTCTTTGGGGACAGGTTTGACTACAAGGACCCAACATTCCTCACTCTCCTAAGGCTCATAGATGAAATTATGATTCTTCTGGGATCACCAAATTTAAACGTAAGTAAACTGTCCCACACATAAACACTTTTTTACGTGAGCCAACCGTAGGGTGTGGCTCACATAACTTTACCTCAGCAGTTTTCAGACGTTCAAAACCAGCCATTACACCTAAAACATGACAGTTCTCCACATGCCACTTGGGTCACCAAAATCTGCTGCCAGATTCCCATTACCTACTTTCCTTCTGACCCATCCTGCACATCTGTGTGGAGCTAAAATGAGATCTGAACCATGGTTTCTTTAGCTTAGGAAAATCTGCCTGGGAAGTCCCTGGGACACTGAGATATTGCTACTAAAGACAAAACCCAACTGATTCATTGGCCCTTAGGAAAAAAGCTGTTTCAGCATGTGCCAAGGGGATTCTGTGTGATTCTGTGTGGTATTTCTGCAGGCCTAATGCTTCTCTTTTTAAATTTCTCATTAGTATTTCAATTTCTACCCGTTCCTTGGATTTCTTTTCAAAACCCACAAGATTATGCTCAAGAAAATTGAAGATGTGCGTGCCATTTTAAGGCAATACATGAAGGCCAGCAGGGAGGACATCAATGAGAACAGTGTGAGGAGCTACATCGATGCACTGATATTCAAGCAACAAGAGGTATTGGGCTGCTTAGCTCTGTTGGCTGTTTGCAATGTCTCCTTTGGATTTTCTAGCTAAAAGAGTTGCTGAGTCTTGATTTCAGTCATGTTGTGTAAATCTATTGAAATCCATGCTGTTACTCCAGCGGTACTTAAATCAGATGTGAAACACTTACAATTGGTACATTTTTCTATCAAAATTAAGACACAAAAGCTACTCTCAGTCCACTCCTGAAATAGTAGCACTAATAATGTGAGATCAACCACTCACTCGTAATAGAAAATGCATGAATTCACATGAAAGCTGACTCTGCCTTTCTTTTTATGAAAACAAATCAATTAATCATTGATACTGTTGCTCCATCAAGATGAATGATCCCCTTAAAGAACTTGAATGATAAATCATCAGTACAAGTCCTAAACCTGCCCTGCATCTCACTTTGCAGAGGCTCGGCAGTTTCACACATCAGTTGGTTTCATTCAACACAAAATACTTGGGCTCTGAGCTTTTTCTTCTTTCCAGCTGGATCCAGGCTGACCTTAGACACTAAGAATTCTACTCAGCTAAGTGGAGGAGGAGTTATCACAGCTCTATAGCCCAGGCAGGAATGGCCTGAAAGGTGATTTTAAGCACCTCCAAACCTTCCACCTGTGGTGCTCCAACTCTGGTGGATGCTGTGCATTCAAGATCAGGTCTATTTTATCACCCAGTTCACAAACACAAGACTACAACCAGCTGTGCTGTAGGTTATGCAGCATTTCCTGAGCTTGCTGAATATTCAGACTGATGTTTATATGACTTTTCTTACCTCTTATGTTTTTCAAGGAGAAGCACAAGAAAGACAGCCTCTTCCATGATGACAACTTAATGGCATCCATACTTGACCTGGTCATGGCTGGAACAGAGACCATTGCCACCACGCTCCAGTGGTCCATCCTGCTCATGATGAAATACCCAGAGATTCAAAGTGAGCAGCTTTTACCTACTCCATCCATGGCAAGGTGAAATGAAGAGGCCTGGCCTCAGATCCACAGCAGCTCTTTTGCCTGAAGAGCTGAATCCTAGCTCTCCTCTGTGATAAACTGCTAATGTAACTAGGTGTTTATCAAAGTCACAATAAAATAGCCCTTTTGACTTGCTAGGAGAGAGGATGGGTGGAGATCAGAGTATGATGCTGCAGAAAAAACCCACCCACACACCTGAATTAAACACAGAGCAGGGAAACCCACATTGCTGCTGTAAGAATCCTCTCTCTTTTCAAACTCTGGAAAAATGGGGTTTTTTCCCCTAAACCAAATCTAAGGAGGGAGTTGGCTTCCTTGCTGGGACACATCCCTTTTGTTTGTTCCTTCCAGAAAAGGTCCAGGAGGAGATTGGGAGAACAGTGAAGGCTGGGAGCTGGGCCACGTACGAGGACAGGAGGAGGATGCCCTACACCAACGCGGTGCTGCACGAGGTGCAGAGGTTCATCACCCTCCTGCCACACGTGCCCCGCTGCACGGCTGTTGACACCCACTTCAGGGGCTACTTCCTGCCCAAGGTAGGTATCTGCTGCCTCCCAGGAACACAAAACCCTCCCCAGATCCACCACTGCCACTGGAGAATGGTTTCTTAGAGAGAATTACACGACAGAGTCCAAAACCAGCCTCAGAAGGGTTTCTGTACCGAGCCCAGAGTTGTCATAGGACTCAGTCCAGTCCCCCTCATGCTCAGGACTTCCTTACTCCATGAGCAGCCCTAGTTTACCTCCTTGCTGCCATCTGCACAGTGAAGGATCTGCCAGAGAATTGCAGGATCTTACCTTCCACTTGAGGTTTTCACAGCACCCTGTGGGGTTTGGCTTCAGTCCTTGGCACTAGTGGGAAAATCTCACTGATGTCTCTCTGCTGGATGATGGGATAAAACCCTCATGGTCTCCACCTACCCCAGGTGGGGCAAATCTGGGACACCAAAGCCTGTGTGAGAAAATGAACCAAAACAATCTCTGTGCCTTTGTGTACTTTTCTTCCAGGGTATAATTGTAATCCCATCCCTTACCTCAGTGCTGCTGGATAAGACACAATGGGAGACACCACATCAGTTCAACCCCAACCACTTTCTCGATGCTGAAGGGAATTTTGTAAAGAAAGGAGCTTTCCTGCCTTTCTCCACAGGTAACTGAAGGGCTGACCTGCACAGAGCTGGGGCTGTGGCAGGACCACTTCATTACAACACACACTAATGAGTCTTCATGCCTAAACACTGCCCCTAACTCAGTCAATAAGCAACCAGACAAGTGAATGGAATCAATTGTTCCGCATCTGGGCAAATGGCTGCTCTCAGAGCACAGCTCTCCCACTGCTAAATATAGCAAAAAGAAGGGCAGTAAAAAAAAGCACACCTTTATCTAAAAGTGGTATATGAGGATAAATTCCACAGGAAAGGGAGTTTCAACTATTCTACTTTGGAAGGAGGTGGGATTCTTCTATCAGGCTGCTTTCCAAAAGAAAGGGTTAAAGATGCTGAGAGGGTTGGAAGAGCTAAGGAGAGGAGAGGGCACACATAAATGTGCAATAAAACTGCAGGATGGCTGTAGCCTGTGACAAAAGAGAACAGACAGAAACCTTCAGCAGCACAGGCCCCTCTACTCCAAAATGCTTTAGTGCATTTCAAGGTTTCTCTCCTACTCCCATTGCAACATCTCAGATGCTAAATGTCCATGGCAAACATTCCAGTTGGATTTTCCCATGAGGTGAACTCTCTGCTTGCACCCGCAGGGCGGCGGAACTGCATCGGGGAAAGCCTGGCCAAGATGGAGCTCTTTGTTTTCTTTGTCGGGCTGCTCCAAACATTCACCTTCCGACCCCAGCCGGGAGTTTCAGAGTCTGACCTGGACCTCACCGTCCCCCAGACAACTTTCACATTGAGGCCTCAGCCCCAGGCAACCTGTGCTGTCCTGAGGGAATAAACATGGCCTTGTCCCAGAGCTTTGGGGTCCAAGAACCCAGATTTGCTCAAACTCACCATCTCCTACCCTGCCCCAGCACCACATCCCCTTCCCACTGCCTCCATCCACCCCCTGCACTGCTCCATCCCCCCAGGGCTGCTCTTGGCTCCTGTGCCCTGGGGGAGATGCAGACACAGCCATGGTGCTGCCCATCACACCCCACTTCTCAAGATGTGCACGGAGCTGGTGAAGGGACCAAGCCGCTGCTCTGGCGCAGGGGATGCAACCCATGAGCAGCAGAACACTCAGGTTACCCTCCTGTCACAGAAATCTGCCTGGAATCCTGAGGAAAAACAACCCACAGTTTGGTGGAAGCTGCAGAGAGACACGGCGGGTCACAGGCTTGAGCCATCCATAGGCACCTCCTGAGCTTCCACAGCTCACAGCAAAATCCTGCCAGGATTCCACCCACCAGGCAGCCAAGCCAAACACCAAGAGTGAAAAAATTGATGGGTCCAGGTTTGAGGACTAAATCTGCCTGGGAACAGTGTCCTGGAAGATGCCCCAGAGGCTGCAAACCTGTTCAGAGAAGCAAATGCTGGAGCCAAGCTCAACACTGCTCCCCAGTTGGAACAAAACAGGAGCTGCATTCCTGAGTTTGCAATTTAAATCATGAGGCCACATGAGATTTGCACCAGCATCCGGTCATAAAGGGCTAATGACACAAAAATAAACTATACCCACTGCTAGTTTGGCACATCTCTGTCCTTCCTGACCTTGTTAAACAGCAGCAAAGAGTGTTCCCTCTCTTCAGATATCCTGGTTAATGTTACCCTACACCAGCAGTCATTCTGTGTTTGGGATGGTCTGGCCTTTGGAACCAGCCATGCAATTCCCCTGAAAAGGCAGTCTAATTTCACAGTGCTTGTTTTGCACACACACATGGACAGAGAATGGGGATCAGGGATTAAAGCAGAGCTGGTTTTGGTTGGCTTCCTCTCCTCTGTAGCTCAGCCTGGCTGTTGTCTCTATCTCACTCTTACATGCCATCATATTCCACAACCTTATTCCAGCTGAGGCAATTTCCCATCCATTTACCTGCTGTGACTTCCCACTCCTCCACATGCATTTTCTTATCAAGTGCTTTATCATATTGTTTGTTTCCCCTTCATGGGAACCCAATAAAGTTTTAATCCCATGTCCTCATTACATTTCCTATGCCTGGTACCCAGCTTTGCAGCACACAGAAATGCAAACACCATGAAAGGTTGGTGCTGAGCCCAGAGTGACAACAGATAAAATGTTGGATGTATCCCATGGGTGAGAAGTTCTGCATATGCTCATCCTGGTAAACACCAGCTCACCAGCAGACCCTCCATACCTGCAGGGTGGTTTCACCAGGGCAAATTCCTCAGCTGTGGGCTGTGAGTCAGCCCTGGGGACAGCCTCAGTTCTTCACTTCTGTGCCTCTTGCTGCAGAGGCTGAATTAAAGGTTGCACCACAGCCTCCCTGCTGCTGGTGCTGCCCTCTGCTTGGTGCTTTGGTTGGGAGGGCAAGGAGAGACAGGTAAAGCAACTGGGGAGCAAACCCCATAGCAGCTCTGTGCAGGAAGCCTTGGTCTTGCTGAAATAAAATAACATTTTTGCATTTGGCTTCAGAAAGGCCAGGACTGTTCCTGTTTTAACCCCTCCAAAATAACATGAGCTGAAAGGATAGATAAAGCAGCAGTGTAGTGCTCCAGGGAACAACACTGAGCTAGGCTCAACTCTGCACAAATTCACTGGTGGAACCTCAGACCTGCCCCCTTGCCATGGGCTCTGAGGTTCTTGGCTTTGAAGCAGAGAGATGGATCCCTCCCTCCACAGCACAGCAGCCTCCAGAGCTGCAAACATCCAAGGAAAACAGGTTCCTTGAGTTCCTTTGAAAAATGCACCCAACTTGTGCCTGTGTCAGCAGATGGATAGGAGTGATCCCTCCCCAGCACACTGAATTACACAGCTGAATATATCTCCACAAAATAAAGTGCCTGTCTCCCATTTATTTGCTCAGCCAGGCAATGGCAGAACATTGATTATGACTCAGCTATCTATTTATCTAGCAGAAAACATTGGCTCTCAGAGCTGGAAATACCATTTCCACATTCCTCAGTGGCCCTGAGGGTCTCCCCTGTAGCTGCAAAACATGTTTGTGCCTTGCACCTCTCACCTGGATTGAAGGCAAACACCTTGGGGCAGGACAGGTTCCTTGATGTTTAGAGCCAGAGCTGAACAACACAAACTCATTTTGTGGCTCACAGCACTGGCAGCTGTCCCATAGCCCAGCGTGCCACCCCAGGGCTGTGTGATGCTGGCACCAGAGGGGCAAGGATCAGGGGCAGGGATTGCAGCAACTCCTTCTGTCCCTCTCTGCACTGGCCAGAGCAATGAGCATTGCACACAATCCAATTTCTGATTTGTTTTTGCCACGAGATGGCACCACGATCCCTCTGAGCCACAGCCAGCCCTACCCTGTGGTCCTTACTGGGCTAGAACGCCCTGCCAGCACAAATCTGGGCTGGGAAAGGAGTCAGGACTAAATCTGTAGGGTTTATGCCCCCCTCAGTCCAACTGCACTCACCTGCTGCAAGGCTGGGAGCAAAACCACCCATTTCCATTAACCTGAAGAATCAGGTGTGTGCAGGGCTTAAATTCATCTGGCATCTCCCATTTTCCCTGTTTTATGTGGCAGCACGAGGCGAGCAGGGGGACCCATTCCCTTTCCCTTTCCCTGTTTTAACCAGCAGCACAGGGGTGAGCAGGGGGATCCCTTCCCTTCCCCACAGCACCCCCAAGCTCTGCTGCAGCATGTGTGGATGTTGTAAGCTTCTGGCCTTCCCACTCAGCATTCCTCCCCTTGGGCTGTGTCTGGCAGCCAAGTTCTTCCTCTGAAGAGCCAATTCCTGGGCTTGCACCTGCCAGTAAGACCCTTCATCAGTGCAGACACCCAGTTCACTGGAATTCCTGACTAATCTGTGACCTGGCCCTAACCCAGCAGGGTGGGGGAAACCCAGAGGTGCAATGGAGGGTTCCAAAACCACATGGATACTGCCCATGAGGACATAGCTTAATGCTGAACATGGTGGTGGTGCTGGGTTGATTAGACCTCATTATCTTGAAGGTTTTTTCCAACCTGATCATTCCTGTGATTAAGCTACAGCCGCTGTTGGCTGCTCCCCAGTGATGGAGCAGAGGAGGGACATGGGCCAGGCTCCTTTGGTGCCCAGCTGCTCCCCACTGCCCCCAGCAAGGCAGAGACAATGCCCTGGTACCCAGAGGGAGCACTGCCCTGCAGGAGGGAAGGGAACAAGGAGCAGAGCCCAGGGTATGAGCTGAGCTGTGGGAAAAGGGAACTGTGCCCAACCCTGAAATCACAATGCCATGAGACTGGGCTCAGAGGAGATGAGGCAGGAAGAAACTGGCTCTCCCTCTCCAAAAGCCCTGTGCTTGAGGCTGGCTCACTCCTGGTGCTTTTTGCCCTGGTGAGCTGCACCCCTTCATCTGGAGAGCAGCCCTGGGGGTGCAGCAGCCTTTGAAGGGAGGCGCACCAGGAGCTTGTGGCAGGAGAGGGATGGATCTCCACACCTCATGGATCACTGCATTAGGAAATGCCATCTCAAAGGCAGGGAAGCAGCCAGGGCCAAGAACTCAGTCTCTGTGTCACCCTTTTCTGCAGGGCAAAGGGACAGTGGTAAAACACCTGTGAATCCCAGCTCCTGCTGAATGTGGTTGGATACCCCAGGACAGGAGGTCTGCAGCCCCTGGGGTGGGAACAACCTCTCAGATGCTTTGATCTGGAATGGCAGTGCTCAGTGCTTGGATGGAGGTGGACAGCACCCAGATTTTGGATGCTCTAGCACACATGAGAGCCTATGAAGCTTTTAGAGGTGAGCAGCACTTACAAAGTCACTGCAGGATACTTCAGCTCACTGTGCAAACAAAGCAAATCTTACTTTGAATCTTGGGGTCCCTCAGCAGCAGCAGCAGGAGGCCCCATTGCAGTGCTGTGGATGCTGTCTGAGTGCCAGCCATGAGCAAGCTGAACACAGGAGCATCATGATCTGCAGAAAGAAATCATATTGCTTTTATTAGGGATATATGAAGAAAAAAAGCATAAAAAGAGAGAACTAGGACAGGAATCCCAGGCTCCAGAGACATTACAGTGGGATGCAGGCGAGTGACAAGTACAAGTTGCATCATGTTGATATTTCAGTACAGAATTCCTTCAGTTTTCAGAAGAAACAGTTGCACATGTGAGATTTTGCTGCCCCAAAATGAACCAATTGCACAAATTCATCCATTTTTAAACACCACATGGCATTTATCTGTCTAGGCAGTGGTTGTATGACCAGCTCAGAACACTCAACCACTACCTTGTGGATTCTGAGAAGGCAGAAATTTGATGAGAGGTGCAGAATACCTAAGTGGAGGAGCTGGAATTTGTCTGTGTGTGTCTGCCACAGGAGAGCCATGAAGACTCAGGACACCCCTGACACATCAGCTCCACTGTCCTGCTCCTGCTGCTGGTGGGAAACTCTTTCCCCAGTCACTGCCTGGCCCAAGAATGCGGATGCAAACACTTGGAGGAAAAGGGCAAACACAGGCTGGTCCAGACTCCCACACAAGTGTTCCTGTTGTGAAATCCAGCACGTGGGAGCTGGTGAGGGCTCTGCACAAATGCCATAGGAATTTCCCATCTCTGTGACTCTGCTGCCTCTTGTCATGCCCATAGGGAGGGATGTGCCTGCCTGGGGAGAGTAGAAAAGTGACATTGCCTCTCTCACCCTCCAGCAAGGAATGGATGTAGCTGACAGCTGATGACAAAATTTGTCTTGCTTTTCCTTCAGTAGGAAGTATTGAATGTACTAAAATAGGAGGATGATTACCTAAAATTTAAGTATTTCCATAGGAACAGTCACAGAGTGTGTTCATCAGACAATAATCTCATCAACATCTCTGATAAAGCACCAGGAATCACCCTATGGTTAAAATACCTCTTGTTTGAATACCAAAGCATCAGTGTAGCTCATCAGGCTGTGCTCATTAATGCTCCCTTTCCTCTCCTTGAGGCATTTCTTTATGATCACACTCACCTTTTCTCCCTTTTTCAGTATCATCTTGGCAGGTTTGAGGAAAAATCCAAAGAATGGGTAGAAATTTAACAACTAAAAAGTTGTTTAGGAAAAAAACAGGAAAAAAAATCACAAAAAAATTAAACTCATCCATTACCTTGTAAAACTCAAGTATCTTGATGGAGGCATCATTTATGTGAGCAACCACATAACTGGAGTGACTTTTTTGGTAACTAAAAAAATTTAATGTATCAAAGGGCCTCCTCTTAGTTACAATCCTCTACAGAAATGAATGGGGCCTATCAGACATGTCTAGATAGAGCCTATAAACATGAATTTAAAAACACAATTAAGAGAAAGTGATAGTAAACTCATGAAACAATGAAATTAGATTTTTAAAGAGGCAATAAAGCAAAAAGATAAAGCATTTCACAGAGAAAACTCCAAACGTTTAGTAAGCCAAACCACTTCTGTTTTGAATTTAGATCATTGATTTTATCTTTCACATGAATTACAAATCAATTACACTCAGCATTGTTAAATTTCACAGCACAATAAGCAGCTGCATTTTATGTGCAGGGAAGTTACTTACACCATTTCTCAACGTTATAGATAAACTGGCTTCAGAGTAAGATTCACAAAGCTCTTGCTAGCTGGCTAGAATTTTTGCTGATTTCTGCTAAACCTGAACCTAGAAAACCCCAAATACACTTGCAATTGTCTCCAAGACAAGAGGTTAATTCTGGACATTCACACAGTATCCAGCAGAAAATAACTGGAATGAGCTTTTCTTTCTACATCCACAAATAAAATCAGATTTACAGTAGTTTTATTACTAAAGAAAGGAACTCTGGATATGAAAAAACCTGATTCCTCCTCTCTTCCACCTTAGCCTTGCTTGGCCTGAAAATCCTGGGAAATAGAGCATGCTGGTACTTTGTGGTTTATTCTGAATCTTTCTGGGCAGGAGGAATTATTTTAGGCAGTTGTGTGCTGTTCACACCAAAGCTCTGGATTTGGCTTGCTTATGGCTCTGTCCCTGCAGCCTGACACAGTGAGAAGCTCAAGGCATGGGATTTGTCTCAGGCTGACTTGTTTTTCCCTAAAAAAATGACCCAGCTGTTTCAGAGAGAGCAGATGCCACTGCTCCATCCCTGTGGTGAACAGGACAAGGGATTTCACTGAACAATTTGTGGTTTGGAGGATGAACTGCAGGGGGACAGGAGGGGTGGCAGGGAGGCACCTCTGCTGACAGCTGGGAACTCCCTCCCACAGCTGGCTGAACCTGCAGCCAAAAAATGCTCAGTCAGGAGGGCACAGAGGTGTTTGGGTGAGAGCAGAAATCTCCCCTCCCAGGAGGGCTGAGCACAGCCAGGATCTTCCCCCAGTCACTGAGAAATAGCACAGGGGACCCTTCCTCACACTGGGCCTCCCTCTTAGCAACACATGAACCCCCTGACACACATGCTGTATGCATTATATACGCATTAGGTCATCAAATCTTTCTCATTCAGCCTTGGATGATTCCCTTCATTGTTTTCCAATGTCTGCTCTTGGGCAATGTGTTCGTTTTTGACATGACAAAAATCTGTTTACAGAACTAATTGTTTGAGGTACAAACAGCCTGTGCTACTGCACTCCTGCCAGTTCTTGCAGCCTTTATCATGAGTCATCGTGATCCATGCTCTGTCTGAACTCCCAGTAACTGCACAGGGGATTGCATAAGGACCTCAGCCTTTGCATTGTCAAAAATAATTTTCTTCCCTCTACACTGCAAAAATAAAAAAAAAAAACATCTTGAAATGTGATCCAAGAGCCACTAAAAGCAAAAAAAACTGATATGAGAAACAAAAAGACACCCAAATATATTTCTCCTAAAAAGAGAAGTCACCCAAGCCCTACAAGAATAGCCGTGACAATAAGGACAGAGCTCAAGCCTCTCACAGACCCTTACAATTGTTACAACACATTTGAGAAGCAGCATAGCCAATAGATCCTTATCTGTCCAACCTGTCCCATGTCAATGCTGGATGTGACAGAAGGTGGAGGCACCTGCTCTGAGTGCCCTTCCTGCCAGCCAGCAAACCTCTGGAAACCCCAAAAGGACAGGGAACACCAGGCTGTGCCTCTCTGCAACCTGGAGGAGAGAAAAATCAGCGTGAAGGGCACCAGGGGGAGTGACAAGTCCTGCTGGGTGGGCAAGAGTGGCCTTGAGGCAGCACCCGACAGTGGAAAGATACAGCACTTTAGAAATATAACCCAGATCTCACAGTGTCCCCTAAACAGGAAAAAAGCATTTGACTTTGTTTTGTTTGAGTCCCTTCAGATCCCAAGGATGTTGCTCTGAGATGGTATCAGCCTTCAGGGTGCTTTGGGATTGTTCCAAGGGGCAGCAAGGGTCACACCTGCACTGACACAGCACCCCCATTTAAAGCTGATCTCTCTCCCCATCTCAGGAGGGACCTGGGCTGACTGGAAAGGACGTGACCTCAGCTTGCTGCAGCCCTCAGCACCAGCCAGGAGCACCCCAAACCCACGTGTGTCACAACAACAGCATCTGTGGTGAGAGCAGGAGCCTGGGAGTCTGGACATGCTCATCCACGTCCCTGCCTGGACAAGGACCTGCCTGTGTGGCTTTGAGGAGCCAGGGCTGTGGCCCCAGCCAGCCCCAGGGTGTGTGTCAGGCTGCTGTGAATGAGCCCTTGTGCCTGGAGCCCCACTCTGGGGCTGCCTCAGCTCCTTCCCTGCCCCATCAGCATTTCTGGGAGAAATGCAGAGAAAAGGTAAAGCAGGGCACACTGCAGCAATGGCATTGTCACACAATGTGGGAATTAACAAAAGCAAGGGGCAGGGAGATGTCACTCTGATACTAAAGATTTGTTTATGATTTCCAAAGAAAATGGAGAAGGAAGCAGTGGGACCACCTCTGCCAGCCCTCAGGTTACTCATTACCTGCTGGGTGAAGCAAATGAAAGAGGCAAAGGTGGGCAAAGATAACAGCTTCTTAGATGGCCTACAAAAGCATTGTCACCACAGAGACACGGGTTAAAAATTAAAATGAAAATTAATGTTTATCTAGGAGTAAATGATCTCTCAAAAAGAAATCAAAACTTCCCCTGTCAGGGCAGGGTCATGTCACAAGTCACAAGAGAAATCACAGAAAAGGAAGCCCAGAAGAAAAAGCAGAGAGCTCTGGGACTGAAACACCCCCAGGGTTGCAGCTGGGAAAGAAAGTTATTCCTTGGGCTGTGTAGAATTATTTGGGGATTGAGCCCATCCAAATCAGACACTCTTGAACAAAGAGGATCAGAGAGCAGAAATGGAGGTCCTTCCCTGCACCTTGGGGCCAGCCAAGAGCAGGTGGGGCTGGGGACATGGACAGAGCCTGACACTGGCAGTTCTTCCACAGAAACCCAAAATCAGGAGCAGGCAGAGCCTCCACCTGCACAGCCCTGAGTGCTGCACCCCAAACTGGCCAAGAGCACGAGGCAGGTCCCAGCTGGGGTTTGACAGGTCACATCCTCAAAAGTGGCCTTTCCCTCCCCACTGCTGTCCCTAAGCAAGGCCAGGGGTGCTGGGGCTGTGTCCTGGGGCACTGCTGGGGCCCCAATGGCAAGAGCACAGGCAGTCCAGCTGGGTTGACAGGTCAATCCTCAAGTGGCTTCCCACATGTGTCAAGCAAGGCCAGGTGTGGCTGTTCCTGGGCACTGCTGGGGCCTGGGGGCTCTGGACAGGTCACTGGGAAGGAGCCGCAGCTCCGGCGTGGGTGGCCTTAGCAGCACTCTCTGCTCAGGGCCACAGCTTGCAGGCGGCCACAGGAAAAAACTGAGCCCTCCTTCATTTATTTTTCTTGCAAGCTGTGTTTTAGATGTTCCCCTGAAGGGCTCTTTGAAGCAACACAAGCTGCCCTGGACCCCTCTCCTCAGCTAATTAACACGTGCCGACAGCCGGCACCGCCTGGCGCAGCTGAGCATGGACAGCCCTGACCAAGCTCTGGCCCAAATCCACCCCCCAAACCCACCCTCCAGCTCCTCTGAGCCTTCCACAGCCAAAATGCTGCTGACCCTGAACCCAGCAGGCTCCTTTAAGCCATTAATCCATGTGCAAGCTTTGCCTTCCAGGCTGGAGCTGCCTATTGTGAACTCGGGTCATGGAGTGGAGCTTGGGGGAAGCAGCTCCCACTGGGTTTGGGAGGTTTTGGGTTTTCTGTCCAGAGCTGCAGGTCAGGCACTTGTCAAACGAAAGTGTTTAAATGGTGTTAAGCATGATACCAGCTTCTGCTGCCTTGTGTAGATTGTCTCTAAAAAGTCCCATCCTCTTTCTCACTGCATGGGCTCTGTGACACATGGCAGCAGCAGCACTGCACCCTTCACTTGCATGTGAAGTGCACTCCAGCTAAAGAAGTGCCATTATCACTGGCCTAGAGAAGAAAAATCCAAATGGAAAAGAGAAAAGATTCGTTCAAAGGCCACATGAGACTGACAGAAACATGATCAGAAGCAGTCACCACTAACAGGTGCGCCAAAAGGAGCAACACAGTAAATGTGCCCCCAGCAGGTAATGAAGTAACAAAATCTATCACAATTTGGGTACTTTATCACCCATGAAGCCCTTGAAACATGATTTGCAGTTGCAAAATCTAGCCTGTGATTTTATACCTGTGGTCTCTGCAGTGGTAATACTGAGAAATGAGCTCATCTCCACCTAAGAGCTGCTTTAAACAAACCCTGACTGCCCTGGAAGCGTTTCAGGGATTTCCAAATTGCGAGGTTCAGAAATGCTAATGGATCACGCACATCATCACCAGCCAAAGGGGCACAGTGCTCTTTCGGAGGTTACAGATTAATATTTAATCCAATCACTAATTTTAAGTTAAAATGTATCAGTATTATCTGTCCTGGTTAACAGCACGGACAGGCATCAGCCTGCAGTGAGTGAACGAGGCACTTGCCCCTTTCAAAGCAGGAGCACAGCACCAGGCAGCTGCATTTCCCTCTTGACTGACTCTTCAGGAACCAGACACAAAACCCTCAGAGGTTTGCTCCATAAACCATTAGCCAGTAAAAGTCTAATTAGGTCAGAGACATATGGCCTGAACCAGTAAAAATTTCAGCATGGGTGACTACAGCGTTATTAACCTCACAAAATGTGGAGGTATTTCAGAAGCTGCTGGGCTGAACATTGAAAACTGCATCATGTTCAGTCTTCAGCAGTGAGACTTTGCTCTCCTAATCCAGCAGAAAGGGCAAAAGGAAACAGTTTTGCTAATGAAAACTGCTTTTTTCTTGCTACAACTTCAAGAGTGAGCATGAAGATGACACAGAACATCTTTTCTAAAGAGGCTTTTCCCAGACACTAAAATATTCAATGTTGAGCCCACCTGAGCTGAGCTGAACCCTTACCCCAGGCCTGTGAGCCTTGAGGAGACACTGCCACCTCCCCACCATGTCCCCACTCTCTGGGCAGATGGGCAATCCTTGGTCCCACAACTCAATCCAGGCTCTTTCTAACTCCAGAGAGAGGGGATGTCCTCAGCTTGCCATCTTGATTTATGTTTCATCTCATCTCACTTATTTTGGGCTTCTGTGGAGTGGAAAGGGACTCAGAGGGTCCTGAGCTCTGGATGAGATGCCTCAGGGAAGATGCATCAACTCCAGCAAGGCCAACTCTCATCCCTTTGACTCCAACTGAGTTTCCCCAATGTTTATTTTAAACTTGCCAGTAACAACAGCAGAAATTCAGGACTTGAATCAGTGGGGTCAGTCCCTCACAGGCTCCAACAACACTCACTTTCCCTGTCAGGTGTCCCAGTGATGATGTGTCCATGTTCCCTCTGGATTCCCAGTTCCTCTGGGCACTGCAGTGAGCCCCACGCTGCTGTCACTGTGGGCTCTGAATGAGTGCAGCCACATCTCCAACCCTGCTCACACAAAGACATGCACATGAGGGACACAGGCAGAATTTAGCCCTAATTTGCATGTTCTGTCCCTGTAATAAGCTCTGGGAAGTATCTTTAAAAGGAGACTGCTTTCTAATTGCTTCTTAAAAAAGCCTTTAACGTGGACTCTTTGGCATGACTCAGGGGTGCATTTCTAAATCCAGTTTCTCCCATGAAGTTTACTCTGGCTGTTTGGTTGGGTTGCATCCATATGCTATTTTTATATTTTTGATCATCAAGCCTGTTTACAGCACGGAGGAACAATATGGGAACAGAAATAAAGCCGGGCCAAGCCCAAAGGAATGAGCCCAGTAATGGCACTGCCAGCATCTCTGTTGTGAAGAGCAGGAGGCCCTGCAGCTGTGCCATTCCTCAGTGAGACCCAATTCACTCCTCCCTTCTGGCTGTGCATTTCAAACCTCAGTTGTGTTTGATTTACCCATCATCTGCAGACTTAATAGCAAACAGTTAAAATGCCTGCATGTCCTTCTGCTGCCAGCTTTGGATCTGTGGTGCATCACAAGAGAGAATATTTTCTAGAATACAAAGGCTGAGGGACTGGCTGTCACAACAGTATCACTTTTGGCTTCCTTAAATACAGTAATCAAAGTATTTTGAACAGTAGCCTAGAGCTACTGAATACTTTTCTGCCTCAAAATAGACACAAGTCTCCTCCCACCTTCTGCCATGAGCTCTTTGGTCACTCTGAGGTTTTGGTGGTCCAGTCCAGTTCCCTTTGCAGCATCCAGTGAGCTCAGCCCAGACAGCTCCTGGTTCTTTGGTCCAAATGCTATCAGGTTATTCTGTGAAACAGAGTCAAAAGAACACAAATTGTCACAGTAAAGGTCTGAATAAGGAAAAATTGTCTATGTTTGCATTTACATTTTTAATATAGTGTTGTCTAGAGGCCAGATTTGGGGAATGGAAACCAGGAGCCTGGTTTCTATTTTCAGCACAGCCACTGATTGCTCTGTGTTCCTGGCAAATCTTTTAATCTCTTTTCCTCTGTTTTACCCATCTGTAATAAAGGGATGATCAGACCTCCCCAGCTCTGCCTGGTGTGGCAGCATCTTCTGATGAAACACAGCAAGGACAAAGCATTAATAATCATTCCATATAGAAGAGTCAAGGGGTCACAGGTATTTAAGTACAGTTTAGCTGTTCAGTGCCCCTTTATGCATGCAGCAAGCCTTGATGTTAATAGAAGTTATATATTAAAATGGAATGGCAAAGTAGGCCCTTCAGGGCACAAAAATAACCATATCCAGAGCAGCACTAAATAAATGCAATATAAAAATGAAAATCAGTTCAAATACTGAACAAATTGAAAGGCAAGGAGACATTTAAGAGGAAAAACAAAGTCATGCAGCCCTAGTCCCAGCTGACATCTAACTGCCCTCAGCACAAAAACAGGCATGAAAAGGAGGGTCAGGCACCAAGAGGGTGGTCCCATAAATGGTTCAATGTTCTCAGTCCATTTCTTTACCTCTCTGGCATCTTTCAGAGGAGATATCAAGGAGGTGAGTAAATGACTGACCTCCTTAAATGCTCATGTTTAACTGACCCTGTAGATTATGCCATTAGTCCATGCCTGCATCCTGCACATCTGTCCTTTCCTCCCACAGAACTACCCTGGGGCTCTGGCACACTGCCATCCTGCACTGCCAGGCACCAAACCCCCTCTCTGTGCTGCTCCACAAAGCCCCTGGATCCCTTCTGGATCCCTGTAAAGGGGTCACTGTGGGATACGGCCACCCAGGACCTGCTAGGTCTTCTCTGCCTGCTTAATGCCAGCTTCTGCACCTCTGGCCAGATGTCTCACATTCCCTTTCCCCACCACTTGTGTGAACACGAACAACCTCTGATAGCATTCTTAGACCAGGATGAGCCATTCCTATAATGAGCAACCTCTGCTCATTTCATCCACATCAGCAGCTGCACTAGCAGATTTTGGGGAGGGTTTGAGGGATCTTGGTGATGAGCAAAGACCTCTCCAGTGGAGCACTGCAGCCAGAGCAGGGTGTGTCCTTAAAACCTCCAGCATCCTCTTGTCTACTCCTTCAGTCCAGTTAATGAAATAATTTCAAACCAATCAGTGTTGCACAAAGCTGTTCAGCAGGCAAGCTGCTTACTCCTTGCCCAGCCTCTTGGCTCATCTGGAAATAACGTGCATATGCTTGTGGGGCAGAGAGCAGCCTTTATTTGGAGAGATGCTTTAGGATCAGGACAGTCACTGCCAGCTCATCACATTTACTATTCAGGATTATTGGACCACAAGCGACCTTTCAGGTTCTTAAGACTTGGATTATGAAGGGCTTTATACACTAAGCCTAATGACTTGAATTACAGCCTTAGCATCCTGACAATCAGAAAGGGACTACAAGCATTCTACTTTCTTCTATCCACAAAACAGCTTGGGCCAGATTTTGAACCCATTTCAAGGTTATGTCAAGCTGGTGCCCATCAGAATGATCCAGTTGAGTTGCAAAAAAAGGCAGGATGACCTAGGTAAAGGTCATGTCTGAGAGAAATGGCAGGATTTTCTAGATAAGCCAGCTGAGACATCTGTCTGTTTTCCTCTGAGACAACTATTTTATCATTTCCACATATTAAAAAATCACTCTGAAAAGCTGCAGCACGTTTTAATCCATGGGGCTGTGGCATCAGTGTGTGGTATTTTGTCATTTTCAAATCTCAGTGGCAAAAAGTTTTATGGGATC
This sequence comes from Zonotrichia leucophrys gambelii, assembly GCF_028769735.1. Taxonomy (NCBI): domain Eukaryota; kingdom Metazoa; phylum Chordata; class Aves; order Passeriformes; family Passerellidae; genus Zonotrichia; species Zonotrichia leucophrys. The sequence continues at coordinate 10,969,840 of NC_088184.1, forward strand.
GATAATTACCCTCCTGTAACTGGTTGAACTGGAAATACCTTTCAGTCCTAAAATCAAAAAGAATTACAAGCATCAGCAACTTCTGTGGCACGTGTGCTGTTGTTGCGTTCTAGTCAGCAGACAGTTCCACATTGCAGTGGAATTGGTTTTCTGTATAAACATGAGTTTTAGACAATTTCTGTCTAAAACATGAGTTTTCTGTTCCCCATTACCTGCACTCAGGTGCCCTTTTCCAGGACCAGTGAGGAGCCCACTCAGCACCCTCTGCAGTGTTCCTCTGGACAATCCAAACCACCAGTGCCTTCAGCTACAGAGCGAGTCAAAAATTTAATTTAATCATTAAAGCAACTTTATGAGTGAGACAGGACCCACAGCAGTGATGCAAATAAAGGCTGATTGATCCATTCTGCTGACTGCAATCCTGTTCCATTAGCAAGGAGTGGGACACTGTCACAAACAGAGCAGAAAAGCGAGGACATGCTGTCTGCAGAAAGACAGCATTGGTCACATTCCCCTCATTCTCTTGGAGCAGTAACCACCAGCAGTGTGGGGAACAGCACAAACCCAGGCTCACCTGCCACCCTTTCAGCTTCTGCTGGGACCCATCAAAACAAAAGCCAAACAGAAATGAACTGAGATGCTCTGTCTGCTCTGTGTTAGCAGGGTGATTCAACAACAGTCACTGTTTTCTCATTAAACAATGTCAGAGATGTACCCTGAGCTCTCTGTGGTCACTTTTTTCCCCTCCCTTTGTCCAAAGACAGCTGCAATAATAAAAAAAAGGATTTAGAAAACAACGGGGGAACCCCTGTTTTTTTTAGTGAGCCAATGAATATTTTCTAGGACTGAACCAATCTCTGGAAATAATTGTCAAGTTTGCTGTAGTGTTCCTGCCACATTCTGTGCTCTGTAGCTGGCTGCTCAAAAGAGAAGTAACACAATAAAGTGCAGAGAGCTGTTTCATGCCATATTGCTGCACAGGTGGTAATTTCTGAATGAGTTTTATCAGACCTAGAAACCAGACAGCAATACCTGGCCTATTTTTAACTTATGCATTTCCTAACTTTGATGAGCTGTCTTCCTCCTCATCTTCTTTACTAATTCAGCCAGCTGAACTTTTCCATCTATCAGTTAAATTAAGTTGTAATCTACTCAGGAGCTTGCACAGGAAGGCAAGAAAGATTCTGGTACAATATTCATAATGCAACCATCTGCCCACTGCAGAATGTCCATCTCTGAGATTAAGCACCATGTTAAAAGCACTGGAAATTCAAATTATATAAAGTGTTTTCTTCTTTTTGATCATAAAAATATCTGACAGTGATCTGGGTTCTGAGGTGTGTGTCCTCTACAAGGAATTAATAATTTCTAAGAGCAGCATCTCCCTGCCACTGCTCCTTCACCATGTTCACCCTTCCCACTGCTGAGGGGCTCATATACAACCCTGTAATTTGGCCAGTGAGGGTTTGTTTCCATGAAGGGACAGCCTAGAGTGACCCTCCATGATCCTGCCTGGAACCTGCACCCAGGAGCCAGAGGAGGCACACACAGGCTGGATGCTGGAAAGCACCAACACATGTCACTGCCCAGACAAGAGGCAGAGCCTCCCAGCCTTACCTGGGCACTGAAAACCTTCTGTCTGCAGGTTCCTTTTCACTCATCTCAGGCATTCCTACAAGTGCTTAAATAACTTCTACCACTCTCTCAGTTTTCACAAGACACCCAGTCTAGGATGAGGTTCAGACTGGCCTTGTCTCTTCCAAACCAAAGCACATCCAGATGCAAGGTCTGCATTTATTTGGCGGGACACATCCCCAGGGAAGAGCTGGGGGGATGGAAATCCAGAGCCATCCTGAAGGATTGTGGGGGATATTTTAGGGATAGTTCCATTCTTATAACTACAACATCAAGATCTTTCAATACTCAATACTTCCTGCTATCCTCGCTGAAGTGCCAAGCCCCTGAAGGCACATTTTCACACAAAGACAGAAAGTGGAAGCACAGTTGGGTGCACAGGGGTGGTGTGGGTACAGCTGGGGACCTAAAAGGGAAGTGTGAGGACCATCTGCTGACAAATGCTCCTGCTACAGCAGGCACTGAAAGCTGCCAAGAATCTTTGGTAAGGGTTACAAGTAACAGCTGTACTGACCTGAGAGGGATCACAGCCAAGGAGAGGATGGTACAGGCAGAGCTGAGCAGTCAAACTGGAAATCAGCGTTGCCTTGACAGTCCTGCAAGCTGCCACTGGAACAGGAGATTGTGGCTTGGACACAGGCTGCAGGTTCATCACAGACAGAGTCTCCTGAGCATTACCAACACTTCAGGTTCATTCTGTAACTGAAACCAAAGCAGGCACTTCCTTCATGGGGCTGGGAGGGACCTGCAGGAAAGTGAGGCTGATGGCACTGCTAGGGTGAGTTTGAAGAATGTCCACAGTTGCTCCATTATCCATTTCCTGCAAGAATCCAGAAGTGGTTCATGGACTGCAGCCCTCCAGAGGGTTCTGAGGCTGCTCTGGACACACAAATCCTCTGTGTTTATACTGTAGTAACACCATCACCACAAAACAGGACCCAAAGTCCTTCCTGGCCCTGGGATGCCACCAGAGCAGTAAATGGGCTGAGGCTGCTGCTGAGCATGCTTAGACACTGGAACTTCACCCAGATTTTGCCTGTTTAATGCCAGCAGCTTGAACACAGGGTCCTGCTTGCAATCAGCCCTGGTATTTTCAGCTGGCTTGGCCCTGAGCACTAACCACAAGACTTCAGAGAAGCTCCATCTTTATTCTTTCCCGCATATCACAGTGCCCCATTAAACAGGGACAAAAGATTTCCTTATGTAATAGGGATGCTATTTGTTATTTTTAACCTTCTGGCAGGCAGGGTTTGTGCCAGGCGGCGTTCTGCCTTAACCAGGGAACTTCAGGAGGTTACATTCCTCACTGTCATCCCTGCCCTCTGGCACAGTTGATGCCCATACATGGTTTCCTGGCTGCCTGTCCTTGTGCCTATCACTGAGCATTTATTTGTGACAGCTCACAGAAATACCAGTCCTGTTTAACAAGGTAAATCAGGATGCTGATCAGTCCTTTCCAGGACCCTGCAGGAGCTTCTGCTTCTAATAAAGGGTCCTGTGAAATCCATGTGAAACACATAAAGTCTGTTTACATGTATCTATGCTACCAGAGAAACACCATCACCGTAGCTGAAGTTTTCAATTTCTCAAGATAGCTTTTGAAACAGTTTGTTTAGTCCAGTTAAGCCCATGGAAAGCAGACAAATAAAATGGTGGCAACTCCCAGCAGCTCAGGAGTGCGAGCAGGCAGCAAGGAGGGCACTAAGCCATGGGCTGAGCATCCTGAGCAGCTGGGACCCTGGTGCTCACGTCACTGCTTGCCTGGCAAACTCCATCAGCAGCATCCCTGCGCCAGATTTGGGCAATTTCATGGAGCTTAAGCAAGCCTGGCTGGTACAAAGGATGCTGCCAAAGCCTGTTGTACCTCCAGACCAATACAGGGAAACACAGTGCCAAACATCCTTCGGGTCCAAAGGAGCTCCACAGCAAATGATGGTTTTCACACTGCCACGGCTGGTCTGGCTATTTGTAAGCAAGTAAGAGTGACAGATCCTGTGTCCCATGGCTCACAATTTTATAAAATACACATGGGACCTTGGGGAGATAGATTTAAGTTGTCACAGATGTGATATTTCAATTAGCAGAAAATATTCATTGAAAAATCTGAATAACTAAAGTTAATAGGGAATGTAACTCCACATTCCTATGAACAGAAGGGTATCTGGCAATTTTAACTATGTGCTCACATAATTTAGAGGTTTTTGCTTGTTTGCCTCTAACACAATCCCCCTTCATTCAGTCTCCAGGCTGGAGGCACAGAGAGGTAGAATTTTAATTCTTCTGGCCATTTATATACATGTGGCATTTCTTAACCTTTAAGGATTTGATTTTGAAACCTATTTAACTTTTTGACGTAGGTGTTTTTGTGGGTTTTGTCGGGGAATGCCAAAAATTTTCTGCATGTAAGGAAAAAAATCAGTAAGACCAACTGTATGAGTGTTCTTCTGTTTGTACCCAGAGGGCCCTCCCTCTATGTCTGCAACACCAGTTTCTTACTAGCACAAGCTTCTTATTCAGCTTTGTTTTGACAAAGAAAGATAAACCACTGTTTTGCTTTGCCCTTCCCCCACCATTTACTAATTAGTTTTATTTAGTTTGCTATTCCACGCTCCTTGAAGGGAAAAATACCCCTTAGTTTTAAAATAATAATTATTTAAAACCGCTTTAAGTTGTTGACTATATAAGTTCTTATGAAGAATTTAAAATAGAACATAATTATAAATCACTGTGAAAATGAGCTTGTCCTGTACAGGCAAGGACATTTAATTGTGTCCTTGTATGACTGGAATCACTGTAAACAACTAATATTCCTATTTGCAGGGACAGAAATAACAAGCTCATTCAGCTGTACAGAAAGGAAGACATAAAAGGAAACCAAAGGCTAAACCAGAATAAGCCACTGGAAAGTTTTATGTCAACAAAAATGGATTTAAATTAAGTAACATCAATTCGGTATTTTGACTGTAAATGAATCAGAACATTAAAACATGTTTTAAAGGGAACATTTGTGATGAAACATCTATGACTAGTTCCTACACCAAAGGAACAGGAAAGTTCCTACTTATTTCTGTGCAGGATCAAAGCCCGACTGCAAAGTTACTTCTCTGGCTTTGGGACTGCTTTGTAGACCTACCTTTTGAAAATGGGAAGAGCAGCAGAGCTGCAAGGAAAACACTGAATAAATAACTTACCAGTTGCACCCAAAGGAAAACACAGCCTTGATGACATAATTAAGAAGTTCCATCCTACCATATATGCATGAAAGAGTAAAATTTAAATTACACAGGCAATTTCCATTCTTATGTTTTCTAATTTTCTGAGTGCTTGATTTTGCAACTTAAATCTCTTTTAGGATTGCTGTTTTTGACACTGATTTGCAGAAATGGGAGTAGATTTTAATGTTTTTTACTTTGCCTTACTCAATGGCAAAATTTAGAAAAACCCACAAAAAAAACCAAAACCCCCAAGCTCAAACCAAAGATGTGCATTTCTAAGCTATTTGAAATAATGGGAGATGAGTCAATAATCACCTTGCTTTAAAATGAAGAGAAACACAGCAGAGCAATTTTCCAGTGACAGAAAATACGGAAATAGACTACGCATTCAACAAGTCCAAGATGCCCTTTCCAAATACAAACACAATTCATTTACACAGTAATTTTACAATGGTGATAACAAATTAAAATTGTGGGCAGACAGTGGAGAACCAAATAGATACACAACCCATAGCAGGATCAGCCAAATTAAAGGGAAATTCTTCCACTGTCAAATTCTGAGTAATTAGTGCTTCCATTAGAGGCACAGTTCCAGCTTTAAGCAATTCTAAGTAATTAGTGTTCCTTTATTTTGCCTGGAAGTCCTGACTTCAGCATTCTCTTAGGACATGCATTCTGCTAGCCACACAATGCAGATTAACTCGACTAGAAGGCGATTAGTGCAGGCAGATGAAGATGTAATTTGTCATTCTGTACACATTGCTACTTCTAGCCTGGGATGCAATTTTTATTAACACAGCAGATTGATTCAAACAGAGGCAAAGACACGATTTTGTTCTATCTGTGCCCATCTGATTGCTTAAGAAACAAGCACAGAGATTTGAAAACTGTATGTGACCAAGTGACAAAAAGGGAATAAAGTGCCAGATGACATCTTCCCACACAGCTCCAACCAGCTACAGGAATTCAGGAACTGACTACACACTTAATAATTTAAGATAAATAATTTAAAATGCACAATGGAGGAGATTTTTCTAGACTTATTCATCACATAATGTAAATCCAGGGATGAAAATGCCAGGCTGAGCAGGAAGCAGAGGCTGGTGCGGTGGACAGCACATGGACAAGGCAAGATGTGCTTGCCAGAGGCACTACAGCATTGGCAGTTTGTGGGATAAACTCTCTGGGTCCTCACAATCTTGTCTTTTAAACAGATCTAGCAATACAGATCTCCCAAAAATGAGTGCTCTTGCATTTCCTGGCTGCTGTGAAGATGACTTGTTTGCCAAAACAAACGGCTGAAGATTCTTGAAGAAAAGGTGCAAAGTAAAAAAATGAAATGCAATTAAAGCGTCCTTTTCTATTTGCACTACAACATCAAATATTAGACAACTCTTAGAATATTTCATACTGAGCTCTGATATGCAAGACACAGCACCACCAAGCAGCAGTTTCACTAATCTTTTACCCAATTCAAGACCCCTCTGACCACTGGCAGTACCTACAGCAAAAGGCACATGGCAGGAAGCACCATGTTTTGCTTTCTCTGCCAAACACAACCACAGCAACAATTACCTTCAACTGTAGCTTCTGAATTTTCCATAACTGCAAGAAGCAGAGCCCCAGGACCATGACCTTCCCCCAGCAATCAGTGGGACTGAAGGGAAAGCTGGAATTGCAGCCAAGGAAGAGGAGAGCAGAGCAGGATCTACACCCAGAGGTCCATTACTGTGCTGGTGAGAGGCTCTAACTGTTTTTTTTTTTGCAAATACTACTGTTCACATGGCCTCCAGATTGACAGGCCTTGTGTGCTTTTAATATTATTTCATACAAAATGAAACATGACATTCTTGATCTACAAAGCTTCTCTTCTTACAGATTTGTCAGCATTTGCACATGGTCAGAACTAAGGTCCAGGAAAGGCAAATCTTGCCAAATATGTCATCATAAAATGCTCCCTTATTTTTGCCCAGATCTTACCTTCATCATCTTTTTTACAATTCTTTTCCAAAGTGCAGTTGCAATGTGCTTGTGCTTCTAAGCTAGGAGGTATATTGAGTGCACAATGAGGACTCACATTTTTGTGTGCCAGAGAAATCAAAGTGATGATGTTCAAATGTCTTGAGGGAGAACAAAAATTCTTCTCTGACATCTAACATGCAATGATAAACTCACAAAAAGATACTTTGAAAACTTCATTCCTGAAAAATTCCTATTTTCCCTCATGGAAAGAAACAAATATCAGCTTCTGCTTGGAGGGACAGCAGCTTTTCCCAGCTGCGTATTCTCACATGTAAAATATATGATCCAAATGATCTTTATGAGTTCACTAAATGTCAGGATCACTTCTTTTTATTACAGATCCTTTTCACCAGGTTTCTCACTGGAAGATCAGTGCTATACAGCTCAGAAAGGCTTTGGCTCTGTCTCCTCTGCAGCCTTCATCCAGCTGTGCCCTGAGGCACTGTCAGCAGCTCAATGAAGAACCTGGACACTGCCGCTCAATTCTGCCCCTTCTTGTGCCAAACTCCATCCCAGTTATTCTTTTAGAGGAGGGCATGCTGGTTTCTAGTCTTTTTTGGCTGAAAACATCCTTCTCAGTAAGTCAGAAAGCATAAGTTATTTGTTATTAGTAATACATTTCATACTTTCAAAGATTTGTACTAAGCCATGACGATGAAAGCTGTCAAATCCACTCAAATGCTTCTTATTGGAAAATCAGGCCTGCATATCCACAGATCCTCCCCTCCTTCACCCACCCAAATTAAAGTTGTAATTCCCAAAGACAGCCACTCTTCTACACCACCACACATTTCATATAGTTGTTATTAATAAAGTATGAACAATGTTTGCAGAAACATTAAAGAATCAGGTCAAGAACCCTGTCTGAATACCAGTGTTATTAAATAAGCCAATCATCCAACTTTGAGTAATTAATGTCCTTGGTTTTTACTTGAAAGCCTCACTTTCAGCACATTCATGAGACAAATGTCCCCTGCCAAAAGGAATGAACATGAATTAACTCTTTTGGATGCCAGTTGCAAGAGGAAGAGGAAAATGCAATATTGGCAGGCTGGATACAGCACAGCACTTCTGATTGTAAGCTAATTTTAGCTACAATGTGATGATTTCACCACATATAGTCAAGGATTTGATCTGTTCCCATCTGTGCATTATCTGAGTAGCTAAACAATTGTCCTAATGCATTTGAAAACTTTAAAATATAAAAAGAAAACCAACAGAGCTGATGGCATCTCCAGATCACCGTGTGAAGTACTAATAAGCAACTGTGTTATACAACCTGTGTTCAACAGACTGAAAATGATCTTTCCCAAATTCAAGTGACATCCTTCTGAAGCTGAAAGTGAGAGATTACAGCTGGCTGAGCATGCACTCTACTGTACACTCATTTTAAAAGCTGCCATTGTAAAAGACCCTCCAGGCTTTATGTTGGTTCCTTTGCTCTTCATATTAAGAGCTGCAATGTTCCTCATATTTAACAGTAATTAGAGGGGGAGATGTAGAAAAACTAATGAGAGGGAGAGAGGTTTATTCTTCTAAAGAGGTGAAATAAGATTAATAGCAATACTATGGGCTATATATGTTATTTTTATTTCATCACCTTAAAACATGATAAATATTTTCAATTGGAAAAAATTACGAGTATAAAATTTAGCATTATCTTTACAAATCCTCTACAGCCTCTGTATGTGACATGCTGTCCTTCCCTCCACCAAACAATTATCACACAGAAATACTCTCAGGACAGCAGTTGTAGAACTTGTCTGATGCGCTCACACTTCCCCAGCAGGTTTGGGTCTTCTCCATCAGAACCATCAAATTCCTTCATAAAAGCTTCAGCTTTCTGCACAGTTTTGTCTCGTGCATTGCCCTGAAGCCCTTGCAGATAATCCAGTAAAATGGTGAAATACTTGTCTGGAACCTTGGAAGAAAAAACAAAAGGAAGGAAAAACAGGTTTATTATCTCCCCTCTCAAAATGCATTCACAATCACGTCACAGCATCACCTGAAAGACAATCAGGAGAATGGCACAGGCTTTGGTGTTTGCCAAGGTCCAACTGCAAGTGGAAATCCAAGTGGAAATGTTTCCTGCCAAGGTTCAAGCTGCCAGGAGGATGGATGGAGTCTGGTGAGAGGACTGTCATGTGCTCAGATGGGCAAAGCATCTGAGAGGAAATGCTCAGCAGATGTGGAAACGCTGATCAGCAAATGCAAACACTGCCTGACAGGGAGCCCAAGGCTCTGAGGGTTGGTGGAAGAAAAAACAAAACACATTAGCCAAACCCTCCTTTTGGAAACACACATGTAAATCTCACTAAATTCAGTGAGAATTGCATGCATATGTCTGAGGGAAGAATTTTGCCGGAATTTCCCTCACCCTTACTCAAAAATTGTTTGCTAAGATGAGATACCACCCACCATTGCACACTTTGACAGAATGCTTATACAAAGGACTAGAATTTAATTTGAAAAACAAACTCAAATTCAGACATATGGAAATAATTTTTAAATCATGCTGACTAAAACTGATAGGCTCTACCAACATGTCTAACATTAAAAGCACTTTAGTCATCTACAGTTGCATTATCCACATTTCACTCCCTTTCTAATTAACTAGTCAGAGATTAAGTTTTAGCTTATCTGGTACAACATACAATTTAAATGATCATTATATTAATCTTGACAATAATTTAGCAAGGACTTTGGAAGGATTTATTCAGTACTTCATACTGAAGTACTTTCAAAAGGAATATGTGAACAGACCTACGCTGATCTCAACTTCATGTTGTGTATCTGTGGAGCAGGTTTCAGCCAATAACAGGATATTTTTTGCTGTGAATCATGAGATGTTAAAATGATCTCACCCTGCAAATATGTTTCTCCATGTTTAACTTTACACATATAACTTGACATGAGTTAAGTTAAACACATACGTAAGTATTTAAAGGATTCGAGAGTAATTATTCGAGGGCGGTTTCGATTCTGCAAAGTATCAACATTTCAGAGAAGACAGAGCTTCAACAGACACTTAATTTACAACTTATTTCTCCTTGGACATTTGGCAGCCGAACTTTGATCACTAAAACTTCTATCACTCCAAAAGAAGAGGAAGAAAGAATATTCCAACACTGCCTTCATCAATCAGGGGTATTACAAAGTAATAAATCAAAACTTAAGTCTGCATTCAGCCTCGTAACTTGTACACTATGGAAAAACTTCTAATTCTTCACACAAACACTCTTGCATTAAAGAAACAATTCAGCTACAAAAGAAATATTAATTTTACAATGACTAACACTGAAATGGATGATATATGAAGCGTTGTTATACTATACAAATCAAACACAGTGAAAAATATCTATATTTTTGAAAGTTTTCACTCACAATAAGCTGGCACTAATAACAGATGAACTCATTTAGACACGAACAATTCCAGTGTGACAGTGTTCCTTTAATGCAGATACTCAGTACTGAGCTTTTAAAGTCAGTAACATTTCCCCATTTCAAACCTTGGCCAAATTATCTCTGTAATTTACAACTCTTGTTCTCAGAGCTCATAGCATAGGCATAGACATACCTATGCAAGCACAGTTATTATTATATCATTTAAGCAAACTGCTTGAGGGGGCAATTGAAAGGCTGCTCTAAATTTAGAAATCCTAAGTGTGCAGACTTAACATGAGGCTGCCTGAAGCCTAAAAATCATTTAGCATTTGGCCCTAAGAGTGTCCTGGTGTTCAAAAAGTCTGATTTCTTTTCCTTTAACATAACACTGCTCTGAGGTTTATTTCATCAGGAGCTCACAACACAGCACCCCGTGGGCAAGGTAAGATCATATTTCCTCCTGACTTACACAGACAGCAGAGCCATTGCAAGGACTGGAACACACAAAGAAAGTTAATGAAATCCAAATTTGAATTCTTCAAATACAGTAGTACAAAAGCAGTAATTTCAGGGGTCTTGGTGAGGTTTTCCAAGGAGGAACACAATCCCTCTTCCAAGGTCAGTTCAAGGCTGGTTTGAAATTGGAGATCAAGATCTCCCAGCATGGCTCTGGAAGTCAAAGCCAGGCTTATGGGATTTTGTTATTATTCCTTTGTTAAACTGTTTTGACCTTTTTCTTGTTTCTTTTTCTCTCTCACACACCAATCTTGTCTCTGTCCTAACTTCCTAATATACACTGGAGTTGATTAATATGGAAATAATCCCAAGTGAAATAATTCCTGTCTTTGGGAAAAGCAGGGAAACACCAGGAAAGAGTACCAGGAAAAGAACAGTTCTCACTTTTAAATTATCCTCTGTATTTTCAGACCTGGAGACTGCAGACACCCACATATTTTGCAAAGCAAACACAGACACCAGCAGAGAGAGGCTCAGCTCATTGCTGCCAGGCTGCATTTTTGGGACACCTTCCAAGGAAACTTCAGCCACCCCACCACACCCTGAAATCCAAAAGCTGAAGACTGATCTAGTAACTTCCTAAAAATGCTGTGCCAGATGATAAAGACCAACAAATAACCTAGTGTTTATTTAATCCTGGGTGCTGGAGAAGTGTGCACACCATAGGTACACAGGCCTGGCTTGGAAGCTGTCAGCCAGCCACCAGATGGATTTTAAAGGAGCTTAAAACACCATTTATCCTGCAAATTTTAAAACCTCAACTTATTTCTTAGAGAAAGAGGCCTATCAGTACAGGAAACTCAATTCAGGCCTTTGCATGGCTCTTCAGTAGGCATCCAAGTGACACCATAAGATCAAAGATGTGGCTTAGGAAGGAAAGAAACTTCTGTCTCCTTTTGTACTTTAGTCATGCTTGGATTACCAACAGATTTCATTCTGTAATGGACAGGAAGTTGAATTTGGGTATAAAAAATATTCAAAAGAAGCTGGGTGTGCCCTCCCTATGGTCCTGATGAAGAAAGAGACTTCATCATATGCTTAATTATAAGCACTTGAGCAGTTCTAGTAAATTCACTGAATCTGGATGCAGATGTTAAGCATTCTCTGAAGCTCATATTCAATGCTCCTCTGATTATTAAACTACAAAATATGTGAATTTAAATAAATCAGAGCACTTCCATCAGAATTCTAAGAAAAAGGAAGTTTCATTTCAGTGTTGAGAAATAAGGAGTTAAACTGTGTTTCGATACATAAAACAAATGCTACTTACAGTTCATTGTGTCCCAGCATATTTCAACACAAAACCAAAGTAAACAGGTAAGAAAAGTAAAAACATCCTTCTGCCTGCCAAACAATTTCTAGGTAGCTGTGAAGAGCATACACTGATTTTGAAAGGTTGATAAGGACTTTAAAGAGACTTTAAAAACAGATGATAGAGCAAATAACCCAGAACCCAAATTCAAATTTGTATTCTGCAACCCATCTTGCTAAAGTATTTACACCATGTGAACATTTTGGCCTTCATGAAACTCTGTTGTTAATTATCTGGCTGTCTAAATAGGTAACACCCAATGTCAGGTGATTGGCTTTAGAGCTGCTGACTAATTTAGGTCAGGACAATTGGTATGAGTAAATGTTCAAGTGTACACAAAAAAAATCAGCAAAACTTAACTGAATGTCAACAAAATGAACCAACAAGTGAAGCACTGTGCAAATGGGCAGAGGTTTGTTCTATTGCACAACAAAATTAATGACCTGACACCCTCATTTGATACCACAATGGTCAGATACTTATAGGAAATCCAATGTGTGTTGTTTCTTAAGTTATGAAATGAACAGATTTCAGTATGGATTCAAGCCTGGCTTCTGGTTATACTTTATGCTTTTCACAATCAACATCAGGTTTCACTTATATTTAAATGAGAGAGCTATTTTAACATCTTGGCAATATGGTTGTACATCTTCCATGGAGCCCAGAGATATCTGAAACAATATGAGAGCTGTGGTTTGCAGTATTGGGTTCCACATTGGGAAATTCAGACTAAGGATATGACTCAAATTCTCAGCAAACCCCAGATTTAAATAAATCATGAATCTGCTCTCTTTATGCTTGCTATATATCAAGTATAAAAATCTAGCATGCACAGGACAATGATCACCAACAAAATAAAAAGATCAGTGACAAGCAATTAAAATGGTTCAGCATCTTGGCTAAAAACAAAGTAATTTGTAAGTTACTAAAAAATTATGAGACAAGTGCATGGCTAGTACTAGGAAGTTTTGGTTAATAAAGAAAAGCCATAACTAATGTATGTAAGCCTGTATCATATTTGTTCTGAGACAAAGCAGAATCAATACAAACCTTCTCTTTATCATACATGTGCAGGAGAAGCCATGTCTGTCTTGTCTTCTGAAACTTCCATTCTTCTGGGTTTTTAGACCAGCTGTAGAAAATTAGGGAAAAAATTGTTTAAATGGAATATTGTGATATCAAAACATTCCTTATTTAGAAAATATTCCCTACAAGGCTTCCAAGTGACTTTGTATGCCTGACACAGAGTGTCATGGCACTGTGGGACACAGACACTGGCACACATTTTGTACTGGGCCACCTGGCTTCTCTGCAAAAACTTATAGGAGACATTACAGACAAGAAGGTTAGAAATTTTCTTCAGAAAGCACTGACTCCTTGAAGTTAAATATCAAATCCCACCCCTCAGCTTTGGCCAGGCCTTTATGACCGGTCACTGCCCTCATTTGACCAGGACAATGGAGCACCCCAAATCCTTACCCCTGCTGCAGGGCTAACTGAGAATTTGGGGAGGTGCAGGGGACAAGAATCAAGCTTGGGTTTCAGAAAGTTGCTGTTTCACAATTAATTGAAATTTATATGAAATTAAGCAGCCTCTGAAGGACTGGCAGGAGGGATTTGTGCTACAATGGTCACCTCAGCAATGGCTGCAGCCCATACAGATGGCTGCTCTAAACAGACAAAATTCATCCTTCAGCAGCAAACGTTTTAAGGCTTGGGCTTGTCTAAATCATGACTTAAATATTTATATTTATAGGCTAGAAAAATGGGTTTTTTATGTCTCTCTCTCTCTCATGAAGAATACTCAATACTGTTAAAAGTGAGAGGCTGAACAAATGATTAACATCTGCAAATGTTTGTTGGCTGTTTGGCAAACACATTTTCAATATACAAAATTTGTTTTTAAAGCTGGTATATTTTGGTTTAGATAAAGGCATTTATTTCTATTAAAAAATGAGCAAACCAGTAAATCTATCTATAAAGTGAAGACTACTTTTTAAAATAATGTGTTTGAAAATTAGTATTGTAACATCTACAAAATCTGACAGCACACTAAGGTATCATTTGAAAAGAAAGAAAAAAAAGTAAGGAGAAAACCCAGAAACTTTCACATTTATTTGATTTTTCTCTAAAGAAAAGTAGGTCTCCAGAGGGTAGCATGCAAGATGCCATTAATGTTCCAGCTTGTTTTACACAGCAATAGAGAGCACAGAAATCAGTTGAAAAGCCAGCTGGGTATGAGAATTAGTATTGTTTAAACACTGTCAAGTCTAATAAAGCAAAAGAGTCCTCATCGTTGGTGAATGCTGCACCAGCAGATACATTGTTCAGTCAATTCAATGAAAGAGAAAAAAAAATGAGACCACAAATTTGTATAGAAAGATTTCATGGAAGCCTCTGAAGAAAACCTAAAGAGAAATTATTGTCTTGATGTTCAAATTCAGAATAAAGAAAAAGAATCACAGTTCATTAAGGTTATCATCAGCTAAATATATTAAAATAGGTTATAACAAAAATGTAAGGTAAAAATCAGACCACTAACAGTAAATCAGGAAGGACAGACAACACCAATAACCACAATATATCATCCTTCATGTGCTCGAGCTAAATTCTACAGATGAGCTGAGTTAGAGGCATCTTTTGGAATAATAATATAGTAGCCAAATAAGTTGGCAGAAGTCTTCAAAACAGATATTGCACAAAAGCAGGAGGCCAAAAAGCTGACTGATACAAGTTATAGAATTAAATGAAAAACTATTATTATGGTGAAACCATCCCTCCTCCAATCAACCCCAGCCTAGAACCCAAAGTCCTTGTAAATGAAAAACATACACATAACCCTTGGTGTCTTTGCAGACAGGTGCCCAGCTGGACAACAAATGACACCACATGAAGTGTGAAGAGCCAACAGAGAATGAAGTAAAAATGGCTTTTCTTGTAGGTGCAGTTTGTGGGGCCAACAGCAACCTGCTCACCTGTACCCACTGATTCTGTTTGCCAGGCAAACACAGCAGCTCCTGACAGAGAAACTGGGACTTCTGCAGTAAGTCCTTCAAAACAAACAAAATAAAGCAATGCCAGTGCTTTTTTAGGCTATTATTTTATGAGGCTCATCCTCAAGAAGAAGAAGGTAAGTTTAGAATTCTTTTCTACATAAATAAAGCCTGGAAACAGTTCTCATTACAGTCTTTGCAAGGTGACAAGAACAAGCTGAGTGACAGATCTGTGACTTCATCCCAGGAAAACAGTTCCTCTCTAATGAAAACCTTTAACATATGTTTGTATTTCTCTAAACTATTCTATGTATTTCAACATTTGTGGTGATATCCATTGGTTGGACACACCACAGAGTACTCTGAATCTTCTACTCTGCTAATTTTATGTTTCTATCACAGTATCACCTGAGTACTGTTGGCACTGAAACTTAAAAAATACAGCCTGATTTCACTTAATCTCCTATAAAACTATAGGATGTTAAAATATCTTTATTACCTAGTTTATAAACAACTGAGACCAACAAATGAGTGCACTATGAGGTTAATTGCTCTTATTAACCTATTACCAAAACCATATGCTCTCTTCTACAAGTTAAGGAGAGTTGTTGTACTCCTGCATCCAAGACTCCATATGGACTTTAATTCCTGTGAATTCTCTTGCAGAAACAAACAAAAGTTTTAGTTTGTCTTCCTGAAAGTTTCTGCTCTATATACACCACAGTAATTCATATAAACAACAAATACTTGAACATAATCAACTGCAGAAAGTGCATTTGTGTCCATTATAGCACCAGAGCCTCACAAGGCATTTCTTTTGTTTTGTGATCTGTCCTATTAGAATTAAACACTACGTTATTAAAACAAGAAGAAATAGTATTTTCCTTAAAAGCTATAGGTGTATTCCTATTTTCAGAAAGCACTCCAAAGTTTTTAACTGATCCTCCAACCATGGTTGTATCAACAATGCCTGTTTCTTCCCTTTCAGGAAAATGGTCCTTCTCTTGACCCAAGCTCCTATCAAACTGTGGGCAAAACACTCCTGATAATGGGTGCACAATCTCTAATGCAGATAACATGACAGCTGCTCCCCCAACAGTTATTAAAATAAAACTTTTCCACTGATTGTTATGATTATGGCAGCTTTTTTCTACTCCTGTGACAGCTTTAAAATCTATGGAAAGGAATCACTCCCTGACGAAGTGAGAGGAACACCTCCTGTTATCAGGATGACATCATTAGTACATTTTTAGAAATGCTCAACTTCTAAACCAGAAAACTTCAACCCTTATAACACAAGAGAGATTTCGTTTTGCTGTTTACATGCAGATAAGCTTCCTTGACATACTACAGCAGGAAAAAAGGCTTTTCCTTTGAGTGATCAAATATACAGAGCAAAACCAACCACATTACAGTTAAACCCCTTCTTTTTACAGACAATTGCAACCTCTTTCAGTTTGAATTCATATGGTAGCTTTTGGAATGATCTGTGTCAGGATCTAGTACAAATTATGGAATTGGTTGAAAAATATACATGTGTAAAACATGTATTATTCCAGGGTGCCTCGCACTAATTTTCAATATATTGTACAAACACTAATTGCCTTCTTTGCACAGCTAATGTTTGAATCTTTCTCATGAGCTCCAGCTCATTGAAAAAGCACTTTGGTTGACTTTAGTTAAAGAGAACTTAAATGTTTGTGCAAATGATCTTCCTAAATGGCTTTGAAATTGAATAGACAGAGGAAATGAATCAAATAAATCAAGCAGCTTAGGAAATTTTACATTTGGGCATTTGTTTTTTAGCAGGAGAGTCTCATGTAGAAAAACTGCCCAAGATTCTCACTGGTCTATCTCATAAATGATTTTTAGTGTGTCTACAGTCATCTCCCATAAATCTACTCCCAAAACATGGGAATTCAGGCAGTGCAAGGAGGCAAACAGAAGGCAACTGGAGTGTGCAGGGCAGAGCTCTCGCTGGGGTGTCCCGGGAGAAGGAGATGGGGAAAGGAAAGCAGGCAAATTGGTTCCAGAAACACAGTATGAAAAAAACATCATTGTTACAAATTGGATTCAGGAAGTCAACACAATGCATCTGCTGAGACTACTGGCCAGGACAAAACTCCACAGAGCTGTCACAACCAGCAAATAATCACTGAGTGCAGAAAAGCTCAGGGCTGAGAATCAACCATTTTAGTGATTCCACTTGAAAAAATTATTGGGTGGGAGAAAAGTCTCCAGAAACCAGAAAGACAGACAAGGATGTGACTGCTGACACCTTCCAGAGCACATGAGAGCTGTGTGCCAGATGCAAGGACACCTCACCTACATCCACTGCTCCAGATGAGTGCCCCTGGCAGTGCAGCCCACCCTGGGGACACCTTTCAGCCTCAGTATCTATCCAAGGAAAAGCAGATTGCCATCAAATTTGGATTTCTCCAGCATACAGCCGAGGTTTAGCTGAATGGGAATTAACCTGAAAGTTTTCTCCAGCCCTGAGGAGTACTCAGAGCACAGGCTCCTGCAGTTCTCCTGTGATTTATCCCATGTCTGACATCCCCAAGCTTCCCTCAAAGCAGGGACAGAGCCACGGGTGTGGCCCATTGCACCAAGGTCAGAGCTCCACTGAAAAGATCTATGGAAAACATTAAAAGCATCAACAGCACCACACAGAAATGGTCATATTCTTCTTTTGGGTACTTTTCTGTTTTGAGACACAGATTCACCACTCTGCAAATTGTCCTTAAGGATCACCTGTGTCCTTTCACCCCAAGGGAGGATGAACAAGAGTTATAGCACATGATTAAGGCTTGCAGGAATCAAGTTAGACCCTTTATTCCCCAAACTCCCTGCAAACAGCATCATTCCTGAGCTCACCACCCTACCCATAAAATGTGGATAACAGGTGTTTCCTCAATAAAGAACAACCATACTCCAAAAAATTCCCTTCAAGATATTTAAAGCCTTGCTGAAACCCTTGGCACTCAAGGGATGTGCTGGAATATTTCACAGTGCAATGCACACAATTGCAGCCTCTTTAAAAAACCCCATGCACTGGTGTTAAAGACAACTCACTGCCCTTATAAGGCCTGAATTTGGAAACTCTGAATGCTGTTATCAGGGCAGTCCAGAGGTGAGCCCAATGCACATATGGCCAACAGGTGAGCAGGGAATGCTGCACCTCAAAGAGGCTCCCTGGAACCCCTGGAAGCAGCACAGAGGGAGCAAAAATTTGGCATAAGCTCAGTCTTGTGGGAGAAGAGCCATTTTATGGATGGAGGTTTTATATGGATATATAAAAAATATATGGATGTGGATGGAAGTTTAACACATGCCCTTATAGAGCATATAGTGAAGTAGGAATAATAATTTTTTCTCCAGTTACAACACGTACAATTATTTAAAGGGAAATGTAAAAGTGTTTATTTTTATTGGGGGTATTCAGAGTTTCTTCTGTTTCTCTCAGGGGTATTTAAAATGGATTTACTTTTACAAATATGTTTTTTGAATGTCTCGTGCTCCACACAAAACTGCATGCCCAGAAAGCTGCCTCATGGAGAACTTCATTGCTCAACCCAATGTAAGAAGAAATCTCAGTTCAAGAGTGTGTGATGCTGATTGCTCTCATTTGGAAAGAACAGCCAAAATTTAAATTCTACATAGATTTTCTGAGACTGGACTGGAATGGCTGTAGTTAAAATCCTGGAAGCACAGACCTGTGGTAAGACCCAATATTAGGCATAAGAGACAACTATAGCCTTTAACTGTGCTTTTCTCATGTTATGGATGAATCTGTTTATGCCCCAACTCCAACCCCTAGAGAAAGTTAATATATTTATGCTGATATTCTCAAATCCAGTTTGGAATCTAACTAAATTATGACTCAGATAAAGGTTTTTCTTATTTTCCTGGAAGAAAGAAAAGACACTAATGGAGCTCGTTTGCCAAAAGAAAACTTTCTAAAATTGTCAACAGATTTTAGAATCAGTGCCACATTTTTGGTTGAAAATCCTGGCACCATTTTTCAATCTGTGGTTTAAAAACATTTTTTAATATATTCTTCCATCTGGTTCAGACACAGTATAATGACTATAGACTTGTGAAAAGGGAAGGGGAGGAAGCTCTTTTTAAATTTAGGAATCACACATGCAGGAAAAAATAAATGTGCTTTTAAGTGTCCCATTTTTGTCCTGATGTCCAGTATTAGGACAGATTGCATCTGTACAGCAAACAGGTCACAGGATTTTCTTAGAAAGTATTTATAGAGTGAAAGGAAGGGGCCTTTGTGCCATAAAGCCAAGTTTGATTAGATCTACATAAAATATTTATCAGAGCTTATCTTTTATTGCATGTACTTTTATCACTTGCCATTATTTGTGAGGTTTTATATTATGTTTGCATCCTGCAGCTTCAGCCAAGCTCAAAATCCTCTTCCTCCCCCACCACAGGCTCTGCTCAAACGCAACATGAGACATTCCCTTGAAGAGCTTCAAGTATAAACAGATGAGACAGATGATTGGTGGGAAGAAAAGTTGACCCAGAAAATTGTAACAATGCCTCAAAACCATGCAGCAGATCGTGAGGAGAGCTCCTGTCTGGTACATCTGGTACAAGTGAGGTGCCTCCCTGGGATTCAGCTTCTCACAGGCACCAACCCACCTGCAAATGCCAACAGCATTCAACCTTTGCAATTTCTTTAAAAATTATTTTCCTGATATAGTTATTTAGTTGCTGGTATCCATATTAGCCCACCTGCAGCAAAACTGCATTTTGATTTGAAAAAGAAATATATAGCAGTAATAACATGTTGAGAACTTGCTGCTTTTTTTCAGTAATAACAAAAAGGTCAGGCTTGAAAGCCCACAGCTACCATTACTGTATTTCTAAGCTAAATGTGCTTTTTATTTTACATATAAAAAGAACACAAAGCAGGAATTGAATTATCACAGAAGAAGAATAAAAAATAGAATTTGAGCTCTTCACAGCCAATCTGTTCTGCTCCTGCAAGGAATATACAACCAAGTGCTATCCCAAAGTCCCATCTCCTCTCCAGATGTCCATCTTTTCTTGCACTTAATTCTGGTCACACTGATTCCTGCACCAGAAATAAGGGAAAGGGAAAATGAAAACAACTGTTATGGCTCCCTCCCATGAAGAACATCCTGGGGGGTACGACCAGATAAAGAGGGCCCCACACTCTGTATGAAAATCATGTACGGAGCCAGCTGCACGTAAAATCCTTTCCAAAAGTTGGCACAAGTCCATTTATATAAATGCTTTCTGAAGATCAGATGAGCGATATGCTACCAGACTCAGAGAAAACAAATATGGTCAATTCTCTCCTTGCTTACTGTTACACCAAAAAATGTCTAATTGTGGTAGAGAGCACTCCTGCAAAGGCACAGATTCAAGATGAGGAGATCATTTTTGTTGCTTTTTAAATTTTAAATCAGCTTCTAAAACTTTAAATGTCCAAACAAATAACAAAATAAAACAAAAAAGTACACCATGAAAAAAAAAACACACCAAAAACCACAACAAAACCCACAAAAAACCCACCCAAACTTTTGTGTTTTATGAATAAAACACAAGAAATGTATGAAAGTGTCATGCTTTTCCATGTAGCAATGCTAAAAATAGTGCTGGAAGAGAAAAAATCTTGATGTGAAACTTCATCTGTGAAAACTTTTAAGGAGGGATGAAGAAATGGCCACTTGGAGGAGGATTTGGATACTGAAGTTGGCTGATTGGTTTTGCTCTGAACCAGCCAGCACACCCAGAACCAATTCAGTGCTCATTACACTGAGCTGAAGGTTGGTGTTCCTGCGCTGTGCACAGGCTGTTTCAGGAAGCCCTGAGGCTGCAAAGGGATGCTGGCACCCTGGGAAGGTGCCTCATCCAGCTGGGCCTCTGAGCAGCAGCACTGCTGAAAATGGGCTGCCCTTCTGTACCCAGATGTCTTCAATTTGCCAGGTTGAGTGTTTCTGTGTGGTTTTTCCCTTTGCAAAAGCCTAAGGGATTTCCACAGCCAAGGGATTTCTGCAGTTTCAAAGTCCAGAACAGCATTTCACTGTAACAATGCTCTGGTTCTAAGGAGATGCCAAATGCTGACCTGCACCACATCCCAGAACCAGGCACATCTCTCCTTGCTGCCTCAGCATCCAGCAGATCTAGTCCCAGCTGGCCTCTCCTCCCCACAAGATTCAAATCCTCTTCCTGCACCTTTCCCAGTGGTGTTTCCCCAGGTTTTTGAGGAACAGAAGCTGCTCAGAGGGTGGACCATGGTCACCTCTGGGGGATGAAACCCAGCCCAGCAGTCTGGAGGATGGCCAGGCAGGATGGGTGCCAGCAGCATCTGTGAACAGACACCACCAGTGTCCCCTCCTTGCCTGACAGCCCTGACAAAGAGCTGGCCTCAAATCAATCCCATCCCTTGTGGTATCCAGGGACTCCCTCATGCACCTTCCAGGAAAGGGGAAATTCCCCCCTCAAATGGAAGCTGAACCTTGAGCCTGTGGTTCTTCTACAGAGCTGGCTTGTTCTGATGGCAATGTCAAACCGTCAGAACTCTCAAGCTGTCAAATACTGGACTGTCAAATTCCTACTGAGCCCCTTTACTGAAGTGAGTTCTATTAGGACGGTCTTGAAGAACTGCTATTTATCAATTTGGATACCAGCCCTTGATGCACTGTTGCAGAAATTACATTTGCAAGTTTTTTTTATTCTAAATGAAATCCAAGTATTTTTGTTGCTGGCTAGTTAAGCAAAGTTCATTTTTGCTGCAGAAAATGTAGCCCACTTCAAATAACCCATCCCACAAGTGGCTCGGCTCTTACAGTGCATCTGAGAAGTACCCCATTTGGAGTTATTCTGGACCAACAAGAACATATATAGAAACTTTTGAAAAAAACCAAACCAAAAAGACATGTCAGCCATCCTTGTCATTTTTTACATCCCAGCCTGGACATCCCAGAGCTGCATTCATCAGAAGTATGGCAGAGGTGGATGGAGTGCTGCAGACCCCATGGCCTCTGAATTTCTCAGGCTGTAACCTTACAGAATGACTTTTCTTTTTGCAGAAGAGCTCTACAAAGGGACAATATCAAGATCAACCTAGAAGTGTTCAGCACTTCACAGCCCACTCACATTTTTTTGATTAGCTGAGATATTCAGCTATCTCTCACTGCATAATAAAATCTGCTGTCACACCAAGGTGTTCAGGGCAGTGTAAGATTCCTCCCTTCTAATATCCTATGATATGTGTTGCACTGCTAAGATTTCAATTCATGTATTCTTAAAGAAATTGATCTGCCAATTACTGCCTCCTGCAGATGGCTCTCATTCCAATTCAATTTCATTCATATAAAAGTAATTACTGATACCTTTTTAGGCATCATCCTATTAATAAATGGGTGAAGGAGGAGACAAGTTTTATTAAAGAACTAGTTTTATTATTTCAAAAATATTTCTTGTTATTCTAACTCTGGTTAGGAAGCCTTGACAGCTCCCTGGAGCTAATTGATTAATAAGCATTGCCAACTGCATTTTAAATTTTAATTCTGGCTTTGGCTGACTAGTCTAAATGATTCCCTAGAGCTACGAAACTCCTCACCACTACTATGAGTATTTGGGCACTGGATGAATAGTTTGAATGTGTTTGAGGAAGTGAGTAGCAGTGTTAATTCTCCCAGATCTGAATTTTATGGCACAGAGAAAACATAAAAACTCCCTTCTGTGCCTCTGCCATGTCAAGAAGCTAATCTGAATGGAGGAAGATGGGTGAGCACAAAATGCCTTTTTTAAAAGCCAGAAGGAGGGTTAAGGATGGGATGCCTGGGCTTGGAGCCAGGATTGA
This sequence comes from Zonotrichia leucophrys gambelii, assembly GCF_028769735.1. Classification (NCBI taxonomy): domain Eukaryota; kingdom Metazoa; phylum Chordata; class Aves; order Passeriformes; family Passerellidae; genus Zonotrichia; species Zonotrichia leucophrys. Next base: position 10,992,772 of record NC_088184.1, read on the forward strand.
AGCAGGGACTTTGGAGAGCCAGGGGAGAGCAGACTTCAGAAGCTGGGAGAAAAAGCTGTGCCTCACACTCCTTCAATGCATCCTCCCTGCAAATGAAATATTCCCAAAATAAAGCAAATAACCCCTGCCATCTGCTTTTAGTTAAAAAATATCAAGAGGTTGTTTGCTGTAATACTTGTATGTGAAATGGATTATTTTAATTATTCTGGTTTTATTTGACCTGAACACTGCCAAATTCTCCCCCAAAGACAAATGGAAAAGATCAAAGTGCCTGTGTGAGGTTTTGAGCACTTCAGTGAGGAGTGATGATGTCTCCTTACTATCAGAATACAGTCCTGAAGCAGACTGGTCTGTTTTTAAAGACTTTTGAATCTCCCTTATATATCTCACAAGGTTTCTGAAAGTAATACAAGATGAAATAATATATTAAAGCTGCTTAACTATTCAATTAGATGCAATCTCTTTTGTATAATACTATGGAAAGATGAAAGCTGCATGTCAGCGATAAATATCTAATGCCTACATTTAATAAACTGTTAAGAAAATTCATTTATACTAAATTTTATTTTACTGGAAATGAGTTATTAAAAAAGGAGACATTAATTTTTCTTAACCAGGTTTGGAAATCAAGATGCTATTTTACAGGAAAGAGAATCAGACAAAGAAACCTTAACTATTTTTATCTGAGTATTCATGGATTTAATACATGTACTCTAATTTTCCCCATCTAAGGAAGCACTTTACAGTCCAGCAGTTAAGTACTGCTAATACAACTAATAATTGTGGCAATATATAGGTGAAAAATTGCAGAAGTTTTAACCCTCCTATTGATAAAATTATCAGTAAATAAAAGCAAAGATGAGATGCTGCTCATCTTTTGCAGAACAAAATCCATGCAACCTTCACTTTCAAAAGAAGGAATTGAGAAAAACCCTGCAGATCTGTTGGGAGCAGACATTGGTACAGGGCCAAAGAAAACAGAGCCTGTGCTCAGATGAGAAGAAAGTTAAGTCTTCTTTCCCTCATCTCACTTCTCTGGAAGGAGACCTTTGGACAGTACAGGGACTTTGGTGAGTCACAAACTTCATCACTGTTTAATTTATCACCTGAAAAATGGGGTAACAGAACACTTTCTCAAAAGCTGTCATAACGAGAGTAAATAAATCAATGTCAAAATACTTCTCATTTATTTATCAAAACACAGTTGTGATCTGCTATCAGGAAAGGTATGATGGAAAAGCAAATTATCATTACTATGGTGGGGAGAAAATTGAGACAGTATGTTTAAAAAAACATACAAAAATCTCTTTAAAGATGGGGCTGAGCAGTCAGGTATTTTTCAGTTGATGCAGTAAATGATAGATGCCAGATGAAAGGATTTGTGAATTCATGTTAATGATGTTATTAAATACACTATTTCCATATGAGAATGTTTGAACAAAATGCCCAAGTAAATATTTTGACAGCTTTGTTTCACACTGAAAAAATGGTAGAAGTGCAAAGAGACAGAAGGCTCCAAAGTAAATCACTCTGCAGCTTTTACTGAAATATGCTTTGAGAGGTGTACTTGTGACCTTCCATAAAATTAATTCAAAGATTTAAAAATACAAATAATTTGATTTAGAGCCATAAAGCAGGATTAGAGTTCCCTATTCCATTTTTTTCTTTTGTTAAATATAATGACCATTTATGGTTATGGAAATTAGTAAAGAAATCTCTTTCCCCTGCATAACCTAAATGGGACAATGAGCAGATTCTGAAAGATGGAAGAGCTACTGACTCCAACTGAGGAAATTTTGCCATGGGCCTGAGCTTCCCTTTCCTTCTCCACTCAAGCCATACATTAGTGCTTATCAAAGGGGTAAGGAAGCTACTCCAAACCCATTCCCTATAGGAAGAACTTCATCCAGGATAATATTAATAACTAAGCCATAAAAAGTTTGGTTCAGGGAAGGCTGTGTTAGTCCAGCTGCTCTTCCAAAGCTCAGCTGAATGAGTTGCATCATAAGCATTTACTAATTTGGCTGGAAAATCATGCAACCATTGATGTTTCTCAGAACCTATTTCTGAATGAGTTGAAAATACCACGGAACTGCTTGCAAAATCTCCGAACTTCCAGGTATAAACTAAGCATAAAAGTCTTAGAACCTGACTTCTCAGAATCTCCCAAAGACCTATTTTGTCTCTAGGAACCAGAGCTGCTTATTCAACAAGCTGGATATGGCAAAATACATTAAAAAATATCTGTAAGTACCTAGGATCTTCATAATTCAATCCACAACTGTGGAGAGGACTTGCTAGAGATTATTAGAATGAAATTATTTTACACAGGAATTCTGTCCATCTGGAGCATTTCCAGGATAGTATTACAGATACCCAGAATATATTGCTAAGGTTTGTTTTCTTCCCAGAAATTCTTGGCAAAAATAGCTAAGATTGGCTCTGAGCCACTTAAAAGGGGGGTTGTTGTTGATGTCCTTTCTTTTTGTTGCTGTTTTTAGACTGTTTAGTAAATGATATTATTTGTCAGCATTACCTTGAACTGACAAGTTTATCTTCAGCAGCAGCTCAAGAAGCCTCAGTGCCCTCTCTGGCTTAGAAGTGTTGTCATTTATAAATCAGCAACATGCAGTGCCTCTCATCTGCAGAGAGCCACAGCTTCTTCATTCAGCCTCATCTGAGTGTTAACCTGGTTATTCAGTTTCCAGAGCCAAGTATTCCTGCACAAGCACTGTCTGCTGTTCAGTGCCAGTGCAGGCATCTCTTCACCATCTGCATTGCAAAATTGGATTTGAATGGAAGATCTTTCTTTTGGTGAGCACTCTTCACACAGAGTCTGGCTCACTCACTCTGGAGAGCTGTATTATTTATAAGTGGAAAAAGACCAGAGATAGAGATAAGGAACAGCAATCTGCATGATCTCACTAAATTAAGAGCAAAATATTCATGTGCTCTTGCAAAGCAGTGAAATTGTTGTATTAGAACCATAAAAAGCAGCTAACCCAGCAAGAAGTTAATAAGGGTTTAAAAGCAATTTCTGCACAATCTGACATCCTGTGGATGTCATGTGGGGGTTAGAAAAACACTGGCATGTCTCCAACACATATCTACATATCACTTGCCATCAAGACACAGAAAAGTGAATCCAGAAGTCAATGACTCTATCACAGGGAATGAAAATCATCGACTCAGGCTGCCACCAGACATCTTGATTAAACAGGCAGAAGCTGAATAGTGCTGTTACTGAGAGTGTAATGTGACAGTCACAGAATCCTAAATGCACAGTTTGAATAATCAGAGGATAATGAGAACACTGATACCTGGAAATGGGTATCAAAAAGCCAACTCTGAAACAGGAGCGTATTTGACTTGCTGCAAGGCTGAAGAAGGATAAGAAACCCTGAAAAATGTGTTACAGCTATAGTGGTATATTTTAAATGCCACTATATTCTAAATGCCAACACTGTCATTTCCACAAAACTCAGTAAAGTTTGAGGGGAGAAAAAAAAATTTCTTGTTCAGAAAATTCAATGTGAAATGTCTACATTCTATGGCTCAAAGATGAATCCAATGCTGTTGCCCACAAAGCAAAGCCAGAGTGAGAGTGAGCAGGGAGGAATCACAGACCCCCAGTCCCTTCTGCTGGAAGGCAGCTCCAGTAAAACCACATTTGTTTCCAGGTGTCACATTCCAGAAGGATCACAGGCACAGGAGTTCAAAGAAGAGCAACAGAGCACATCAGGGACTGGAAGGAGCAGCAGGAGAGGAAGGATCATGGATGTGCTGCTTCACTGGAGGGGCAGTGAGAAACCCACTCAGCCACCAGCAGGATGGAAACACCAGCATGGGAGAAATTATTTATGAACTGTGGGGCAACACTATGGTTTAAAAAACTTTGCTTAATAACAGGTCCAACACAGCAGAACAATTTTTCTGCTTCACATACCCTACCAGCAAGCTTAGACTTCTGCAGAAGGTAATGTGCTTGCGCATGAGAACAGGATAGCTCTAAGCAGCACAAAATCTGTGGAGGGAATACACCCCCTCCACCTACCCCCACCAGAATAACTGCTGGCATACCCACACCCTAAAAATAGGAAAGGTGTGGGCATTGCAACAGAGAGCTTTGTAGAGCTTGTGAGTAATGTCAGGGCTGCTAGGGAACTGCAAACAAACTGAGGTGGCTTCATCAGATGAAGTTACACAAGGGAGTGTAGGATAATGACAAGGTAACTCACTCTCAGCAAGCTGAGACTCCTTTGCCACCAACAGAGACAGTGGCTGCCTTTAAAATGAGGGAGATCTCATTTTCTTAACATCAAATGGAAAACTTGCAGCTTTACAGACACGCTGCTTTAGGTCGAGGAGAGGAATCCCACTTAGAGGCAGGTCAGGCCCTGGTAAAAATTAGAAGTCAAGCAATATAGAAACTTGGAGAAGTGCTAAAACAAATTCACTGATCTCTAGAGTATTAGGAAAAGTTCAAGTCTTTGAAATCAGATAGCAGCAAGTGCCTGCCCAAGTCCATATAAAACAGAACAACCCCAAATGCAAATTATCCTGTATCTGACTCTGGATTCATGAGGCTTCTTGCAGAACTAATGGATATGACAAAATTACTAAAAGCATGTAGGAATAGATTAATTACATCCATAGTTAATGCTTGCCCCAGAACCTTTAAAAAATAACCCTGGGATTATTAAAGCAAAACTATTCCCCTTCACTATGCCCCTAATCTTTGAGGAATTGCTGCTCTTTCAAGACACCTTAAAGCCCCAGTTGTTGAAGGGAATTCAGGAACACTGCTGTGTCTAATTACAACACTTTCTCTTAAGTTCACACACTATTTTTGTTACTAGCTAATTGAGATTCATTACTTGAGCAGTTCTCCAATATTTTATGTAATTCAAGATAAATGATGAGCTTAGATATATGCTGCACCTTGCAATCAGGAAGGAAACTTGATCTCAGTTTTGGAGAGCAGGGGAAGGAGAAATGCCATTAAATGCTAAAGTTAGTTGTTATTCAACCCAAGGAGTCAGTCTCTGGAAGGAAAAAAAGAAGACCTATGTACGTTTAGATTCTTAGTTTATCAGTTACTCTTCGTATCTGAAAGCTTAAGCTATTGATGGTGAAACAACATCATCAGTGCCAAGTTTGAAATTCATATCGATATAGACCAGCAGCAATGAAAATTATTTAAATTCAGAATCAGGTGTCAAAAGCCATCACTGACCCTGGCTAAAAAAGTAACCTGTGAGAAGTAAAACAACTTCAAAACATTATGAATCAACAAAGGAACTAAATGTGACACAAGCCCACTCGAGGTGCTTTAAAACTAGAAACTGTTTTCAACATCAATGAGGAGGGTTGTGTTTGTGCAGAAGCTCCTTCAATGGAATCACCTGCCCCAGGAGGGGTTGGATGAATGGGTTTGTGATTTCCTCAAGGGCCACCATCATCTGGGCTGTTCGGCCACAAATGTCAGCTGTTGCTGCCACTTTACAGCCCTGCACCAGCCTCTCCTGGTTCCTTCAAAAATCAGAAACTTCTGAGTGAACACTAATCCACCTCTTGATTCCCTTCTCCAGACAGCCTCTACTCCAGAAGGAGTAAAGACCTGATATGCTTTCTACATTTTATTTCTATTTCTACATCTATATAATATATTACATGCATTAAAAAAATAGCAAACTATAAAAAAAGCTTCCAGCAACAGCCCTCGAATTTCTGTATTCTTTGAAAGGAAGGACAACATTTCAGCTTTAAAATCTCCCAGGCTTGGCACTGTTTGTAATAAAGTTTGACTGAGGACTGGGATCTGTTTCCATTGTGCAAAGCCAGCAGATAAACAACTGCCCTGGGTTGTCCAGGGCTGTCAGCAGTGCTGCCACCACACTCAGCAAAAACCACCCTGGGATCTGCAGAGTCAGATGATTTCCTCACGCCATGGGAAATTCTGCCTGTCTCTCACTTTTCTGTTTCTGTAACATGCCCTTGGTTTGTATTATTCTAGAAACACCTTTTTACTTTAAAGAAATCTCTGACATTCTTTGAATCTTGCCTGAATTTAAATTAGGCAATGAGAAAAATAAGATCTAGATAAAGAAAAGTGACAAATACTAACAGTATGGCATAAATAATTTCAAAAATAATTGTACTTCAGCACCTTATTTTTCAAATTTTAGTACATCATAAATAGTACTGCAAGGCTTAGGTAATTCACAGCACACATGCAGATAATATTATCTATTATTTCTACTTCAGATGATGTGAATCTTGTAGTTTCACATTCCTTTAGTGAGGTCTTTTCAGATCTCTCTCTATTCCTTTGATGGGTGATGGAGAAGCCCATATGTGCAGATCCATACGGCAATGAACTTTCCAAGCCAAACACAAGAACAGCAGCTTCCAGGAGAGGGTGGCTTGCCAAGACAAACAAGTTCTGCCAACATTTTAACACCATAGAAGGTCAGTTAGGTTATAATTAAACCTAATTACCATTCTCTGGAATTGCAACATCTTTTCAATTGACGTCGCCTAATGCTCAGAAAAGGATGAATTTTTGTTCTAGATTTTCCAAGAATCACATTAAGCAGACAATGGAGTATTCCCTTTAAATCTGAATCATCACTTACCATCATAAAGGAACGAGGCATGTCATCATTAAAAGGAAGAGATCTGAGTACTTTATTTAGCCACTAATACTTCATCACTCCTGCTTTTCCTTATTCCTCTAAAGTAATTCCCTATTCCTCTGAAGTAATTGGGGTTTTTTCCTTCTGTTCAGTACCACTCTGGGGTTTTTCCATTATTTCACTTTTTTTTTTTTCCTCTCAGTTTTATAACCTTTCTGCTTCAGCTCCCTACTTTTAATCCTCTCTCTATCTTCAGATCTTCCTGTGTGCTCCCTGAGCAAGCTGGGAATCTGACAGCAGTAACTTTTCTCTGCCAGCTGCTGCCTTGGAAGAGAACTGTGCTGGGAACCACCTGAAGGAAAAGATGAGATAAAAATTGGTAAAGCAAAATCTTTTTTCTCTCCCTCTTTCACAGAGGCCAAGAGAAAGTGAGAGAAGGGGGCAAAAAACAGGAGTAATTTGGCTGCTTTTCCTCCATCAGGAGTGTAAACCTGGTCATGCTCAGCCTGGTTGCATTCAAATGAGCAAGGAGCTGATCTGGGCTATCAAAGTCACCCAGCTCACAGGGGAGACCCTTCAGCTCCTCAGGTGCAGTAGCTGGGGGCTGCAGTTTGAGCTGGCATCAGCTGCTGCTGCATGTGGCCAGGCCATGGTGAAAAATCCTCTCCCAGCTAGGATGGCCTTCCAATAAAATGATAATTTGATCCCTCTGGAGACTGGAAAGCATCAAGGACCATTTGTTTTCAGAATCAAATAACAAAGCTGGAGAACTGGAAGACCTGCCCAGCAGTGGGGACCCCAGCAAAGGGGGCAAAGGTTGGCAGTGCTGCCAAGGGGAGCCAGGGCCTTGGTGCAGCCCTTGGAATCCTGCTGCTCTGCTGCAGGGCTGCTCTGCTGCAGGGCTGCACTGCTGCAGGGCTGCTCTGCTGCAGGGCTGCTCTGCAAGCAGCAGGAAGCCAGGATGCAGTGAGCAGCCCTGCCCTGCACACTGTGTGCCCGATTCCTGCCATCAATGCTCTCTTCATTACCTCCCCCAGACTGACAGCACGAGGCACAGCTCTGCACAGCTGTGCTCTCCTGCTGCAAACAGCCCCTCAATAAATAAAAATGACAGTTCCAGTTATCATATGGTACACTGAGCTCCACCTGTGCTACAGGAGCTGCACATGCCACCAGGCAGCTCAGATGCCACTTCACTTACCCACACTTCTGTCATGGAAGGCTTTTATTGTGGGTGGGGCAAAACACAAACCCACAGCACTCTTTTGTTTACTTCCAATTATATTAATTTCTTGCATCTATAAGATTTACTTATCCTCCCACAGATTATTCATGCCTGTAGCCCTGCAAAAGCATGTAGACTGAAATCCTTCACCCACTCAATATGCTGGAGAGCTTGCAGTAGATTTACAGAACCTGGATTTTTGTCTCCCTTCCCCAGCTAGTCTATTACTTCTTGGATTCATTTAAATCCAGTTATTATTTTTTGCAATCTTACTGGGTTGAAAAAAGGTCTGAGGTGTAAGAAGACTCTTCTACTATAACTGTAAGCTGTTTTTCTATAGTTAATAATGGTTCAAGACAGTCCAGGCACATTTGGGGCTAGAATGGTTATTATGGCTATGTTTGCCTGGCAGTTCAGCATCTTAAGACTACTCCTGTTAAGTCTACAAAATTCAAATTGTCTGTTGCTGAAATAATCCCTCACAACTTATTGCTGCACATACAACCCACAGACTCTGTATGATAAGACCAAATGACAGAGCTGGTTTTCTATTTCAGGGTAATTTGGTACAGGTTAAGTGAAACTCAAGAAGCAAATTTGTTCAAATATTAGTTCAAATATAATTTCATATTCTCCCATGTAACAAGACAAAAATCCATACAGATAACATTGGAATAACAAGCAAAACCCTACAGCTTGTTCCTTTATTTTGAAACCTGAAATGCATTATCTGGAGATCCACCGTTTACCAGAGCACACATAGCAGAGAGCAGGCTGAGCAGAGGGTTCAAAGCTATCTGTCAATCCATTTGCAGTTCAAACCAGTGGTGAACTGCTCCAGCTGTTTTCCAGATCAAAAATATTATTGTCATTTTGCTATCTCTGCATGCTGAGGGTTATGTAACAAAAATGCACATGTCCCTCTGCCTGGAATGCAATTAATTTCCTCCCTCCCCACTGTGAGTGGTAAGTAACAATTCAGACAGTCTGGATGCTTCAGTTTTGAGCACAGGCAGGGATGCAACCCTGGATTAATTCCACGTGGTAACCCACTATTTGTAACATGCCAGTCTTCTGGAGTCTTACAGCCAGGGTATATTTTGTAGTTTGGAAAAAAATAAACATTATCTTCCTGTTTGTACACGACCTCTTTACTGTCTGTGGGGCACCCTGAGTGCTTCGCTGCAGGTTTTTAGTTTAAGCACAGACTTTGCTTTATGCTGGAATTTTAAGTCTTCTTATAAGTGTGCTAACTGGGTGAAAGGATTGCTAACAATCTGAAATCAGCCAACTATACTTGCTGTACAATTTGGTATGCAAAAATCAGTCATTGTACACTATTAACTTTAAAATAGTGGCAAAATCCCATCTTAATATACAAATATCCAAACATTCTGCAGGTGGGTGAATTCAGACTCTGTAATGCTTAACCACTCCACGGAATTTGCTTATATAAAGAGAGCAAGTGGAAGTCCTTTGCCTAGAACAGCACACTCAAGAAACAAAACTCATTTTCTCAACCCAATCTTTTTTGGAATGTGCCTTTCATCTCTGTAAGTGCAGCTAAACCCATGATATTTATATAACAACCGTAAGATCTTCAGGACAGGAGCTGCCTTTCTATAAAATGTTTGCACCATACTTAACTTCTCTCTGCTGTTGCTGTAATAGAAACACAATGGGGTGATCAACTGTCCTCCAGGGTGTCAACTGAGATGAAACATTAACTTAGTGCTTGACTGCAGCAATTTCCTTTAATGTGTTATTGCTTGGTACAGCTTGCTCTGGGTTACTGGTTTACAGCTCACTTGTGTAGGCAGCACCTGCAGAGGTTTTACTGTTCTTACCTGGTTAAATAGGCCAGAGCTCGCTCACATCCCGATGGCTTTTTGGGCTCCACCTTTTTTATGGGGATTCCAGCTTCCCTCATCAGCTGTTTCTCTTTCTTCTTGCGCTCTTTTTTTAGTTTTCTTTCCAGTTTCCTCTTCTCCTCTGGAGTAAGTTCTTCCTCTTCCTCTGCAATAAGCTCTTCCTCTTCTTTTGTAGCCTGAAATAATAAACATTTAAATGAAGTGTTTAACTTTCTACAGGAAAGTGAACAAAACATGAATAAATGTAATTAAAGGGCACAGGTAATATTTAAAACAAGAAGGTTCAGGTTTCATATTTTTACTGTTCACTGTACTTCCATCACCTCTCTGCTGTGCCCAATTCCCAAAACTGCAAATGCTGCACTCAGGATCTGTCAAACTGCCCTATAAATGTTGATACTACTCTGAGAACCACAGGAACCTTCCACCTATGTATTAAACACCATTTTTAACACTTTTTGGGCTGTTTGCTCTCCCACACTCAACCCTGAGGAGGGATGTGAACAGCAGAGGATGTTTCACAGTGGATGGAGGGTTTGGATGATTTTTCAGCACACACACACTTCAGTGGGAGCAGTAAGGTTTCTGAGGATCCTCAGTTTGTGTTTGCTGTGTAACCACACACTTCCCTGTACTGAGAAAACCTCTGTCTGCCATGCAGAGGCTTCCTCTCAATTATGCCAAGGGCAAAGATGTGACAATTTCCTCCTTCATCCAAGACCTCTTGGAGATCCTTTAGCAATCTTGAGGAAACATATGCACAATCTTCAGTAGACATACAGAGATACATATCTCACAAAGGTTGACATTTCTTTAGGTTTACAGACAGAACAGTTAATTATTCACATCTAAAACCATATTACCATAAATATATGCATCAGTATATCCCAAATGAAAATAAATATTTTACATACACATGAAGAGCTTAAAATAGTTTATCTGATTATAAACATTGTGTTTATCCTGCATAATCCAGTGTGAGATTATGTTGTGTAGAAATAAAATGCTGCTCCAAAGCAAGATGAGATTCATTCCAGGCATTCCCAGATGTCTGAGGGAGGCAATTGCCAGGTATGGTCCTCTGCTAGAGCCTGGAGGCCAACTGGGTGAGAAAGAAATGCTCTTCCTATTCTCCCTGCTGCCCCCTCATCTGGTCAAGGAATCTGTAACTGGAACCTGAATGCACAAGAAGATAACTGCTTTATGGCAAGAGTGGTTAAAACCACTTTATAAGTTCACAAATCCTTGGTGTTAAATTAATTTGCGTCAGTCAAGGGCTTTGAAACACAAATCCAGACACAGAGTTAATAATGTTATTCTTGCTGACATTCAACCAAAGAATGTTAAACAAAGCAGTACCTGAACACAATCTTATTTGCCAAAGACACCTGTTGGGGTTAAAACATTTGTTCAGTGTCAATTCACCTATCATCTAAGCTGACTCTGACTCATCTTTTCAACTTGGTGTTTTCACAGGCTGAAGAAAGGTTAAGAAAGCAGAAATCAGAACTAATGGAAGTAGGACACTAAAGTGGAGTTGCTTTTTCTTGTTTAAAATACTTTTTAAGTACTTTTATGAAAGGCCAGCATTCATTACAAACACATGCAAAAAGGCAACATATGTTGCATTAGTATAGAAGACATTTTATAGTTCATGCTGAGAACAAAATAATATTTAGGGCGAAGGTAGAATTGAATTGTTACACAGGAAACAACGTTTTCATTTGAAAAGCCACCCTGGTACTTACTAAAATAACAACCCAGCCACACAAAGCCCTAGAAAACACTGAGGGTGGTCATTTATAAAGTGTTTGTAAAAGATTACTACAGCAGCTGTCCAACAGACGACACACTACAGTTAATCTTCTTTTAAAAATAATGTAATGAATTTGTTTACTTTTCTGTGAGCCATGAAGCTTTCAAATAAAGTGACTGTGGCACATCATTAGAGGCACTCTGATAAAGAAGCCTCTGCTTCTTCATACTTACAGTAAATGCATATCTTGGTAACTTCCCTTCCCCCCCTCCCCACATTCCTCGCATTATCAAAAAGCTTTTTATCCTTCTCCCTGACCGCTCCATTAAAAACAAAACAAGTTGCTCCCTCTGTGTAGGTCCCAACGTAAATACCAAGCCCTAACAACGTTTGTTTCCAGCATGGATGGGCTGTGGGCTGTGTGACACAAGAGCATTGTTCTCCTGCAGGGCTGTCCTGGCAGGAAAGGGTCGGGATTTGCAGCTGGAGGCACCTCCTGCTGCCCCACAGCATCAGCCAGGGAAAATGGATCAATCAGCCTGGGGCTCCCAGCACAGGTACTGACAGAGTCCTCAAACAACTTGCCCAGTTCCAAAGATACTTTTATCCATCCATGTCAACTTGGTTAATTTAATAGGATGTGCCACAGTCTGTCCTAGACTGGTTTTTAATTTGAAAACCTGAGGTTTTATGCACTTCAGAAAATACCTACATTTGGCTCACTACATTTGGTATAGTCCCTACTGAAGCTGAGGGTGATTTTATCAGTGAGGGTAATTTAACAGCAATTTATATTTTAAAAAACCTTCCCCCAAAACTGGCAATTTGAAAGAAAACAAAACCAAACCTTCCACTGGAATTTAAATCCTAGCTGCATTTATTATTTATTAATCTATTGATGCCCCTCTCCTTTCCTTAAACCAACAGCCTGAGATTTTAATTTTGTTTTCCCCAAACCATTAGTGTGACTGTTCATCTGGAAGATGTTTGTGACCCATTTGGATTAAGAGTTTTAGTGTTATGTCATTATTTAAACTAAAAAACCCAACCAACAGGACTTCATTGTTTTGAGGTCATAAATATTCCAGGTTGTCTCCTTCTATATTTATAAAGTGACATCACAATTTGTAGTGCCACAATTTAGCCTTAACTACAACATTGTAAAGCCCCTATTTGAGCATGTGAGACACTTGTTTATTGACATGATAAATTTAAACCACATGCACACAGAAAAACAGCACTTGCTTATTTGCAAAGCCTGCTGAGAGCTACCACACCACCTTGGGTTGTGGGCTCATTAGATCTCAACCTAAACAAGGTCAGGCCAGGTCAGCACACTTGAATGAATGACATTCAGAGGAGAGCCAGTGTTTTCTTGTGATTAAGGAGGTGGGAGTCTTCCACTTGTAAACTTTCCAGAAGGCCTGAAAAGGTGCTAAAAGGGATATTGCCACTGGATGCCATTTTTTGAGTGAAAGGCAGACCCCAAATCTTTCACACTTATGCTCATAAAAGCCCATGTCAGCTTTGCACAGGCACAGGGATATGAGCAAGCAAATTCCCAAAGTTTGTATCATACCATGTCCACCTGCTGGCAAAGTGCTGTGGGTGCCAACACACTGCCTTTCATCAATGCCAGTCTCCAACTTTCTGAACTGTGTGTAAATATAGCAATATGCTCTAAATAGTCCAAGACATCTGACTCGAAATAGCTGCAGGCTTCAGCTGTAGCACTTTTAGATACCAGTTGAAGTTTTCCATCATTCTTTGTAATCTGGAAATATTGCACAAATTTGAAACATTTTGTAAATGTTCCTTAGAAGTGAGCTTACAGTCCTAAATGGGGAGCCAGCTCACACAGACAGGAAGAGTTTAATACTATAAAGCAGCCCTGCTAAGCAATGCAGAACAGAGAAATACAACTAGAACTGGAAGAAAAACTAGCAAAAAGATGTACAGGTTCTCTTGAAGGTACCTGACCCTTTTTTTTTCTGCAATGAGAGTGGCAGAACCAAACAGGTGTTGTTTCTGAGGGCAGTTTTTGTATCTGCATAAAAGCTTCTACTCCCAGGGGACTATGAACTGCAATAGCTGAGCAAGCAGCACCAAGAAGGGAATAACAGCACTAATAACAGTGAACTAATTGTGTTGTGCTTCTACAGAGCACTAAGTGCATTTTTATATTTGCTTCCAGTCCTTGATGGCCTCACACTTAAGTAGAACTGAAGATATCTCCTAAAGACTTCTGTTCCTCCTCCTCAGTCCTTCAAAATTCCCACATTTGCACCCCTGGCTGTCCATAGCCAGCACAGAATAATGTTGGCAGAGTCAGAAACTCTGAGGAATTGCCACAGTGAACCGAATCCCCATCTATGACATTCTGCCTTTGGGATTCGTCTCTGTAGGTCTGAACTTCCTGCCTGATCAGGGTTTTGGCTTTGCTGCCAAACCTATAGAAGAAACCACAAACCAAGCCACATCACCAAATTCACTATTTATTAGAACCAGTGAATCCAGCTCCTCCAAAACCAATATCCTTTTATCCTTTTCTCCCAGCACAGCACAAGAAGTCTGTAAAACAGCAAGACAAGCAACAGCATAAATTCAAAGAATTAAATAACAGTGACAAACATATAAAAAGGGCGTCAAATGTTTGAACTCCAGAGAGTTCAAAATGGAGGGGAAATGGATTATATGGCTTATTTCATAGTAGAAGCATTGTATCACCTTGTTTGTTCATGAAGCTCATGTTATTTCATAACTTTTAACACAGAGAATGTCAAAAGGGGCTTTGTTCACTGACCAAGAGCTACTGACACATCATGTAATGGCTTCTGCTTGGGAGCAGCCTTTTGCCCCCCAAATGCCCCGTGGACGACATCAGCATGCAAAACGTCCTGTTTCTGCCTCACACAATGCACATGAACCCAGATAAATACCTGGCCATCTGCCAGCCTAAAAACAAAAAGCGGAATCTATAAACACAGATCAAAACCCACGGAGAAGAAAGGCTGGCAGACCCTTAGACAAAAGGTTCATAAAAGAAAGACTGACAAATTATTTACTATCCAAGGCTGGCCAAAGGGTTGTGCTACGACTACAGCTAGAGAATTTGCATAAAACAGTTCAAGGCCATACTAAATTTAAATAATTATTTTCTACTATTTAGTATTCCATGAAAAGAAGAAGTATGACCAGAGAGGGCATTTAAAATTTCATTATCGTGCAGAAAGCAAATTTTAAATGAAAAGCAACATGCAGAAGTACTCTTTATACAATGTCTGTAGCACTTACAGAGGAAGACCTTTCACAAATTATATACCACTCAAAGAAAAATATAACATTTTTGGTAAAAGCAAGGTGTTTGTAGAATCTCAACTTCTCACAACAAAAACATGGGCAGTAATTTATATTAAGTTGATTAGGAAAGCTTTCTGTAGATTCAACCCAGGCAGAGAAGCCTCAAACAAGTTCTGCAGGAAACCAGACTGAAGTAAGAACAGCCTTTTTATCTTTCTGTTCCAGGAAAGGATTCTTTTTGTGGTCATGTAAATGTTGGGATTTTGTTTGGGTTTTTTTATAAAAAGCCTCCTTGTGTATACAGCTACAGTATCTCAGGAACACAAGTGATCAGGTAGCACCCTAAACTTGCAGCTGTAATTCAGAATAGATGCACCTTGATGAGCTTGAAACCTGGTTTAATTTACAACTGTGTGATCTTTGCATGTCTCAGATTTACAGCCAATTGTGAAGAACACATAAAGTGTTATCATTAGCAACTGCTGAATAAGAAGAAATTGAACAATTTACTAAATTACATGAAAGCATTTACAGGCACACAGAATACACAACTTAAAGAATGCAGCTTGTTGAATTCTACTTTATAGACTGTTACTCCTATAAAGTACATACTCCTGCGCTCTGGCAGATTAAGTTCTGAGGCATAAATTAGGATCGTATTGTATTTCTCATTTTTCTCCACCAGTATCTAAGCCCTGAGTACAACAGAAATACTTCAGAACCACCACAACTGCAGACTCGGGGAATGCAGTTTTGCCTCATTTGCAACTACAGTGCGGCCAGGAATTTTCACATATTTGCTGAAGGATTTTGCTTACTCCCCTATTCTTAATTAAACAGTGTTAAGCAATCAGGAGAACATGGAACTGCAAAAAAAAAAAAAAAAAAAAAAAAAGGAACCCCCTCGGAAATCATTTGTATCCACATCCCTGTGGCTTACACACAGCCCTTTTAACCCCTCCCCAGAAACGCAGAGGAATTTTAATAGAAGGAGCACGAGACTGTCGCAGCACTCAGCGCTTTCACTGCCACCAAAGTCGCCCCCTTTAGTGGTGCTGACAATTTCTTCTGAGGCTTAAAAAGGCTTTGGGCTGCGAGAGGAGGTAGAAGCAGAGCAGAGGCTGTTTTGAAATCCTTGCTGGAGAATTAGAAAAAAAATAAATAAACCAACCCCAAACCACGAGCTCGATCTCCTCCAATGAAAGAGGTACCACAGGGTGTAGGCAGGTTGCCAGGCGAGCTCGGCAGCGTGACCGCACTGCATTGAGTTTCTTTAATGAAAGCCAGGAAAGAACACATTACACAGTGTTTCTTCTGAGAGCCAGCGAGCCTCCAGTGATTGAAATCAATAAAAACAGTCGGCAAGGGGCCCAGTGGGGGAAGAGAGAAATCTCCACTACAGCATTCAGTTTGCTTTCCACTTTCTCCCTCCCCCTCTAAAGTTAAACTCCGAAGATCACCATGACAAGCTCCCTCGCTTCCAGCGCTGGGAAGACGCTGGTGGGGATTTAAAGGAAGCGAGCGCTTTCCTTCGCCTCCCTGCCTTCGCTCTCCCCCCAGCGCGGAGGAAATGAAAGGCTTGTTCGGAATTTGAATCCCGCCTGGAAAAACTTCATTGGACAAGTGCATCGCTCTGCATTTCAGGAAAGGGATGGATTTTATGGTCAGAGAATGCTAAAAGGTGAGAGCGGGAAGCAAAGCAGGAATCCGATCCAGCCGGAGCCCACGAACAGGGTAGGATGTCCAAGCCGGCGGAGGGGACCTCTGGAGCTGCGGGACGGACTGCGAGCAAGTGCCTGAGATCATCCACATCCTGAGGCTCCTGGAACGCTGGGGCACGTGACGGACACACCAAAACCAGGTAAGCAGAACCTGCTTTGGAGAATCCCCGTCCCGCGTCCGACAGCCCGGAGACCCTTGTGCTCCAGCCTGCACAGTCTGCCCCACGTCCGCTCTCGTTAACCTTGGGCGACTTAACGCTAAGCTTGTCCCGTCTGAGAACCGTGTCAGGCCACTAATCCTCACTGAACTATAAACCGTGCACAAAAGCCCTTTGTTTACCCGTTTTGTGTTGAATTTGCGAGCTGACAAGGTAGGACAGAGCCATTGCGTAAGTGCAGCCCCCCCAGGAGCTGCCGCTCCACGCGGGCCCGCTCGGAGCAGGGGAGCACGGCTGACCCCGCACGCTGGAGCTGCCTGAGATCTGAGAGAACGCCAGTAATGGATTTCTAATATGGTCCATATTTATCTATTTTATTTATGTATTTTAATCACCATAGCAGCCACATACAGAACATACTTGCACCGAGTTCCATGTGCTGCTCTGCACCGCGACTCGCAGCAGTGCATGCACGGGGGCTAGGCTGATTGTTTTGTCGAAAAGAACTTGGCAATTAGTTGTTAACACAGCCAAGGGGGATTTCTGGCACATTATTTAGGAACGACACAGGTTTATGCAGCACGTGTGTAATTCGCCGTTACCCTAATGCAAACAGGCGTTTTCCCCAATAAAAATGGGGAAGGCACAGATAACAGCTGTAGATCACAACATTCTTCTCAAGTTTTTGGCCAACTTCAGATGATTTACGTAGACCTCAGTGAGACACAGAGAGCGAAATCAAAGCCTGCCTTCTGCAAGGCAAGCAAAAGTAATGATAGCTCCATCTCTTCTCCAGCAGAGGCAGGAATTCACTGGGACAGATAATAAATAGGTGCCTGTGGAGCAAGAGCAACAGTGCTTGTCCCCCTCACGCTGGTCATCAAGAGATGTTGACAGCAACACACATGCTCACTGCTGGAGAGGGACTGGATGCCTCCACTCCCACTTAAATGTTTCAGAACCTCTTTATCCACAGCCTGCAGGGCACAAAGTCTGAAGGTAGAGAGAAGAGACTCCAGCTCAGTACCAGCAGACAGAATGCAGGAATTTAGTACAGCAAGTGCAGATGTGCATCTGCAGGTGCAGTGTTGCTCTTTCCTTGGAAAATGCACACTTTAAAGGGTCATTTTGTTATTTGCATATCACACAGAAATGGATGACTCACCCACTTAAAGAATGACCCGGAGAACACCACCATGACCAAAAGTAAATGCCATAAGTTGAAGCATGAACTATTCTAATAAAGCTATAAAAATAGCTGAAGCAGTATTTAAATAGTAAGAAGTTTCTAGACTAATTTATTTATCCAGTTTTGAACTTTTCACACAAAACGATCACAAAATTATAGCTGAAGGTGTAATTAAAGAACAATAATTTACAACAAAAAAGCAAAGTTATGATTCATAATAGAATAGGATCCTACATGGAGTTCTGGGCATACCCACAGACCCACAGTTCATTTTGCAGAGTCAGTTCCCTGTTTTGCCTCCCCTGCACAGATCCTTTGCAGAAATGACAGCACCTTCCTAGCTCAGGAATCACAGCAATCATTCCCACACCAATCAACAAGTCTGCTTTGCGCTACTCTTGGAGCTAAATTTATCCTTATGCAGAGGAACTCATTAAAGTCTTTATTTAACGTTTCAGACAAGGAAAGCTTAGGTGGGACTTACACAACACATACTGCTTGTACTGACATTCTCAAGCTCAAGTGATATTCCTCTCCATTACTCCCTCAGCAAACATAGAATTATTACCTTTAAAATGTGGGATATTTTTGTTCACAGTGATGCATTTTTCAGAAGCCAAGTGGCACAAGTGACCACTGTTAATGGAATATCTTCTTTTCAAAGACACAACATAGAAAGAAATGTATTTTCTCTATCAGAAGTTGTGATCAAATACGGATATTCTAGCAGTCATACCAGGGTTTTTCAGGCCTGTCAATGTTGTTATAGCTGATTCTGTGCACAGTGACCTATCCTTCAGACTCTGCCTCTGGAAGAATCCCATGTTGCTTTGCTGAGTCGGGTACAAAAGAAAAGAACTATTGGGAACCAATTTCTCATTTTTCTACCAGTCTTGGAGGTTCCATATCAATAGGAGTACTTTGTCCTCAATAATGAAACACGTCTTCATCACAGAGTTCCTAATAGCTCATGACAATTGTCCTTACAGCAGTGCTTGCTGGTGAAAGAGCTGTTTGAAAACAGTCCATAGGGTTTTGAAATAGTCAGAAAAATAGATGGAAGTATTTTAAAGGTGGAAGGACAAACACTTTGTTTTAATATCTCCCATTTAAGTCTTTATGAAGGAAAAGATCTGGGATTATAAAAATCAAGTTGAAAGGCCATTCAAAAAAGGCTGAAATTCAGCATTAAAGGTGCAAACATGAGAGTCTGTTGAACAGCTGGATAGCCTGTGTTCTGTGAAACAATATTCATGCCTGCACTGGGGGGAAAAGAGCCTTGCCATCCCTTTCAAATGAACATGATCTGACACTTCTTGAATATGGTAAAGCTTCAAGGTGTCTCCTTTCCTATTTATACCAGTGGTTCATGTTCACAGTGCTGGATTCACTCAGCTGAGTATATTTAGTTTGCTCAGTCTCAAATTGACAGCTTCTCTGTAATGTACCCATTCTGACTTAAAAATGGAACATAATTAACATACAGCTGGAGAAGGTACATTTTTGCTATTTATGGGAACGATTAGTGAAGCTGAAGATTAAATATTAAGTAGAAAATAAATGGTTATTGATCCATAAGAAAGGCGGTTTTCCCTACAATTCAAACAGGAATCCTTGTATTTGACTTGGGAAGACATTTTTTGTTAAAAACAAGGTCAACAAAACCCATTAAAAACTTCATACCTCCTTACCAACAAGCTGTCACTGTCTTCAGCTACAGAGTCAACAGGATGCAGAGATACAGGGAATGAATGTCCTGGGACATACACACTACTCTCAAACCCCCCATATTCTCTCAGACCTAACAGAACTTTTTTTCCTGAATTTCTTAATAAAAACCAGCACCAGTTTTACTCAGTTATACCAAGATCTTCTCCAAAACCAAGCAAAATATTCCAGAATGTGTTTCATCCATACCTGCATTTATATACACTCAGCTGCACATGCACACGTAGGCAGGAACATGCAATTTTCAATTTGTGAGAACAAGACCCAAGAGAAGACACTCAGGGAAATGGAGTGGGCAGGATTCATTTCTTTAGCAGAATGTGATCATTTCATGATTCAGTCACCCTAAAATAGACACCCACAGCAGCACTTGGAACATGAGCAGCCTCTCAACTGTCCTGCACCTTCATCCCGAGCGTGAGGGATCAACAACCTCAGCACAGTTCTTGCCTCTTGGTTTGCTTTAAAATCAGCTAAATTGGCTGGGAAAAGAGAGACACCTTTCACCTTAAGCAAAATAAGGAAGAAATGTGATGGGCATTACTGATTTTTGCATTTGACTTCCTGCCTAGTGATAACCAGAGACGGATGACTGAGATTGTGACAATTAATTTGTGTGAAATGATCCTTTCTCTAAATATATATCAATTCCACTAGGAGACCTTTGAACACCTGCATGCAGAATTTGAAAATGTTTAAAGAAACAAGTACTATAAAACTGTATTTCAGGCACAGTTCAGTTGCCACTGAACATCCTGCTTTAAGAAGTTCTTTCTCAAGGGAGGACTCCTCTAAAGGAGGAATGTTTTTTTTTAAGAGCTGGCATGAATTACACAATCAAACTTTCCTTCAGGTCTGCATGCTGCTCTTCAAATCCCCATGAGCAAGTGCAAGTGGTACTTCACATGACTGGTAGGGAGAAAGAATTTGAATTTGTTTGTAAGTTTAAAATGGTATCCTGAAAGTTCCTTAAGAAGATTCCATCCATAATTTTGAAAGTCTTTGAAAATAAAGTCTAACACATTCGAAAATCCTATTTATTTAGCAAGGCTCTCCATGTTTTCTGTTCTATAGCTCTCTGAGTAACTATACATCTCTGATAACAACTTTTAAGTCTCCAAATTTATCACACAGCTGAAAATACTGAAATGACATCTGGTTTTTATAGCATCAGGTGTGCCTTCATTATGCGTTTGTGAGACAGAGCAGAAAATTGAAAAACAATTATGATTTAAGAAGCTAAATTAAAACCTGTTGACTGTTTAGTAAAAATGCTCCATAAAACCTGTTTGTATTCCAGCAGACCCCACTGAAAAGCATCATTGTAAAAGCAGCACAAAACAAGGTGTTGGTAGCATTTGCTTATTTTGGAATTAAGGCATCTAGAAAATGATCCTAAAATCAAATTGTATTAATTTGCATTTCAATAATAAGTAGCTTAAGCATATTTATAAAAGAAGTATAGAATCTACATGGACAGAATTTACAACTCATGATAGTTTTAAAGTCAGGCTTTACCTGTTGAACTTATATTTTACATCTTTGATAAACCAAATATAAACACAACAGGAAGCAACAGCTGCCCACGTAATTTCAAAGTTAAGTACAAAACAAAGTGGAAAACTACAGATGGCATAAGATGTGAAATACAAGAAAGCCTGGACTCGGCAACAGGAGGATTAAGTTTATCACATACCTGTTCTGTTATCACATAATTTTGCAGGGATCAAAAGAAAGTTTTAAGATAGGAACAACAAGGAACTTCTTCATGGCACACAGGGCAGCACAGGACTGGAGATGGCATTAGAGAACGCAGATGGTCAAAGGTAAATGTTTGAGTTGTTGCTGAACCAAGAGTCAACATTTCCATAGTGCACAGGGATAATGGCTACAGTGGGATTAGACTGCAGAGCTTTGGAAGTAAAGTAGTTTATGAAGTAGTTTATCTCCTTTTAAAAAGGAGAGCAGAGGAAGAGAGAGAAACAGCAAATGGAAGGTCCATCTCAAGGGAAATCCTGATCTTCAAAACAAAATTTTAAAAAATTAAGCAGTCTGGAAAAAAGCCAAGATGTCATAATTCATTGTTGAATGGCAACAGAAAAGCTTTGTATTTCTTTTTGTAATTGCAAACAATAAAATATACTTCGAAACAGAAAAATTGAACTAAAATGAAAATATTCTGCCTTAATGAGAAACATTCCATTATTGTGAATGTGAAATGAGCAAGCAGATATGATACTTCTCTGTTGAAGACTGAAGTAAAAGTCAATATGTTTCCTAAAACATGTTAAGTAAAATTGCAGTCTCCAAAGGAGAAAAAAAAATCAGGTTTCACAAAGAAATTTCCTTATCTTTTCTTTTTTTTTAACTTTCTTTAAAAAATAATGCTTTCCCTTGCAATACTGGGAGCTAAAATTGTACTGGAAGGTCATAAGGTGGAAAATGGAGATAAGATCTCCTGCCAGGGATGCAGGAAGCATGGTTACTGAAATGTGAAGTCAAGGACAACAGGGATCTCTGGAAAAATTAGGGAAGCCAGGAAAATCAGAACCTGTTTTTCTATTAAGATAGCAAAGACAAAACATTGCACTTCCTGCACAGATTCTTCCAGATTCACTGAGTGACCTCTTCAGTTATTTAAAGCTTTCATAAAATCTGTCATTGAACCTTAAAAACTTTTGACTCCAAAAATTCCAAAGCAGTTTTGAAGCACTGGCTTCTCTCCCACTGTTCATGACCAACCAAGCATCCAGGAACAGTAAGAGGTGAAAATTCATGATAGATTCCTACTTTCAAGTTACAGAAAGTTATCACAGCCACATTTATATGATTTAAGTACTTGATGACTTAAGTCTGCCATACCTTATGAACAATAGGAATAGAAAATCTGAAATAAATACACAAAATGCATGAAACAGGGTCAGCAGCAAGGCCAGGAGAGATTGAGGTTGTGCAGAATGATGATAGACCTGGGCCCTACAGCTTCCACACAATGGAAAGCTGAGCTTAACCACCAAAGGAATTCTGCAGCAGAGAAACAGTGAGCAAAGCTCCAAAGAGTAGGTAATAAAAGTTTGCATAACATTTTTCAACTAGCTTGTAGTTATTTTAGGGCATCTGAGAGTTTAGAAAGGTACCACACCGTGGTTTAACTACTATAATTAACATAATTAACAGTTCTGGTCTATGCGTTCTAATGTTTAGGTGCATGATTCAATTCTAGTTGCAGTCAGGGTTTCTAAATTTCAAGTGTTTTTAAGCATCAGCAGAACATTCTATTACTGCATTGCTGGGCTAGGTTTGGCCAAGGGTGAGATGTTGTGGTTAGCAATATCTGATCTGAGATGCAATTTCATAATTACTTCAGGGATTCCTGCTGCTCTAAAGAAGGCAGTGGGAATTATCTGAACAACCAGAAAAAGAACAACAGTGATATAAACTGAGAATTCAAACAGCACCCAAAATGGAGAGAAATGCATAAACTCTGCATACAGGAGGCCCTCACTGGCAAAATATATAGAATGTTCTTAAGCTGACAGTTTTATAACTCTAAATGGTTTTGCAAATGAAATCCAAACAAAAGAGCAGAGATGTACTCTAAATCACTCAGCAATTGCTAGTTAGAAAAACCAGCAACCACTAACTCCTGCAAACAAAAACAGTTGCCTTAGGAAAGCTTAATGAATGGGAAAGATGTCAGAGTTTTTGTTGTTCTTCTTTCAGCTTTATTTTTCTGTGTTCCTGAATCTGTACACATAATGATTCAGTTCACCCTGACAAATACTGCATAACCAACTATCAATCACAGCAACTTTTTATATGTTGAGAGCAGTCAGATACCAAGTGATAAAACGAGTTCAGGCAGAGGGCATATGTTAAGCAGCTGTGAGTCCTTTACTCTGTCTGTAACCTAAAAGCTTAATGTCATTACACAGAGCTCTGATTTCTTCCTTGCCTGCCTTACACTAGAATACCCACATTATATGGAATAGAGATTACTGACTTAATGGAAGAGATAGAGCCACATAGTGACTGCAGAGGAACAAACAATGTGCTTATAAATTAGATGGAGCTTATTCTGCTCACAGTGAAAGATTACACACCCAAGTGCTGCTGTTTAGGCTCTAAAGAAAGCTTTACACTTATTAATATAAATCTCAGGTAATAGTTTTAGGAACAATTTAAACCTGCAGAAGTCAGTACTGCTGCCAAAAGACACATTCCCCATCTCCCACCTCTTCCTTGGCACAAGCGTTTGCAGAGTTTTGTAAACCCATGTGGGCAAAAATTACCTCTCTGCCCCCTCACAAAGGTTACGTTATTACCAAATCAGTTTGTTAATTTGATTCACTGTGAACATTTCTGCCAGCAAAAGGAGGAGGTGACACAAAGGTGGAAGCAAGTGGAGGTGCAGCTTGTGGATCCCATTTTTTGCACCCTCTGGCTGAAGACACCGTTTCTTAAAATAAATGTGAAAGTGTAAAGTACGTAATATTGCTATGTGTATCCTACCTTTTACATACTGGGGTGATGACTGCAGCTTGTCAACCCTCAAATTATCTCAGGTCATTTGGTATTTGTTGCTCTTTAGTAGCATCATGCATTGCTGTTTTGGGCTTTCAGTTATTTCTCTCTAACTTCAAAATGACTGTAGAGGTCTAGTGAAGGCAGAAGGCATCATTTTTGCTTCCAAGGGCCTGAACTCAGGTGTTTCATATTACTAAAAAATATAATTTTGATTTATTGCAGACTCAAGCAAATAAATTTTAAAAATTAAACAGACAACCAGTATAGCAATTAATAGATGTCTTACAGTGTACAGGAGGACTCACATTTCCACAATGCTGAGAGCATTTGTACAAGAGGGAAGTTCCCCTCTGTTCTCCACCCTCTCAGGTGAGCTGCTGCTTCAGTGAGTTTCTCCTCTGGCTGCTGGAGCTGTGACTCCAGACCTGCAGTGTTTCCCTGTCCAGCACAGACTCTGGTTACCTGCCCATCAGAAACTGAGGCACAGCCAGGGAACAAACAGCCAGATCCCACTGGAGCTGTCAAGGTTTTGCAGCCATTTCAAGGCACAAATCCACTGAGAAGATGCTGGTCTCCTTCCTGCAGTGTCAAACGAGCAGGAAAATCTCCTTCACTCACTGCCTACCCACCAGTGCTCAATAAAAACATCAGAAACAAGTCTTCTGTGGCAAAAAATCGTGGGTTTCCTTGATCATTCCGGAGTGGGTAATGGTAGCAGTCAATCATTGAACTGCTCCAACAGTTTAACAGATGATGACTGAGTTCAAAATGAAATTTCACTTGTATCATTTAGCTAATCAAACAAATAAATGCTGCCATCTAATAATAACTCATACCCATAATTTCATTAAGATACCTAATATAATAAAGAAAACAAGTTATCTTCATATACCGTACAAATAAAAACATATTGCAACATGTGGTCAAGGCAGCTCAAGAACAGTAAGCGTTGCCATCCCATCCTTCCCTTTGTTCTTCCTTTTGGACTTGCATCACAACATTCAGTTCAGCAATGACTCAAAACAAGTGGCCTGTTAGGAATTAACCTCGAAGATCCTTTAGAAAAGCCTCACAATTCTGTAAACAGAACATCCAATTATCACCCAAGTCTGTAAGCTCACAGTGGGCACACACTATGATAGCAGACACTACCAGCAGAGCAGAGCAGTTGTAAGAATCAACTGAGATTTTGATATCTTACTGCCAAAACTTTAATTTGGTCTATTTAAAACTCTTTGTCATAGGTAGGACACAAAAATGTCTTGTGTGTCTCTGAGTCCACTCCTGTTATTAGCTAATAATAATAATAAGATTTAGTAGAAAATCTTACCCTAACAGTGTGAAAAAGGAGTTCACAGCTTCTACTTCCAGAGCAGAAAGAAGAATGGTATCTAATACCAGTGATTCAAACACTGCCAGGATCTTAAAGCCCAGCCATTGAGTTAGGAGTTAATCGACATCTTAATTGAGAATTTCCACCTGGGAACTGTGTTTATTTAGTGTCAGGACAGACTGTTCTGCTTTCTGAACCCACACACATAGAAATGTGTTTATCTCCAATTCAAACTAATGTTTATCCCAAATTCAAACTAATGTTCAACTATCAAGTTATGTTTCTGTCAAATATATGTATATACATATATATATGTACTTCAGCCCATCAGTGTATCTACAGAAAAAGTAAGGACTTAAATTTGACACACTGGTGTGACTCTCTTAAGGATAAAATAAAGAGTGTGAACTTTCACAGTTTAGTTGTTTCATGAATAATTAAAAAAAATTAAACAGCTGTCTGACTTATTTTCATGGAAAGGGTATTTTATTTTGACCACAGTACTTAGGGTCATCAGTGCAGAAGTAATGACACAGAATTGTTCAGGTACAAAATGTCTAATTCTTCAAACATTTGGTTAATTTGTTTTCTAAACCTAAAGCAATATTTGATCAGTTAAACAAATACTTGAAATGCATTTGGCTAGTTATCTATTTAGAAAGAGAACAAATTTATTTAAAAGGGTTTCTTTTACCCTTTGGTCACCATAGGACAAAAGTTAGATTGAGGTCACAGGATTTTAGGAATTTTTAGGGGATTTTTTTAATCTGATCTCAGATTAGACCTCCTCAGAGATTATTGCTGTCAGGACACCAGCGATAATGGGGAATGTTTTAGGAGTAGGAGTGCTTTAACAGGAAAAGACATACATGCTGTAAGAACTGATATGGCAAAACACTCTACCACTTAAGTAAGCAGAGCTGCTGTAGGATGTCTGTGTCATTGAGGTAAAAGGAACACACATTTGACAGTAGGAGCACACATATGAAAATCTATACAAAAGTTCTGACTAACTACAAAAGACAAAATCTAAAGAAGTGAAAAGTGCAGTCATATCAAGGTTTGTTTTCAGTTTAGAACTGGCACATGATCAAAAGACTGGAGACACAGTTGTTGCTTGAAAATGGATAATTAGCCTGAAACACCTCCTAAGCTGTTCAGCCAATAAATTTACTAGAAATAAAAGGAGAAAAATATTTAATACAGCTCCTCTTACAAGCAACTGTCAAGAGGTTTTTAGGCATTTTTATCTATTCAGAGAGTACATCTACTGCCAAACTGCCTGTATATCTTTCCTTTTTAAATAAAAAACTACTTTAGATCCACATAGGGAGGTGTCAGAAACATAACCCATATAACAGAGCATACAGACCTCTAAAGGCTTCTGAAATCCTTCATCCCTAGTAAAAGCCTTGCATCTTTCATTACCTTCCTTTTAGCTTCTTAGATTAAGGTTTGTATTTGGATTTCAGTCAAATTAGGCTTAATGTTCCTGGTACTGCCACAATTTCAAGTATTTTTAATTTTTCTAAATCTGTCCCAAAACTTTTAGAATTTAGAATTTTTGTCTTCCTTGCAAAGTTCTGTGGTTGCAGTAGGACACCAACTGCAGGTCCTCTGAAATTCTGAAGTTACACTGAGGGAGATGCCATTTGTGAATTCTGCTTTAGCATATGTTCAGTATATAAAGTTATTTAAGTGCTGTACAATAAATAACACAGCAACATAAGCTTTCAACACATTTTGAAGTAAAGTCATAAAAACAGTCTTGTTTTGGCCAAAGTGCAAAAATTTATTCGCAACAAATGTTGCAAATAGGAAGCCACAAAATCCACTACAAAGACAGACAATTCCATAACATTTTTGTGGCTCTTTCTCCACAATGATAAATCAGAATTTTAAGAACTAGGCCATATAGTACCTGCCCTGCTGGGTTATCAGTGACTTTTGTAGCCTTGTCCCCATGGCACATGCTCAGCTGTAGATGAGAACATGAGGGGAAAGCCACAGCAGCACTTCTGGCCCTTCATTAACACAGAACCAGGGTACAAAGGGCTCCACAGCAAGTGGAGAGGAAAATGGATTTATGGTATCAGTACAGGCAATGCATTTTAAAGAGCTGGAGAGACTCCACAGTAATTAAGAACTTCTTGGGATAATCACTCACAGAGTATATCTGGCTTGTGGTGACTCCCAGGCAGGGATCTTGCAGAAGTGAGTAATTAGAACCTATTACAATAAGATTAGGATGTCTTTGCCTGAACAAGCATTGGATACAGCATCATCCTTCAGGAAGAATGATGGGTGAAGGTGTTAGCTGCACTCCCAGCAGTTCTTCTGGAAACTCTTAGGTGGAGAAGTGTCTGACAAAGCTGCAGAATTCTTTCAGTGCTCATGGGGACACTCCGGGTTACACACATGTGGCTTCTGCAGTTGGTTGGTTATTTAAGGACCACTGAGCAGGGCAGGCACCACTTTGGGTGGGAAGACCTGCAGGGTTAGTGACAGGAACACTGCTCCTGGAGTGTTTGCTTGCCTGTGTCTGTCACTACAAGCAGTACTTGTTAGTTTTGGAGCACTGGGTGTCACCAACTGCCTGGTTTGAATTTTCTATGATGCCTGGATTATTTGAGGAGCTTCTAGTGTAAGATGCCAGCTGGATCACTGGCTTAGGCTTTGCTTTTTGGCCTACTGAAAAAAAGTGACCTGCAGTCACATTCCCTTCTCCTCAGCCTTTGAGTGAGGTAAATTGAGGAGGGGGAAGGACTAAAAATAAATGGAAAGCTGATAATGCTAATTCAGTTTTGAATGCTCATAGAGCTCACATGGCTGACATGAAATCCCTCACAATTGTGAGTAATTAAGAACTGTAACTCAACAAATAAGAAGTGTTTGTAGGCAAAACCACAACTGGATCCTCCCTTGCAGCAAAACTGCCTGGTAAGGTCTGGACTTCCATATTTTCTCATGTTATTTTCTGAAGGCATCTCAGTTTAAATGGTTTCCTGATCAAAGATAACATATGGCACCAGAAAGAAATGAGTCTCTCCAGAGCTGCCGACTCACTGCACCTTCAGCACTGAATCACAGCAGAACCTTTAAACTGGAATGTTTCTGAAATGCCAAGTCTAATGCAGATACCAACACTAAACTTACTGTGCTGTGCCCAAAAACTGCAAGAAATTAAACAAAAGAATTCATAAGCTCTACAAAGAAGATCTATGAAGGGTACCTTACCCTGGGAACAGTATTATCAAATTAAAGAAAGGAAACATTAGCATTTTTCTGCTTTAAGAAACAGGAGGAAACAAAAATCTTTGACTACAACTCTCTTTCTCAGCATCAGATTCATTATACCAAGTAATCACAAATCTGTCTATTTCTGGTTACTGAAAGACTTGTGGGCTAATATAGGGGGAGAAAATCACTAAAGAAGTCAGATTTCATCCATACTGTTCTTACAATATGGATGACACAAATGTAATAATTTTAATTTCTTCATTTGGAATGGTATCTCTCATATAGTTTGTTCTTTCTGCTCTGATTCATCCCCATATAAAAACCTCCAAATTATAAAAATACATTAATATTTTAGCATTTTTGGATTTACTGCATTTTTCGTTGCTTTATCAGGCCTTAAATCCTAGGAATGCCCTTCTCTGCCTGAAAGAATAAAATACCCTCTTATGTACACATGCAAAAAGAACATTTAGTATTCAATCCTTTTAGCTGCAAAATCAAATGCCCCTGATGGAACACAAAAAGGAATCAACATCAGACATACATTTGAAACACATTACACAAGTGATTAAAGAAAAAAGGGAAGAAATCTAAAATAAACCTACTTGCATAACAGCCTGTGCACAACCCCTTGAGATTTTAGAGTGGGATAAATATGTTTCAGACTGTGCCACTAATGTGACGTTTTAATGGTGTGAGAATGATAAACAAAACTTCTTAGAGATAGATAATAAATGATAGAAGTCTGCTATACAATTCAAAGGCCCAAATAAACAAATCTGCATTGATCTTTTTCTGCCAAGAGTGGACATCTCACCAAACCTGGTGATGGATGCAAGAGTTGAAAATGTTGTCACTTTTTCTGGACAATGAAGCAAAACCACAGAAACCAGCAGGAGAAGCAGCCAAGTTTAGCCACCACATTTGGCTACATATACTTATATCCTATAAATACACAGGCAGCATCTAAACAAGGATACAATTGTCATTCCCTTTGTAAGAAAATGATTAGTTGTACTGTGCTAATAACATGCTCTGAAGTAGCGAGGAATCGCAATCGATTTTCATGACGTAATACCAGAATATGATTCCACACTTCAGTAATAATATTTTCTGCTGTAAATGTGCAACAAAGATGTGTGCAGCCAAGGGATGGTCAATAGAGAGCCAAGGAATTATGCAGCATCTGGTCCAAGCCAGTTAGGAGTGAGGGCAGGGGAGGAGGACACGGGAGGACACGTTCTGAGCTCTGATGGCTTACGTTGATAAGGGAACTGGCTGGAAGCACTCCTTGGATGAGCTCATTTCATACTGAGAGCATGATGCTATCACTGAAGTGCTTAAAATGAAAGCCAGCACAGAGATTCCCGTTATTTTGCTTGATTCAGGGAAAAAAAAAAAAAAAATCTTTTACACTGAAAGAAATGAGTCTTCATTCTTATCACGAAGTGTGAGTTACACAATATGTCATCACAGGAATTGCATGTCCCAAGAAAAAATTCTTGATTTCATTTAATTTAAAATGAGACAGAACTGGGTCCATTTGATATACCATCATGACTGCTTTGTTTATCAACAAAAACCATGTACTATTGCCCATAACTCAGTTTTAAGAGTATATTATCTAGCAGTTTTATAATCAAGATTGTTTTTACTACTGGAAATTATATAAGCTTGGACAAGGATAACATTCAACATTATCAACTGGAAGGCACCAGAGTTATGATTTCTAGGCACAAGTTGTAATTGGATTGGAAGGCAAAGTTCAAGAAAACAGTAATACTCTTGTGTATTAACAGAAGGCCTGTTCTGCTCTGTAGTGCTCTACCCAAGGCCATTTCCTTCCTTAATATTAAAATTCTAATCAGCCTTCATTTCATCTGCAAAAATTTATGACCTAGTCCATTTTCTGTGTATAGATTTAGAAACAAACAGACCTGGAATATGAGACCCAGCATGTTATAAATTCTCAATTCAACTATAAAAATCTGTACAAGCACAGGGGGAGAATGTTTAAAATACACTGAGTTCCCCACTGTGCCACACAGTGAATTATGGCTATGAACCCTGCAAATGTCTTAGTCTCTAAATACAGCTGTATTAATTCCAGATTTGATATTAAGATCCTAGATATCAAACCCTGAGGAAACTGGACTCACTGTAGAAGATATGAAAATGGAGAACTATAACCACAAGAAGAAATTCTTCACAAATTTACCTTCAGCAGTGCTTTTCAAACTACAGGGCACTTGCTGCAAGCAATGTGCCTGTTTATTCTGAGCGGCTTGTAAGAGCTGCCAGAAAACCTGAGCATGTTCTCCTAAGCACTGCTGCTGTTTAAGTCGGTGCCTTTGGCAGGATCTGTGTTTGAGGATTTCCAGAATACTGGAAAGTAAGCTGCTGCTTCTAAACAGAGAAAATAGCTCACTCAAACCCTTAGCTGTTGGGGTTTTTTTTTTGCTCCCAAGGAGACACCTCTGACTTGAGTATCATATCTCAAAATTAAGCCAACAGCAAAGACAAGGAAAAGGAAGTCTGGGAAATGGAACAAAAGAATGTTTACTCTGCAAGGTAAATCAGGGAAATGGCTAGAAGGGCAGAATTACAAATCTAAATGCTTGAGTCTCCAAACAAAACATTAAAACATGAAGCTCACTCTTCAAAAGAGCAGCAACAAACACTGAGGATCACAAGTGTAAGGGTACGCGTCGCCTTCATGCCTCGACATAGCTCCAGAGTGGGTATTTATGTCAAAACAAATGGGTGGGCCACTGAGAACTGTGATGTGGCAAATCAACCACACCACTTCCTCCTTGTTGCACAATCCCATTCTTCTTTTCTGTCTCAACAACACATTCAGCCCACCTCCAGCTTCTCCCTGCTCAAGCACTACACCACTCACCATCCTCTGCTCGAACTCCCTTCTGCAATCCTTCCCCTCTGGGGGAAGGTGCACACCTTGCAGTCAGCAACCTCTGCTGCTGAGGACAGGCTGGAAGGCAGCTCTGTGTTGTTAGCTGAGAGATAACCACGTGCCATCAGGCAGGTGCCAGCACAGGAGGCAGTGCAGGCATCCCAGCGACTGGAGGTGGTCACATTTGGCTGCTGGCAGGAAAGTGCCCACGTTCAACTCGCCAGGAGAGCCAGGGCCAAACACATCCTCCCCTGGGAGCTGCCTGGCCACACATGGTGCCATCGAGCTGTCAGCAGGTCACAGAAAGTGCTCTTCAGCCATCAGCTCTGCAGCTGTGACAGAGATGTGTGAAATGTCAGCTCTCTGTGTGAATATAAATAAAGTCAGGTCAACCCTCAAGGCTGGGACATTGAAGTCTAATATGGGATGGGTTAAATCTTGGGGTGCATAAATAATTTTCAGTGACCATGTCAAAAAAAGGAAGGGATGGTGAAGTGCAAGAAACTGGTCATGGAACCACTGCTAAGGAATTCAGCCAAGTCCTCAGGCCACAGCACTGCCTCCAGACACCAACACCAGCTTTTAAATCCAGAATGGCTCCACTGCCTTACACCAAACAGAACCAGTTTGTTGCATTACCCTGGGAGAGAGAGGAAATAGGAGGAAGAAAAGAAACTTCACTCAGTCCATGCAGGTTGGCAAGAAGTAGAATTGCCCAAAATCCATCAAGTAAAATTGCATGTTAATTGTAAGGTAATTTTCAGTATTTGAATACCATTTCCTCTGCACTTTTCCACTCCACAAGACACACCTGACAATTAGAGGCAGCTCTGTGGGTGCCCTCACACTGATCCACCTGCACGTTACCAACACACAGGTGTTGATTTACCAAACTTAGCATCCTGCAGATGCTGTTCCAGCAGGTGCTTCTATTTCAGACTGCACAAGCAGCTCACTGACTGGCCAACAGCTCTAAACTACATTTGGGAAAGCATCCCAGCTCTCAAACTTTGTTTAGTCTCTCTGAGAATCTAAGAATAAATAAGAAAATTTATAAAATATCACTACAAACAAGCAGTTGTAGAAAGTGGAAGTTAAGAATGTAATTAGATTATGGCATTTATAAACTTAATCATAAAATAATTCTAAAAATTAGAGTCTGTAAATGAATCTTCATTTATGTAACAAAGCAATAAAAAAAATCTCATGGGACATATTAGCAATTGAGACTGACTGTCAGTGACTGGGTACATAAGCAAACCCTCTTGGGTGATTTTTCACTTCTACTGTGTCTCAGTCTCTTCAATAAAAGGGTGGGTTTGCAAATGCTGGGGAATATTTGGGGTTTTTTTCTATTTAATGGACTACAGCCATGGCAAAGACTGTTTCTTTTTCTTTTTTTTTTTTTTTTAATTTTACACATCTAAAGGTATCTTTAAAGATCAAGTATTTTTAGAAAGGATGTGGCACAGCTTTTATTCTGCCTGCTTGTTGCATAAGATTTCTCTAATGCAGCAAGTTACAAGGAAAGACACTAAACTCTGACATTAATATTTACTGTTGTGGAGAGCAGACACACGGTAGTGAAGGCAGCATCTGCCACTTGGAAACCAGCTGAGTGACTTCAAACCTGGCACTTGTGCAAATCTGTGTCTACTATAACATAAAAATATTAATTGAGAAGCATATAAAGTTAGGCTTGTCAGCCTTAATATTTTCTGGTGATTTGAGTGGGGCCAGAGAATAAGATAAGTATCTTTACAAATCCAGTTGGCTTTACTTCAAATGCAAAAGTTTCTAAGCTGCACAAGAACAGGAGCCCTGTAAAATCAAATTTTGGGTGCAAAGCCAACGGAGTACTGCTCATCATCTTGTACTCTGAATCCTGTCTGCAGCAACAGTTTTTGGTGAGCTCACCGTACTTCCCTGAAATACTGTACAACATACAATTATTTTTGCAAGAATCTGGGGTTTTTTTTGTTTCAGAGCTACACTCATCTCAGGGACAATCTCTAATTATTGTATTTAAAACAAGTTCTGATTTTTTAAGTTTACACTAATGAAATATTTTCATTGGCACTGATAAGTTGAAGATTACTGGAGCTTTCTTTGCAGCTTTTAATCAAGCTGGTCAGTATTCCCCATTTACCCATGCAGATCAGCTTAATTCATTTAGCAGCTAAAACTTGGAGTGAACAACGACTATTTTCAAAACAAATACATCAAGTTAAATTAAGCAGGGGCAGTTGTGGTTCATCTGAATCATATGGCTCCAGATTTCAAATCTAAGCTAAGGAAATAGAGGTTATGACATCCTGCAGCTGCGACAAGTCGTGTTCATAAAGCAACATTAAATCAAGACCACTTGGCCAGTTCAGGCAGTTGCTTGTGTGGAAGTGAAAGATCCCATGGGAACATTAAAAAAAAGAAAGGTTCTGGTGTCCCAGCCAAACCCCCCTTCCTTCACTTAATGCTACCAGGGACTAAGTTTCTTCACAGCAAATGACCGTGGACGCTTGTTGCCAAGTAATTGCTACTGATTTATTTACATCCAATAACAGGGAACTGCAATCAAACACTTGGCAAAATACCCGGGCAAGTAAATTAGAAATGGTCCTCCCATGCTACACAAATGCCAAGTGCCTGTGGCTGCTCCTGGGTACTCTGGTTTTCAGGAAGATCCTCTGGGTGATTTGATTGACCATAATGCCACACAAATGGCCACAGGGACACATCAGTGGCAGGGAGAAGCAGCTGGAGCTTCCTCGAGGCAGTGGTGTGGGTGCTGCAAGTTAGGGGCACAGCACTACACAGATAATCAAGTTTTCCTTCAGCAGGAAGGCTCAGGAAGAAAGAAAGGATTGGGTCTGGAAATGTTATTTTCCAGTCTCCCATTTTGTAGCATTCATCCCTGGAAGTAAGGCCAGGTGTGATGGAGCTCTGAGCAACCAGTGTCCACAGCAATGGGGCTGAAGTGAATGATCTTTAAGGTTTCTTAAAACCCAGGCAGCCCTGGGAGTCTATGATTTTAAGATCTATTTATTGATACAATAAGTACTGATAAAATATCTGAGAGTTGGCATTTTCAGTCAGAACAGATGGAAAGACTTTTCCAAAATTTTGTGAGCAAGTACTGGTGGCTGAAGCATTTACTGCTCCCCTGAGCACCAGGAAAAAAGTGCCTGTAGCTTTTCCCTTTTTTCTACTCTTTTTTTCCCCCCTTTCTTTTTTTTTAAGCAGGGAGGAAGCACGAAACAGTAGTACTGATTGAGACTTTCATGACACTATCTGGATGCCAGTGTCATGCTGTGTAAACATGTGGATCCATTAGACAATTGTTGGAAGCAGTGAATTCCAAATTTGATCTAGTGATAGGACTCCTGCTGTTTAGGAAAAAAAAAAATGGGGTTGCGAAACCACACAAGGAAAACGCTTTAGATTTCTTAAGAAAAAAAGAAAAAGCAAAGCACAGCATGAACAAGGATGTCCTGGATGGCCTGCAGATCCTGACACACAGAAAAAAACACCTAAGCTCTTGGCTTTATCACTTTGTAAAACTTTGTCCAACCTGAAAGGATAAAAATATTTGCATAGAGAAAAATTCACGTCCACATGCAGAATACAAAATCTTTTCCTTGCCAAAGGACAATCTGCACCAGTGATTTGTATCTCCTTGCACATTTCTTGTGCAAGCTCCTGCTGGAACTGCAGCTGGAGCTCTCCAGTATTCCCAGTGATGCTGGCTGGGGAAGGGAGTGGTACTTAACTGCCTTCCTTTGCTTTGTGCTGGCAAAGCAGCACTTCTTGCTTTGTAGTACTTAATGGCCTAAAACACACGTTGAAATTAACTCCCTCATTAGCTACATGGCTGTTACTCCTTATCACTTTCATTTCTCTTAATTATAGCACTGCAAAATTTTATGTTCTGATTCAGAATTCTGCATGATTAATACAATACATTAATTATATTTCTTAGAATATAAAACACAGGCCTCATGAATAAAAGTATAATTACACATGACCTTTGAAATCATACTCCATTCTTTAAGCTATCTAGAAATAACTATGCTCACTCTGCCCATGCAACAATTTCATTTCAAACTGATTAACCAGCATTTTATTCCACTCAAGTTGACTACATTAAAACAAAAACCAGTTGAGTTCAGCTCCCAGCAAAACTGCAAACCCACTTTAAGGCTGTCCCTACAGAACTTGTTATTCATCTCCACAGACTTACAGATGTGAAGAGCCCCGTGCACAGCTCAGCATTCCCATTATGATTCATGTTGTGATTTAATCAATCCTGAAACATTATTTACTACATTAAAGAAATTGTACTCCAACAGCAAGGATCAGAAAGCAAAAGAATCAATGCAGGAGGGTGACTGAGGAAGGAAGGAGGAAAGCAGTGAGTCAGTCCCACGTTATCCTGGGGAGCTGCAGCAGGTCAGCAGTAGCAAAGCTGCTCTGTGGAGGCTGCTGGGTGAGCACAGAACCTTTCTGCAAGCCAGCCCTAGGAACTCCATGGGCACACAGCAGTGATCCCAGCACTGCACACTGCTGTGCATATAAAGAACCTTGTGCAAGTGTGCCAGCTGAATTCCACAATTCCCATGTCTAATTCTAGTGATTCCCATGCCCACTTGGAGATGAGGCAACAGGACACAACTAAAGCACTGGAGGCCTGCATTACTCAGGCAGATCATCTCCTGCAGCCTTCCTTACACAGCTGGAGCTCCCAGAGCTCCAGATGTGTCCCAGCTGTGTCCAGGTGGGACTACAGCAGTGACAGGCACCAGGAGAAGCTCTCCACAATCAGTTTCTGCTCTAAAGCACGGGGCAGCTGTCCCACTACTTCCCTGAATGTGACTTAAATTTGCATGGAAGTATGAACAGAACAGCTGCTCCTTTGCCTGGATTTGTGGCTGATTTATTTTTGTTCTTGAGAAGTGAGGCCAGCCAGAGACTGTGATGAGCCAGCCACTACTGCAGGGTTTTACAGCCACCAGAGTTGGTGTTGGGCATTTCCACCTGCGTGGCACATCACAAAGTCATGTTAGCCATGGAAATCCCTTTCTCTCAAGATCAAGACCACATAAAAATAGTAACAGTTTGTCTTTCTATTTACTATTCTCCATCAAACTATGAAACTAAAATTGCAAGCAAAATACTGGTTGCACTGTTTGTTTTTCTTGGGCCCTTAAATGCCAACCACAAGATGTCAAACAGAGGGCAGAGAGAGGCCAAGGAGAGCAGGGGAGCTGGGGAGCCCTCACTGGAAAATGTGGTAGTAACAACCATAACTGGTGCTGATAGTAGACAAAAAATCATTTGATCAGAATGAGATCAAATCTTTTATAGACCAGCTCTGAATCTCTCAATACAACTTTAATACAAGAAAGAATGAAGTGGCACAGACAGCTATCTTAAAACATTTTTCCCAGATTAAGTATTCTACTTACCTCAAAATTTAGTCATAATTAAGTACCATTGAAGAAGTTAATCTTTCTTTTTAGGGGAGGACTTATCTACTCTTATTAAAGTTTGCCTTTCTCTGCAAATATTACTGTTCAATCATTAATCTCAGCTCAACCCTCTTTAATTCTTTACATATGCCTGTTTATTTTTTTTCCTACTGCAATACATATGGAAATCAGTGCTTTACTTATTTTTTCTTCTCCTTTAGATAAGCTGGATCTTATCTAAAGATACACTGAAATAGTGGTTATAAATTTTGAGTGGACAGATATATTACACTCCTTATAATGCAATAAAATACAATTCTCTATATTTTTTCCCCTTGGCATGCAAAGGAGCAAACACATACTCAGTAAAGTGAATTAATGTGACACTGTGTGCCAAACCCACCACTTTTAGCAGTAACAAACCAAAGTGACATTTATCGTGGTTTCACATTACAGAACAAATATTTCATATTGGGACTGTTACATGTCAGTTTTAACCCACCAAGCATGATATTTTTAATGAGGAGAAGGAAGTTATGGGTATATTTTTAGATCAATCTGCAGCTTTTATCCAAGATCTTCAATCCACCTCAAAAGTGTAAATAAAACCATCAGCCCCACTGTGAGGCATTACCGCAGCAAACACCATGAACAATTATGTTACAGATTTTCTAATCACTGGATGAAAACACTGGGTATTGTAAATGCTACACAGAGATGGTATAGGGAGATGCAAGACACATAAATGAAAGTGATCTGTATTTACCAGATTTGATTAAATTCTATTTTCATTTCTTTCAATCACCTAGAAGTAACTGTTTCACCTTTTTTTTTCCCTTTTCTCCTCCCAGTGGCTCCATCTCAGACTGACATTCTCCTGGGCTGCACCTCATGTAAGTAGAGTTGTAGCGATACAGTGAGATTATTACTGTGCATGCTTATTTCATCAATGTAAAACTGTGAAAATATTTACCAAAACTGGGATTTATAGACCTGATACTTATTTCGGTAAAAAGGTACTGGATTATCAAGACTGAAGATGTAGCTAAGATAAATGGTATTAACTCTCAGATCATCCTTCTCAAAGATCACAAAGCTGCCACCTAAACAGTTTCATAAAGTTACATTCAATTTACTAAGTTTGTGAAATCTGGACTGTGTGGAAGTGTCCCATCATCCTTGATGCACTCCAGGGCTCTTTGCCAGGCAGGGAAACCTCTGGAGAAACAGCCTGGAGGCACATCAGAAGGTTTAATTGGGATTACTTCTGCAAACTGCTTCCCAAGGCATGTGAAGCAGGAATGGAGGCTGCAAAGCCTTCCTGGGAGAGCATCCTGAGGGTTTAACTTGCCTTGGAAGCCCACAGCCCCTGGGAATGAGTGTCACTAACAAGGGCTGAGCAGGGAGAAAGGGAAAGGCAAAGCCAAGCCCTGGTTGGCTCAGCAGGGAAGATGCACCTTTAGGAAAGACTTCTAATCTAAACTTAATCTGTTTAGATTTAAAGGACAGACAGAAAACTTCATCTTGTCTTCTTCAAGAGACCAGTTAATTCCATTCATGTCAGCACTTATGATGCAAACACCACCAATACTCTGGGGGGTATTTGCACACAACAAAAGAACATTCCTGGGTAAAAAGGGTGGCACCTGTTCAGCATGGAGAGGAACAGGGGACTTGTACAGCCCAGTCTAATGAGCAAAGGATGAGAAGCTAGAAATTTAATGTTAATTCCAGCTCTGCCAGTACCAGCTGCTGTTCTGTCTCCCTCAGCAGGTCACCTCATCTTTTTCATATTCTCCTATGTACAATAAACATTTTGGTGCCCAGTGCCCAACTCCCAGTTTAACATTCTAGTTAAATGCACTGCCTCCCTTTACTTTGATAAAGTACAGTCTGCATCAATAGTAATACTTCTTAAAAATATCTTTCCAACTATTGTGAAACAGGAGCTGACTGTTTATGGAGTACTTATTTTTTATGTCAGTTTACCATAGGGCCTCTTTACCCACAGGCTTACAGCTGGAGGCCCCAAGGCATTTTTTGGGAGTGGAAACTTTTTAAGTTCAGCTCTTAACAAATTTCCAGCCTGCAGTATGTTTTTCATTAGTCTACATGGTGTTATAATAAATGATGCACTTCCTCTTTCATTTTATGATTTTTTTCTTTAAACATGCAACAATTTTTCTGTGTCTGTTTTTTATTACTTTCAATATACTCAACCACACTAATCTTAGAGACTGTGTAT
Organism: Zonotrichia leucophrys gambelii; assembly: GCF_028769735.1. Classification (NCBI taxonomy): domain Eukaryota; kingdom Metazoa; phylum Chordata; class Aves; order Passeriformes; family Passerellidae; genus Zonotrichia; species Zonotrichia leucophrys. The sequence continues at coordinate 11,032,082 of NC_088184.1, forward strand.
AAGAACAGAAAGGATATATTGAATAAGATATCAGCTACAGCAAGACAAGCTTTTAAGTTTAAATTCTTCACTGAAGGCCAGTCATAAACCCATTACATGCATGCAGCTCCATGGGCAACCACTACTTTAGAGGCTATTGTTAAAAAAAATAATGTTACCCTAAAACCTAGAGTTGGTGTAGAAGAGACTCCTCCAACATACTCACCTGCAAGATACTCAGCTACAAAAGTCTGATCCCACTGGCAATTCTCCACTACAGATCCCACTGTAGGTGTTTGTTTGCCTGCTTTAAATATATTTTTATATAGTTGATACATACACATTTTAAGACAGCCTTCCTTCTATATTTTCCCTCTCTCTGTAATTTTTAATAAGAATGTATTCCTGGGGGCTGACAGCACCAGGAAATTCAGTCTATGCCAACAAGAAGAGATTCCAGTCAAACATCATCATGTCTGGCATACTGTGTTTCATTTACAAATCTTTGATTTCTAAATGAATGGCAGTTCAAAGTACACATGAAACACAGATACTTTCTGCTTATGTACATAGAGATTGTTAGAGATTAAACCACTTTTAATTAAAGACTTAAGCAGGTGTCAGTTCATGGTACTCTCTGAATTTGGTTTAAGAAGATGTATGTTCCACAGTTACCCAGCAGCACATTAAATACAAGCAGAATCAAAGAGACTTTCCTAAACAAAGCCAAGAAAAGCTACTTTGTAAGAGAGTTTGAAGTTTGCTGCTACTGATCTGTCATTTATGGAACGTCACATACTTGGGAAACATTTTAGAACACTTAAAAAATAAACAACCCCCCAGCAAACAGCCCCATGAGACAGAGCCCCGGGCCACACATGATGTGTTCATTTCAGTGGGGTTTTGCTGTGCCTCTGTTTGTGCATCTAACTGCCCAGAGTTAATTTGCAGTGTCAAGGCCTAAACCAGATAATTTCAGAGCATTCTGGACTCAAATAACAAAAGTTTAAACATGGAAATGGAACTACTTCCAAGTAATTTTTCTCTATGTCATGCTTCAGAGTGAGAGCAATATGAGTGGCACCCTGTTTCACCATTACTCAAAGATTCTTCATTTCTTTTTTTAAAAGAAAATCCAAAGATTAATTTAAAGCCATCTGATGAAAATACCTTAATATTTACCTTCATATTTTGTTGTAATATATAGTGAATTCAAGTGATTTCAAAAGTTATCCTGGATGCTTCTCATTTCAGGATGTTAAATATTGGCTCTCAGAAATTCCATTACACATTGTCTGACAATATTTGCTGGTCTGGAGTACATGAACTGACTTTTAATTCTCACAGAGGTAATGATAATAAAATTTGTAGAAGTTGGGCATAGTTGACATTTTAGAATTTCGTATTTATTGCAAGTCCCTCCTTTCCAGGTCTGTAAAGTAAGTGTAAAAAATGGTTAGAACTGCCAAATGTATAAACTCTCTCAATCCTTTCATCAGTTACAGCTATTCTCAGGCTGGTCTCCTAATCACCCTTTAAAAATGAGGGCACCAGGACATCTTGGCAGCAGTGTTACAGCTGACACCTGAGGACAGTAAAGGAGCACACCTGTAATCCTGGATTTTATAACCAGTAAATGACAAGCTGAAGTCCCAAACCAGGAGCAGGCCATTGGAGAGCTGTGGGGGCGGCAGAGCCAGGATCCACCAGCTGCAGTCAGGGGGATGCAGGACGAGCAGGGCACAAAGATCAGAGCAAAGGCTGCTGACCAGCCAGGGCTGTCATCTGCAGCAGTGAAATACCAGCCTAAATCTCAAATGCTGCTTTAGGGCAGCCACAGCACGGCTGCAAAGGCAGAGTTTAAAGTGGCACAGGATGGTTAACATCAAAGCACAAGCTTTGGAGTTTCAACTGATCCTAAAGGGAGGACTGGGCATTGTTGTATAAACCAGCTTTCCCTTTGGCAGTGACCTTCCCCTACTTCTTTACTTTATTACAATATGGTATATAAAGAAATCTAAAAAATAAAAAATGGTAGAAACCAAGATTTGTTTGCTTCAGCAATAAGGTACAAATCTGGAGTAACCATGAAGGCTCAAATTATAAAATATCCACCAGTGCAACACATGGCTCCTGAATTTTATCAAGCTGGCTGCAGGCAGTGTAAGGAATCTCCCTTAGCCAGGAAGGAAAAATGCCTAAATTCAGGTGAGATTCTTTTGTGCAGCTATGGCAGGCACAGGTTACAAAGTGGGGCTTTGTATGGCTGCTCCACCTCCAGCTTTATTTGCTGGGAGTTGGTTATGTAACTAACACAAAAGAAAATAACCATTTCTGGGTTGTTTTCCTTTGCAAGCCCTGGGCTGCCAGGAGGAACTCAGAGAATTCAAAAGCAGCTTCCCTTCTGTTGCTCTTTTGGGTGTTTCTCTTTGAAGTGGCACCCTGAGTGGCTGCTCATTCACCAGTTTTGTAGGTAGCCTTTAAAGAAATACTTTCCACCCTTCAAGCTTAAGTACAGAAACATACAATTAATTAAACCAAGTTAGTGGTGTTATTATTTCAGCCTTTTATTTCTACTTGGTGTCAGACTCTTAAGACGAAAGGACTCTTTGTAGTAGGGTTTCAGACACTCTGGGGAAAATTGTGAACTTTAAGACTGATCTGATCTGGTTCGTGCAACACACAAACAATCTAAGGAAATCATTTAGCTACTGCTTAAAGGAAAATTCATTCTAAAATCCAGAAACAGTCAAACTTTGCAGTGTTACTGCGCTGTATTTAACTGATGATTTAACCCTTTGTTTTGACATGCTGGTTTTTAATCACTTTTTCCCCAACAAAAGAAGACTCTGTATAAAATATGGAATTTATGGAAAGTAGATTTCCTGGCTAGGAAATCTTTGGTAACCCCACTAACCTGCCAAATGGCTCTAATGCAACAAAAATTGCATCTATTGCTGCTTATAATTGTAGTGGCCAAACACCACATTACTGGTTTCCAAGTATTTTCCTGGTGTGAAATGTTTGTAAACCAATCTCTTTCACTGGTGCCAAACTCCAGGAATACTCTCCAAGATGGTTTTAGTCCTTAAATTAAAAAAAAAAATTCCCACATTATGAAAAATTACTATGCAGAAAAGATCTCAGTGAATCCATTTTACCATAATGGCTCACTCCCATTTCCACACACTCTGTATGTTGTTTATTTTCATTCTTTGAGCATGGGATTTTATAGCCATAATTATCTCATTTTCTCATAGTACAAACAGTCCAATTTTCATTCATTAAGGTCAACATTTTCATTGTATTCTTCCTGGTTTTTTCTTCCCTTTAAAATTTGCTATGAACAATAAATACAATAGATTTATGCCATCAAAATATCTCTTGGGGTAGAGATTTATTCATAAATTGTTTTTTCGCATGAGCATAGATCAAAAGTGGCAATGGTAAAATGAACAGCTAGAGGAAATTATGTTTTAACTCCTCAATTTCAACCTCAACTTCAAAGATTATTGTCCAACAATATTCTTCAAAATCTGGAAGGCTTCAAGAAGTAATGTGCAGTCAAGCAGATTTTAGAAGCTGGTAGCACTTCATGGTCAGCTGACTGTGAAATCCTACTCACTACCACAGTCTGGAGCTTGCAAACTTGGTGCTTTACAACTTCTTTAAAGGGTTGAAGGGTGGGGAGACTGCAGCCAAGAATTTATTAAGGAGGACAGTAATACCCTGGACTTTTTCCTTTGCTTGTGCTTTCTCCTGCCTCTCCTGTGCTGCAAAGTGAGCAGCAGTGCCTTCAGCCTGTCCTGTGAGCTTCACAAAACACACCCAGAGGGTTAAAGCCCTTCCACTACCTGAGGTCTGCAGAGGAAAGAGCTGCTGCAAGGCTGCTAACAGGAAAAGGTCAGGAGCTGTGTATTATATCCTGTACGTTTGGATTAGCCCACAATAGCTAAATAAACTGATCTGATGTCTAATGACATTTTCAAACAGTAGCTAATAAAATTAGCCAAAGTAGGCAGAGACAAAAGATGCACATGGACACACCAAAGAATATCTCTAACACATCCACACAAGCAGTGACCTAACAGAATTTCAGCAGTTTGGCCACACCAATCAGGGTCAGATATAAAGGAACTCAAGTTAAAAAACCTGCTGAATAGAAAAGACAGAAGAGACAGATACTCCTGACTTGCCTATTATTACCACTCCTATTGATATGCAGCTATCAGGTTTTTGGCACAGAATCATGTTTTTGAAACAGAATCATGGTCTTTTCTAAATAAAGTAAAAGGCATGGTACTGACATGAACCACAAGCTTGGAATACTTTGGGAAAGCTTCTATGAATTAGCAGGGTTAGCAGGTGTGAGGGATTTCCACTAAAAATCACATGAGGATCCTGGGTCATGTCAGCAGAGGAAGGAGCTGTAAAGGAGGAGATTCCCACCCCTGTAATGATGGAGCTGGCACAAGGAGGGTAACCCTGAGCTGCTTCAGCTGCTCAGAGCACTGCAGTGCCCCTCAGAATGAGCTTTCTTGTCCCACTGGACACCAAAAGGCGCCACTCGCTTTCTGGTGGCCCTCAGCAGAAAAGAAGCTGTGCCTAGCTATGAAACATCCAGCTTCCACAGGCAGTTTCACCAGAGCTCATCTGGAACGGCCCTCAGGGAAAGCTGGGTGAATTCCTCAAACCAGAGACGCTGGTTCTGAGGAATGAATGTATGATTAATGGAGTTGCAGCACTGGTACAGTTGTGGTCGCCTTTTTAAAGCTTTCCATCAAAGTTCTTGCAACCTGAAATACTGTAGCAGATGAAAAACGAAAGGGACTCAAAGCTGTGCTCATATAAAAGGCAGTGCTAAAGCAACTAATCTAAAATGTGCAAATAAGTCTTGCTTACCTCAGCTGATTTGCACATTCACTTTCATTTTTTTATGTAATTACCAAAGCATTTTCAGACTTGTTATGACCAAATATGAACTTGCTGAATATTCAGACTAAGATGAAACAGAAATAAACAGTCTTGAATGAATCCCATTAATACTACACCTTGCTTTACACTTGAAACAGTAATACTGAAAATGAGAAGGAATGTCAGTGGGGATTGGCTTCAGTCTGTGCAATGAACCAGGAGATCTTTGCTGAGTCTCTCTATCGTGAACCACCAACTGCTTGCATTCCTTTGAAGGTACCAGCTTAAGATAAAAGTATACTGAGGAATATTTGTGATAATCCTTTAAATGAACAACCACTCTTTATAGAGACTCTGCACATGGGTATGAAGGGCTGAAACACACACACTAATTCACTAATATTATAGTGATGCTTCAATAAAACCACTTCAGCTCATAAAAATAATGCTCTGGCAACCACAGTCCTGAATAACTACTTTCACTTTAACCTTGTGATTTGTTTAATCCACCTGAATCACTGAAACTGTCTAAGTTACTGCACAGAGCAGTCCTGGAAGGTGAACTTCTAAAAGGCATTATAATGTTGAACAAAATTGCACAGAACTTTGTTTTGGTCTTATTTAGCTTCTGTAAGTAAAAACTACTACTAGAATTGTCTATCAGATGTAGCAGCATGTTAGGGACATCAGCACCTTAAACATATAATGACTTGAACATCTGAATCACGACAGATTATTCTGTAATCTTCACTGTTCATATCCCATTTTCATATTACCAAGGTTACCTGTAATTATGAACTTCAGGGCTGTGCATTAACTTTATAGAACAATCAGCCATGAAAGACATAATTGGGGCAAGGTGGACAGGGAACTGCCATATTTAATTCAGTGTATGAATCAACCCAAAAATATTGAACAGTACACCGTATCTGAAAATTAATCTTGTGAGGAGGCCTCCAAGGTTTCTGTGATCCCTGCTGCTTAGTGGACACAAAGAAAAACTGCATTATGTTCTGTGTGTTTCATGTTCACACCAGACACCTGTCCAGCTGAACCTCTGCCACATGCACAGCAAAAATATCTGGCTTGTGCTTAAAGGTGTTTTAGGTCTGGGGTAATTTACCTGGCAGGTCACAGAAGAGGCTCCACCTTCACTGAGGTTTGTGCTTGCTGACTTTGCAATGAGGCAGAGTTAAAAAATAAGTCACTAAAGTAAACCTCAACATTTCCCTCAGTCCCCTTGCAGCTGTGTGGCCAGGACCAAGTCTCAGCACAAAACCCCATCCATAGATCTACCCATGGATTCTTCATTCATTTTAGGGTTAATCTCCTTTATGGCTGATAAGTAGAAGCATATCTTACACTTTACTGCTCTGGGGAGGCCAGAAAACACAAGAAATATCTGGAAAAGTTCTATAAGTATGGATATTGTTGAAACGTGCTTTATGGTCAAAGCACAACAATCTCTTCCCCACAAGTTCCCCAAGTAACTCCAGGTGATCAACTACCACTTGTGACTACAAGCTGTAGTTACACAGCATCATTGTGGCAGGGATTCTGTATCTCTACACTCCAGCAAACCTTGCAGAAAGTCTGCTGGACAAACCCAGCCAGGAAAATGGAAAAAGTATTAGGTTGTGGGCACTGCAGCCTGAAAGAAGTGATGGACTGGCAGGGCCTATGAGAGCAAGCAGTTGCCTCTATAAAACCAGGAGAGCAGCAGACTCGAAGGAGCCACGTTATTACCCCCTGCTCTCCCTGGAGACCAAAGGAGTGCTATTCCATCTCCCAGTCTCTGCACTTCTGTCCTGCAAAAAGCTGATATGCTAAAGTTTATGAGGGCTGAATTTCAAAAGGAAAGCACACTTCCCCTTCAATTCCATGCCCAACTGTCACTGGTATTATCAAATATAAATCAACAACACAGCTTGGGTTTTCTTCTCCGTGTTTCAAAATACAAACCATACATAATGGCTTAACCAAATGAGTGATAAGTATGAAATATTACAAGCATTAAAAAGGAAAAGTCATAATCCTGGGCTGCCCCACACTGTCTCCTCAAAGAAATATTACTTCAGAGATTAAAGAAGTGCTTGTTTATTTAACAATTTGACCAATCTCCAACAATGGAAAATCTAATGGAAAATACTTACAGGGGACCTACCAGCAGAGCTGCTGTGTGATAGAAATTGTAAATAGAGACTTGGGGGGGGGTTAACTTTAATATAAACAATAGAAGCTTAGCCAAAGGGAACAAAAAATAACTGAACTAAGCAAATACTTAGATCATGAATACCAACATTTAGAATGTTCTCAGGTGTTAACCTTAGAGCCTATCTCAGAGTCCTGTTGTGAAGTTTTAGCTTCTAAGAAACTGCAAAATTAAAAATAAGCAACTAATGGTATAGAACAACAAAATACATTTATATTACATACACTAAAGAAGATTCACATGCTAACATGAAAGACAAGTTCTTCATTCATTTTATGGGTCAACTCCTTTATGGTTAGTAAGTAAAATCATGTATTCAACTTTACTGCTTTGGGGAGGAAGGAAAACACATAAATTATTTCTTCACCACAGTTTAAAAAGGCAAATTATTTAAGGACTATTTGTATTCAAGCTAAATAGACGGAATCATGATGTTACAGGCTTTTTATTCAAATGCAAAGAATTTACATGTACCTACCACCTCATTAAAGTCAGATGATAGAGCAGCACCATTTTCCTTACATGATTCTTTTTCCCCCCAATTAAAATGTTTCTTCTGAATGCATAAAAGAATTCTGAGGTTTACAGTATTTTTTAAAGCTCACATTGGCTCTTTTTCAAGTCTAATGTTGGTTACTGTGTAAATCTCCAGAGGCCAAGTGGATGTTGCATTGTGTTTCTGAGGTGGGGGGGATGAGACTCCCGGCACACACAGCTGTGACGAGCAGCTCTGAAGAAAATCACACCTCACTAACATAATATTTTTGTCAGCCTGGCTCATTCTGGCCATGACTGTGTCAATGTGCACAGAGTAGCTTCTCTGATGGTCAAATTCTTTTCCTGTACCAAAGCTCTCTGGGTTCGATGCAGCCGCTGTTTGTCTCCCGTTACGTAACAACACCAAGGGCTGAACTGTTCCCCGAACCGCAGCGTGTCCTTCCCCTCTGTCCTTTCCAAAACCCTTTCCCAACCAGGGGCAGGGTACACAGCACCGTGCCCAGGGCAGGATCAGGCCCTGGTGGTGCCAGAGCTCCAATGAGAGCGTGTGGCTGCAGCTTAGGGGATTATGAGCACGTATGTGCAGGGCAGTCACATGTGCCCACAGTGTCCAGCGCCACGCCGGGGGCACCGCGGCTCCCAGGGCTTGCTCTGCCCCAGAAAGGAGACACTGCACTCTCTGCTGGGCTCACTCACAAAAGGGACTGGCTTGATGGGCAAAATGCTTCTGCGACAGCAAGGCAGAGCCTCCCAGGTGAGATTTTAAGCAATTCTCCTTTTAGATTGCTTTAGGTTTTTAAGAGACTAGAAAGAATTTACATAAATGCATCTAAGCCTTGCATCATGCCGTCATTAGAAAACAATGTTTGGGTTTCAGATAACAGTTCTTTAGGGAAAACATCACTGTTTGAATTTGCCACACTCCCACTTTTATCTGGCTGGCCAAAACAAAGTTATAGTTGCTTTTCTTGTGCATATCAATTTTCATGCACATTAGGCTTGATTTCTCACTGTTTCTTTAGGCAATAACTATGTGCTTTAATTTTTTTTATTTATTGCTCTGAGTATACAAGATCTTTATGTTTCTGTATATTAAATCCAGAAGTATTACAGAAGAGAAGTACAGCAGAGGAATTGATCAAAAGTTAATCCAATTAGTCTTTAAGAGAGAAAAAAAGTTCTCTGTGAAAGTGAGATCCTTATGAATCTTTTATTCATAGGATAGTAATGAACATGCAGCAAATCATACTGTGAAATATTATTGCAAAGCAGATAGACACAGCGGTAACTAATTAACTAATTAATCACAATTAAGTTGCATTTCCATTTATATTATAAAAGAAGGTAAGCCAAAGGCAAACTTCAAAGCACCAAAAATTTCCTAACTGCTTTCAGCAGACGCTTTGAATAAGCAGAATGACTGCTGTCCTTTTAGCCTCCATAAGCATTTTTAACTTCACTAATCACAGTGATTTTTGCAAATCTGTTTTCTACTGTATGTAGCAGAATACCTACTCTCCCTTAGGGCTCTGTCAGCTGAACTTAACTTTGTTCTGATAGAAATGCTAAAGCAGCATAAAAGGCAGCACCCTATTTGTCATGCCAGCATCACATCTGGCACGGGTTTGATTGGCTCCATCATTTAAGTCTGAGCAGAATTCCATGGATTTCTACACAAGTCAGACTGATTCTGAAGTGACGCAACAAAGTTAATCAAATGTCTGGTCAAAATGATTCATGTAAACATCAATGTTTGTGATTAGCACATCAGACTGATTAGTCTGAACTCCTGCATGCAGGATCTGAATATCAGATAAGAGGCTATCAGAATATTCTGCGTATCTTCCACAACAGCCACAACAAGTAGAGCTCATTTAGGTGAAGACAGACCAGCAGGCTCCAGTGGCCTCCCTACAAACTGTGCTTTACTGTTCTCAGCACCCAGTGCCTGTGTGGGCTCTGTCAAAACAACCATTTATCAATCATTAGTAAGAAACTGGCTCTCTGACAAACTAATTACTCCTCAGGCTTCCACCCATTAGCACAGGAGGAAGCAGATTATACATTTATTTCTGTGGTGGGCTGACCTCAGCTGGGCACCAGGTACCCAGCAGAGCCACGCTCTCACTCCCCTCCACAGCTGGACAGGGAAAGAAAATAGAATTTAAGGCTTTTGGGTTGAAAGAAGGAGGGGGAGAGATCACTCTCCCATTACCATCCTAAACAAAACAGACTCAACTTACAGAAAAATGAATTCATTAACAATCAAATTAAAGAAGGGTAATGAGAAATAAAACTTGCCATGTAAATCCAATATATCAGGGCTCCTGCAGTAACAAAGGTGCTACAGAAGTTATTTTTGCTTCCTGAAGCAGGCAAGACTTACTAAAAACAGCATGTTACCTATAGAGGACACTAAGAAATCGCTACAAAAAATCTGTTCAAATTTTTAGAGAGTTAATTGCTGTATGGCATGTGAATGGATACACTGCAGTTAGTAAGCACTAGGACTTATTTCCATGTCACTAACGTGGCTCTAGTTCCAGGAATTTGTACAAATCCTAAACATGGCTTTCCAAAATACCATGGAATGGATGCAGTGTGGGCAGCAGATGGGTACTGGTAGCAGACTCCAGGTGTGACTTCACAGATGTTTCTGTAATGGGAGGCTTTAGGTTTAAAGAGTCCAGGCTTACAGAGGTCTCAGACTCCTTTACACATTTCTTCCCACAAAATTACTTTGGGGTGGTTTTTTTTTTGCTCTTGGAAACATTTGTCCAGCCTCATGTTGCCCTGGAAAAACAATACCCATTGAGAGTACCTAAGGAAGCATCCCCGCCCACAGGTCTGTGGAAGGATGGCCAAGGACTCAAATGAAATCATCAAATACTTAAACCTGTCAAATTATTTGTCAGCATCCCAGAACAGAACATGTTTAAAGCTTATTTTGACGTTTAATATATGCATACAGCTTCAGTGGGGAGTCTTAGAAGAAATTGGGTTTATTGGTAGAACATTTTGATGACTAAGGGATAAAAGCTCCCTGTCACTGATAAAGTGGAGTGGGGAGTGGCACATGGCAAGCAATAAGTGGACAAATCAGAACTCATTCATGTCAGAAAGATGCCTCAAGGCCCTGGTAAATGAAAATTCTTATTCTAAATCTTGCCATCTAATAATAACCAAACTTAGATCAGCGTTAATATTATACTAGACCCCCTGGAATGTAAATTTATAGTATTTTATTCACACATTATAAATGGAATAAGATGTAATCAGTAATTATGCAAGTTCATCCAGAAGGCAGCTAGAAAATGCTATTTCCTTCACCAAGCAGTGAAAATTAAAAGCCACAGGAGTGTCAAGAACAAGATGTCTCAGACTTGCCAGCAATTAACAGAAAGATATGTTTATCTCCAGCGGATGTGACAAATTTTGAAGTCATTTCAGCCTTAGTACAACTCTGAGGGCTGATTTTCCCCTTCAAACTCAAACTAGTTTTACAGTTCTTCTATATGCTATCTGATAAGGAACTATGTCAGTATTTCTGCTTTTACTGGAAACCTGGTCCCTGTGGTCAGGGTCTGTTCCACAAGAGTTTCCTCCCCAGCCAACGTGATGCTCTGGTTGATTAAGTCACCGAGTCAGCTTTCACCAGTGTGTCTAATAGGAAACAGCATTATGTTATAGTTTCCAGGAAAAGTACCATCTGTGCCTCCTGCCAGGCTCTGCAACTGGCACCAAAAGACCTCTGGGGAATGTTTCTGTACTGCCAAATTTCAGCAGAGCTCCCTGCCACAAGCCCTGAGCACGGGTGAAGCTGACAAACAGCAGGGGAAGATAAGAGCTGCAGTTTCCACCCTGCCAGCTCACTGGGCCAACTCATTTACACAGCAATTCCAGCACAGGCCGTGCACCTTTGACACTCTCTTCCTGGAATAAATTCAGTCAGCAAAGCCCAGAATTGCCATAATTTGCATGAATTTTGATTGGCGAGAATCTGCCTTTTTTACTGGAATGATGCTGATTTACATGAACCACAAGTACAAACATTCCTTACCTGGAACCTGGGCAATTCCAAAATGCTGGAAATACAGAGGCCCAGGCACCTGCTATCTTTATCTTGTACGGTGTAAACGACCTGTTTGCACTTATTACCTAAACAAATTTTACCATAAAACTGTTTTTTGTATTATCTCAAATATTACAAAGGACTCTGCAGAAGTTTCTACAATATGATGATCTTTACATAAAAAACAGGAACAAGTAACTTTCATGATTTTTTCCCACAAACCAGTCTGAACTGACCTGTCGCTCTACAGTTTAAGTGGCTGTAGGTACTGGGGGCAAGATTCCTTATATTTAAACATCAATGATTGCAAGTTATGAAAAATTTATTAACAAAATCACCCACTGAGTCTATTAAGTTCCTTAAGTCAGAATAAATGAATGAAATAGTTTGGTTAAAAACTGTGGGATAAAGTCCCAGCTGCTCTGAACATCAACATTACAACAGTAAAGATGCCTTCTGAAGGTCTCTGTTAAATCCACTGAGTTGCAGTACTTAATACTAAAATAATCTGCAACTTACATTCAATTTTAAACTGAAGGAAATTACTTGCTTGTGTGCAATTATTTTGGTTTCTCTGGCTCACCAATTACAAGCACACTGAAAATTCTTACAAAGGTTAAATTCTTTAGAAGTTTGTTTTCAGTGAAGCAGTTAAAAGAATTAATACATATACATAACAACTTTCAGTCATCTTGACACTGAATGCTATTTAAGGTTGCTGCTATGTAGTTTTAAAGTGGGATAGCTACATCAAAATCAGCTTCCAAGTGCTCTGAAAACATGGAGCAGAACTGCAGCAGTGCTAACTGGCTGTTCAGCACTCTGAATGGCGCCATCTACTCTGCTGATGCTTAAAAGCTGTCACTTCTTGTATTCCAACTGGTCAACTTTATAAAGTCCAGAACTGGAAGCACCTTACGTAAGCTGATTTTCTAATACTGCATTCATTCTAATTATTCCTGTTATTTAATACGCCATAAGTTCCTGGAAGTGAATAGGAATACTAGGAAAATTACTCAGGTTTTGTTTTGCATATAGCTTAATCTTTTTTAAAAGCATTATCTAGTGGGTATTAGAGCATCTCCAAATTGTCTCTCATGTCAGGATCCCTGGCAGCTGAGGCCTGTAGATAGATGAATACAGGTAATCACTGTGTAAATTCATTCTGCCTGATGGAATCCTCGCCTTTAGAACTGCCCAAAAGTAAGGTATTTCACTTTTTGCAGTGATGAAATCTTTAAGTATTAAAAGCTGCACTGTTCACTCTGTAGTGCATTCTTTCTTGCTGCACAGAACATTTTAAAAGAAACAATATGTCATGTTTTCCATATAGAAGCTGTAACAGAATTCGGTGATAAAGCTAAGTCAGGAAGGGGTGGAGCAGCACCATCAGTGCCACTCATCCATGCGGGGACAGGGAGAACTTAACAAAACAAGGCTGAGTTTATGGAGTTAACCCGTGCAGAGCCTCCAGTGCAGCTGATCCCCAGCAGCTGCCAGGAGGGCACAGCCACTGCAACCCAGCTGCATTGCAAAGAAATGAACAGCACAAAATCTGGAGTGGCAGATGTGCTTGGCAGATAGCATCTGTGTCTGAGCAAGGGACTCCTTCCACACAAATCTTTAGGGGCTGCAGTGCTGGGCTCTCTCCTCTCCACAGAACTTCTACCCCATGGTAGGTGGCTTTTACAACCTTCCAGAGCAACACAACACTGCCACTCTCCAACAGATCTAAAGGGCTCTTAAACACACCATTTAGCAGTTTTGATTATGGTTCCCAGAGTAGCTGATCTTTTTTATCTTCCTTTATTGGAGTATATTATCTGTTCTTATAAGCTTTAAGCTGCTTAGAAATTGAGAGGGAGAAAGATAAACTAAAGCAAATATAATTATTCATTTCTGATGGATACACACATTGTTTTGAGCAACTTTCTACGAACTCTAAAAACAGAAGAAAGTTCTGCAGTTCTAACCTATTAGAGAATATGCACATCCTGAAAAAAGTTACCATACCCTAAAATCCAGTTTTCTTCCTTCTTCCTAACAAAAAGCCCATCTGAACTCATTTCTTGATGCTTAGTGACCCATGGCAGCAATTTGCAGAGTTACTTTTGACATGGCCTTATATGAACTCAGATTTCCAAAGAGCTGAACAATCTAAACAGAAACCCAATGTGCAAATGACATCGCTAATAATTATATTACATTAATAATTGTACATATTATTTATATATGTAATAATAACAATGATAAATAACAACAACAAAAGGTCAAAACAGGAGGGGAAAAGCATCTATTTAGCAGATTGCCAGGGCAGTAAGCAGATTATCATGGCACTAGTGGGATCTGAATTACCAGGTAGCTCCTATGCAAATGATTTATCACAAAGATACTGTTTATAGAATGAGAGGATAAACAAATGAGACAGGGGTTGCCAACATCTGTGGAACAATAACAAAGGTCACCCACCCACAGGAAGGAGCTCTGAAGACAACATATATTCAGAATTTCTGGAAAAGCAGAGTGAGCAACATCAAAGGGGGACCAATGCAAAATATCAAGGCCAATTTCAGGAACATGGGTATCTCTGTACTCATGCCACGTGCAACAGAAATGCACTCCTACAGTTCTTGAGAATGTAATCTTTACTGCTGATCCAAAATACCAAAGAACAGCATGACATATCCCACAGAAAAGTCACAAAGCAGAAGTGAAAGCATGTCATGCTTGGAAGCCCTGTCATCATTTGGATGGGATACTGTGCGTGTGTCATATGAGCAAATAATGATGGGAGGTGCAGTGTTAATTGTAAGGGAGTCATCAGGGAGAGATAAAGAGGAAAACATTGGCCAGGCAGATAGGAAACTAAATTAAGAAATCAGGAAATGTACATAAGAATTTATGCATGGAGAGAAGGAATGTAAAAGGAAAAACATTAGTCCAAAGGAAGGCAATTACCTATAGAGGTGGAAATGGGTTCACAGCACTCAAATTGTGCAGAATCAAGGAGGAAACAAGAGCTGAGTTATGTAAGTGAAAAATCTTGGGTTTATTTTAATTATTAATTATTGCTATGCTGCTATTAAAGCAAGTTATATAGCAAAGGGAAAGGGTTTAGAAAACCAAAACCTGAGCCTAATGAAGAGTGAAATCAGCAGGACCAGAATGTTGGGTGACTACTCTTCCATGAGCTGACTGGCCATAAGTAGCAAACCCCTTGTTCCCTCTCTTTCAACTGACCTGCTCTTGCTTTTTGATTTATACTTTTTAAAATATCCAACATAGGCTTACTACATTCAATGCTACTCTGTATCAATTATCCTTGTTTGATCGTGCCTTCTTTCACCTTACACTGCAATGAATTAACCACATTATAAATGGAACCAGTATCAATTATGAACTTCCCCTGCCAAACTGGTCAATGGTTGCACCACAAAGACATAAATGACAGGGTTGGAAGGGGCCTGTTTTTCAGCCCAGCCCCCAGTATCAAGCAGGATTTTCTTCTCCACTCATGTTAAAAGCATTTTATCTGAGCTGTATCATTACATTATAAACAGTAGCAACTCAGCAACTGCACGAGAAAAGTATATTCCTATTTGCTTGCAGCGCTGCATTTCCCCCCTCACATCTAACCTGAGATATTTAGTTTTACTTTTTTGTATCTCCAGCCTAGAAGTCATTTGCTAATCCCTATGGTATGTGTATAAGCTAGTAAGCCTAAAGAAATGTCATGTTACCCAGACTGAGAGGGAACAGCAATGTGACACTTCACTCTCCAGCACTTGAGAATTCAATGTGCTCTCCTGGATGTACAACTAATTGTAGCTTTCTAATTTTCAAAAAAATTGGTCATCCATTATTTAAAGTTTTAAGAATTAATCCGTAAGTAATATTCAGCATGTCCCTTTCAAAAAGCACCTTTCAAACCCTGATGAGGAGCTGACAATCTGCTAAGCCATGGTTTATATAGACATACAGCACTTCTGGCCGTGATTTTTAGTTTGCTCAGTCTAGATCTGAAGGAAATCTGTGCTGCCCAGCAAAGCTCTGTGCAGGGCCCAGCCTTCCCCTAGGGAGCACAGGGTTTCAGTGTGTAGGAACTGAGATCCTGTGGGAACTCAGGAGGACGTGACAAAGGTACAAGTGTTTGGCATGTTCAGAGACCTCGCTGGCAACAGCTTTATTAGCTATGTACTTTACTAGCTATTAGTTTATAATGATACCACAGCTTGTGAAAACACACTGAGAGATCAGAAAAAACAGGTAAGAGCTACATCACACATAGATGATAATAGAGCAAGCAGATAAACCACGTGTTGTATAAACAAAAAAATCTGCAGTAAAAAGAGACAATGCTGCAGCTGGATGAAGGGTTGGTTTTTTAAGTCAAATAAAACAATCCAAGCGTAGAATGGTCACGCTTCAAACTCTTACCCAACCTGCTCTGCAACTTAGTGCTGCATTATGAATGGAAATGTCTGAAAAAGCCTGACTGCAGCTATGGACTCTGTAAGACAACTGAGCAGAACTTCATCTTTTTCTCATTATTTAGAGTTCATTTTATGGCTCTTTTCTAAAATAATCTTTGCCACCAAGAGCTGTCAGCTTCTTGTGCTGTGTTGCAAGAAGTTTTTATTTAAGTACTTCATGGACATTGTTATCTAAATAAAACCACCTTCAGCTTTAATGGAGTGTAAGGAAATTGGCTTTTGGCCAAGTATGAGCACTCTAAAAGTGCTTCTACATGAATACCTTTCCTACTTTGCTGTTCCCCTGGTGAACTTAGGGTGATTAAAGTCCTTCTAAGTTCTGAAGCACCAAAAATGTGATGCTACAGTTTGTAACATGAAGTTATCCACAGCACACACAAAATTCTGTCTGTGGACTATCCATCAAACAGGAATGGGGGAATTTTATGCTTTTGGGAGCTGCAGTGGTTTTACAAAATTTGTAATGAACATTTACATACAAACTGTGGTCAGATTGAGTGACTCAAGACAAGCAGGATGACCATTTTTAGACTTCACAGGATACTCAGGAGTTGGAAGGGACCCACAAAGATCTAGTCCAGATAAATGGCCCATATGGAGATCAAACCCACAACGTTTGTGTTAGCATCATGCTCTAAACAACTGAGCTAATCTCAGCTTTAGTGTTTTTCCGGTATTTATTTCATATACAGCTGCTTATTTTTTCAATAAGGGATACTACATTGGTGTTTATTTGCTATGGAATAAAGCTTCAGAATTTCTAAATATAAGCCAAATTATTTTGAAAAAGGCAGCTGTCTGTTTGGGTTGGTGATATCAATTGGAAACATACTTCAAAGGTAATCCCTTTTCATTAGTCTGAGGAGTTTCCATATAAACAACAGAACAACCACAGGAAAAAATTCATTATAGGATAAATTATCAATCTGCAGTTCAAAAGCTCTTTCAAGAAGTGATCCATTTTAAAGTTGTGTTAAATATAAGCATTCACATCTATTAACTGCAAGTGAAATGCAAATATCCTTCAGATTAATCAACTTTTTTTAAAAAGGAAGCAGAATGGAACTCATAACACCATCGCAAAATGAGGGTTATGTTGTAACACCTTTTCACAACACCAAAACAATCTCCAAATTCAAAGTAAACGCTCAGAAACTTTTCTTCCTACTTTGTTTTAAAAGCTGGCTCATGTTTGCCAGTACCACAAGCACCTGTGCACTTTGTAGTACAGGAATTTTTAAATACTGATTGTTCAGGATATATGGGCTATGAAAATGAAACCTCAAAGCTACATATTCTCATCCCGAGTTAAAAATAAACCCACGCTCTTGAGTGAAGGCTGTTGACTGCACTTGCAGGGAATGGCACGGGCTCTGCAGCAGCCCTGCAGAACCCCAGCACCGATGACAAAACCATAACAAACCTGCACGCCCATGGATTTTAAGCAGCAAATCGAAAAACCCAGGGACTACAAAGCGAGCTGGATCCGACAGCTCCGAGCACAACCTCTCACTTCTTGAAACTGGCTGTAAACAGGGGAAGGGAGGGGCCAGGCGCCTGCCAAGCCAAGCAGAAACTTGTGAGTAACTTAGAGAGGCAAAACAAGTGCAGCGCCGGCAGCGGCTCCCAGCGCGGTGCCGGGCCAGCACCATGACCCCCGGGAGAGCCACGCCGGGGCCTGGCGGCCGGCTCGGTGCCCCGGGAGGGCGGCGGGGGGCGGCGGCACACGGCAATTAAAGGTGAGAGGCTGCGGGGCTGCGGGCGGGACGCGCGGTGCCGCTGCCCCGGCGGGCGGGGATCCAGCGCGATCCCGGGGTGAGAACGGAGGATCCGGGCAGCGCTGGGGCCGCCGCAGCCGGGGCACTGTAAACAAGAGGCTGCTGCAGCCGGCACTTATGCAACATTAGGGACCTGGGGCTGCAGCGCTGCCGGAGAGCCGGAGCGGGCTCCCCGCGCTCCGCACGGTGACCCCGGGGAGCGAGCCCGGCACGGCAGAGCCGCCCTGGCAGCGACAAAGGCACGGCCGGGGCCGGAATGTGAGCGGGGCCTGCGCTGCACAGAGAACAGGGTCAGTGCTTCGCTGGTAAGTCAGCATTCAGCACCGGGGGTTGGGGCTGCAGCCGCAGAAATACCTCACCTGGGAGCTTGAAAGTCATCAAGAAGGTTTTCCGAGAATTTTAGTTTTGGGGTTTATTTTTGCTCATCTCAGAGGTAAATGTTGTCACTTTCCTAAGATTACTGTTTAACAGAATGAATGGCCTGCCATTTCTGTCATTAAAACAGAACTGTAGTGTTTAACCGCACTTGGAGGACGTAAAGAAAGAATAAGGGTAATGACTAAAACCATTTGTGAAACCAGACATCCCCCTGCTCTGTAAAATACAAAGCCTGGTAGCAAACACTGTTGATCTTCTGAGACAATATACAGGCAGGTTATTCAGTGGCTGATGTAATTCTGTCTGGAGTAATCAAAGCTACATGCTTAAGGATAAACCTACATAATGGAATTACGTGATTGTACCCATGCCTGTGCTTAGTCACCTTTGCACTCAACAGAATGCATATATTTGCAATATCTAGTTCCAGTCTGCTGCTTGGCTTGAATCGAGTCATAACAGTTCAATGAGATGTAGTTTTGGTTCCCTTCAACTGCGAAAAAAACAGCTTTTCTTTTTCTTTCTTAAAATCTTAAACCAACAGATGCTTCCTGAAAACAAACGGGGTCGTTATCAGTGCTCAAAAATAGAATGAGGATAGATAGACAACATAAAGATATGATATGGTCCACTCAACACAACAGTATAGCTGAAGAACTGATGTGAAAAAATGAACCAAAAAAGTCAAGTTTTCCCACAAAGGTGAAAACAACCTTTGAAAACAATAGAACTTCTGGTGCTGCCACAGAAGCTACTTCTCTGAGGAAATCCAACATGGGACAGTGGAATAAATATTTGCTTGCCCAGCTAAAATTACTGTATTTTTAGCCTGACTTTTGGCTCAGCTTATGTTATTTAGAAGAAAAATGCACACAAAACAACTGCAGCGGGAAATAACACATGGAAGTTGACACAGTTTTGGGACAAGTTTTGTACTATGGCTGAAGAGTCAGAGGATTAGCACCAGGGAGATGCAGTCACGTACTGTATGCTCACAGACCCCACACAGTATAATTTAGCCATCTGGTTCATGGAGTATAGCATGTTGTCTAGTAGCATTCATTTTCATTGCACAATGTTTATTGTGGATTGATTAAATCTTGCTCTCCCTCTGGAAAGAATCCAGGTATGAGTACTTACACTTTGCTATAGGTGCTGACGGAGGAGCACACAAAACCGCGGCAGTGTGTGACAGGCAGAGTACGTGACACGGGGAATCACCTGCTGCACCAGCTCTACTGCCCCTGAAATGCCATCACTAACAACCACGATTTTAAGGCTCTGCCTGTTTTGAGTTGCACTTCAGAGATTATTTCTCATTCCTGCATTTTGGAAAGCGACTTTACACAATTGCTTTGAAGTTCACTCAGTTTCAGTTAAAATGCTATCTCTACTGATGATAAAGCAAAGATGGCTGGGCCACAACTGCTGATAGTAGCATACTTTTTAAAGAATTCGAGCTATTTTGAGAGGAAATGATAGCTGATTCTTGCCTTTTGGAAAGTCAGACTGCCCTGATATTAAGTTCCCTGGACTACAGAGGTCCATTGTTTTTTTGAAACTAAATGGTTATAAGGTTGGGAGTCTGAATAGAAACTGACCTATTTAAAAAAAAACCACAACAAAACCAAACCCCCTTACACCTCATTTCCCAGTATCCTCTAGTCTTTGTCTGTTTTATCAGTGATCCAATACACATCCACCATACTGCCTTACATGTGCCTCCTAAGAAACTTTTTTTTAAGGTAAAGCTTATTTAAGATGTTAGGAGATCTCTATTTCTCACATAAAGATCTGTGCTTCAGTTTATATCCTTCTACTCTTCAGTAGTTACCCTTAAATACTTTTAGCTATATACCAGGTACTGTTTGACAGTTTTCAAAAAATTGCATTAGTATTCATATATACATCAATACTTAATGATAGTTTACAATTTCCTTCTGTTGAATGTCCTGTATCAACTAATTTGTCACTAGTTTCATTTAAATCAAAACTGCAGAACATGTATTAGTCTAATGAAATTTTGAATAACAGTTTACTTTCTTCTAGACTAACAACATCAGTTATGTGATGCGTATAATCTTGAAGTCCACAAATGTTTTCTTCACAGTACTTTGCATTTCATTTCCAATGTAATATTTTAACAACACTTTCACTCTTTCTCTCTCTACAGAAAAGCTGGTAACCAGCAAAGAAGACACAAAAGCTCAAATCACTATGTGGAGCTGTGAAGCCTTAATCAACAGTACTGAGAACAGTGAGGACCAGCATCTCTGCCATGACTTCGACCTTGTGCTTTCCATCTTTTCCCTTCTCTACCTCATTATATGTTTCCCAATTGGCCTTTGTTACAATGGCCTGCTGGTCCTAGTTAACCTCTACAACAAAGCTACTATGACTATGCCAGATGTTTACTTTGTCAACATTGCCATTGCCGGCCTCATCATCAACACTCTGGCACCAATGTACCTGCTAGGTCTTGCCAATACAAAATGGGCCATCTGGAATTCCAACAATGAAGTTTATATCACCTTCCTTATTTTATTCAACGTCTCGTCGTTGGTTACCATGTACTCTACCACACTGCTCAGTCTGGACTACTACATCGAACGCGCCCTGCCCAGGACTTACATGTCCAGTGTGTACAACACCAAACACGTCTGCGGGTTCATCTGGGGTGGGGCCATGCTCACAAGCTTTTCATCTCTCCTGTTCTACGTCTGCAACCACGTGTCCACCAAGATAATCGAGTGTTCCAAGATGCAGAACCAGGAGGCGGCGGACGCCATCATGGTGTTCATCGGGTACGTCGTTCCCGCCATCGCCGTGCTCTACGCGCTGACGCTGATCCTGCGAATCCGCAAGGAGGCCACGCCGCTGGATCAGGACACCGGGCGCCTGGATCCCTCAGTGCACAGGCTGCTGATTGCCACAGTCTGCACACAGTTCACCCTCTGGACACCCTATTACGTTATTCTCTTGGTAAGCACGTTTACTAACCTACGAGGAAGAATTCCAGATGTAAAGTCCATTCAGATATTACACTTTGCCACGATTCTGTCAAAATTCCTGGCTTTCTCCAGCAGCTTTGTCATGCCTCTGCTCTACAGATACATCAACAAAAACTTTCCCAACAAATTACGCCGTTTGCTTAAAAAGATACACTGTGGGAACCAGGGGTGTTCTCACGAGCGCACAGTGGTACAGCAGGTCATGACATAGGTGTGACAAACCCCTGGTGCTCTGTGCCTGCAGAGCTGGCTGCTCAGTGCTGGGACTGTGACGCTGCTGTGTTGGCACTCAGAGACGTCTGAGAGTCCCAACCAAGAGGCTGGAAGGAGCTTCCATTGCAGTTGAATGCAACAGTCTTAATTTTCCAGTAGTTTTTGCTGAAGTGGTGTGAGGCTCTGGCCTGTGTGCTGCATTACCTGTGACATCAGATACCTTCAGTGCACTGAACTGCTGACAGAGGATAAACTCTGTTTTCATGGCTCTGATCTTCCTCTCTGAAGATATCACTAAGCAGTTTATTGAAGTCTTGACTGAAGACACAGCACCTTGTATCTTGTATAGAAAAAGGTATTACCTTGTTTTCTGTACAAAGTGACAGTGCTATCCTTGATGAAGTAAATAGAATTTTTCAATGAAGATTATATAGTTGATCTTTACTGAAGATCATATGACTCAATTATACATGTCCAAATAGTAAATGTTAATTATAAATTAAATTATTTAATTTCTTTCTCCATCACTGATTTCCCCCTTTAAAAGAAGCCTAATTTACTTTTTTCAGAAATTGTTTTCTCACACAAACTAACCTGTTTTAACATTTATGGTAAAGTGATTTTTTCTTTTAGCTACAACAAATAACAAAAATGTGTTTTAATTTTCCAGTGCTTTTTTTGTATCCTAAAACATTTCAGGAATTCAGAAATATTTATTAACTAATTCTGACGGAACTCAGAGATGTTTGTTCCACATACTAAAATGAAGGACACAGTGGTTTACAAAGTTAAATCAGAATTTAACTAGCAAAGATTGTCTGGCTAAGTGTTATGGTCCACATATGTTCATGTAACAAGAGTAATTATCTTAAAAAATAAATATGTTTATGATTAACATTTTGTATTTTCAAGGGATATGTTTGCAACAAATAAATTAAACTCTCTTTAATCTAGGACATCACTGGATGTTTGGAAACCATATAAAATTCCTCAATATAGGAATCCCACTCACCATCAGCTCTTTGCTGACCTCTCAAAAAGCCTTCCATTGGGATTGTTGGATACAAAGTAAAGAATTTGACTGCTTATACAAAATACATGAGAAACACAGACATGCTGCAGGAAGCACATAAACAGTTACAACAACAAGCTACAAAGCACTGATCCAAAATCTACCTGTTCTTGTGCTGCTGTTGCATTAATGACAGGGGGGAGAGGAGGGGGGTGCAAGTGGAGCTGATGTTCTCCCACTGGTGTGGGGCCCCAAGACATTTTTGTCACTTGATTCATGCTACAGTGTCATTTTATTGCTTAATCTGTTACAGCACAACTCAAATTCCACATGACATCATTAAAAAATGTGACTTTTCAAGCTTCTGGTATAGAAAAAAACATGGAGCAAGAGCAGCACTGAACCCTTCCCACTGCTTAGAGCACAATCTTGTCTGGTAACTGGCCCTAGTTTGTCAGCAGAGACACATACTGGAGTTCTGTGAAAAGTACTTTCTGAGGAACAGACCTTTCAGATCTTTTTCCATCAAGCAATTTCTTCCTTTAGTCATCTTTGCTTATCTTCTTTATATACAATCATCTCTAAGTTATCAACATCCTGGTGGAAGACTTTCCATTAACCTTTGCTTTTTTTAAGAGTTTTTCATATTTTATTGGATATTTTTAACCCTTAAAGCCTACAGAGTAAATAATCTATTTCTGTGGTGTTTTCAGTTTTAGCCTGTTGATGAAAACCACATTAAGAACTTAAGCTGTTCCTCATTGCTGTGTCCAACTCACTCATTTAATGCTTCTCTGCTGACACATGATAATGGCTGCTTTCTTGGGTTTGCCCACCTTGAGAGATTTTCTGTGAATTTCTACACAACTTGAGCACTCAAGCTCAGTTCCACACAGAAGTGCTTAAGAACAAAATCTTTCCTTACAGCTGTCAAGCAAACAGACTCCTTCTTCCCATCTGAGGAAAATTAGGTTTCTTAATGCGCCACATGAAATCTCTCACGTAAAATCTGTTAAAGAAATTCTGTGCCATTATGCAGGAGGAGTTCCAACAGGGAGGAACTGGCTTATCTGGTGTGAATAGAGGCTTTCAGAACTGGGACACTGCCAGAACAGTGCAGCTGAGCAGGCAACTTTAAGTGCAATTTCAACTTCCATGTTGCTTCCTTACTTCCATTTCCTCCTTCTCTTAAGACATCTGATTTTCTGTCTCTAAAAGAATTGTTGCCTTTATTTCTGTTCCTTTCTCTCAGTGTTAAATTCTCAGTTTCAGGTAATGGCTCTTGTCTCATTTCTCTTTATCATTTTTCACTTCTCTGCACAATTTATTTAACTTTCATTTCTCTCCCATCCCTGCTTGCCTTGCACACCTGGTACCATTCAATGCTCGTGTTTACTTCATCACACTGACTGCTTTATGATGATCCAAATCTTACTCAGTGATTCAACATTACAAATTTATGTAGGAAAATGGAAGCTGCTATTGAAGAGATGTAGAAAGACAGATTTTTATGGAACTTACCCATGGGGCATCCGATCTGATTTTTTCCTAATCTTTTTTACTGCAACAGAGCTATGGATGTTTGCCTGTATCCTTGATAAACACTAAATGTGATGGCAATCATAGATACAAAAACTTGGATAATTTAATGAACAAGACTGCTATCCACTCAACCTCTTAGAAAAGTTAATTTGATTTATTAGTTGCCTCAAAGAAACTGTGCTGTGGATCTGCCTTGCTGCTGTTCTCCTAAGGGAATTGTGAACTTAATTGCAGCACCCTCATCTGGTATCTCTGAAAGAGCAGCATCCCAGAAAGAGAGAGCTTTGCAGTACTTATATAAAGAACAGCAGAGAAGCAAGTACAGTAAAATACTTAAGGAAATACAAGGTATCATAAATTAGGAAGAACTTTTATGGACAAACATTTAATACACAAAGTTCTTGAGAATGGGGCCTTTCCATTTCAAATACCTGAAGGTTGCTGGTGACTGTAAATAGGGGCTTATCTATTACACATTTAAATAGATATGAATAAAAATACTGTATATATGCAAGATAAAAATCAGCCTACTGATGTAAAAAGAATCTGCAAAGAGTTTATTAAATTATTTCTAAAAGTGTGTCATTTAAATGTAAACCTCTGAACAGGAAGGTGTACTGTATTCTTCTGTATGTATATAATGTGTACTAGAAAGTAAGCACTAGTTAAGTGCCATTATTAACAGTGTTATTTTCTCACAAAATTAAACTTAATATTTGAATTGATTTATGACTTACAGCCCTCTTGCTGAACCGCTAATTAAGTCAAATCAATCAACTAACACAAATGTCATGTTCTGCTTCTATCTGAGTTATTAGCACAGCTAGCTCAAGACAGGTTCTTGTTGACCAACTTAGTAGAGGTCCTAGTTTCAAAAGTTTACATTTCAGAATCAAATTTTTTTGGTCTCCGAAGATTTAATTTCAGTTAATGAAAGAAGGTGATCAGCCACTAGAAAATTCCTGGTTCTATTACAATGAAGAGATGTGGACTCCAATATCATGTCAAAATACTACAGAAATGGACTTTATGGAAAGCTTCATAAAGGAAGTATTGACTCATAATACATTCTCAATAAAAAGTGTTCAAGTGTACATGGTCAATAAAATGTGTGATTTTTTATTTGCTCTCTTGATAAAAACCTGTTGCAGACAAAGCTAAACCTATGTGGCTTCACTGAATCAAAACATAACAAATTGCATGACTTGGATGTCAAATTTCCAGGCCTTAATTTGCCATTATTAAAATCTCATTTTTCATCAGCATGAAGTTGGCTGGGAATGAAAGCTAAAAGGCACATACCCTGCCTTTTTTCAGAATAAAGAATCCTGCAGTTAATGAGGCAGAGTAACAGTGCACCTGGAGATCAATGCAAACATTGGCCACATCCTGACAACTTCCTTTCCTTTGTGCTGCCACAATCAGCTTCCTGCAGAAATTCTCTTGGTTCTCAGAACAACATAATAAAATAACCCACACCTCTGGCATCCCTAAGAAAACACAGCTTTTAAGAATCTAAGATATCTTGTAACACATTCATTGCAGTAACCACTGCACATAGCCAAAAGATTACTCCCCATGGATAGTTCGTTTACCCTACATATATGAAAATATTTTCTTGGCTGTGCTTTCAAAATTATTCATTATTCCCTTTCGGTGTTTTGTGAAGCGTAGGAAGACAGTAGTAACAGCAAATTCTATTTAAAATTATTATTGGTAAACTCTTTTAAAAAACCCTCAGTCCAAGGCACTTCTAAAAGTCTCAGTCAGAAATAAATGAAAATGGCAACTGTCAGAGTGAAAGTTGCAATATTTCACCATTTAATCAAAGCCTAGGCTCTGACAGGATGCCCTTACTTCCACACAGTCCTTTAAAGGGAGTTTTCTTTAGAGGAGAGCCAGCATCTCTTAACAAGTACAGAGCAGTGATTTCTGACCCTTCATTTCACAGAGCTTTTGGACACAACCAACAAAAAGGCTATTTTTAAGTTGGATTAGAAAAACCCCTCATATACAACACAGACTGAAGGATCTTCAGTGAGAACAGTTAGTTAATAAGCAGCAAGTTCACAAGCTCACAGGTTTTTGAAGAGTGAAAAACTACATAAATGCAAATAAAAAGGGCTGATCAGGTACAAGAAAGTCAAGATGTTTATACCAGTACAAACCAGGCTGACAACCTGAATATGCCATTACCTGTCAATACAGAGACATCACAGAAATCAACCACATTTTGGAGCACTCACAAAAAATACTCACTCAACTACTATATAATAGGAGAATATTTTCCCAAGGTTGGGAAGAAAATACGACACTGCTCCCACAAACCTCAGAAGGAAGTTTAATTACATCTGCACCTTTTTTTTCCTTCTTTAAAACTAAAATTCAATTAAATTGGTTTTGTGCTGTGCATCAGTGATGCCCCATTTATCACTGCTTAATAAAAATGAAAGCAGCCCAGTGTCTGGGCTGGAGACCGCGTGAGCTTCACTGCAGCAGCACAGGACTGGTGAGACCCAAGAAAAGCAGAACCTGCCCAAGTGCCACTCTCAGTTCCACTGTTTGCTGAGGACTCAGAGAGGAATTGATTCTTGCCTGAGTTTCTGCAGCTGTGAAGTGCTCAACGCACTGATGAATCCTAAACATCTGCTCCTAAATTAATTTCTGTAGTCTCTTAATAAGCAAAAACTTGTGTATTTCTTGAGTATCTTGTGTATTACTTTTTCCAAGTGAAAGCAATCTAGTGGTACAAACCCAGCTGTGCAGACTGCCATGGCAACAAATCTGAAGTGTGAAATGTTTCTTCTGTTGAATTCCTTAAGTTTTCCATTATATATCAAAACACTTTGACATATGCTGACTACATTCTTTTTCCATCAGGAGAGCAGAGGATCTATTATCTCCTTTGTCATCCCACTTTCTTCCCACCAAATCCTTCCCTCACCTTGAAATTCCATGTGATTTCCTTATATTCCTTCCTTCTAAAGAACTGGCACTTTTATTACATCTGCAAGAATTGTCAAGAACATTCACTGTCTGCAGCAGGCAGATTTTTCATATTATTAGAAATCAAGGCAGTAAAAGATTTCAAAACACAGGATTCACATCAGAGTATTTACTAATTAATTATAAAAACATAATCTAAAAAACCTATTCTATCAAAAGTTCTTTAAAGCAAGTTTTATAACCAGAAGTGAATCCTTTTTATCCAGTTAAAAAAGTACTTGCACGCTTTTCCCCTTTTCTTAAATGTATTATCCCAGAGGTGCTGCACTGGCACTGATGGGCTCAGTTTGGCCAGTGGCAGGTCCCCCTTGGGGTCTGCTGGAATTGGATCTGTTGGATATGAAGAAGTTTCTGGCAGCTTCTCCCAAAAGCCACCCCTGTAGCCCCTCCCTGTCTCTGCTATCCAAACCTTGCCATGCAAACCCAGTGCAATTACTGATTATGAACTGAATTGAAAAGCCTAATTTAGCCTCCCCAAATTTGAAAATTTAAGCTAAAATTCATCTTTAAATCAGTAGAATTTCTGCACTGTTTCTTATCTCCAAAACCTTTAAAAGGTCATTCTGAAATGAGTTCTGGTTTATCAAAGCTGTTTTAGAAACTCCATCTGGTGGCCACTAGCAGAATGTTCTTGCAGTAGTTCCCAAAAGCAGTGAGATCAGTAAAATTAGTTAGATTTAAATTAATCTTTAGGGAGAAAAAAAATCAGTCTGAGTTTCTGGTTGAACACAGATCTGTACAGATGGTCCTGTCTGCAGGCACTGAGGGTATTGCTACAAGTATTCAGAGGAAACAACCTCAACTCGGACAACCAACTGCTGTTGTGAGAGAGAGGCAGGTAAGAGACAATTCTGTTGCAAGAAACAAATCTCAACAATGGTTAATTTTGGTTTTGAACCTGATAGAAGGATATTTAACCAGGTCACTAGGTCTGACTATTCACAAAGAAGTAACATTTATTAAAAAACACATGTTCCTTGTATTGCTTCATGAAAACATCTGTTACTAGTCGTTGTGGTTGACAAGATGCTCAAAGACCAAAGGAAGTGCCATTCCCATTCAGCTCCAGAGCATTGTAATTCTTTCTAATTAAGTATGGTTTCACTAGTTCACAATGAAATAGATTTCTAAATTAATTAACAGAGAACTCTGATATTTTTCAGGTCCAGCCTATGTGCTATTAAATAATCATTTCAGCATCTGCAGTGCTATGCAGAGACCAGCTCTCTTATTGAAACTTGCTATTAGAAAAGGGTTTTTCCCACCCTTTAGTAGAATATTATTTTGAAATACAGGCAATTTTTGAGCTCTTGTAGCTGAGTTACACAGATGATTTATCTGTATGGAGGAATTTATTTTGAGATTGATAGAAACATTACTGTATAGCAATAATAATAAAACACTGTTTATAAAACAACTTGCATTACAAACAGTGCTCAAATAAGCCAATAATAAAACCACTAATAGTGAACCTTAGGCAAGGAACCCTGAGATGAGAAGGCAGCAATTACACTAAGCATGACTATTCTAGGAAAAAAGGAAGAAATGCTGATTTACAACCAGCCTCTGGGTGCAGATAATCATTAATAACCAGTGCTTATGGATAAACATCAGCAGCCTGGGCTTCTTAACCCCATCCAAGCAGAGAGAGTAAGACCATCAAATTTTACAAATTCACATGGCTCCATGTACCTTATAAATAAGCATAAGCATCTGAATTCCATTAAAAAAACTCACTTAGAAAATCCCTTTCTAAACCAAACATGCAGGGACTATAATACAATAAAGCCATGTGAGGTTCTTTCTTTTGTTCTAAAATGAACTCATAAACAAAATTCCTTTAACTTTCCTCCAACTAGCAACTTTTGGTTCTCTGTACAATTCCCTCATGTTTGGGGGTTTGGTGGGTTTGGGTTTTTTGGAGGAGGGGTGTCCTTTTTAATGTCAAAGGGCTAATGTTCTACAATGTTTTACTCAAGGACACAAATATGCTTGCTGTCAAGTAAGACTAAACATATAAAATTAACAGCAAGGCCTTTCACAAGAACACTTTTAGAGTGTGACTGGGAACTGTGCATCAATGTAGCAAAAGCCTTAGAACAGATATTCCTCTCAAAAATTAGGGGGTTTTTCCTCCGCAAGAATTCTGATGTATTGCATTAATATGAGTGACTTTAGTGTCTTAAAATGCCACAAAGAATAGCTCCCAATATTTAATCTCAGATGAATGGAGTCAAAGAAATCTTTGACTAACACAGTGGCTTATATTCCACACTCAAATATTTTTTCTTACACAACAACAATAGAGGAAAAATTAAGGTGGAAATGTATGACAGTTGATGAAAAACATCTTTGAAACAAAATTGCAGTGTATTGCCTGATTCAAAATTCCAGTAACAAAGCAACTGCTTTTCATCATAGTACACTGGTGTATAGGCAATAGCAGTCATTTAATATTCCAAAACAATCCTATCATTCTAAAAAGGAATGGTTTTCTTAATAACATTACACCCAAAAGGCAAGGAAAGATACGTTAACTGAGAGAAGACAACAGTATGGTCTGAAAATAAACTTTGGGCTCCTCATGCAGGATTAGCTCCCAAACAATAATCAGTACCCCAGAGAATCCAGTCCAGCCCTTGGACTGACTGCAGGCTGCTGCTCTGCCCTCCAGGATGGATCTGTGCTCACCCTGGGGCTGTTGGATGCAGCACCAAGCAAACACGAGCTCTAATGCTCAGCTGAGCATTGCAGCTCTTTGCTGAACAGCTGAGCAGGATTGCTCAGAAGGAAGATGAGCAAGACAGGATCACCATCTCCACCATACTTCACAGGAGGGATCTGCCTGAAGCTAGAGAATAAAGAGACTGAAATCTCCATCACTGCAGCATCTCACAGGCCAGACACACTGAACAGTGTTTGTTGGACAAGTTTCTCTTGAGCCTTACTTTAAATTAAGCCTACTGTCAGGGATGTGTGCTCTGCTAAACACATCAGTAATATGGGTCAATTAAGAGAAATTATCGGTGTTAGAAAAACAAAAAGTAATTTACATCTGCTTTCTTTATAGGAACATCTGTCACTCAGTACTGGAGATATTTATTTTGCCATATGAACAGTTGTGTTCAAAAATAAACCTGACTTTTGCCCACCACAGCACACTGTAGGTGCTTAGTGGCTGTATATGTTATCAGCCAATCCCTAAATACTGCCCCAGCATCTCACAAACATTTCACTTCTGTAACTTCACCTTTCCTGCCTCCATCCTATCCAGAATATCATTATCACACATCAACCCTTTCCTCTGACACCAAGGAAATTAATACATGCTAAGAAACTTCACCAAAAAATCATGAATCCATAAATAACTAATAAAAATAATTATGACATTATGCATCATCCCAAACACATTCACTTAACCATTTTCTGGAGCTTTGTGAAACCTTTATACCACTGAGCACTAGTCTGCTTGCCACTACTCTCATATGACTTGTACCCTGTGACCATTTAAGCAAATTAAACAAACTGGTTTATTGTTTTTTCTAAGGAAAGATGCAACTGGTCACACAACAGCAATATTTTGCTTTTCTTTTACTAACATATTAACTGACAGTAACAGCACAGCAAGCTGCTGCTGAAACTCCACCTGGGAGCTCTTAACATACCTCAAAAATTCTTTTGTTTCTGTAGATGAGGCAGAATTGCAGCTATTGAGATGGGAATCAGCAAAGTCTAAACAGAATAAAGAATATATTTGAGAAACTTTTATTTTCTAACCTCTATTTCTCCTCTGGCTTTCAACTTATTCCATCACCTTGGAAGAATAAATTCCTCAGTAGCCAAGCTTCTCCACCTGTAAAATGTGATGTAAAATGTGATGCTTTCTGATGTGTGAGTCTCTCAAGCCGTGTACCATTCTGAAATTGTGTGTTACGTGCACTTGATTCCAAGTAGGAAACATCTTCTTCCTCCCTAAATACCAACGAATAATGATGTTTATACAGATTTCAGACTAAGTATGAACTAATGTCTGTAAAGATGAATGCATTTTACAGATGGGAGCTTTGTCTCCGATTACTTTTTCAACATGGGAGGTGTAACAAACAGCTTCTCTCTTTTCCCTTTCCCAGTTCTATTTATACAGTTTTGTCTTAGTGGATGAGTTCCCTTGGAGCTCTGCTTTTCCAGCCCAGGCATTGTCAGAGCTGAGGTTACTGAGTAACAGGAAAAGTGGCCTCAGCTCTGCTGTGTCAGGGCTTATCTCTGCACGGGAGTCACTCCTTGCTCACCGACTGCTCATTAACTCTCAGTCACTGAAACCTTTGTCAAGAGTGCCTTGAATACTCCTCACATTCATGCAATCATTGATTTGCCTCTCTTTTACTAATAAACACCAAGGGCACAGCCAGATATCCTTGCGTACATCCACCCAAGGCAAATTCAAGAAGATATAAACCCCCATCAGTTCACTCCTGGCCCTCAGCCAATAAATAATTTTAGTTCCCCCCCCACCCTGCCCCCAGCAGAGCCCAGGGTTATCAATAATGGGCCTATTCAAAGGACTTCAGTGGAAAGTACAGCAACAAAACCGTGTTGAAACTGTTCAGCATTGCATCGAGTGCACAAGTGATCCATCCTGCAAGCTAAAGAGTTAAGTTGATGACCAAAACCTGGCTGAAATTTTTCTGCAATTTCTAAAACAATCTTTTCACTATGCCTACATAGTTTGCTGTGCTCTCTGCACAGCCCTGAGTCCTAGAAAGAATAAGGTGACATTTGAATTTGCATCTTTACTGAAAAACCAACAGAAAAATAAAAGAATCACCTGATTTGCATGTAATGACAATGCATATTTTTTCTTTACCATTCTTAACTATCAGAATTTAATGTCAACAGAATGAGCCTGGGTTAGGGTACAGCTCACAGGGAAATGTTACATACAAAACACCTGCACTACACTGCCACTTTGCCCAAGGTTTTCTGTAACAGTTTGGAGGAACTACTGTAAATAAAAGGGAAACAATAAACAACCTACCCAGTCCAACAAATATGATGGGTACACACTGCTACATATGATGATCAAAACCAAAGGCTCTGTGTGAATTACAGTATTCTGAATAAAGCCCATTGGAAATCACACTTCTCAGAGTCCTGAACTACTGAAGAACTGCTCGAGAGGAGAGTTACCTCACAAAAAATGTGAACCTTCAACCTGAAAACTGAAACGTTTCTGAGCTATTGCTGCAACCCAACTTCTCGAGGAAGTATTTGGAGCAGCAGTGCTAACCTCCAGCTCAAAATGTAGACCAAGTGCTAAAATATCTTCCCCAGGTAATCCACAACTCTGATTTTGAAATTCAGACTCATACATATTTGTCTCATTTCACTTGTTTGAAGCGTTTTGGCAGTTTCCATGTGTTTTTCAATGAGCCTTGTTACAGTGCAACAAGTGGGAAGCCAAGAAAACACAGTGCTGATGAACTGGTCACAAACTACCCTCTCAACCCACAAAAGCCACCGCAGGTTGCTGAAAGTTTACAACAGAAATGCCCTTCCCCATGAGCTGGTATAGGAAAACATGAAGCTACTCACACATCCCAGCCAGACGGGCTGCACTAAAAAAAAACATGAGCCAACCCTTTCTTGCTTATTTATAACTGAGGTTTTAAGAACACTATTCAACACAGTCGCTGACTGATGCTGAGCCAGACCCAAAACATACTTCATACTCCACGTCTTGTCTTTTAACACCTCATGGTCACTGCAGAGCATCTGGAAAAATAATTTATTGCAAGTACACAGTAACAGGAGTATTCCAAGAGCCAGAGCCCTTGGAAAAATAGAAATACACCTATTTTAAGCAGGGATCTTAATGGTTTGACATGCCCTGCTTTGTGTGGAGCTTTTGTTGTATTAAGCAAAGGGCGGGGTGTGGTATTTATTCCACAGGCTTTTCCTTTTCTAGACCTCTAGCACTTCACACAGCGCACGGGGAAAAAATGCACTTGCAAAGGCTGGCCAGTGAGCGTAGGATTACTTCATGAACAGGAAAAAAAAATCCACTGGATGGCCTCACATACTTAGAAATGGCAGGGACAAACACTACTTTTCTGTTCTAAAATATCTCATTGCCGAGGAGAATCTGAACTTTAAAGTCACATGATGATGAAACCATAGGTTTGCTAAACATGCAACGTGTATGGTTTGAATGACTTCAGCCAAGTTCCTGTTTCCCCTACAGAACTGCAGTTTTCAGTCAGCAAGCGACTGGACTCTTCACCGTGATGTACAGCAGCTGAGAAGTTATTGTAATATACACACTCTGCTTTCTACAGAAATAGAAAGGGCTATAAGCTCCAAACAATAATTGTGTTTCATCTGCCATTTCTCAGTGAAAGGCTCAGCCTGTTGTTTCTGTGGAACAATTCCTTGAAAAGGTAAGTGCTTTATCTTACTTTGAATATGCAATGTTTTATTCAAAAGCCTCAAACAGAGAAGCGAAGGTTGTTAGCTTTAAATTAAAAGTTGTTAGTTTTCCCTTTTGTAGCAACATTTGAACTACACAAAGTAAAATACTGTATCTGGGAGAGGTCCTACGAAAGCAGAAATGTATAATGAAGCTGAAATTTGTGATAAAACTGAGCATTAAGTAGAGAAAATGTGGAGACTGTTTTCCAGTAAGTACTTCACTCCCGTTGAACCAATGGGAGGTGGATGATGAAATACTGTTCAGTCGTGTGGACAAACGACTCCAACCACTGCCTAAAATCAGTCTTTTAAAGGATGGACATTGTCAGATGATCTTAACCCCACTACAGGCATTGTATAAGACAGGAAACAGTTTGGAGATTATGTTTAAGTCACTGTTAGCTCCTTTATATTCTAGAAAAGTAAAAACAAAAGCTTTCGGTTTCTCAGGAACTGCTACTTTTCCACAAGTTAAGCGCAGGATCTCTTAAGTCTTTACGACTTCAGATACTTGCCCAAGGGTAGCAATTGAGCTCTTACAAGAAAGATGAATACAGTATTTCATATTTTAGTCTCATATACTGCAAGCTGCCCCCATCTTTTAACTTGGCAGACATAGTGTGAGCAGAAAGGACATCTCCTCTCCCCACATCACGTGTTATCTGAAGTCACTGCAGGACATCCCTACCAACACTAGGGTTTCACCAGCAATGTTATGTGTATTGCTTTATGACTGGAGGAATGAATATTTTCCTTCTAAAGGCTGGTGACAGAGTGCAGAAAGACTGCCCTACCAAACCTTTTATAGAGGAAGAGTTCTGGCTGCCAGGGAGAAACTCCCCTGCTTTAGGAACTCTTCCTTCTAGACTTTAAATAAACACAAGGCTCCTTGAAACCTCCCCTTTTGCAAAAGTTAAACATTAAAGTGGGCATGGGGAACCTAAACCCAATGGAATCTTAGGGGCTAGGTCCCCTCAGCACTGAAAGTCCTTTCACAACTTGCTATTTTTAAACTGCTTTTTGAATACTGTGCTCACAGTGTTGGAAGTGAAGGGGAATGTATTCACTGTGCTTCAGAAAGTGAAAATCAAACACATTTGCTTTAACTGCTGAATTATAGGGAGGAAACAGGGATAAAAAGAAGGAAAAAAAAAAGAAAAAGTGAGGCCACATGACATTAAGAAGGGATTTGTGACATGACTGATAGCAAAATAAAGTAAGAGGGACCTGAGATAAAGGGACAAAATACTGAAGCATGACAACACAAAGATAAACCAAGCAGCATATTGCAAATTTCCCTCAGTAACGAATCATAAAACAAACAGAAATAGACCTGGCTTCTGCCATAGTTACCGTGACTAAATGAAAATAAAAAAGTCAGTTTATGTCATAGTATGTTGCATGAGAAAAAATAATAATTTGGGTCTTGAAGTGTTTGCACTGTAAGCAGACAGATTCCAGTAAAAGAGTTGAGGACTTGTCTGCTGTTGTCCCCCCCTCCACCCACACCACAGCAGAACATAAACATTACGTGCTGTGAAAAAAAAAAAAAAAATAATGTCCCTGCAGTAAATCCAAGAACCAGACAAGAACTGAGGGAACACAAGATCTTCTCACAGCAGAGGAAAATGACATAATAAATTCCCTAATTTTTTTTATGATGGAAACTCTAAGCATTTTGAGAAAAAAAAAATGTGGCCAGCTGTATGAATATTCTGAAATAAAACATCATGTGAGAAATAAGCCACCCTCTGCTGCTCCCATGGAACATATATTTTTATTATAAATTAAATTAAATTAGTACTACCAGTAGTCTGAAAAAAATTACAAACATTAATACTACAACAGCAGAAGTAGTGAGCTCCTTCATCCCATTGTTATTCCAAGCATGAACTTGATGCTCTGGGAATATTTTAAAAGTGGAAAAATAATTTCTAAGAGCTGCTTTACATGATAGATGAGCACCTTACAGGAATCTCTAAAGCTACTCATAGTGATGTAAACAAACAAAACCCCAAAACCCATAGAGGTTGTGCCATCTGGGACTATTCCAATCCCATCAGTCGCAGAGGCTGCGGGGGAGTCAGGCTGCTCTGGTGGGGCCCAATTGGAAACCCTACTGCAGCCACTTCATGAGGTGGTGAACAGTGCATCTTGGAAAGTGATATGTACCCTCAGATTTCACTGAAATCATTACAAAGAGACAAAATATTAAAAAGAAAAACAAATCAGATTGTCAGGAAGTCAGAAATGTACAGATGACCCTTTCAGAGGGAATGCAGGTGTGATTTAGCCTGTAGGAAGAACTGGCCATGTCTGCCTGTCCCCCCTCCACAGGAGCCTTTCCTACCACAACCCGAGCTCCAAATTGCCATTTGCTCTTTTTAATAGTGAGACACCAGAATCAAATATTAAAGAGTCCCTGACATTATCACTGTGATTCTTTTAAGCTTCTAGGAATAATTTCAGGGGGAAAGTTAATAACTATAGCATTGACTTTAATCTTATTTGCCAAACTAAAAATATTTCAGAATTGGCTACAAACTGCTAGGAGATATTTCTTCTTCTGTAATAAACACTTTATTGAATTAAAAAAAAG
Source organism: Zonotrichia leucophrys gambelii (assembly GCF_028769735.1). Lineage (NCBI taxonomy): Eukaryota > Metazoa > Chordata > Aves > Passeriformes > Passerellidae > Zonotrichia > Zonotrichia leucophrys. The sequence continues at coordinate 11,068,257 of NC_088184.1, forward strand.
ATTTATGCTCAAACTGACTAGCCACAGCAAAGCTGCAAACAGCTTGCTCTTTTGGTAAAATTTTGTTTGTGTGGGAATCCCAAGGTGATTGCCTTTAAAACAGCACAGTTAATTTTTTTTCCTTAGCTCAGTATTCTGATACTTACACTGATTATAATTATAAATACTTAGTTGCACTGTTATTTCCCCAAAGTGAGCATGTTAATTCTAGGCTAAAGAGATTCCTTTTGTTCAGTTTAAACCCTTCCTAAGACAAGGTAATTTAAAAGACATACACTTAGGTGAACATAATAATATTTAGATGGAGAGGAAGCATCAATGTTCATTATTTGACAATAATGTTGCATCTGTGGTTGCAAATGAAACTGTCTCAGGCACCCGTGCTGACACCAAATGAGAGCAAAACACATCCTTAGCCTCTGCTTAACACTGCTGGGCTGTGATAACACACCACAGTGTGCAAGCAGGTGGGTACAGGAAGAGAAACCAAGGTGCTGCACTTGCTTGCACAGTGAGCTGCACTTACAAGAATATGCTGCATGAAGCCTTACTTTGTTTGAAATGCCCAAAGAGTATTTAAATAAAATTAAAAATACATTGCTATGGTCATAATTGAACCCAGCATCAGTACCAAGGCCAGGTCCTGAGCACATTTATTCAAGTTTTGGTATCTTTTTTTCCCCCCGTAATTTGACATTAGGGCCATATGATTTCCTGTGAAACCCCAAACAATGCCCTTTGTTTCCTCTGCAATGATGTTACCAGAAAAATTGAATGTTGCTAAATTATTCTGAGGTTCTCTGCAAAGACAGTGAGCACAGTTAGTTGGCCCACAGAAGTTGTTGAGAAGATAATGGAGATGTTCACAGTACCAGAACTGAATTCCTCCATTCAGCCCTGCAAAAGGCCTGATGGAATTTGCAGGTAACACTGGAGGCCCTGGTGGAACAGCTCTAAATGTAAATATTTCTTGACCTTGAATCTACAGTGTGGGATGATAACAGACTTTCTCAGATGCTCAATCCTTCACCAGATTAAGCTTCAAATCTCTCCTAACAAAAGACTAAAATTTGACTTAGTTTCCTTCATCCTTGAGACTCTCCCAAGTATTTAAGAAGAAATGAATTGCAGAAGTTAAAATATCATACACAAGCATTTCTCATATCTAATAAACTATTTTTAAGCTTCAAAATTATAGTGACTCTTAATTTGCTTCAGAGACTTCTGCCTGTCTTGCCCATCAGTTCTTTCCTACATGGTGCACCTGAGCTCAGAGGCTGGCACAGAGTCTGACCAGCCAACCTTGCCTCTGCAAGACCACCTGTAACACAAAACATCTTCCCTGGGTGCATCAGTCCTTCCTGTAGTGCAATCTCTCAGAAAATAACCTTTTCTACAAAGGAAGAAACTCTGTCTTTAAAAAGGAACAAAGAACACTGCTGAATCAAAACATAACTCCACGCTTTTCTATAAATGAAATTATAATTATGTAAGATTACATACACATTTAATCAAAGCCACTTTGATAAGTCAACTTTTCTAATTAAAACCAGTATTAGAATTCCAATTTTGAGGCGAGATTAGAAACATCAGAAATGTGAAGTAGTGTCAGAGGTAACAACCATAAATTAACTGTCAAGCAGTATTAAGACACTGATTTATCTATAATGAGCACTGCTTAAAAACATTAATGCATCTCTATGAATTTTTACCAATTTAACATTACTTTCATTTTAAGAGTTAACATCACTAGAATCCCCTTATGGAAAAGGCATTATGTACAACTAAGCATGCAATTTCTTCTTACTGTGACTTATAGAAACTTCTGTAGGGAGAACTCCATGGTCCTGTTTTTGCCTGCTTGTTCAGACCAGCTTTAGGTAAAACAGAACACAATAAAAACACAAAAGTCTAATACAAAATTGGAATACTTGTGAATAAAAAAGATTCTTTCCCCAGAAAACACTCTACACAGTAAAAATGCCTTTTTGTTTAACTTTCTCCAGTGCTGAGGAACATCTTTAATCAGACGTTCCAAATTAATTAGGAATAGTGGGTTCATTATTTCATGTTTAAATATATTTAATCTTTGCAACTAAAAAAGGTATGTTATTTTCTGTATCAATCAGTACACAGAAACTTTCTCTTAGAAGTTGAGCTAATTATGCTTTTAGGTGGTCTGGAAAACACATATATCCATATCCATTACAGTTTTTCACAAGTGCATACGATGTTCTCATAAAAGCTTTTTGGCTTAAAAGAAAAGGAGCCTCCAAACATTTATACAGTAACAAAATCATTGTATCAACATATCACAGAGTTATTACAGCTAACAGCCTAACCATATTACTCTCAAAATTCCCTATTTCCAGGAATTTATAATGCAGCTGTAATAAATGGTCCTTGCTAAAACTTTATCAACAGGTTTATAATGCACCAGTAATCATTTTCTCAAAGTTGAGCATGCAGAAAAACATTATTTTTTGCTGTTTTATGCAACAGCTACATCTAAGAAATGACAGCATTATTAATGTATAAAGATGTTTTGGTATAAAAGCAGTTTGTTCATAACAGTTCTTAAACACTCTCATTAATTTTATACAGGCTCCTCAGCACAGACTACAGCTATGAAAGGCTTTTTTTCAGAACAGAAAGGAAGCAAAACTAAAACAAAGAAAGGAATGTGGCTCATGCCTCATATTGTGATTATCTTTGCATTTTCCTCAGTATGTGGTGTGAGACTGCAGCTGGGCTCAAATGATACAAAATTCCCACCCTTGTGACAGCACAGTGGAGCTTTTTGTGGCTGGAGCTGCTGCCCACACACTGGATTGCCCTGCAAACCGCCTTGGCCTTTTTTGGCAAGATGGGGAGGAAAAACAGCTCCACCTAAACAGAGCCAGCTCCTTCCTCACCCTCTGAACGGCCAATATTCCATATATTCCACAGGCAACATGAGTGTGCTGGATCCTGGCTGTCCACAAAGCTGAGCTGTACCGAGTGAGGAAAAGCAGGGAGTGGTAAGAGCAGAAACCACATCAGAAATAAAAAGGCAGATTTCTCTGGTTAAAAATAATTTCAAGCTAACTTGGGTAATGACACAGGAGCGTAAAATCCACCAAGAAATTACTGCGTTTATTCTGAACAAATGGTTCATACGCCTGACTGCACATAATATATTCAATGCAAAAATAGGCATTAAAACTGTAATTTAAAACTTGTTTCACCTTCCTTTTCCAGTTCAGTTTCAAACGCCGTTGAACAAGAAATAAGCACAGTGTGGAAAGCAGGATGACTTCTCACAACATGACGTGGATCAGCTACCCAAGCAAGAGTCAGCCTTTCAATTCCCCAGAAGAAATTGAAGCTGTCATAACTTCTCAAAACATCATATCCAGAGTTATGCACTGTTACATTGCCTTTTTTGTACCCACTGGATTAATAGCTGGCATATGTATTTTGATCATTTTCATAAAGAATCATTTGCAGAACACCAGAGAAAGCTTGGACTTACTTCTTCTACACTTCACCGTCAGCAATATCATAATGATATTTTTCTCCTTTACTGTCATCAGTAGACCTGACTATTTAACAGCAACCCACCTTGCCTGTAGCGTACTGTCATTTTTTTTCAACTTTGGTTATTTCAATTCTCAGTATGTTTTAATTTTGACACTTCTCACACTATTACTGGAGAGATTTCGACCATCGACTGCTCTTTGCCAAGCCACCCAAAGACCCATCCTGTGCCTTGGGCTTGTACTCACATGCACCTTCTGTTTGTCCCTGACAGAGGCAGTGCTGGTTGGCACTGATGATTATCACCTGGAAGTGTACTGCCAGTTGGATCCATTATTTGCATGGCCTGCATATGAGATTGTTAAATTCATCTTTGGGTTTGGAATCCCATCATTGCTCCAGACCCTCTGTTTTATTGTTCTGTGGGCTAAAGAAGCACCAGCAGCAGCTCCATCCCTGCAGCAGCACATGCGCGCTTACCCCGCCGTGTACGCGATCAGCGCGACAATGTTCATCTGCCGCCTCTTTTACAACATCATGATTCTCTTCAGGACAGCACTGAAACTGCAGAGAACCATTGGAACCACAAAGAATGAGCTTGTGATGAACACTGCAGAAATAGTGCTGTTCTGTGAGAGCTGTGCTAGTTTGGTAGTTATACTATTTTTTCATAAACCTTGCAAGGATGAAGTACTTAAAGTCATACAGAGGTGCCGAAGGAGAACCCCTGCCAACAATCACCTTGAAATACCAGAAGCAGCCCTGACCCAAAGTGGCTCTCAGTAATACTTGCTCTTCAAAAAAAACTGTCAATGCACTTTGCTTTTTAGCTTGTGGGTTTTGGTTTGGTTTTTTACTTCTTCAAAAAAAGGGCAACTGTTCCTTCTTTAGAACCCAAACTTGGCCTATCTTACAGATAGCAGTACTGGAAGAAAAAAAGATGGTCAGTTCTAGTACTTACAGTGGAATCTGTAAGAAAACTTCCAGAGTCTGGGGCCATTTGGTTTTTTTTCCATATATACATGTATATTTAAATAATCTACTTCTCTGCAAGCCATTGCTTCAAAGTCAGGTGGAAAGATGAGCACTGTTGCCATAGAACTGTGCTTCTGCAATATCAGTGCCCTAGCAGAGCTGCAAACAAAAATGTAGCAGGAAGCAACTTTGAACAAAGGTCAAAATCTGTAGTCAGAGCATTTTCTCAGGTGTGCTTCCTCCTTTGACTTCTTACCCTTCAAACTACGGATTTCTATAACACTGGCGTATATATAATTCTAGTGGCAGCAGCAGTGAAGTTTTTGTCTGAATTCCTGTGCCAAAAAAAAGAAAGAAATCAAATTAACAGAAACACGGGTCCATAAAGGAAAGCTTTGGGTCCTTTGTGAGGCATTGAACTGGAAAGATCAATAGGATGGCTAATTAAAACTTTGTGCAAGAATGAAAGCTTTTTGTTAATGTACTCTCAGCTTCTACTTTGCATTTAGACTTACAGCAATGATTGATTTAAGCCATTCCTGATGAGTTCATTCAGAAGTACAAAGTCATTGAATGAGCCACATTTTCAGTCATACACTAAGTATTACTTAAAAACAGAGAACAGCCAGCTCAGAACAGTAGAACTGAGGTGTATTTTTAAGAGGGCAAACAAAACCCAAGCCCCAGTTCCTAAATGGAATCAAGGCTCTGCTAAAGACAAGAATAGTGCATTTAGATGACAGTTGACGGGTAAATGGTGCAAAAAGAGGAAAAAATCTGAATTAGAATAAAACAGTTGTGGTGCAGGAGTTTGGATGAAGCCCTGCAAGATCAGTAGCTGATGCAGGCTGAGATGTAGGTGCAAAGCTGTAAATGCTTGCTTTGAGCACACTATTACTGCCACCAAATCTGGCCAGGAGCCACCTTAGGCATTTGGCTTCGGCTTCATCTTCTGTTAAAAAAGTGGAGAGAACGGAAACAGGAAAAGCACAGAATTGTACTAAAACTTGGATAATGACGTAGACTCAGATGGCAAAGTTACAAAAACACTGCACTGTGATGAGAAAATAACTTGAAGAGTTCTGAGAAAAGCTATTTTGATGCTTAAATCTGTGCCTTTGTATGAAACCCAGGTGCTAATGGAACTGAGAGGGGTTTTTTGCAGTTATATCCTTTGAAAGATCTTCCTGATGGGGTCTTCCAGATTTGTGTGGGGAGCTGGTATAAATCAGCATGGGCTGCCTAAGAGAGAACAGCAGGAACTGACTGATCAGGATGAACATCTTCCACAAGCCAACAGCCAAGTGCAGAAATGGAAGAACAATAATCATGCAGAATACAGATCAATTATCTAGAGATATGGATCTAGTCTTGGACATCCAAATCCTGACAGGTACGGACCATGACTGTACCACATGCAAATAAAGGGCAATATGTAATCCCACCATGACTGTAAGGACCAACATTTCCACAAGCTGGTAAAATGTCTGCATTACATTGTGTCAGCCTGTTCCCCTGTTCAATTTTGTTCTGCTGCCAGCATGAACAGATGGATAATTAAAGAACTCTACATATAAACAGATCATTATAGAACGTGGTCAGAAAGGAAGTAAGCAGATAAGAATCATCTCTTTGAAGAGCCAATTTCATACTTGTGAAAGGAATTCTCAGATGGCATCAGAGGTTTTGTTTTGCACCTGAGAAGAGGGAGATTAAACAACACAGAGCAAAGATCAGCCTTGCAGAAAGATGTCTGAAGAGATGAGTTGTAGGAGCTGTACATCACTGAAAAAGCTGACAGACTGAGTGGAAGAATATGTCAGAAGATGCAAGCTGTTTATCCCAGCTCAGAAAGTCAGAGGTTCAGCTGCACTGTGGATGAGGAGGACATTTTGTAGTATGGGAATTATGTGCAAATTATTCTACTTTACTTACAGCTTCCATATATTTTATATTTAAGGATAAAAGAATAAATATTGTGTTGTTTCTGAGTTTCTTTGAAAGGTGCCTAAAAGAAAATTGAATCAGTAAAAGCAGGCTGGGTCCTGGAAAGCGATGTGAGTGAATGCCAGTAACACACCTGTGAGGAGCCACGGGGCTGAGCAGGGCACACAGGTGCTTCATGATGCTCTCAGCAGGACACACAGCTAGAGCAGAGCCATACCCAAGTGTCACAGACACAAAAACCTGCAGGGACCCACTGTCAGATGTAGGATCTGAGAGTGAGCACACCTCGGCAGAATGAACAACTGTGTGAGTCTGTGAGCACTGCTGGGGAAAGCTCCTGGCTGCCATCTGTGAGATGTGAGTGTGTACTCTGATCTCCTCCCTGTCCACGTGGAACAAAGCTGAGTATTTTCTGCATGGCTGGTTATATTGCCAGGAAGAAATCTCTGTACAGTGAAAAGACTTTGCAACTGAATAGGAGAAAACAAAGGTAAACATGAGGGAAGAGGTTGAAAAATGCAAAACTGTAACTCAAATAGTTCAGAGTATAAATTTCAGCAATACAGAAATGTTTTCATAGAATTATTCTTGATAAAGTCAGAGCTTACATTAAAGTTTTAGGGCAATGAACATGTGGTCCTAGAGAAAATCTATTTGCATCCAGCTAGAATATGAAAGCAAACACCCCTATGTGCAACAGGGAAGGAACACAAGCAGTTTCCCAAAATCCTTCTAATACAGTCTGATATGTGGGAGAAAAGAGCAGCTTTAGCTAAGATTAAAAGTAATATTTTTTAAATAATTAATAATCCAAAGAATATTTTTCAGAACAAAATAAAATCTCCATGCTCTGAGATTTTTTCTCTTATGCAAGCAGCAGTTCGGTTGAACCCTCACTTCTCCCAGGCTTCACCCAGTTGTGAACAGAATGTTCCAGAAGAAACACAGCATATATTTTTATAGGCAGGCTGTCAAAATTAACTGAAGGGATATACTGGAAAGTTCAAAGGAGAATATTTTACTTCTGTCTTGGTAATATTTGTATCTTTCCACAGACAGACTTTGGTCTTCATTTGAAAAAAACACTGTTTAGAAGACAAAGAGAAATTATCAGGCTGCTGAAATTAAATCTTGAATTTCTGAGTTGGTAACATGTTTTGGAAAAGAACTCAGGACTCATCATTACTGAACCAGCTGGCTCAAACTTGATCTGATCCCATTGCAAATGACATTTGAGCTAGAGACTGAATGTGCACACTTGAATCACAACTCGAGCTGCTACATCCATACACAAATTTCTAAGCCTGCCCTTAGTTACATTCTAACATTAAACTTACAGACACTGAAAGGGCACCAGTATTATTTATCTTGATTTTGAGGTAGCTGCAGAAAACTCACGCAATTCAGCCAAAGTAAGTACTCCATATAATGTGTCCATCATATATGTTGCACAACAGATAAATTCACTAATGGATAGAATGAAAGAATGCATTTCACTTTCATGGTACAAAGTGTCCAGCAAAGAACTGCCACACTTGGCCACTAAAATAAAAATCGTTGATGTTGTGCAAAAATCTTTTAAAATAGCATTTGAATAGAGCCTGAAGTCCTATGATGGGGCTCTGAGCACTCTGGTTTAGTGGAAGATGTCCCTGCTCATGGCAGAGGGCTTGGATCTGGATGATCTTCAAGATCCTTTCCAACCCAAACCATCCCAGGATTCCGTGATCTTTCACTAGACAACATTTTGTGGCCCCATTTAGTGGAATTTTGAGATTATCCCTTAAGAGTTTTGCAATATATGCTTTAAGAAAAATAAAAAGGTTTTACCAGAATAGTTTGAATGGGTTTGAATGGGTGTAGTCCCTGCAAGAGGAAAAGGCTGAACTTTAAAAAATTATTTTTAGTAAGAAAAATGCATTCTCAGAATTACTGGCGACTGGAAAGCCTAAATACACAAAATACACTCCATCCAAGCTTTTCTGAAGGCACAGAGACAATTAATTCCTGCTCAAACTAAGTTTGATTATTTGCAAGAAAGATTATTTGCTACTGAGGCTGGAGAGGATAAAGTATGAGGGTGCTCTAGAGCAGGGTAATGGATGCTGAAGGCGAGAGAGGACTTTGACATCAGTCTACCTGGAAAACCTCATGAACAGTACCACAGCACCTGTATTTCCTCCACAGGTAGTTCCAGAAGAGATTATCTTCTGGAGAATCACAGATTTTATTTCTTTTGCAAATGGTTTTATTACAGTGCAAGCATTCCAATACAATTTTAATTTCCGCTTCCTTCCCCTTCCATGCAATACAGTGCCTTACTTTTTTTCAGCTTTCTAGACCCTTGCCCTGATGTAATTTCTCCAGGACTCAACAGCTTCATACCCAAAACACTTCCACACTTCTGACAGAATCCAAGAGTCTCTTCCATCTCAGAGGGTTTATCCAGCTGGAGGGGCTGCCACAGAGTGCTGGCACAAGAGCTGGGATGCACCAGATCTCTCAATGCTGCTGTCTCCCATGCTCACACCTCCCACTTTCCTTCTCCTCAGCTGCCACCTTTAGCAGCACAGTAACAGGCACATATGTTGAAGTCTGCTAAATTACCCAGAGGATCTTCTATCATACCCCAGATTCAGCCTCTTGGTGCACTGAAGTACATCACAACTGCACCAGTGCTCCTGAAAGGCTCTCTGGTGTTAGACATGTTTACTGAGACATTTACGGAGCTTTACACATTGACAACTACCTAAAAACAAACCAGGAAAATTCTAAATGCTAGATTACCGAGATCTGACATTATACAAATGCTACTGCACCAGTTGCTTTCACATATTTTCTCAGCAACAATCACAGGAAGGTAAAACAGGTGAAGCTTTAAGACTCAACACTGTCACAACCGTGACCATGGATCATTAAGACAGTCACTGTAAAGTCCTGGGGAATAGTGACAGGGAAAGAGCAAAAGTACAATGTTCAGCAGCTGCTATACTTTCAAGTATTTTATGGAATATGGAAATCACAAACAGTGAGATTAAGATAGATTAATCAATCAATAACAATAATTTGACTGCATAAACAAGGGCCTGAAAATGCTGGGATCTGTTTTAGGAAACAGGATTCAGAGGATTCGCACAATCATCTCACAAAATATTTAGAGAAATACAGAACTCATTAATTACAATATAATAATACACAAAATTACTATAATACTAAATATGACCTCTCATGCTGCACAGTTCTTCACAGCACAGAAAACAGCTACTTCATAGGTCGTTTGAAAGAGAATTTCCTCACAGTTCTGGAAGTACGGCAAAGTGACATATTTCTCACCATGAATTCAAACAAGAAAATTATCATTCAGAATTATATATTTTAGTAGTAAATCAGCTGATCTTCACAGCTAGACAAGCAAGGACAGACAGACCAGCTGATTATCAAATCCAAGCCCCCATAATAACAAACAACGGACACCCAGAAGTGAACGTTACACATGAAGAAAAGTAAAAAATCCTTCAGGCCCTTGCAAGATCAGTGGAAGCTCTGAAGGACAGAACTAAGTACAGCAAAACCACATGATCAACAATCAACAATAAAGACTCTTTTCAATCCTGTTCTTTTATGACAGCAAAAAATTAAGACCTTCAAAGCCGGTATCACAAGATTTTTCCAACATTTACAATATTCCAGTCCTACAATGCAATCATATTTGTACACATCTCAAAGCAAAACACTTTAGGCTCTGTCCTCATCACCCTGTATTAAAACACTCCGTTCCACACACAGTGGAAATCTTCTGTTCAAAAAAACTTTACCAGCACCAATCTGCGCAAAGATTCTTTTGATCTAAATAATAACTGATTCCAAAACTATTTACCAAAAACCATCATGCAAGAACTTCTTTAAAAACTGTTTTAATAGCACTGCCAAAATCCTCTATTCCTAGGCACAGTGTGTTGCAGAAAAACCAGCAAATAATGTATTTGCCTCAATGAAGGCAGAGGGCTTCTGCTTCCAAAGCCACTCACATAAAGAATCTTTGCTTCACTTTCCTACAGAGAGATCCTTTGTAACCTAAAGATATTTGACCACTGTAATCGGTGTCATACATCCATAATAATCACATGTTAATTGCTTACTCCACACTTCTGAAACTGTCACACTGTCTTCCTGAAGTCCTAAATGCTGAGATCCCATTCATCTCATTCCAGCAGCAGCAGAATGCTGCAGCAAAGCCACTCACAGCACTGAGCGTTCAGGTGTCAATCAACATAACCACAGACAACAACTGTCACTAATAAAATATTGCTCTTTGATGAGGAAGCTTTGACTTTCTTCCCATTCTAAGAGTTTACCACCAGTAGGTGGTGTTACTTGAAATGTCAAGTAGGTTTTTTTACTCCCTGCGGATGAAATGCAAAACTCCACCTGCAACACTGGTGTTTAATGCAAAACTGAGGCTCTTCATTCTCTGTAGGGTAAGCTTATTTCCTCCATGTGATTTTGAGCTGAGCAATTTTAAGAAGTAAGAGAATGACAACATATACCTGAAAATTTAAATACAAACAGGCAAAATGGGATCGACTTGAAGGTAGGAAAACTGAAATTTATCTTCTCCGTTTAGCAAATGACCCTTCTCAGATGCTTGATGCCTTCAATCCAATATTTCCCTTTAGATTGCCCAGAGGCTTTTAAAAAACAGCACAAATAACAGAAATAATTGCTTTATATCTATGTAAAATATGCTTCATTGCAATCTGAAAATAAATCTCTTAATTATTGTTCAGCTGAGCTCTAGATTTGAACGGACTATAAAACTTAAAATAACACCAGAGGCAGAAAGGAGGGTGCAATTAGGCAAAATAAAACTGACAAAGACAAGAGAAAGATGTTTGAGTAGTTGTAGCAGAAAAGAAACCAGCAGAAACAGGGTTAATTCTAGCCTTATAAGGCTGTTCAGCAGCACTTCAACTGCACACAAATTAGAGCAACCCTGGGAATCTATAAAGCTTGTTTTATTGCCAAGGACAAGCAGCAAGATCTGCATTTTGCTCTTGTAAACTCTCCTTTATTTAATAAGTTTTAAAGCAGAATAAGACTTTTATATGATTTTTGTTTTTACTGCTGAATCATCAACAGGTGGCACCCACTGCAGCTCTGCACACCTAAAAGCAAGTTTTTTCCGAGAGGACAGTGGAAGTTGGCACATCCATTACGTGTGCACCCAGCAAGGAGCAGCCTGCTGCTGTCTGCAGGAGAACCAGCCCGGGAGAAACGGAATTAAGGTAAAATAAAGTGTTTCACAGCACATAGTTACCTGTAATGCTTTTAATTGCTTGGCTTTTGGCAGCCTTTCAGATGTAATTAAAATCTGACCACCTACGGACCTTTTAAAATCAATTGCTCAGGCTGTTAACTTATCATTTATTGTATTTAAATCTGTTTTACTGCCTTGTTCACAAATAAAAAGGCTGTTACATAAAGACAACAGTTTATATCTGACTTCACAGCTGCTTGAAACAAACACTGAACCTTCTAATGAGCGTAATTTCATATGGATATTTTAGCATGAAGATTTACACGATTAAAATGGTTCAAAACACAGCAACAGGTACTGGGAACTTATACCTGTTTCATTATTAAATACAAGCTCTGGAACCTGTATCTTTATTTAAGTATCTGTAGCTATTTCTGATTATTTGAATACATTGAAGCAAACTCAGAGCTGTATTTCTGACTAAAACTATTCTAACCCTCCTACTCCACCAGTGATCTCCTCTTTCCTCCCGCAGATTGCACACGGGCAGGATTTAAGTCATCAAAATGTGGAAATATGCATGAATTTTACTAGCAAACAATTTTTAAAATATATTTTCATGTAAATAAAAACCAATGGTTTGACAGTAAGATGCAGATTAAAGCAATTTAAAATATTTAAAACTTAGCAAAAATAACTTGATTTGTAATTTCCTTGCTGTTTTGTTTGTTTGGGGTGTTTTTTGTTTGGCTCCTTTTTTTAAATAAACTTCTAGCAATGCTTCAAGTGTATAACATTCAACATTTAGAAGTAAACAAATCTGATAACTGGTTATTTTCCATTACTACCCGGAAGTCAGTGAAAGTTAATAAATCACAACAGAAAACAAACCGAGTATAATAATGTTGGTGTAAATCAATATGCTGCTTGTATTACCTTCATTTCTGAAATCTGCCTTTCCCTCCCACTGAAAGCAGCAGGAACCAACTGCTTTTCATCTCTGTTGCCTTCTCAACCACAGACTCTGCTATTTATTACTCTTACAAGCTGACAAAATAAATATCTATGTATATACATTTAAAAACACAGTTTTCCTATATTAGGTAAAAGTCACTCATTTGATTTCTCTGCATTTATTCAGTTTTTAATACTGAAACCCTGACGGGCACACACAATTTTAACAGACTTACCCTCATGATGGTATTTTGATCTAGAACAAATTTAAATTCTTTTAAGTGAACGTTTGCATGTATATTAGAACATGATATTTTCCACAACCTCGGCTGTGATTGAAGTTAGCAGAAGCTAATGGCACATGGAACAGTGCTGGAATATGAGATTAATCGTTTTCCATTTGCAAATTGCAGGTCCAAGGATGTTCATTGATTATTAAAAGAACAAATGGAGCTAGAATTCCACTGCCTTCCAAGTTGCATGAAGGAATACTGCTGCTGAAAAGCTTTTATTAAAGAGACCCAAGTACCACCATGGTAAAGAGATTCCTACATGATCTTAAGGCATACAGGAACTGCAAATGCTCTCATTTAAAATGTATATAGCATCCTGTAAAACAAATTAGACATTCACTATTTGTAGTATTATATTTCAGTCAGTTTTAGGCCTAATTAATCTGACTTTTAAAGGATTTTAATTTCCTATACAAAAATTTGTATCTTTTTCAATTCCAAACAAAAATGCTTACTAAGAATTCAGTTGAAACCAACCAAAAATCTGATTTTTTAGGTATTGCCATTAAACTGTGAGTACTAACATCTTTTCTGCAGATATTTTAACCATGGAAACTTATTCTGCCTCAGTATCACCTGTTATATGTAACAGCACAACTTTTAACCTGAATGGATCCCATTTGTGCAATGAAAGTATATCCTCTAGATTAGCTGATAAATCAGAACACCAACAATACGTTATTGGCCTTTTCTTATCATGTCTTTACACAATATTCCTTTTCCCTATTGGTTTTGTGGGAAACATTCTGATACTGGTTGTCAACATTAGCTTTCGGGAAAAAATGACAATCCCAGACCTTTACTTCATAAACCTGGCAGTGGCTGATCTCATTCTCGTGGCCGATTCCCTCATTGAGGTCTTTAATCTTGACGAGAAATATTACGATATCACCATCATCTGTACCTTTATGTCTTTGTTCCTTCAGATCAACATGTATAGCAGCATTTTCTTTCTGACATGGATGAGTTTTGACAGATACCTAGCCCTGGCCAAAGTAATGAGGTCCAACTTATTTCGCACTATGCAGCACGCTAGACTGAGCTGTGGGCTCATATGGATGGCATCCATTTCGGCAGCTCTAGTCCCATTTACAGCCGTGCACTTACAGCACACCGGAGAGGTCTATTTCTGTTTTGCAGATGTAAAAGAAATCCAGTGGCTAGAGATAACCCTGGGGTTTATTATCCCCTTTGTGATCATCGGTCTTTGTTACTCATTAATTGTTCGAGTCCTTATAAAAGCACACAAGCACAGGAGTCTCCGGCTGCGGCGACAGAAGGCTCTGCGCATGATTTTCGTTGTTGTCCTGGTTTTCTTTATCTGCTGGCTCCCTGAAAACGTCTTCATTAGCGTCCAGCTTCTCCAGAGGAAAAGCGAGCCCGTCTCCTCAAACAGCCCATCCTTCAGGCATGATTATCCTTTAACAGGACATATTGTGAACCTAGCAGCTTTTTCTAATAGCTGCTTGAACCCCTTAATTTACAGCTTTCTGGGGGAAACCTTCAGAGACAAACTGCGACTGTACATTGAACAGAAAACAAAAATGTCAACATTGCATCGCTTCTGTCAGGCTGCCCTAACGTCTGTCATTCCTGACAGTAATGAGCAATCAGAAGTCTGATTTAGTGGCATTGTAAAGAACATATGACTGTGAAGTTGTGCAAATAGTGAACAAAATGCTTGCTACTAACCGAAAAAAGTGCATTTGTGTGTGTGTATATATATATTGTATCACTCTATTGAGTATTGAAGGTTTATATTCAAAATGTTTTTATGACAAGACTTTAATGTAGAAGAATATGTTTTAGTCAGAGTTATATTTAATTATGAACAGGATTATTAAAAGCTGAGCACTGAAGAAGCTTTATTTTGTATTATACATATATGAATGGCAATATAAGAGAAAATTTTATCAACTTAGGAAGACTCTAGATGTAATCTGATTATCAGAGATGATACTTTGCTGGTGTATATAAGCTACTTCCACTGAAATAATGAAGCTGCCGTAACAGTGAGGAAAAATCATTACAACATATTGATGTGGAGATGCAGAAAACATTGATTTTTTTTTCACCCAAACATGTTAAGATGAATGACTTTGCTTACAAGAAGTACACGGTACTATCGTCACTGTATTCTAGCATGTCTTCCATGATTAAGTTTTTGATCTTAATATAATCAAGCACAGTGATGAGTTTTTGTCTCCTAAATGTAATCTACTGTTTACATCAGTACTTGATCAAAACCAAAATCATCTGTAACTATAGTGCTCATCTCAAAGAACTTCACAGAAGCAAAATGCAGTGCTTCATTCTGTCTTTTAAGGTTTGACCCTGATGATCTCTCTCAGAACAAACATAATTGGCCTTTTTGTCAAAAGTACACCAACATCGTGTACATTCACACCTGCCTTCAGATTTGAGTGCACACTGCACAAAATCTCTTCACATTCCAGAACAAAATGCTGTGATTTTTAAGGAAGTGTCACTTTCTGCAAAAGATACTGTAGATATTGTGTAGATATGGCTTGTAAGAGTGACAGAAACCTCAATTTTTAGGAAGGAAGACCATATGTAATGGAGAGTGTGATTATCAGATCTGAACTTCAAGCACACCCATCCCACCTCCAGAAACCCCCAGCCTTTCAAAATTGTAAGATGCATTTTAGATGCTTTGATCATTTGAAGATTAATTATGCTAAGCAAACAAATGATAGCACCACTTAGTGGAAAACAATAGTGTTTCTTTTCTTCTAGCAAATAATTGGGTTGTAAATCTGATTGATGTTTAGCACAGGTTACTCCTGGACTTGTTCAGAGGAAGCTATAAAGTTCCTAGAGATTAGTGTGCAAGATCATTAAAATATCACTTGCTACATCTCTTAAGTGAACAAACTCATTTCACTTCTGTGCTTATTGACTGAAGCACCAGAACTCAGCAGAATAAGATGTTCTGTCCTATTTTCAAATGTCATATATTAATTAATTAGCACAGTAACAGATTTTAAAGGATTTTTAAATGTAGACCTTTAAAACAATGACTAAAGCTACTAAAGCAATAAAGAAAACAGTGGAAATGATGATTCCATTCATATTTCTCATGAAATATCTTGAGCTTCTTAGTGGAAGCCTTGGCCACAGAAGACTTGACCTATAAACAGAAAGGCCACAAGACGATGATGGCTGAATTTGAAATAGATAGCTGGATATTCCTGCAGCTCCAACAGGAACAGCACTGTTGGAGGCTGAGGCAACTGCAGATTATTTGCAAGTATTCCTAATCACAGTCTAATGAAAAATGTGCTCAGTTCCATCCTCTCTGCACAATACCAAGCAAATCTCCCCTCAAGACAGATGCAAGCAGAGAACAAGTTGCTAAAATACAGTAAGTCATCTCCCACCATTGTGCTGCATCACACACACCCTTTTTCCTCAGTATTTTAGCCACAATTACTCAGGTCCTGTGGACTGCCAATAGACATTACTCACACCAGTAAAGATGGCTATTTCAGACAACACCCAGCTGAAGGAAGGGATAATTGTTTTGGCAATGCAATTCTGAGAAGACAGACACATCTTGAGCTTACAGATTTATTAGGTTTGTGCAATCCTAACACTTGTCATGAATAAAAAACTTATTTGGGGTTGCAGGAATACACTTTCCCAATTGTAGTTGTTGCTTATTTTGGAATTTTAGGAATAAGATCCCTTCCCCTCCTGCCTCCTTCCAATACAAGTCTATGGTAGAAGCCTTTCTGCTACCCCTGCAGAACACAAATCAAGAGAGTCTTTGTGCAGAAGCTTATAATAATAAACAAACAGCAATAGCAAATGCCTGCTCATGCATCCTCCAAAGAGGTTTGTTTCTAAGTGATCTTATTCAGTAATATGCAGTGAAATTTAGGAAAGACCAGATTACTATAGCATTAAGAAAACAATATTTACTCAACCTGAAACAACCTATTGCATGTTCAAAACCAAATTACAAACCTAAAGTACCTGATGGTTTCCCTACTGCTGATATTTTGGAACAGGCTCATGAACTGTGTCTGAAATTACTAAATTTAAACATACTTCTTACTTTAAATGCAAAGCACTCTCCCAGCTGAAAAAACTGCACACTTATTCCCAAAGCTTTTTTTTTTTAAACAGTAACTCTGTACAAAGTAATATTTACAGAAATGTTATACAACTTCCATGTGTTTATGTACACAACATGCTTTCTGCAAGCCAGCATCTTGCAATAACCCTCTGATATGGCTTATCCATGCACCAAAAGGATCTCGCTTGATGTGCCATTTTTTTTAATTTCAAAGAACATAATCACCAGTAAATAAAACATTTTCTAGAGTGTAGAGGAAAAAGGGAATAGGAGCAAGAATTTTTATACAATTCCTTTACTTTTTTACCTCTGGTCTCTCACAAATTGTTTCATTGCTAAGTTGAAGGAAAAGATTCCATATGCCTTTCTAAAACACTGGACTGATGACAACTATGAGATTTAAAAACCTGTTTATCATAGTTGTTTACAATCTTTGCTGTAATATTCCATATAAAGTTTCCAGACATGAAAAGTCTAGCATTAGGAAAAGCTCACAGAAAAGAGGAGAGAGGGAATAATCAAAAAAATCCCTGAAACCATTAACTGCTTTTGAAGATAATATTTTAGCACAAGACTGCCTTGAATGCACAGGGTATAACTGAATATCTAGAAACAAAATAAATGCAAACAGCACAAACTAGCACCAGTCTGGACCTGATGCAACTGAAAGCTCCCCTTAGCTGTGTAAAAAGATACGAGAAAAAGAATTATGTGAGACCTCTTTAACATGTTAAGGAGATGCTGTAACTTTGCATTCTTTTGACAGTTTTGGGAGATACACTAAATACCAACTGTGCAGACACAACATCCACCTCTTAAAAATTCAAAGTCTGTCAGTCTAAAGATAAAGCTTGATTCATTTATGAAGAGCATTACAGCATGGGAGGGCATGTGACAGAGAATTTGAATCAATGAGTCAGGCGATCCCAGATTCTGTGCAAGGCTTTGACACAAGACGGGCAAGATGCAACAAAAGTCACCTCTCCCTTCAAACATTGAAAAAAATTGAGCACAACGTTTTACAAGAAAATGCCTGTAAAATTTCAGACTAAGTATCTGTGTTTCAAACAAAATTCACTGCCTGTACAGTGCAGGCTCTAATCTTTTTTCCAGCCATCAAGTTGTGTTAGAGTATAACTGAATTTTTTCCCGTGTAAGGATTTTGCTGTATTCTCTCAGCTGTTTATTAAGGCTGCAAAAGGGAAAAGGTTGTCTGGACAATTTTAAATGGTTAGGATCGTCACATAAAAAATGTGTTAAAGAGTGGTTTACCGTAAGTAAAAGTAATGTCAAGCTCAACCCTGATTATCATTAATTCCATTGGAACTTGTTTCTGCATAACTAAAAACAAGTGAGTCTATGAAGAAATAGGTTTGAATTTTAATAGCTACTTATGAAGGTGAAGCAATGAATTAATTTGATTTTGATTGAAAACAACGAAGATAAGGCTTGATTTGAATTTAAGGGACAGTGTCTATCCTTCCCTTTCACCCTAAGTCCTACCTCACCCATTCAGACCATCAGCAAACATTGAAAGTTTTCATCACAGAAGAGCACGGGGTCAAATTAATTGTTTATTTGTTCTTTTTTATGGTAAAACAGGAACAACATGTGATGGGGAACAAGCCATTTTTAAGACATGCACACAGAACACCTTTCCCCTATACCCTTAAGCTCTGCTGTCAGGGAGGTTGGAGTACATGCCCTGTGCTGTGTTTCAGGGACACCAGATATGAAAATCTGAACATAGATTATATTTATAATTTAGGTGTTCTTTCTTCAACAGTATTGTCCAAACTATTTATTCCACAGTGACTTTTATTACAATAAACTTTTAACCCTTGGGGGTTTGGGCTTCCTTTTGGACTTCCATCACACAGCAGCGTGACACAGGCAGGAGCTGAGAATAAACAGCTGCATATTGAGCCACCCAAGGTGCCAACACAGGAGCAATGCCCTCTGCAGAATGGGCAGGATCAGCTCTACTTTCAAGTCCCTTTCTTACATGCTACTTCATTTCTTTTACAGAAGTCCACTAAATGCCACTACCAAATATAAAGATGATTGTCTGAGTCTCACACAGTCACATGCACACTTAGGATGGCTTTCGAAACTGTTCAACCTCCACAATAAAAACCATTTTCAAGTTTCCAACCTGTTTTCTCACATTGTTCAAACAGTCTGCTACAGGTATATACAAGACATTTCAAAGTTCTAAATTAACCTACTGAGTTGTTCACCACCAAAAAGTAAAACCCTGTCTTCTCAAAATAAATATTTAATGCAGCAGGGTGAGCCTTTCCAAAGCAGCAGCTTTGCTTACAAGTCCCAGTTCACTTGACCTGCAAGCAAAATCACTGAAGAGATTTAAGACCATTTCAAATTGCATTCAGTGTGTTTTCTGGAAGGACTTTAAAAAACCGTAGGGAGAAAAAAAGACATAGGAGAGAAACAGGAAAATTATTAGGATGTTGTTAAATTATCCTTAGAATTGGAGTTAAGGCGATTTTTACAGAAAGAACTCAGTGGCAGAATTGCCTTATAGTGCTGGAGATAGATTTGTTTTCTGCCTCAGCAGCAGAAATATTTCTGTTCCCAGACATTCCCTCAATAGAAACAGTAACATAATGGCAAATAAGATTTTCTTTCTTTCATTCTCTCTCCATTCAGAACTACAAAAGAGAAATAGCCTGTACCTGACTACAGAAACCTTTTAACTCTTGTGCTCCAGAGTGAAGTGCACACAGCAAACTGAGAAGCAAACCAAGGAAACAGCTCACTGAAACAATTGACAGTATTCCAAATACCCACCTGACAACTGAGTATCAAGGTGGGAAGAAGACACAGACAGTGATGTGTGGGGGAACTTAATTTATAAACTAGGTGGCTTCCAAAGTCAGAATAATTACTTCTGATACTACAAGCTCATTCTCTAGTAGAGTGAGAAACATGACATGCTATTTTCTTATGCTAATTACAGCTGCCTGCTGATGGGTGACACTGTTGGGGTGTCGTGGGATCAGAAGCCCAGCCCTGCTGGCAGAGGTGCTGCTGGAACTGACACAGAGCCCAAACATCCACTGAGCATCCTCAGCCCAAAACAAGGAGTGCATGAGGACCCACGGAAAACTGACCCTGCTGATTTGTGCTCTTCTTGACTCTTACTGTGTGAGACTTTCTGGATCTTGGCCAGAGATTTTATTCCAAAACCTATCAGACCAGGACAGTTGGCTGCTCCTATTCTAAGCTCAAACTAGATCATGACTTAACCTAGACAAATGTAAAGAAGACAACCATAGTTAAAGCAAAGGATGGTAAATTCACAATTTAAAAAACCTCTACTTCACAAGGTTATTAAAAGATGTCTTTGAAGTAAAAGCTTGAAAGCCACAGAACATGGGATTTTCATAATAAAATAGGAAAAACTTTCTATTCCAAAGGTAATTGGAAAAAATAACCAGCCAGTGAGGTGCATGAGAGCTCCTAAGTTCACAAAAAGCCCATGACCAATTTCAATGATCTCTGTATTACAGTTCAGTACAACAGTTCTGTAACCAATTAGTTATTTTTCAAGTGGGTAAGGATTAATCACTCTCCTTTAGGATTCAGTCCACAGCATAAAGGTAGGATGGAATGACAGTACCTAAAAGCATGCATTTTTCACAGATACTTTAGATTTTCTCTTCTCTTCTCTTTACATAACCACTCTGCTCCTTTTTATGCAGCTCTAAGCCCTCAGTACATTCTCTGAACAGCTTTGACATCTTTCAAACTCTGAGATGGTAGGAAAAGCTGTCTGCCCTTATGTATATGCTATTTGCAATAGCCTGCTTTACAGATCCAAATTATTAAGATAATGCTGAGAAATTTAATAAAACACTGGTTGATGATCTTCTGTTTGATGTCCTACAGAACTCCTGTGGGATTCAATTAGAAATAGGTAAATGCATTCAAAGACAGAGTCTGGTTTCCCTGTCAAATACCTTCATGCTTGTACCCTCGATATTTCAGGCAGGTTCTGGAAGTCAAAAGATTAATTTTCTGTTCTAATTACTTGTTGGATGTAACAGACAAGCATTTTCCAAGTATTTATTAATCTGTATGGCTTTGATCTAATACCCACGAGCCATTTTATCTATGCTGTAATTTATTAACATACATAAATATACACTGATTTTCCATGTGGTTCACAATATTGCATAAACACAGAAGGCATTTTGAATGAGAAAACTTCTCATTTCTCATTCATACTACACAAGCAGCCATCACCCCCCTTTTATCTGCACCAAAACATTGGGGTTTTTTTAAATTTTTGAATCTATTTCATCAATACACAAAAAGTCATATTTTATAAAAATCATTATACCAGACTCCCACATTGTTTAAACAAGCAGCAGTGTTTCATCAAGGACAGAGCTGATTTTTAGAATAAGCATAATTTAAATATCCAAATCTGTGCCATTTTAGGTTTTTTGAACCAATTAACATTAACAAAACAGTAGTAAGAGCAATAAAGAGGAAGTAACAAACCCACAAGGATCAGGCCTGCATTAACACATTATGCTATACACACTTCCAAGTTTCAAGCCCTGTCAAGAATAATTGCCTTTGAATGCCTATTTCTCTGTTCTTTATCCTGTATCAGAATGCAGCAAACAAGCCCACAAGCTAATTTCTTGCCAAGTGAATGCATTTTGCAAATTCAAACATGTTAACAGGACTTCTTTTTAACTAAAGCTACATGCATTTTGAGGTTTTGTGCCAAGTTTTCCATATTCAACAATTTGGGCCTTTTCCAGCAATTTTCATTGATGATGCCTCTCTCTGTGAGGAGCTAGAAGTCCTCAATACAGAACCAGAATAAAATCATTGAAAAAGGGCAGAAAACAGTGTTCTCACTGGACTGGAGCTGGCTGACACAGTCAAGCAGATCTTCAACAACTGAACACTCAACAAATTCAACCCACAAGTGGGATCCTGTCCTGAATTTCAATTTTATTAAGATATTTGCAGTTAAGGCAGGAAAGCAAGGATTTATACTGGAAATCCAACAAGAGCCATCAAGGAAGGTCTCACCAGCAAGCAAAGAATGAGGGCTGAGAGGAAACAGCAAGAACGTGCTCCAAGCAGAGAAGGAAGAATCTCCCCTCTTAACAGCAAAGAAGGGACAGTTCTGTTTCACCACCAAACTCCCCATCAATTTAATACCCTGGCTTTATTAATAAAAGTAGGGAATTAACTTTGAATGGAGACAGATTAAGGCAAATACCCCGAATTAGCATGAAACTCTTGTTGGCTAATATGTAATGAAGAATGCACAATTCCTCTAAACACAAGTAAGAAATACACCACATATTGTTTATACCAAACACAGTTGGGGACGTGAGCCTTTCGCCTGGGAAAACCATCTTCAAAGTAGCAACTGTTTTCCCAGCTGTGAATACTCTTTCCTGGGAAATCTATTCGTACCATTACAAAAATAATTTTCAAAGGAATGTGAAATTATTCAGCCTAATCTATGCATATCCATATTTCAGACACAATTCTGTACCTTCTTAGACATGTCTGTTTACAGAAGGCCTCCTATTCTCTATAAACACTACATGGGTGTCACAATTAAATTTACCCCCTTTTTTAAATAAATAAATGTATGGTTAATTTAATAAAATAATTGGAAGCAACTCAATCAATATTCAGATGAAGAAGTGCTAGCAGGAAACAAATGTTTCAGTCCCATAACCAGCTGCCCTCAAAGTTTGTTGTTTTGTGGTCAGTTGTTTTTTTAAATTTTCCTAATTTGAGAAATATTGCATAGATAAGAAAGCAGATAAACCAAACAAGATGTCACAGAGTAAGCCATAACTGCCACATGGATTTAGAGCTTTGTAATTATTTCCTATAACTATCAGAAGGCCACCATACAGAGAGGCACTGAGAGACAGTGGGCCAGCAAACTTGTCTTTGTGCAAGTAAAAAACCCCAAACAAATAACCCAAAAATAAACATTCAACTGAAAGGTAGCCCAAAGCAAAGAGAAATAGGCCCAATATTTTAATTACAGACTGACAAAACCCAGCACAATAACATCCATCCTGACATTTAACTTGGCCACTTTGAGAAACAGCTCCCATTCCCCCTTTATCTCTGGGAAACTGCTTTCTGCTGATGTATCCTTCCATCAAGGCACAGGGGGAGATGGAGGGATGGGGGAAGATGAAAGATTATGTCATCTTCTCTTCATAATATGGACAAGACTCTATTTGCATATTAAAAATATTTTAAAATTGGTCCAAAAAACCCAGTATGAGACAAGGTTTTTATTTTAGGGCATTATGCTAAATAAAATAACTCTTCAGAATTTATTTCCTTTTTTTTCTTTGACTATTTTAATATTTAATATTTAATTTTAATATTTAAGATTTTTACATATTCCTTGAACAAAAATCAATAACCTCAGATAACGCTAATGCTTACAACAGAGGATGAAGCAAGTACAGCAAAACGAACAAGTGCAGGAAGAGGGGACAGGGGAATTGCAATGCAGTTTCCAAAATATACTTTTAATGTATATAAAATACAGTTAATATTGGTAGCCTGGTAATCAGAAAAAAATCCTGCAACATCACACTAAGTTGTTAACTTCATGGCATTTTTTTAGGATGGGAAAATATAAACCAAGTTATTTTGATGGCTACAAGATAAGCTTCCCATTAATTAGAAAAATAAATTAAGAGAACAATAAAGGATTACTGAGTTTGTTTGCAAATCATCCACAACTCATTATTTCAAGAACAGGCTTTGGGATGAATTAGTGGGTTGTCAAACAAATAAATACACTGTCTGATGATAGCTTTACAGTATCTGCTGGATCAGTGCGCACCAATGTCTGGTTTGCATTCATTAAACATTCAAATTACTACCCCAGTTACCTGATTACAAGCAGCATTAGAGATCATATCAAAGTAGCATTCCCAGTTATTCCACCAAGCTCATGCCCAAAATGTTTATCTCCACAGCTTAAACATAATTTTAAAGGGTTTTCCAACCAGTGATTTTAAAGAATCTTTTTTTTGTGGCTTGCTTTGCAGTTTAAGTATTCTATATTGCTCTTTATGATAACTTCCAAAACACCAAACAGAAAAACCCTTTCTTTACAAATTTTGCCTTTTTCCATTTAGTAAACAAATCTTACTGTTTGGGCACCTGCACACTTTGATGAAAGAAACATTATGAGCTACTTGTTTATTTGCCATTGTTTGTAGTATCTGTATGGAATCTCAGAAATTAAATTCCTTTCCCACTGATCTTGCCTTTATCTGAGGAAAACGTTGATTCCTCCTCCTCCAAGCACTTGCAATGCTGGAGATAACAAGGAATTAGAAGGAAACACCCACTGGCTGTATGAGCATTACCTCAAGTACCCTTCAACCATGAACAAGGTGATTTGATTTATAAAGATCGATCTTCCCTTAGTCATCGTCATTTTCCTTGAAGTTACAACATTCACTAGACTAAATTGGGAAGGAACAGGAAATTAATATTGTTTTCTATGGATTACGAATTTTGAATCTTGCCCAATAGATGTTCTGTTCTGAAAGAATTTCCTACTGTTCTGCAGAAAGCCAGCAGCTCTGCAAACAGCACTGCAGCAATGAGGGCTGCCCATAAATGACAAATCCTTTGACACAGTGAGAACTCACTCTGGGCAGAACTCAAACAGCCCAGGGAAACAAAGCTGCCACTCATTGTCCCCTACCTACAGAGCTGCACCTGGCAGGACTGCTGCTCCAGAAAGATTTGTGCCATTGGGGCAGATATAAGTCTGAAGAAATCCACAATCAGAAGCAAAACAGGGGTAATTGCAAAGAAACACTCCTAAGGGTTCTGTTATTTCAAGATGACACATTAACAATATTGCAATCTTCTTAAATTTTTTTTCCAGAGAACTGAAACAAAACTAACTTGTCAGAAAAGATCCGTCAGACAGTTGTTACCTAAGAAGCCAATAGTCAACTTCAAACACCAGTCTAGATAGCACATTTTAAATCTCTTTTCATCGTACCCATGTTGCAGTGTGAAAGGAAAAACTTAAACACTCTGATAGAGGTCTGCTTAGATCCCATCTGGGGAATTAGCCTTGTTCATTAACAGCCCATTTCCATTTCATCAACATATAAGTATGTTAGCATGTAAGGTAACATTCAACATGTAAGTATGTTAGCAAACTATAAATGTCATTATTAAAAAGGTAAAACTTCTGTCTAGTGATTAAAAAAAAAAAATCTGTTTAATATGTGTGATTGTTCCAAGTAGGTAAATAGAACAGTAACATTAGGAGAATCAGTCAGAAAAACCTGAAAGGCTGAATTAAGTTTTTAAACTTATTTAAACTCCAAAACTCAGCTCCACTAGAGATGTCTTATTTACAGCTGTGTGGTTCTAAGATCACTCACGAAAGCATTCATATTGGGCTTGAATTGCTTATTGCTATTTAGTGTAAACAGAAGAAATTGAGTAGATGAAAATCAATAAAACATCAAGATTACTGTGAAAGGTCAAGCTGTTCCAAGGAAAAATGCCTGAGTCTAAGGCTGGTGAGAATTTTTGAAATAAATTTCTTGAAGGAATGATCAGTGTACACTAAATCCAGCCACTGAAAACACACCTCAACCTGCCTCCAGCTCTGTAACAAAATCAATTAGACATTTGTATTTCCCACTTTGGAGATTAAATTTGTTGTACTAGAATTGAAAAAAAAAAAAAAAAGTAAATCACAGGAACATGACTTAATGAACCAGTGAAACTTCTGTCCCACCAAAAACTCTGACTTCTTTCTGCCACACATGAGACTCCTTAGGAAAAACTGGAGCCCTCCCATCCTTACTTTCAGAATGCCAGGAAGAGTTTTCTTTAATTCAGTTACTGCATTAAAAATCAATCACAGCTCATCAGAATGCAGGCACCATGAGTCAGAATTCCTGTAGATCTAGCAAAATTCCAGCTTATTTTAAAGTAACAGAAATCAAACTAAGTAAAGGTGCAGAATAAACCTCCTCAGCAGTTGCCTAACTTTTGCTCCAAATTTCTTACTTGGAACCATTCACTGACTGAGCACAGCCCCAGAGATCCTCCTGATCTTCCTGTTCCCACAGAGCAGTTTTACCTTGTTCTCTGTTACACTTTCCACGCTGACAAGATTTGATGACCAAAATCCCTTTAAAGCAAAAATGCCAGTGTGCCTTAACCAAGCATTTCACACAAAGCTGGGAGTACTTACACTGAGTAACCACCAAACTGCCAAGCAATTAACTTTTTAACCACTTCTAAAGTAAAACTGTTTAAGATCTGCCTCATATTTTTCATTCTCAACAGTTATTTCAAAAATAAAATAAAAAAGAAGTGCTCTATTAACTTAGACGTTCCTCTATCAACAGTTACAGTTTATAAAGCTGATGCCAAGAAGTGGTTTGTCATGGACCTTTTATGGCATTCCCTAAAACTCACTATATACATGTTCAAGCCACCCACTGGCATCAACTTTTATGATTCCAAGAACTGTTGTGCTTAGTGGTGCTCCCTAACAGCATTAAGGATTCCTCTTTCCTTTACTCTTTGCTCTTTCTTTCACAGTCCTGCAGTCTGCACAGCCCTCAAAACTCTTCTGTGTTCTGAGAACTGAACACTGGACATCAGATGGTCCAAAACGGCCCCACTAGCCAGGACTTGAAGCCCACCTTGGCTGTTTGGCAGTTTTACATGAAATTACAGATTGTCACAGGCAATAAAATTCTCATTTTGACATTTCAATTTCACACTGTTTTGTCCTGGAAAATTATTTTCACTCAATTATAGCACAGCAAATCCACAGTCTGTAATATAAAGGAAAAGAAAAACATTCTCTCTTGTGAAGCTATAAAGACAAAATTTCCTATTCTTGCTTTGACAAAGATGTATTTTTTTCTTACTTAGGAACATTTCTGCTGAGTTCAAAAGTGTACAGACCTCTGAACAGCTTCTGCCAATAGAGCGGCATTTTTATATTAAGTTTCCCAAACTCTAAATGCAATACTTAGAGACACTTATGAATGCAAAGGATCTTCAAATATGTTCTTGCCAATGAGTTGAAATAAAGTCTAATAACAAAATAAGTACTAATTTTTAGCTATATGAGCTCAATTGAACTACATATGTCATGACAGAGGAAGTAAGACGCAGTTTTCACATATACTTTATGCTAGGCCAGGAAGCATAAGAGAATTGAGACCATGGCTTCTTGAGGTGATCCTCGAGAACTCCTGAGGAAAAAAACCTGCTTTCCCTCTCTACTTCTTGAATTGCTTTACAGTTCCTTGATCCTCATTCCACAGTAACCACTAAGAATATCAGAACTGAATTGTCCTTGAAATACGCATAATTTCCACGACTTAAAAATCACAACAAACAAACTACAACAATAAAAAAACAACAACTCCCAATAAAACCCTTCCAACTCCAAGTTCCTACTTAAGTAACATACTGAGACTGCTAATTTTATTCTCATAAGATAATTC
This sequence comes from Zonotrichia leucophrys gambelii, assembly GCF_028769735.1. Lineage (NCBI taxonomy): Eukaryota > Metazoa > Chordata > Aves > Passeriformes > Passerellidae > Zonotrichia > Zonotrichia leucophrys. The sequence goes on from NC_088184.1 coordinate 11,095,854, forward strand.
TTAAAACTTTCAGGAATACAGAGAGACTGCTGACACCTCCTGGCCACTTGACATTCTGTCCAAAAACCAGGAGAACTTCCAAGAAAACATCTTTCATGTTTTCCCAGGCACCCAGAATCACATGAAGGCTGAAGCTGCACCAAGACTGCCATATGACAGCTCCTCACTTGGTTCACCTTTTACCCACATCCAATCTCTCTTTTTCACAGAAACACCCAAAACAAACAGAGATCACCTCTCTGCCTGCTGTGATTGCACACAGATTCTGCTTAATTTATCACTTCCTTTTAGCTTTCACTCTAGGAATACTGCATCCAAGGAATCACTGCAATTGAATCCAACTCATGTTCAGAACAGAATCTACAGCAACAATAAAACCACTTTGCATTGAATTAAAGAGCCAAACCTGCAGCTTTTGCTTCTTCTTCTTCTTTGGTTTGGTTTCCAATTCCAGCTCATCCTTTTGGGCCACATCTTCCTTCAGCTTTTTTCTTTTTTCTGCCTTCTTTTCTTTTTTTTCCACGATCATTTTTGGCATTCTAAAATGCTGTTCTGTAACAGAAACCACCAAACTGCAGTTAGAACCTTTATAATATTAAATATCAGTTTCATATACAGACAGTATAACTATAACTACACTGGTATGGTAATTATTTGTGACTACTTAAACATGAAATGTATGTCTGCACTGAAATTGGATTCATTTTGGAGAATTTTCATGTTTCCTTTAGGAATATATTGTAGTTAAGGTACTGTAAAACTCAAATGTCAATCCCCTGTAGGAATCCCCACACCTTTTATCCTCTGAGGCCCTGTTGTGGAAAATGCCTCAGTGATATTCCTGGTAGGAATTCCCCATAATTTAGGCTGTGCTTTGTGCAGGTTAGAACACACCAGAGTGAACTGTTTGATCAACTGCCTACTTCAGATAACACCCCATCATCTCAAAATACATTCACATGACTGTTAATAATCTCATTAATATGCACATGTGTGCACTCATAAGCAAAATGTAAGGCTATTTGATTGCTAAAGAGTTTTAAACCATTAGTTCTGGTTAAACTGCAAGTTTTTCTGTTTTCCTATAGGTTAAAACGGGGTAAAGCTCTTCTTGAAGAATTATCTCACTGGCTTTATCTTCAATTTTAGACTGAAATGAGGGAGAACATGACAGGAGTTGCAGACCACACTCTGAGAGCAGGTCAAGTTGTAACTCCGTAGTGTTTCTCTGCCAGAGCGCCTGATTTAAGTGGCCTTCCCCAGGTATCCCAACATTGTCAGTTTCAGCGTCACTTTCAGTGTCCATTTCAGCGTCAGTTTCACTACACAGGCAAATATCGCTCAATCACAAACATTTACCTTGAAATATTCACTGAAATACAAAACAACCCACGCGCCCCACATCAATAGAACCGAAGCTGCCAAAGGAGAGGTTCGGCACCGCCGGGATAGCGGAGCCAGGCCTGGCACGTGGGAGGCACAGCCGTGCCCGGCCCGGGAGGGCACCCAGCCCACAGCCAGCCCTGCACTGGGGGCCGGCTCCGCTCCCCAGCCTGGATGCGCTTCCCAATGCAAACCCTCCTCCTCATATCCCAACGCGAACCCTCCCTCACAACCCAACACACACACCCGGGCACGCCGCAGCCCCCTCAGCCACCGCCGCGCATGTGGCCAGGCCGGACCGAGCCTCCCCGCCCCTCCCGCAGCTCCGTGCGGGCAGAGGGACCCCCGGAGAAGCCGCCGCCACCCCCGAGGGGACCCGGGGCTGCGCCCCCCGCCCATCCCACACGCACCTCCCGCAGCCGCTGTCCCGGCACATTCAACTGAGCCGCACGCTTGGCGCCGCCGCCCGCCCCCTACCTCTCATTGGCTGTGCGAGGAGAATGGCGGCATCTGGTTGGCTGCTGACATGTCGATCATCCCGCTAGCCAATAGGAAGCAGCGCTTGGAATTAAAGTGCTCATCAGGAACACGTGTGCCGCGGAACGCTCCGCCGGCTCCTGGCGGCGCGGATGACGTCATCGTCCCGCGCCGAGCTCCGCCTGTGGCCCCGCCCTTAGGCCGGGGAGAGTGCCGGGATCGGGACCGAGCCGGGCCTGGCCGGGATCCGCCCCCATCCGGACAGGGACATACCGGGGCCTGGCACGGATCGTCCCGTGTCCTGGCCGGGATCCGCCCGCATCCTGACAGGGACCCATCTGCACCCTGCTGGGACCCCCCATGTCCTGGCAGGGATCGGCCGGGATCCCCCCTCACCGTGCCTGGGACCCCTCCGCTGCGGACACACTGAGGTGTGGCTCTCTGGAGAACGGCTCTCTGATCCCTTCGAGCCTGCAGATCTAAAGGCTCCAGATCCTAAAAGATCCTGTGGTGTGAGACACCCCTGTCCCGATGGGGTCTGGTGCAATGTGTGGGAAGAGGCCAAGGGTGTGCTTTGACAGATGGAGAAAACACCTCCGAGGACAATTTCCAAGAAGCAAATTGGTTTCCATGTTTTCATTTTCTATAAATACCCCATGCACAAACTTTTCCAAGTCCCCTTAGTGATTTAAAGGCCAGAGTTTTTACCACATACACACACCTAGATGACACGTTATTTTTCAGGACAACCTGAGACAAGGCTGTTGTTTCCCTTTGCTTGGAGCCCAGCATCCCTGAGATGCTGGCTGTGGGATCAGATTCTGCTGGCAAACACATCCCTGTACATTGCAGGCACTGGTGGGAAGGGACAACCTGTGCTTTCCTCCTCCTCCTCCCCACAGCGAGGTGTCCTGCCCCCAGCCATCCCTGCTGGGCTGGGACAGCCTCTCTCCCCTGGGCCGTGTCCTCACACCACGGTCAGACCCTGGAATTCCCTTCCCAAAGCACCACCGGGGTGCATGGCATGGTTTGGGAATGGGTGCTGGTTAGAAATTCTACTCAAAAAATATAAAATGTATATGAAATATAGCAGCGTGCTAGGGCTGAGTTAGGGTGTTGGTACACGGGATAATCAGAGGGTGGTGGTACCTAAAACTAAAGCTGTAATTTGAGCTTTTGCTCCAATGTTAGACTTCCTAAAATAGATTGTGTTATTGCATATCCTATTGTGACATCCTGTGGTTGAACACAGTATTACAGATACCATCAAATCACAATCTTGGCTGCAGGATTGCAAAAAATTAGATTATGTGGAGTGCTCAGTGTAACTCATATCTATTTTACATGTTCAGTTTGGCCAAGTAGGTGTGATGATCTTCAAAAACTTGTCCAGGATGAGAAATCACACTGGGTCAAACATAAATATGGGATAGCACAGATACTTTTTCTGAAGAAATGACATCTGTCCTTTCTTAGGAAAGGCCTATGACTCAAGGTGTTGGATTGTTTATGTGCTGTCCCTGTGAAGCACCATAAATCCACTTTTCCTCCTCAGGCAGCATTCCCACCCCAAGGATTAAACTGTTCAAAATGAGACACAACAATGTTTACACACCTGCAGCATCCCCAAAGATGTACAAACCACATGCACTAACTGCACTCCCATCTCTTACAGTGTCAGCAGAGATGATTTTTCCCAGGCCAGGAGCTCAGCACTGCTCTGCCCAGTGCTTCTCCTTCCCTCCAGGGCATTGGAGGGGCTGCAATTTCCCTCCAGGTAGCCCTAAGCCAACACTGCAGCCCAGAAGCCCCAGCATGCAGAGGAATGGCTCCAATGACACATGAAATTGAGGTCCTGACCCCCTGACACCATCAGAAAGCCCTGGCATTTTTCTCACAATTAGCTGGATGAGAGGTCTACTTAGATCCCATCTGGGGAATTAGCATTGTTCATTAACAGCACATTTCCATTTCATCAAGCTGTAATATTTCAGGCCTCAAGCTAAGCAGCTGGATGCTCATGCAGTTTTAAAGAGCCAAGAGAGCTGATCAGGATAATAGATGGAGCATTATCTGCCATGACTTCACTTGTTTAAGCTTTGCAGGAAGACAGCAAGAGCAGCCTCCCTAAACAATGCTGTATTTTGGCTTTATTCTCATTACACAAGACACAGTTAATGCTACTTTCTCTGGCTTTCTTTTCACCCTGAAACCACAAAATACATTCCTGCAAATCTAGATTTCTAAGGGATAATAAATGATGAAGAATTCTACTGCATGTGCCTGTGTGAGCACCAGCCTTCAGACAGGACCTGAAAAAGGACCTGTAAAAAAGATGGTTTGGCTTTATAAATAAAACTCTTCCAATGACACACAGAAACCAAGATGGATGTTGTTTGTCATGCAGAGCCAGAACACTTCCAAAAGGATTGAGACATATGACAGTGGCTTGTATTTCACTTTTTCATTTTGTGAGATTCCTAGTTCAGGCTTGGCATCACCCAAGCAAATCTGTATTTCATACCAACTGTAATCTTCTACCTACCACCATCATTCCACTTCTTACATGAAATATTTTTCATAATGTTAAAGTTCTTATTTAAAATATAAGAACAAATAACATTGGCTTGGAAAGGGTAGCAGTTTATTGAATGCATACATAATTATTATACAAAAATAAGTTAATTGCATAGAAATTTATAGAGAGAGATAGAAAATGTTAACTTCATTTTATGGATTTGATCCAGATGTGAAGAGCCTCTACTATCTGCACCTGTAAGAGATAAGAATGCACTGTAAGGGTTGCACAGCTGGAACTTTCAGTCACATGAGCTCAACATGCCAGGGAAGGGCTTGGGCCATTTATTTGAATTCAGGTGCTTGCTGTGCTTTCCTCACTCGGATGACACACCATTTTCCCAGAACTTGGCCAAACCTCTGACTGAGCAGGTGGGAGAGCAGCCTGCAGATACAATTTGATGTCCCAATGCTTGTGTCTATGAGGGCACTTTAATCACTCCATTGTAGAGGAGCAGGGATTTACCTGTGCTGTCAGAGCCCCTCTACTCACTCCCCACACACCATTTACAGGTCAGCCACCAGCTCTAGAGCAGGCAGAGGTGTGACAGTGGCACTGCCACAACCTGGTTTTGGTTTGTCTTTTCTCCTGATACCTGTTGTGCTGACGATTCCCATTAGATGGCACTCCAATTGCTCCCGGGGACTTGAAGGTGGGATGAGAAGCTCTCATCAGAGCTGCATATCTACAAACAAACAAACACAGCCAGGCTCAGTACCTATGCACTCTGTGTTTTCACTTTTCCATCCAGTTTAATCATCTGCATCTGTCACACAAATATCACACTCCTACTGGACAGAACAGTCAAGGTATGTGTGCCTGCAAAACACAAATTTTTTTACTAAGTTCAGACTTAGTTTGTCGGGGTATTGATTATTCTTGGTTACTTCAAGGTGCTGGAGAGAGCTTTAGGATTCTAGTAGGTATACCTAGACCCCAAAGGGTGCTTGAGTTGGCCAGTGCCTGTTCTCAGTTAGGAGAGACTGACACAAGTAAGCTTGAAAATCCAGGAAAGCATTTGACAAGCTTTTTCTCTTGGCTCAGAAATTAAGGCTGACACATCAGAAATTCAGCCTGAGACGCAAGAGGAAATCATGGCTACTTTATTGACATGACCAGTAGTTTCCAGAATTCCCTGTCTGTCCAAGCTCCCACCAAGCCCTGAGACCTCATCTGGAGCTGAAGTACCCCAAGTGCAGCTCACCCTGCCTTGGAGATGGGCTGGCTGCTCCCTCTGCAGTCGTGGTCCAGAGGATGCCGATGTTTTATGCAGAAGCTGCTGCCACACTGTTCACAAACCACCTTCATCATCTCTTTCCTTTTGCAGCCTGGCTTTGTGCATTTGTTTGTGAAGATCTGAGTAAGAGAGGACAGGGAGTTGGCAAGGTTGGCTTTCTGTGAGCCATGACCAAGCTGAAGGCACAGGAAGGCAGCTCAGACTTCAGCAGCTTTTCTTACCTTCTGCTTTTGCTGTGCTGGGTTGTATTTGCAGTCCTTATCTATGTGGGCTCCAACCACAATATCTGGGATTTCCCCCCTCTGCACTGGGATAGGCGTGTTACAGAGGGGACACACTGGCACCTGCACGTTCTAAGAACACACAGCACAGATCAGCATCACAGAATTAAAGAATTGTTTAGATTGAAATAGACCTTTAAGATAATCAAGTCCAACCATTACAAATTCAACCCTATTTTGTGTCCTTCCCCTTGTCTTACCCATAGATATTAGAAATATATCCCTAAATGTTTCATGTTCCCATTTGCTAATGCTTTTAAAGATACACTTCAAAACAGTAACTGCAAATCCCCATCCAAAAACCACACAGAAATGCTTTGCCAAACCAATTGTAGCAATGTATTGGGTAAGTTGACTTTAAATATCCTTTTGGCTTTTCTGGAATTACAGCCTTTGAATACTTCAATGCCCAAGTACAGGCCAGAGATCAAACTGGATCCACTTGTGGACCCACTTGTTCTATTTATTTCTTCTGTAGTTTCATGTTTGTTGTTCTTCAACTTAGAGGACTTGGACCCCAGAAAATTTTAGACCACAATACATTACTTGAAATATATAGCACTCCTCTCTGGGAAGATGCATTGTAAGTGAAAAAACCTAGAATCTAACAGTTCTGACCTCTGAAATGTCATGTTGCTATAAATTAGAAACCCAAATGTATCTTTAACTTGCATCTTGATGTTCTCCCATCCACTTTTATTGAAACCACAGGTGAAGTTTCAGACCAGCCCTTACAAATGACTTAGCAAATTTGCAGGGCGAATTATGACTCATGTCATACAGAACTCACTTTCTTGTAGGCAGAGCTGCACTTGTGGTCATCGTAACGGATGTGATCTTTACAGAACACTTCCCCACATGCGTCACATTTCAGAGGAAGGAAATCTGGGAGAACAAAAAAGAAAACATTTTTGTGGAACAAAGCTAACAACTCTGAGGTACCCACAGAAGTCTACAAATAAATTCTAAAGCAGTTTTTGTCGAGCCACAATCCCATTATCTCTATAGAGATTAGATCATTCTTCACAAATACTAAAAGAGCAAGAGTGGTAAGTTTTCCTTTTTTATCTGCAGCATAAGACAAACACAAGCCATAAGCACCTCAGGAGCTCCTCGCATGCAGAAACCTTAGTGAGCAACTAGTCAAGAGCTAAGAGCTCAAGTACAAACAGAAAACCATCAGTTTCAGTTTCAAAAATCATGTTATTCTTGAAAAGCCATTCCTTAACAATTTAACACGCACAGGATGAACAGCTATCACTGTTTCCCTAGCCCTGCTGAGGGGGTACCACAGCAGCATTCCGGTACACTCCTTGACGAGTCCGCCCGAGCAGGCGCTGCTCGGGGCTCGCTCCGAGCCCGCACTTACCCAGCTGTTTGCAGGAGCGCTCGGAGCAGTGCTCGCCCAGCCACGGCAGCTCCATGGCACACGGGGCCGGTAACAAAGAGCAGAGCCCCAGGACGGGCGCGGCCGCCGCGCCTTTATCGGCTCGGGGCGCTGAGTCAGCGCAGCCACGTGCTGAGTCACGCTCCCGCCGCGCCCCGCCCCGTGACGTCACTGCGGCCGCAGCCAATGGCGTGCTCTGCTGCCCCACCGCCCACCGCGCGTGCGCGGGCAGCGGCCAATGGGAGGCCGGGGGGCGGCTGAGTCACGGTCGGGGGCGGGGCTTGGGGATGGGAATGGGAAAAATGGGGGCGGGAATGAATGAGAATGAGAATGAGAATGAGAATGAGAATAAGAATAAGAATAAGAATAAGAATAAGAATAAGAATAAGAATAAGAATAAGAATAAGAATAAGAATAAGAATAAGAATAAGAATGGAAATAGGCACTGGGGTGAGAAAATACTTGGGGCAACAGAGCAAGGGCAAAGAGTTGAGTTCAGGTGGCAGAGTTTGGTAATGGAGACCGGAAACTTCCCCAGTTGGTCTCTATTTTAAATGCTTGTCTCATTTGACAAGGCACCCTGAAATCAAGGTGTATTTTAGAAATGTTGATCTCTGGAGGTGTGTGACAATGCAGAGTTCATACAGAGCAGAGGAGGACTGGTGACTTCATGACATTTGCTACAGGATTGAGAAATGACAAAGTGTTTTTCTGTACCTGCTCTCCCAGAAAACACCTGACTGTGCTGTGGTGCATGACTCATACTCAGAGTGGAGCCACGAGGTCAAAGGGGAGCTCTGGGATTGCATCTGCTGAGTGCCTGCACAATCACTTTGTGCTGTTGAACTCCAGGAGGGGCATGTGCCACTGCTCCACCTTCCACGTCACCCAGCAACGTGGCACTCATGTGACTCCTGTGACTGCTGTGGGTGCCACAGGCAGCCAACCCACTTGGAGCACTTCCCAACCGCACATTCCTGCTGGATTAAACGATACCATGTCATCAGCCAGACACTCTGCCCACTCTTCAATTAATGTTCTCTCCTAAACCCATAAAATTACCAAATCTGCTCCACAAACCTTACTCCACATAACAGCTGAGCTGACAGAGATTCTGCCACAGGTTTGTGAAGGGTAAACTCTGATTTCACCTCCTCCACTGTGGTGTTTGGGGTTTTTGGGACAGCTGTGCCACATCCATGGGAACACCCAAAACCTGCTCTGGGACAGCCTGGGCAGGGCACAGCCAGAGTATGGCACTCTCCCCCATTTCTTCTGTTCTTCTGACTTGGTTGCTTCTGGCAGTTTGGGACAGGTGAATTTTAAAATGAAAGAGGAAATAGCAGAAAAATATCCAAATACAAATAGTAAGCGAAAGTCAAGTTATCCAAGGTACTTCAAGAGCTTGGCTCTGCTGTGCATCAGCTTCCTTGTACAACTCAAATCTTGGGAGGTGCAAAAATCCCCATATGTCCTGCTGAGCTTGAAGGCTGATTTTTTTTCCCTACAAAGCACCTACCCAGTACTTGAGAGGAGTGGGATCCCCATGATCTCCCCAGGAAGGCTTGCCAAAAAACTGTGGGGTGAGCTAAGCAGAGAGGAAGAGATTGGTGTCTTCCCTGGCTGGGTGAGAGTGCCCTGCAGGCTGGAGAGCTGCTGCCAAAGAGATCCTGTTTTATGGTGGAGAAGGGAGGAGTGGATAACAACAGAAATGGCTCTGCACAGATTAGATGCTCTTAATGAAGGCTGTGTAAATCCCAAGTCTGGAAACCCACACAGTACAGGCAGGCATCTTAATAGAAACGAGGATTAGAAATTAGCTGAGGTCTTTAGTGATATTTTTAGAAGGTTGCTCCTGACAGGTTAGGCTGCTGAGAACCAGAGGGAAGTGCAGAACCCTGTATTACTTGGGGAAGGATCACACAGTGCAGTGTGTGATTAGAGGCTGGCTAGCTTAGTGACAAAGGGGATAGGTGGGTTAGGGCTGATTCGGGGGAAATTAGCAAGGGAAATTGCTTGAGAAGCAGAATTTGATTAGGGGCAGCCAACATGGATTTGTGAAAGGAAAGCTATGTGTAAGTAACTTGCTGGAGTCTGGGGGAGGCACCGTTCCCTGGCAGCCTGTGGAGTGTTGGTTTTATAGAAATGATCTGCAGAGGGAAGACCTGACCTCTTTGCTACCAGAATGGTGACACTGGGTGGGATGGATGGCAATCCCCTCCCTCCATTGTATCTGCATGGACTCTCTGCCTCCTCTTTCCCCATCCATCCCTTCTTCTTCCTTTCTAGTTTTTATGGGAGGATGCTCATTGCTTTTCCCTATGTTCCACATTCTTCTCTTTATCCCTCTCGTCGGGGTATTAAACATTGTTTTCCACCTCACCACACCAGCCTGGTCTGCTTTAGGACCTGCATTGCATCCCAAAGGGGGATAAAACCCCTCAGATGAGGACATTCATGGCAAGGCAGGGGAACAGCTGTCCAACATCCCTGCCAGCTACAGGCACAGCGTGGATGGGGAGCCAGGGCTGTGCTCCTATCCCGTCTCTCAGGGAGGGTCTGTCCCCTTCCCAGCACCTGGGTTATGGCAGCACAGCACAGGGATGCCCATGGCCAGGACAGCCAGGCCCATCCACCTCCTCTCTGCCTTGTGTGCCCCAAACTCCTCCCAACACCATCCACAAGACACAGATGAGTCTCCTGTCCCTGGTGTCCCCAAGGCCACCTCATTGCCTGCAGTGCTCCATCTGCAGAGCCCCTGCTGTGGCATTCACATTGGGGTGACTCCAGCTCTCATTTGCCTTTTCCAGGTCTCTGAACTCCAATCCCAATGTCCTGCTTTTCAGCTCATAATTTCGTACCAGCCTCTTAAAACTGGATTTTATTTTTATTGCAGTGACCCTGTGATGCCGCCTGATCCCTCTGTGGAGGAGACATGACATCTCCATTACACAGCTCAGATAAGTGTCTTAAAGAGACCACACACAAAGGAACTAATGGTACCTATTTTTATTAGGTTTATTACAGGAGGGGAAGGAAAGCAGTCCCATCTCCCCACAGGATACTCTGTTAACAGCAGCAGACAGAGAGGAGAGATCTGTGGAGGTGGATCGGTTTTCCAAGAATATTAGCTACTGCTGCTCTAAAATTAGAGTCTAGGGAGAGCAGACAGGTTGACATAATTGAAAGGGCTGTCTTATGGGATGACATAGTTAAACAAGTCCATGATCAGCTTTAGAGTGACAGCTCAGCGACTTCTTCTAATCCTCAAAGGGGCACTGAGTTGCAAGGCTGTGATTTAACTAGTCCTGGATCTTATCTTGTGATGATGTCAATATTATTAGAACCTGCTCCTAAAGAGATGCCTCCAAAATCACTGCACATGAACCCAGTGGCATTGCAGGCACAGTTCTGCTGCAGCTTCACCCTGCAGAGCCCGTGGTTGACACAAACACTCCCCTGCTGCCCTTCTCACACACCTGATTGTGTCCCTGTGGGCTGGGCTGCAGGGGCAGGGCCAGAAACAGGATTAAAAACCTCATTTCAGGATGGAGCTGAAAAATGTCCTTCAGCCGCCCATTTTATTCAAGGTAATTTAATAGCAAACACAAACTAACAAAGTTAGAGGTGAAATATAATAGGAGGAACCCCATAAAAAGTAACCTAATCTGTAAGATAAATAGACAACACTTTAGCCTGGGGAGATAGCAAATAAAAGAGAAATATGAGCAGAGCCATTCTCAATTCATAACTAACTTTAAAGAGAAATAATGAAGATGAGTTCTCCAACTTTTAATGCCCTAAGATTCTTCTCCACAAAAAAAAAAAAAAAGAAAAAAAACCCAACCAAAACAACAACAACAAAAAAAAAAAAAAAAACCCAAACAAACAAAAAAAAACCAAACCAAAAAAGCAAAAAACACTTTCCTGTTTTCCTCACACATTGTATGTCCCAGCCAAATGTCCTGGATCACTCCCACACAAGGAGGCATCCATCAGAAAGGGAAATGATGATGTGGAGAAACCCTGCTGCAATTCCTGATGGAGCAGGAGACATCAGGGATGGAGCTTTCCATGCTCTTGGTTGCCTTTGGTGCCCACCTGCCACTGCCTTGTTTTGGGTGCACAACTCAGCACCCACTGCCTTCATGGTGGCATTAGTCTGACATTTATTATTTTAAGGGGTTTTAGCCTTTTTTTTTTTTTTTGTCAGTGCCTACTTTAACTTCAAAGGCTGGGATTTTCCAGGCTGCCTTCTGCATTTAGGCACCTAAATCCCATTGAGTTTCAAGTGTGCATCATCAGCCCTTAGGCTCCTTAGAAAATCCTTGCTAAGTGCCTGAGGGCTCATTGGCAGCCCCTGATTCCCACAGATGCCACTGCACCAGCAGGAGGTCACTTCTTCAGAACAGTCCTTTTTAAAATCTTCCTCCTAAATTATGAAATAAACTAGGAAGGACCACCTCAGATGGCTACATTTTGGTGATATATGCCTGTAAAGAATGTTGTATCATCTCCTTGGCTTTGTCACCTGAACTTCAGAGGCAAAATGCTCCCAGTTCCAGCTCTTGTCCCTCTGGGGAAAATCTCATATTTGGTGTTTTAGAGGTAAACCCCACCATATCCACCATTGACTCTGACACCCACCATGTCTCCAGCCCCCTTTTAGAGCACCCAGAAATATCTGTACAGGAGGAACAAAAAATCAGCAGAATTAATCCATTTGCTTTGCTGTTTGGGAATGCCCCAACCCAAAGGGAAAGGGCACAGAGAGCAGCCAAGCTGGCAGTGGGATGAGTATAGAAGATACCCCTGAAAAGTCTTTCTCAAAGGATGGGAATCATTGCAACAGCCTTTCTAAGAGTAGAGGGAAAATAAATCCCTCACCAGGTGATTTCTGGTCACTGATCAAACTCTAATGTCTTACTTAGCAGAAAAAGGTTCAGGATCTCCATGGCAGATTTCCTGGAATAACAACTGTCTTTTTGTTGAGTCCATACTGCAAACAGCATGACAGAACCCAGTCCAGCACTACTGAGCCCCAAATTTCCTTGGCACTACCATGTTGGCATCAATTAGCAAGGGAGGTTAGATCCTAAATACTCCTTATTCATTGCTGTTCTGAATTAAAGTGTGTAACTAAAAACCAAGACTCTATTCCTTAAGTATTTCAGCTGATGATTATTTTGTAACAGTGCCAAACCTCAGCATTGTCTTTAATATTCTTATTTTATCTAGATTTTATCTGGATATCTTATTTTATCTATTTTTTAATACTCTTATTTTATCTAGATAAATGAACCCATCTTTCTTCTTGTTTTGTAGCACTAAGAACAAAACCTGAACTCTCTTAAGTGGAGTTTGGTTGATGCTGTCAGTACAGGAGGGGACCAAACCCATTTTTGGTACAGATGAGTGTGAGTCTTCTGCAGGTCAGCAGGAGAGGATGGGCAGGGGGTTCCTGGCAGAGATGGGAGCCAAAAGGAAAACGAAAGATCCAGGGGGGAATAGCAAGACAGGGAAGAACGACCCCTTGGGTGATAATTCCCATAGTGGGCAGACCGCTCTTAGGAAATCATCTCCAGAAGTGATACCCAGTCATACCCACTCTGCAGACAATACTGGGACTAGGGGATAGAAGAATTTTGGCTGTTCTAGTTGTTTTCCCCACCCATCCATCCCAAACACCCATTCACTGGAGGCCTTTACCAGCCCACGGTGCCGCCACCATCCTGGAGCAGCCCTGGAGGTGGTGGAGCCCTGCGGGGTGATGCTCCCTTTGGGAAGATGTCCATCCCGCAAGGACAGGGACGTGTGACACCCGGAGCCGCGTGCCACGAGGTGGCACCATGTCCCTGCTAACCTGCACGGCGGGGTCAGCAGCTGCTGCAGGACCCCGCTCACCGGGCGGGCTGGAACCCTCCCGCTGAGATTTTGGGGGGTTAGATAACTGGGCATCCCTCTTTTCTGTAAGGCCCTGTTGAGGAAGGAGGTGGTACCTGTGCCATGGAACAGGGGTGAGACCACTCACCTGTGAGAGCCCCCTGAGGAATTTGGTCACCTGACAGGCACAAGGTTTGCAGGGCTGTGGTGCCATCTCCCCCTGGCTGCAGTTCTCCTCAGGGGGGTCCTGGGCTCCTGTCCCTGCTGGCACCGTCGTTTGTTGGCACTGAGAGAGTGTCACGATTTTGAGCAGCCAAATTTCCCAGTGTCACAATGCTGGTTCAGATTTCCCAGTGTCACCATGCTGGTTGTGCCAGGATGGTGTGTCTGACCTGGTGGGGTGCCCTGGCTGTGCCCCCACACCCCCCGGGACCTGCAGGCAGGCAAGCTCATTTCTCACACAGAGCTTGGTCATCAAACCATAGAATTCTGTAGGTTGGCCAAGACCTTGAAGCTCATCAGGTCCAACCATTAACCCAGTACTAAGCCATACTTGTAAGCAAAAAAGGGAAAGCTGTGCACCAGCATCTCTTCCTTGAAATACCAAATATTTAGTATTATTGTGACATGCTAGGAGGGATTCAGGTGAGCCTATATCCCTGAGGAACTTTAAACTCCATACCTTGACATATTCAGATCACCTCCATCTTAAAAGCACCAGTGCAGCCCCAAAACCAAGGAGCTTGCCCAGCACCTGGTGAGTTCCTTGATTAGTCCCCTGAGCTCCCAAATGCTGATTTTCCTCAGTCTAACCCAGTTCTTGGGGTCTTTCAGCAAAGCCCTGCAGTTTAATGCCCTGTTCTTCTCAGGGTGTTCACCCCCAGGACCTGTCTGTCCCCACCACACTGCCCTGAGCTCTGCTGACACAAACCCAATGCTGACATCTGTGGCTCTGACTGCTCAGGTGCTCCATGGAAAACAAGGTGACACAAGTGCAAGCCACAGGGATATATTAAATGAAAATCCCCCAGTGGATGAGGGGTTTTGCATGTGCTGAGGAAGATCCAACAGCTCCTTCTGCTCTTGCTTTAGAGCATGGAGCAACCAGCCCAAATCCCTGTGCTTCTTTCAGAAGAGCAAGCAGAGGGAGCAGCTCAAAGGGAGCTCTCCTGCCTGGGTCTGCTGTCCCTGGCAGTGTGCTCAGAACAGTAATAGAGTGCCTGGAATACCTACATTATTCCTGCCACAATGCTTTCTGGCTGAACAATGCATTGCCAATTCAATTCATTCAAACAAGTTCCTTGGGAAGACAGCAAAGCAAATCCAGGTGGCAATTACTGAATTCAGACTCTGCCCTGAACTCAGGGAAACAAAGGGGCAAGATATGAGAGAAATAGCGAGTTCTGCTGGAAATCCCACAACAGCAGAACCCTGAGAGCTTTTAATCACGTGCCTGCTGGTATTCAGCTGCAAAACCCCTGTGTCATTGGGCAAGGAGACAGAGCAGCACTGCAATTGCTCTGCTGTAGCACTTAGCACTTTGGAATATCTTTGCTGTGAAAATTAAACTCTGGTTTGTTTCCTTTTGAAAGCACAGCAGCACTTGGGCTGCACAGCCGGTCTCAGTGACAGTGAATTGAAGAATAAGTGCACCAGGAGCTCCCAGTGCACCAGGAGCTCCCAGTGCTGCTGTTCTGCACACTGGCAGGCAGGGTGGAGGCTGCCTGCAGCTCAGATGAGCTGTTAAACCAGCTCAGAGCTTGGTTAAACATCTCCAGCCCTGTGCTGAGCCTCATCACACCCCAGTCCCCTTTCCCAGAACATCAGCAGGGACACACAGCCCAAGAATG
This sequence comes from Zonotrichia leucophrys gambelii, assembly GCF_028769735.1. Lineage (NCBI taxonomy): Eukaryota > Metazoa > Chordata > Aves > Passeriformes > Passerellidae > Zonotrichia > Zonotrichia leucophrys. Next base: position 11,110,930 of record NC_088184.1, read on the forward strand.
GTCCCTGTGTCCAGGATGCAGCTCCAAGAACAGCCCTGGATGGCTGAGGGAGAGAAAAACCTGCCAGGAGCCTCCACATGGCTCTGGGTGTGCAGGAAGGAAACTTCTGTTGCAGACACACAGCTAGGGAAGATCTCCTCTTACAGACCCTGCAAACCACACAACCCTGTTCACAATCAGGGGCTGAGCCCCTGGGGTTGTGCTTCATCTCCCATCCTGCTGCATCCCTCACAGCCAGCTGCAGCCACTCTCCCAGGAAAGCAGTTACACCAGGGATGAATTTGGCCCCAGATGTAGAATTAGGTTAAGCCAAAAGGTGGCAGCATCTTATTCAGTATCGATTTTGCATGAATATTTCTTCTATTAGCCATTTTTCTTTCTAATCATGGAGTGTAAGTTTGTAAATTACAGAGGTGGGGAGTAAATGTATTGCAACCTCTGGCAAATTGATATTTTTGCAGCAGCAGTAAACTTTTTCTGATGACAGATAATTGAAGGGAGCAAGCATCAGATAAAATTCATAAAGATTTGGACCTACTGGAACAAGACAAATGATATTTAATGTTCAGAGTTATAAAGTAATTACTCTGGGCTCTGATATAATAAATAAAGACACAGTAAATGGAGTTTAGCTGACCAGGCGCTTTGGAGGCAGCACTGGGCAGGGGGAATGGAGAGGTGACAGCTCCCCCAGCACAGGGCAGTGCCTCAGGTTGGTGTCTCCCCCAGAAATGCCCGTTATCAGGGGAAGAAGGAAGGAGCTGCCTCCCATGCCCAACCCCAGATGCTGTGTGCACAGGGAGCCATTATTACCCACAGCTCTTTGCATTTCCAAAGGCAGAGGAGCCTTTGGATACCCAGGTTCATCCACACCTCTCAGGAGAAGCCTGGTGCAGGTTCTCCAGCAAACCCACAGCCTCCTGTTCTCCCACCCCAGCCAGCACCCAAGAGAGCAGCTGGCAGCTAAAAAGAGGAGGGTGACCTTCTCCTTCTCCCTGAGGTGGTCACAGCCCTTTACCCAGGAAAAACTGAGGCTGGCGCAATGGGCATCCCAGCCAGAGCTTGATGTCCTTCCCATCAGCAGCAGAACACTTCAGAGGAACATCACAGAGAAATTGTGATATGCAAAAGTAGAAGATACTGGTCCTCACCCAGCTGCAATTCCTTTTCCACCAGCTGGGAAAGGCCAGGAGATCCTTCTCTTACAGTGAGGAACCACCTTTTCTTCTCTTTTATAGCTCTGCCTCAATCAGCCCTGTGATGTCCCCTTCACCTGGCAGAGTATTTTCATTGCATGCAACACCTCACAGTGCTAGGCTCATCCAGACCTCACACACAACAAACAGAAAAACGGTGGCAGAGCCATATCCCCCTATTTTTTTCAAAGCAGAATGTCAGTGCAAGCCTCCCTGGTGAAATAAGTGCATCACTGAGATGTTTTTAGTGCAGGCAGCATCAGTGGCTGCTGGCAGCACATGCCAGGTGCCCTGATGGTCAGGGAGAAATGCTCAAGCTCACACCGAGCTGGGAGGTCCCAACCCTGCCTTTCTTCAGGGCTCCTCAAACATCTCTGAGCAGCTGCTGGGGAACCATAAGCCAACACCAGGCCTTGTTTCTGCTCCACCACCAGCCCTCCACTGCTAATGTGCCTCTGCCCCTTTGAAGAAGTTGCTTAGAAATTCAGCAGCAATTATGCAAGCTTTAGTATTAAAAAATGCACGTAGATCTGAAAGCAAATACGAAGCTGCTGCTGCTGCTGTAACGCTAGCTTTAAGCTGTCTACAGTCCCTAGAAATTCTCAGTGGGATGTTTGAGAAGGATGTATATGTGTTGACAACATTAAATGATCCATGGCTCAAGGACAGAATTGAAACCATACATCTACTTCATACAGGGAGAGTGTTTTTCTCCAACTCCCCACGGCAGGCCAGGCACCCCGTCCTCCCCAGGAAGGCAGGGCTGGCTGGGGGAACTGAGGGCTCCTTCCACACCCCATGTGGAACACAGCTCCACTGAAAAGGGACAGACACATGGACGCCATCAGCAGGAGAAACGTTGTTGTGGCTGCAGCATCTTGGAGGGAAATTGAGCATGTCACCTCGGTGCATCACCCTCTCCTCATCACCTCCCCGAGCTCACACAACATCTGGAGAGAGCCCGAGGAGGGGCAGGATGCTGCCAGCCTCACTGGGGTGAGGATTTGCCTGCCCTGAGCCCCAGAGCACAGCCCAGGATGCCCCCCTGGCACTGCAGCAAGCCCCCAGCAGCGAGTGCTGAAAGCTCCCCAAAGCCGGAGCCTTTTCTAGGCATGAAATTCTCAAGGACGAGGAAAAACTGGCAGACAACAGGGAGGATTAGGTGGTTCCCCAAGGAGCACAAGAAACGCTGCAAGATTGTGTTGTTGCCCATTTCAGTGGGGTGATTAGGAAGTATTTGAGGCTGGGAGGATGATTTCTATTAGGCAGTTTTGTGAGCCTTAGCCCAGCTATTAACAGTAGGTGGTGGGAAGTCAACAAAACCAGACTCCTCCAGCCTGCAGCACCCAAAATCCAGGCCTGCCCTGCCAGCACCCTGCCCCAGTGAAGCACCTTCCTTGTTCTCCCTCCCAGAGCTGGTTGTGGTGCTTTCTGGTTCTTGCTGCTTGGGAAAAACCTCCCTCCCTGGCTCTCCTGCCACTCCAACCACATCTCCCTGGTCCCTGGCTCAGTGACTGGTTTCCATCATTTCAACTATTACCAAACCAATGGGTATTTCTTTGCTCCCTCGTTTATGCAGAATGTTTATTTAATAGGCTGGCCAGCTTCAATTAGGTCTGTGATTACTCACAGATGACAGCTCCAGCATAACAATGTTTACTCTCAAACTCCATCTCCAAGTATAACCTGTGATATATTTAAGGAGAAGGTATAAAACCATTACTGTTGAAATAGCTTTACCTATGGGAGTGAAGTTTCTCTAACAGCTGGTGGCTGGGTAAAAATGTCCTGGGGTTATCAGCCCCCTTCACCCACATGTTTGGTTACCCTACTGAAAACCTCACGTGGCTGAGTTCTCCAGATGTCTTTGCCTTGTTGCTGGCATGTGGAACTCCTTGCTACAGGATCTATTGTCTAAAATAAAGTTTAATAGATTTAAGTGCATTTTCATTTGCTCATGAGGCATCAGGGCTGGTGGCTGGAAGTGAAATGCAGCATCTTTGGGTCAGATGTGCCCCTAGGACGTTTGGGGTGCGTTGGCAGGAAGGTGTGTCACAAAAGGAATATCCAAAGATGTGGTCTCAATGTGGTTTTACTTTTAAGGAAATGCCAGTGAGAGTTCCTGGTCTCCATGGCTCCAAGAAGTACATTTTCAGAGCCCAGAGTCGATGTCTTTGTAAGAGGCCCAGTCTGGCTGTCCCTACAAGTTTGGTACCCAAACCTTTATCTGGGTGAGAGTTACAGTGCTCAGCAGTGAGAGGGGGCTCTGGGTGGCTCAGAGGCAGAGGATGGGTGTCCCCCATCCCACCACCCACTGTCCATCCAGGGGGCTGAGCTGGCTGTGCAAAGCAGTCCCAGGGAGAGTCCTGCCTCTCTTGTAGTATCGTATAGCAGAAACAGCTTCCATACATCCCCGTGGGTTAATCAGCTGCTTGGAGACTAATTAGTGCCAAATGCTTTTATCAAGAAGACACAGCTGGGTGCAAATCCAGGCACAGCAATGCCTGGGATGTCCACACCCTGCCCAGGACACAGCCTGGTCCTTCCCTGAGCCCTCCAGACCAGCGGTGATGACCCCAGTCTGGCCATCACCCTGGAGAGGGAATCTGCAGCGGAGGTTTAGGAGGGCTAGGAAATTTCCTGGCTTTAATTCACTGAACTCTTTTGTTTCAAGCACATTTAATATCTTAGAAATTACGAGTCACAGGGAGCTGGGTGAGCCGAAGGAGAGGCGTGATCTGTGAGGCCAATTAAGAGGCCGATGGCACATCGTGAAACGGGAGCCCCTCGGGGGAGGCCAAGGTTACATAAATAAGTGTGTGAAGGAGCTGCACTGAATCTGCAGACACTCAGCCACTAGTGATGCCCCTTCGAATCTGGGAAAATTAAATATAAATAATAAATGTTTAACCACACAGCAAATAAATACAATGAGGCACCTTTAAAAATTATACTAATAAACAGCGAGATGTTGTCCTTCTGCCCAGGGTGGCTGAGCATCTTCTGCGTATTGGAGACAAAGAGCACAAAAGAGGGGGTTGTGTTTGGGGGGGGCTGCTCAGCTGGGTTGTCTTCACCCCAAATCTGCCATCTCAGGACAGCAAGGAATAAAACATCCAGCAAAACTGGAAATAAAATAGTGCCAAGCTCAGAATGTCAGGGCCTCCAGACCACAAGCAGCTCACCTCTGCCTGGGTGATCCTAATAGGCTTTTTCTGGGCGCCTGGGAGCAGGATTAGGGTTTGGTTCTCAGAGGAGAAGCCCAGAGGCTCTCCAGTGGTGTTACAAATGTTCACCGTGAGCTGCGAGGTCCCCAGAATTGCTCTGTGTCAGCGCTCACTTTACAATAAGAGCTCTGCTTCTTGGCTTCCCTGTTTTTACTGCTTTCTTGGAAGAAGGGGAAAAATGAAATGGAGATATAAAAAATAAAGGGGTCATTTATAGTTAAGCACATTAGGATGGGAGTGAGAGAATAAAGCAGTGAGAATGGCTCAGCCAGAGGCCTACAGGGACTTGTTCTCTGGTACTGGCACGGTCTTTACTAGGTCGCTTGAACCTTTTGCACTCTGCTGCAGAGCTCAGACCTGGGCTATATATCAGCAGCCTGGCCATGGTGTGCAGTGGAAAAGCCTGTAAGTGTCCTCAAAGCCTCTTGTGCCAGGAGTTACAGTTCATGGGTGACTTTTATGGGTGGCCAAAGCAACCAGCCCAACCCTGGGGGTGCTGGGGGTGCAGCAGAGGATGTGGGTTAAGTGTGGATCAATTCCCTTGCCTGTGATGTAATTTCATTTCTCCCCAAATTCTGCAGGGAAGGAGCAGAGCAAAAGACCTTCATTTCTGTGATTATACATTCCTGGGCAGTTAATTATAGCCTTTGTCTACTTAAACACTTGCACAATAAACCCACAGAGAGCTGCCATCCCACTCTACTTCGTTACCAATTTCTTTTCTTCACAGCCCCTGAGATTTGGTTTCCCATTTAGTGGAGGTCACTGGAGCCAGACTCTCCATGGGGCTACCCTGGCTGTCACCAGGGACCCTGTGCCAGAGCAAAATGTGTCCCCCAAGTCAGATTGATTCAGTGGAGGCTGATGCTGGTGTTTGGGTTTTTTTAGACCCATGGGCTCTGATCACATCTGGTTTTAATGAGCCCCCATGTCTGTACTGAGCCCCCACATCTCAACAGTCTCTATTTACTTCAGATTTCCACTCAGGTGCGCCTGTTCCTGCTCATGGCACAATCCAGGCCCTGGATATTCCACCCCATCTAGGAAGCACCTGATTGCAGTGACAAATGTAGCACCCAGAGCTCAGTGCTGCCTTTGACACACGAGCACAGACATAAATATTCTCCAGCCTTTACATCCTTTCTCCATTTTAACTCATGGCTTCATTAGACTAATTTGTTTCCAGGTTGGAGGATGAATAATGAGCCTCAGCCTGTGGATGCATAATTAAATTTTGATAGTGAATGTTTTTATCTAACCTTGTTTTCATTATTATCCTCAGTACTTGAATTACAAGTTGGAGATTTAGGGCTGCAGGTTTGCCTTCACATGGAGCCTGTGCCCCTCTGTGAGGTGTGACAGTGGTCTGCCACCTCCCAGGACAATGTCCAGCAGTGACACCGTGGGTGTCATTTCAGGTCTAATCATCCAGGGATGTTCAGGGAAAGAGGAACAGTTAATGACAGATTGTTTTTTCCTATATTACAGTCAGTACAACACACAGTCCCTGGTCCATGTGGGGTCTGTGCACTGCTCCACAGCTGGGTGGCACATCCCCATGGCAGGGGTCACCTGGAGCATCCTACTGGGACATCCTGCTGGAACCCACACTCCTGCTGTGTTTCCTAACGTGTCCAAACTCCATCTGTTTTTTTGGGTATGTAGTCAGCTTTGTTCCCACAGTTACATCTGCAGATTCCCCTGACTGTCCCTGTCCCCCTGTGCCTTGCAAGTGCCTCCTCAGCATCACTTGGCCTTTAGGGCCCCTGTGCCCTGGGTCCCTGCTCACTGATGATTCTCTCCCCATTGTTCTTTTCAGCACTGCAGTTTCCATCCCGCTTTTCCTCTGATCTTTGTGGCCTCTCCCTGCTCCTACCATTGTCAAGAGGGTTTTCCATAATTCCCTGACTGCTGGGGTGGCACCTAAAGGATGCCCTCTGGGTTAAGGTGGGGAACAGAGCACATCTGGAAGCCTCTGCTCCGGATGGGAGCCTGAGCAGGTACTAAGTACAAATGTTAATGGCATCATTGTTTATACTGTGGGATTGGAAAGGGTCTCCTGGGTCATCTGGGGCATTGCCCTTCAGTAACCCAGTCCCTATTCAAGCCATCCCAAGGGTATTTTTAGTCGATTCATGAATCCTTTTAGGAATTCGGCCCAACGACCTCCGTCAGCAAACGACTCTTTTGGCTAATTGACTTCACTTTCTGCACGCCCTGTTTTAACACTGCCTTTAAAGTTTGAGGCTTTTTCCTCCTCTCTCAGTGCCATCCACTGCTCAATTTCAGCAGCTCTTTTTTCCTATTCCTACATCTTTATCTGCAGTACAGTTGATTCCACAGCGCTTGCTGATGGAGCCCTCACACCAACAGAGCCCCTTTGCTTTCAGGGCTGAGCCCCTCTGTGCATGGTGAGATGATCTCCACCAGGAGATGCTGGACACAGGCTAGACGAGGGTGGGAGAGGACACAAAGGTCACCTTTACCCACATAACCTCCATCAGCAGAGCTGGGAGCAGTGCTGGGGGCAGGCTGCCTCTCAGCTCCCATCATGCTGCCTCCAGGGGAGCAGCTGTCTGAAGGGTCCTCATTTTCCTTGCTGTCTTCAATAGCTCGTATCAAAATAACAGCAGAGAGTGAAGGAAAATTGAGAAAGAGAAGGAGAATTAAACAGACAAACTTTTCTTTCGATTATTCTACTTTAATCCACTGCTGTGTGTTGTGCCATCACTGCGTTGTTATTTGCAGCAGAGCCAAATGTGAGCACGTTGTGGGGAGATTTTTGGAAGACAAGGTAGAGGGAAGAACAAGGGGCTGCTACCAACACATCTCCAGCTGAAGAGGTCACTTGCCAGCATTCTGCCCAGGATCCCTTTCCCTGCAGAGCTGCTGCTGGATTGAGGGGTTGGTCCCTACCCAGCTCCATCAGAATGAGCTGAAGTTTAACACAAAGCTTTTGCTAATCTGACTTGATCCTTTCAGCGTGGGTCAGGGAGCATCCCCAGCAGCACACAGGGGTGTAACCTGCAACAAGGACAGCTCAGGGCAATGACACTCCTGCTGGCACTGGCCCCTCAGTGACCTGTGACTGGTTTTCATTCATTTTCCTCTCCATCCTCTCTAGTTTTGGTGAAAGTGAATTCTCATCTTCCTGTGATGCACAGCTTTGATGCAGCTGTGAATTTAGCAGAGGGTTTAGCCTGGGAATGGCTTTGCATGTGCAATTTTCCTGAAGGAAAAGGAAGGAGGGAACCTGGAGCAGGGAACCTGAGCTGGGTGGGCAGACTGGAGCTTGAATGACCTACATCAATCCTTGGCACCAGCCAGGCAGTGTTTCTTTTAAATAAATTATGCAATAGTGCAAACTTCGGAAGACTTTTTTTCTTTCCCCAGGAAAACTACATTTTAGACAAAAATAACTGTAAACCCAAGATGGTCAGATTTGATGAAGTCAGCAAAGCTGAAGCCAGGATGAAGATCATACTCTCCAATCAGTCTCCAATTCATCATCAGAGCCAGTTGGTAAATATTTGCTTCTTCTAGTGATCAGCTGAAAGGTTCCTTTATTCCCACAACACTATTATCTTTGCAAATTACTTTTATTATAGTGAAAAGCAAAAACCTAAATCCTGACTGTTTTTAAGTGAAAACAAAGGTGAAAAAAATGAAAAGGCTTTCATCATAACCAAAGTGTGGACTGTAGTTTAAATAAGTGCTTTCTGATTTTCTTCCAAATAGACTGATACTTTAAAAACTCTGCTAAGAGAGTATTTTGGTATAACTGTGTCTGTCCTCTGCTTCCCAAATTGATCAAACCAAGTGGATTCACAGGGCAGAGGTGAGCAGGTCTTAAAATTCCTCCTTCTCCAGCAGAAACCAAGGATTTTGTTGTTGTTCCCTGTGATACAATCATTATTTGGAGCGTTTGCATGGGACCCCAAGGCAGCTCAGGGGATGCTGGGTAGATCTGAGGGGGAAAAAACAGGATTTTAACATGGTACAGCACCAGGACAGAGCTCTGGGACCTCCATCCTTGGGGAGTGCAGTTCATCTCTGCATCACAAGGTCATGGACAGCCTGGGCTCATTCTGAACTTGGCCTTGCCTGGAGCAGAGCTTTGACCTTCCAACGCCCACATTTCTGGATTATTGTGATGCTTGTGTGTCTTTGTCCCAGGACAGGCCACTCCAGTGTGTCACTGCAGATGTCCCCACTGCATTTGGTCTCCAAAGAAGGGCTGGGATCCCACCATGCAGCACTCCCCACCCTGTACAAACTCTCTCATCCTGCACTCGATAATGCCCACTTCTCAAAGTGCCTCAAGTTTTCCTTGAGGAGGAAGGGAGTATTAGAAACCTTTCCAAATTATATAGAGGCCTTTGTTATTTTAAGATACTTTCATTTCCCCCCTTTTCCATTTGACTTTGTTACCTGATGCTCAAGGAATGCATTTTCCCCTCTATTAAATGTTTTAACCACGTACAAGTTCCATCTTAATGTTAGCATCTTTAATAGTAGAATATTACCATATTAATTGCTATTGTGAACCAGAAGATACTTATATCATCCAGGCTTTCATTACCGTCACGGAGGGATTTTTCCTACTGAGTCAAAAGTGACCACTTTCCTTAATCCCCTGTTTAAAAGC